>NC_137345.1:46566464-47196464 GCF_965287045.1 Carcharhinus amblyrhynchos
TTGCCAACCAGAAAAACATCCATTTACCCCCACTGTTTGCTTTCTGTTAGTTAACCAATCCTCTATCCATGCTAATACATTATCTATAACACCATGCACCTTTATTTTATGTGGGAATCTTTGGTGCGGCACCTTGTCAAATGCCTTCTGGAAATCCAGATACACCACATCCACAGGTTCCCCATTGTCCACTGCACATGTAATGTTCTCAAATAATTCCACCAAATTAGTCAAACATGACTAATTTCCTTCATGAACCCATGCTGAGTCTTACTAATGGGACAATTTATATCCAGATGTCTCACTATTTCTTCCTTGATGATAGATTCAAACATTTTCCCTACTACAGAAGTTAAGCTAACCGGCCTATGGTTACCCGCCTTTTGTTCACCTCCTTTTTTAAACAGTGGCATCACATTTGCTGTTTTCTAATCTATGGGAACCACCCCAGAGTCCAGCGAATTCTGGTAAATTATCACAAGTGCATTTACTATTTCTCCCACCATCTCTTTTAATACCCTGGGATGGATTCTATCAGGACCTCTCAATTCTCCTTCCATTCCAATCCTCTTTCCCGTAGGCAAGGTTTGACATGAAATTCTGTGCAGTCGCACTCAGTTTGCATTTATAGAATCATAGAATCCCTACAGTGCAGAAGGAGGTCATTCAGCCCATCGAGCCTGTATGGACAACAAGCCCACCCTTTCCCCATAACCCCACATATTTACCCTCCTAGTCCCCCTGACACTAAGGGGCAATTTAGCATGGCCAGTCAACATAACCCGCACAACTTTGGACTGTGGGGGGAAACTGGAGCACCTGTAGGAAACCCACACAGACAGGGGGAGAATGTGTAAACTCTACATAGGCAATGACCCAAGCCAGGAATCAAACCTGGGTCCCAGGCACACTGAGGCAGCAGTGCTAACCACTGTGCCACCTTTTAGAGTTGTATTTATGCAGTAAGCACACCTCTCATTCCCTGTTTTGGTTCATTTTTCTCATTTTTTTTGTTTATGATCAACCAAAATATTACTTTTTCCTCCTTCACAGCAAGTTTGTTTACTTGTCCCTTTATTCCCTCCCCCCCCTCCCCCAATCCCCAAGGTTTACTGTGCAGAAACTGCTGAAGCAGTGAAATGCACAGACTGTCAACGTGGAGACTAAGTCTCACAGACAGTGATGCTCCAGGGTTCCAACCCCTGTGCAGAGTTAGCTCATATCAAAACAACACAGCTGGGCACTGTAATTGGTCTCAG
Organism: Carcharhinus amblyrhynchos; assembly: GCF_965287045.1. Lineage (NCBI taxonomy): Eukaryota > Metazoa > Chordata > Chondrichthyes > Carcharhiniformes > Carcharhinidae > Carcharhinus > Carcharhinus amblyrhynchos. The sequence continues at coordinate 46,567,724 of NC_137345.1, forward strand.
AGGCAGTTGCCAGAGCTTGGGAGGGGCTGTTCAGCTTAGGTTCCAGTTCCGGATCACTCCAAACCAGTAGCCACATCGGACCTTGGATCAGAGAGTGATTCCAGTCCCCGTCTGCCCTGCTCAATAACTAGCTGTAATTCATGAATTTCCCATTGTCTGTGTCTCCGAGAAAACTTCCAGTCACACATTGTAGTCACCATTCATCTGCTCACCAATCCGCACAGTGCAGCCTCAGCAAGACAGAGGCTTCAGGCTAGCAGCTACACACAGATTTCTCAGTTAAATTGAGCTCAGCCTCCCAGTGGGATTGCTTCACGCTCCCAAGTTCTTTATATTTCTAACAGTACAGAAGCTTTACTGATTGTATCAAAGAACTCTTATCAGTCTCATTGTTCAGTGTGTTTTCCCTACTGCAGAATAAAAAGCGGCTTGTGATTCCGACTGACCTTCACCTGGCCCAGGAGAGACTGATGTAATGCATGCGCTAAGGTGCAGAATTTCAGTCCAGATCACGTGGGAATCCCACAGCTGCAGAGATAGATGTCAGGCAGTAAAGGCAACCTCTATTTTAAAAGTAGGTACTCAGGCCACACCAGAAAGCACACTGTACCCACAGTGATATCACAATAACCCAACACACCTATCACAGGAGCATTAGGCACACCAGCTCGCAAGTTATCTGAAGTGAGAGAGAGAAAACGCTGAAAAATCTCAGCAGGTCTGGCAGCATCTGCAAGTCATGATGTGGGTATGCCGGCGTTGGACTGGCGTAAACACAGTAAAAAGTCTGACAACACCAGGTTTTAGTCCAACCTATTTATTTGATAATATTCTCACTAGCTTTCGAGGGGACAGCCTCTTCGTCAGGTGAATGGAGAGTTCTGGCCTCAGACAGAGCATATAAAGCACAGACAGTTTAGAGATAGGAGCACTGATCACAGTTTAAAGAGATGTGTATTGTCTCCAGACAGTACAGTAAGTGAGGTTTTGCAAACCCAGGCAAGTCACGGGGGTTACAGATAGTGCGACATGAACCCAAGATCCCTGTTGAGACCGTCCTCATGTGTGCGGAACTGCAAGGACAGAAAAGAGCTAATGTTTCGAAGCTTGAGCTTTGAAAAAAGATCACCTGGACTTGAAACATCAGCTCTTTTCTCTCCTTCTAGATGCTGCCAGACCTGCTGAGATTTTCCAGCATTTTCTGTTTTGGTTTCAGAATCCAGCATCCGCAGTAATTTGCTTTTATCTGAAGGGAGTTGTGTGGACAGATGGAGTAGCTCTTCAGCACTGCAAGGCTATCTTCACAGATAACAATAAAGTTTAAGTTTTAATTTCATTTATTAATATCGCAAGTAGGCTTACATTAACACTGTAATGAAGTTACTGTGAAAATCCCCTAGTTGCCACATTCAGGTGCCTGTTAGGGTACACAGAGAGTTTAGTATGGCCAATGCACCTAACCGGCACATCTTTTGGACTGTGAGAGGAAACCGGCGCAGCCGGAGGAAAACCATGCAGACACGGGGAGAATGTGCAAACTCCACACAGACAGTGACCCAAGCTGAAAATCAAATCAAGTCCTTTGCGCTGTGAGGCAGCAGTGCTAACCACTGTGCCACTGTGCGCCCATAATATCAGGGTGGCTGTGATACTCCAGTGATAGGCATGGAGATTTTTATTAAAAACAGCATGGCTAGTAAGGGTTAGAAGACCAAGTCGGGCTGCTGGAGTTAAGATCTAGATCAGGACATTGAATGGTGGGCTGAATGCTGGACTCCAAGTCCTGTGTGTGAGCCTTTGGATGGTTTGGATTGGAAATGAGCTTGGCAATGCCAATTATTTTTTCCAGATCCCTGTAGTGAATTCCTCACTAGTCCATCCAGGTTAAATTGTTATAACTTACCCAACCAAAACAGGCTAACTGAAAAAAAGTTTTTGCAATGGAACAAGCCAATTAAGTTACCTAATCACCAGTGAAAGTGCTCCCTGCGTGCATGTAGAATGGTTGGGTTGCAGAACTGTCCAAAGCTGGCTTTTGAGTATATCACACACAGGAAGAATGAAACTCTGTGGAGAATGAGAAGCCAGATATTGGACCATTTTGCCCAACACAACTCTTGCTCTATAATAAAATGCTTTGGGGTGAAGGGGGCATCGACCATTACAACAGAAGACAAGGTCTGTTTTGATCATGTGACAAGAGTGCCATAGAAAAATAATTGTGACAGAAATCCTTGGCTGTATCTTATCGTTGGAAAGGGCCAGGGACACAGAAACATAATTAACTGATTCACGTTGAATGGAATCTTTCGAACTCAGTACATTAGATACTGAAAAGAACAGTTAGATAGGGTTAATAGGCTGGGCACAATGTAATTTAAGAACACACATACTCCTGTTTCTCACAGGTTCTGACGGACTGAAGTAACTATGACTAATGGGTATATACTTTAGGAATGCTGACTGAATTTCTGCCTTGACCCTTTCATTCTCCTGAACAGATTGAGATTTTTGTCTTAAATAGTTCCATATTGCTGAAAAAGCAAATTCACACTTAGCATGTTAACAGCTTGTAACTTTTTTTATACCACAGCCAGTGGAAACAATTTCTTATATCCAGTAAAAGGCTATTAGATTTTTAACAGTTGCTACAGCAGTTACTGTAACCAGGGCTTTAACATCAAAGACTGTTTCTATATCTATTAGAGGCATCCTCCGTGGCTGGGACTGCTTTACAAATATTGGGTACAGCCATGTAATCATCGCACTTACAAAAGTCTTGTTATAATTCCATAGAATTACATGTTATATGCAACTGTAGAGAATGCAATTACAGTTTTAGTCAAGGAATCGCAAAGTAAACAGGTATGACTAACTTCAGAATTATGGTCTTAAATTGCCTTATAATAGTTACAAGACAAGGAGTATCCCAGGAGGTATAAAAGCATACATTTTAAACAGAAGAATTTGTCCCCTTCCAAAGTTTATCTTGATTAGAGAATATGCTCCCACATGCTTCACGATTGACTTCACTCCCTGATCAATTAATCTGCGAGAATTCATCCTCATAGAAGGAGTCTGATAATTTAGTCCCAGATTTATGATTAATCTATCTGATAGAGACTTTAATTTGCTTACTATGAAGACTACTGTATGACTTTGAGTTGGACTTTGAGTAAAGACTTTACTCAAAGCCCAACTCAAAGTCATACAGTAGTCTTTACAGTACTTTATTCAAAAGATCCTTTGTCAAAGCTCAGTTAGCCTGACAACTATAGCAGAGAAAATGTTAAAATCTATCATTAAGACAGTTGTAATGAGGCATTTGGGAAATCGCTATAGTCATACTGAGTCTGTGTGGTTTTCTCAAAATCATGTTTGACAAATCAGTAAGTGCTTTTTGAGGAGCTAGCTAGCTGGTAGATAAGGCAGAACCACTGGACGCAGTATATTTGGATTCTCAGAAAGCATTCAATAAGTTATTACACAAGAGGTTGTTATACAAAATTAGGGCTAGGGCTTGTAGGATTGGAGGTAATATCTTAACATGGAGTGAGGAATTGGTTAACAGACAGAATGAGTGCCTCCGCTATTTAAAATCTATATTAGTGATTTGCAATAGAAGCAATATGATGTGAGAAAAATCTTTCCCACACAGCGAGTGGTTTGGGTCTGGAATGCACTGCCTGGTGGAGACAGCTTCAATTGAGACAATCACGAGGACGCTAGATAATTACTTGAATAGAAACAATGTGCAGTGGTACAGGGAAAAGGCAGGGGAATGAAACTTAGTCATCGTGTTCACTCGGAGAGCCAGTGCAGATGGGATGGGCTGAATGGCCTCCTTCTGTGATTTGCAGCTTATTCACAGCCTACTTTCCCACCTAACTTTGCACCACCAGCAAACTTAGTTACATAATGCACTTGGTCCCCTGATCCAGTTGCTAACACAGAAGAATGCATTGGCACCTATGCAGGAGGAAGGATCAAAGTCACAATGAGTGTCATGTCAAGTTAAATGGACTCAAAACGTCACCTCTTTTCTCTTCTTAGAGATGCTGCCAGACCTGCTGAGATTTTCCACCATTTTCACTTTTGATTAAGTGACCTGTAGATCCCTGTTTTCATTCTTCCTCCTTTCTTCAACAACAGGGTTATATTTTGCGACCTTCCAATTCATGGAGACTGTTCTAAAATCTAGGGAAATTTGGAAAATCAAAATCAATGTTTCCACTCTCTTTGCAGCCACCTCTGTTAAAACCTAGGACTGCCAGGGCCAAGAGATTTGTTAGATCATTGTCACATTAATTTTTCCAGTACTTTCTCTTTACTAATATTAATTTTTCCATCCTCCCTACAAGTCTCTGTCATCATCCACACTGGTAGCTAGTACCTTGTATCCTTTGGACAATGGCGTAGGCTGAATCACCTCCACTGCTGCACCTAATATCCCCTTACCTGCGTACATCATAATGACACTCTCCTATTCCTGACCACTAACCAAATTTAGATCACTTCTTAATCTAAGGGGAGTCACTGCTTCCTGGGTCAAAATGTCCACCTAACTCCTCCGCACCTGATGCATCGCAATGACTGCACCTCAGACTTTAGCTAAGCAACCCTGAGCTGCAGCTCCTCAGGTTGCAGGGTACCTGGGATCACGTTACATCCACCTCCTGTAGATGCAGCACACCTCCCATCTCTGTCTAACTGTGTTGCACATATTTAATAAATTAGTTTAATAAATGTAATTTATTTTGCTTGGCTGATTATCACAGGATGCATGTGCCCTCTTACTGCCTGTGGTCAGAATGTCTTGCATGGAAAGAGGTATGCCTTTTCTGATGCTGTTCAAGTGTTTATCCCAATTAAATAATTCAGCAGCAAGCTTTTGTGAGTTAAAAAAATTAGGTAAATTATTTATTCTCGCACACTTACCCCAAATTAAGCAAAATATCACACATACCTGTTCTGACACACACACGCACATGCACACACATGTGAACAGACAGAGATTACATACAGTTAAAGGCCATGCACTTTTGCAGTTACCTTAGTCTCTGGTTTATAAACTCTAGTCTCCTGTCAGGCCTGTAGTTCCTTGCATACTTTTGATGCTTTGCAGGTAAAGAGAGGGTCTTGTAAAGTGAAGAGCTCAGAATAAATTGTGAGGATTCTTATAGTTGAATTTCTAACAGGTTGGATCTCAGGGGAACCTTAACTGGAATTGTTTGCATACTCTGGCTGCCTGATGTCTCATAACTTGCTTCCATTCTGATTCCTAGACTGACTGAACTGATGGTTTGATGGTTTTGCCAGAACTACCTGTACACAACCTTTAGCTGATCTTTAGAATTTTTATCGTGTTTGAACTCAATCCACCTTAAACTCAATAGCTGTTCAAACTGACAATGCCACCTTATCCCCGACCCTCTGGGGGGGGCTCCATGGCACCCCCCCCCCCCCCCCCCCACCTTCCCTCCAGCGAGGTTGGGCCACCAGCTCCCAGTTAGTAGGGAGCTGTTGTAAACCCTGCTGGAGTGAAATTTGGCAGCTGGAGATGTGTGGGGGCCGAGGCGTCCAGCAAGAAGCCCGTTACCTGGCCTCTGCTTATGCAGTGCAGGGGGCTGGGAGAATTGTCCCGATCTATCAGGCTACTCTCCTAGCTTTTTGACCTCAGAGGGAACAGTGACTAATTTCAAGCTGCCTCATTTTGAGGCAGTAAGAAGTCTCACAACACCAGGTTAAAGTCCAACAGGTTTATTTGGTAGCAAAAGCACTAGCTTTCGGACTTCTGACCCTTTGTCAGGTGAGTGGGGAGTTCTGATCACAAATAGAGGATGTAAAGGCAGACACTCAGTTTACAGAATACTGATTAGAATTCAAGTTTTTACAGCTAATCAAGTCTTAAAGCTGCAGATAATGTGAGTGGAGAGAGCGTTAAGAATAGGTTAAAGAGATGAGTATTGTCTCCAGACAGGACAGTAAGTGAGATGTTGCAAGACCAGGCAAATCATGGGGGTTACAGATAGTGTGACATGAACCCAAGATCCTGGTTGAGGCCGTCCTCATGTGTGCAGAACCTGGCTGTCAGTTTCTGTCAGGGACTCTGCGCTGTCGTGTGCCGTGAAGGCCGCCTTGGAGAACATTTACCCAAAGATCAGAGGCCGAATACCCGTGACCACGGAAGTGTTCACCAACAGGAAGAGAACAGTCTTGCCTGGTGATTGTCGAGCGGTGTTCATTCATCCATTGTCGTAGTGTCTGCATGGACAATGCTACAACAACAGATGAATGAAAACCACTCAACAATCACCAGGTAGTTGCTTCACTTTGGTTAAGTGTGTTTATGTAGATAAAGCGGACGTGAGCTTTTAGGAGCTGTTGGATCTCTGTACAGTTCACACATTGCTGTTGAGTATATCAGAGTCAGACAATAATCGATGAAAGGCTGCTGTTAATTGAATGAAATATCATAAAAGCTTTACATTTAGGAATTGGATGGCATTTGTTTTCTCAATTTCAATCTGGTACCACTGTTAAACCTCTCAGCTTGCCAACAACCGGACATGTACCAGGCAGCAAAGAAGGTAGTGATTCTATCTCTTTAAACACAATGGTCTTGATTTTTGCAATGACAGAGGAGGCCAAAATCCAGCTGTCTGACCCTCGGGCATGGCACCAACCATTTTCACAGGGGCAGAAATGGGAATAGGTCGAGATTTGTACATGTGCATTCTGCAGAGGTAGCTGCCCGCACAAAATAACAGCTGCCTCCAGTCATGCCTGAATATCATTAGCCAAGAGTGGAAAACTTGATGGGTGGGATTTTCCAGCCCCACTCATCCCAAGGCCGGAAGATCAATGGACCTTTGCATGGTTCGTGTCCTGCCTGCTACAATTCGCATGGCGGGTCAGGAAAAGTCCACCCGGCGTGTGCTGATTAGTCCTGGTGGGAGCCAGAATAAACTTTGTGGAGTTCTTCGGAGAAGTGGCTTGTTTGCTATTCCACTTTCTCTGTTGACATAAACCTGAGGTTTATCGTTACTAGATTTGTGTTGCATGACTGATTTCACAACCTACTATCATCACAGCGGGGTGCCTGCCACTTCACAGTTTAATTGACAGCTACAAGTATTTATAGAGATCTTGAAGTGGGCCTCTGAATTCCAGTGTTTGTATTTATGAGAGATTAAACACTTGAGTTAAATTTTTGTTTTATAACATAAGCACAAATGATATGTTAGATCCATAAGGGATTACTTAGTTGAAAGATGGCAGACCGAGTGAATGGGTTTCTATGAACGGGTGTTTTTTTTAAAAAATAAAGTCTGCAGTAGACACTTAGAACATTATTTTGTTTAATCTCAGCATGGGTCCCAAGGTCTGTCCATGATGGATACTGGGTGAATAGACGTGAAGGCTGTAAGGGCAAAAGGGGTAAGAGGGAGTGCATGGAGTGGCAGGAATTGCCACTAAGTTGGAATAGGGACAATAAAGTGGCTTGCGGTGGATAGGGGGCATAAGTTGCCATGGGGAATATGAGGGCTATTGGGTGGATTGAGAGCATGAGGTGGCATGGGAGTATGTGAGGGAATAGAAGGGTGTTTTTTGTTTTGTTGCTTTTTTTCCCCCAATTTTGGACAAAGTCTGGGAGCACTGAGGCAGGGCATCTCTGCACCAGGCAGCCTCCATATTCATTCCGGGGTCACCTGCCCCCACTCCCATTTTCTTCTGCCCCCTTAGAGCCAAATTCTAACCTTCAGGGCACTTTCTCCTGGGTGGGGTTTGCTGAGCCGGCTTGGGAGTGACAATTTTTTAAAAATATTCAATCATGGGACATTGGCATTGCTGCTGGCCAGTATTTATTGTCTATCCCTAGTTGCCCTTGAGAAGGTGGTGGTGAGCTGGCTTCTTGAATCGCTGCAGTCCATGTTCTGTGGGTTGGCCCACAATGCCTTTAGGGAGGGAATTCCAGGATTTTGATTCAGCGACTGCGAAGGAACGCTGATATATTTCCAAGTTAGGATGGTGAGAAGCTAGGAGAGAAACTTGCAGGTGGTGGCGTTCCTAAGTATCTGCTGCCTTTGTCCTTCGAGTTGGAAGTGGACATGGGTTTGGAAGGTGCTGCCTAAGGATCTTTGGTGAATTGCTACAGTGCATCTTGTAGATGATGCACACTGCTGCTATTAAGCATCAGTGATGGAGGGATTGAATGTTTGTAGATGTGGTGCCAATCAAGCAAGCTGCTTTGTTCTGGACGGTGTCCAGGCCTGTATTTTGTCTGGGTGAGCAACCTGAACTGGAGCCATTGCTAGTGTTGCACCGTCACTAATCACTAGTGGGTTTGTCAACATGGGCTCACTATCAGAAACATACCTACTGCCAGGGTCAATCAACAGATTCTACAAGGATCTAAGACTTGGCCAATAGGAAGGATTCCTAATGTAGAAACCAAAGTATTTTTATTCATTCTGAGAATGCAGATGTTACTGGAAAGGCACAGAAATGGCAGATGGAGTTTAATCTGGACAAAAGCAAGCTGATGCATTTTGGAGGATCTAATTTAGGTGTGAATTATACTATAAATGGCAGAACCCTTAGGAACATTAACATACAGAGGGCGTGCAGGTCCAAAGTTCCCTAAAAGTGGCAACACAAGTAGCTAAGGTAATTAAGAAGGCATATGGTATTCTTGCCTTCATCAGCTGGGGCATTGAGTACAAGAGTTGGGAAATCATGTTCCAGCTATATAAAACTTTAGTTAGGATGCATTTGGAGTATTGCGTGCAGTTCTGGTCACCAAACTACCAGGAGGATCTGGAAGCTTTGGAGTGAGTGCAAAGAAGATGTTGCCTGGTCTTGAGGGTGTTGACTAATAGGAGAGGTTGAATAAACTAGCATTGTTTTCACTGGAAAGACGGAGGCTGAGGGGAGACCTGATGGAGGGCTACAAAATTATGAGAGACACAGACAGGGTGTATAGTCAGAGGCTTTTGCCCAGGGTGGAAGTATCAATTATACGGGGGGCATAGGTTCAAGGTGAGAAGGGGCAAAGTTTAAGGGAGATGTGTGGGGGAAGTTTTTCACACAGAGAGTGGTGGGTGTCTGGAACGCGCTGCCAGAGGAGGTGGTGGAAGCAGGCACATTAGCAACATTTAAGAGGCATCTGGATGGGTACATGGATAGGGAGAAAGTATACGAACCATGTAAGGGCAGAAGATTGTTTTTAATGTAGTTAGGGCATCGCGATCAGCACAGGCTTGAAGGGTCAAAGGTCCTGTTCCTGTGCTGTACTTTTCTTTGCTCTTTGCCAGAAGTTCTGCCCATATCGCCTGTAATTTCCTTCTTTCTTGATTGGGTGGTGGGGAGCCACCTACCTGAACAACTGCGTTCTGAGTAGTGAAGATACTGCGACGTAGAGTGTTCCAGAACCTGCAGCAATCTACACACTGGGATTAAATAGGTCAGAGCTGGCTCAGTGGCCTAACATCTTCTACAGTTTAATTCACAGGAATATAGACTCTGAGTAAAACGTGACCTTAACAGGAATATTAACACTGGGGAGATCTTTAACTTTCAGTGGGGCTGAAGCTGAATTTAATCCTTCCCTCCATTCCGTTTTGTTTGAATTGCTAAGGCCTATTTTAGCTGGCGTAAGAGACACCAGACTGATGTTAATCACTGCCTTATCAGCAGTTTGTTGGACTGGGACATGTGGCTCCAGAACTAGCAGCTTATCCATGACTTAATATTGGAAATAGTGGAATGAACATGGGACACTGGAATCCTGTCGTGCAGCACCGTTGGGGAGAGGAAGGTATAGAATTAATGTTTCAGGGAAGCAGCCTCTCATCAGAACCTAACAAAAGAGTAGGATCTGGAGAGAGTGGCCGGGGTAAGAGATATCATGTTTTAGAGAACACAAATCAATCAGGAGATTGAAGCAGATATGGCTGAAGGTGAATAGAGTAATGATGCAGGAAGAAATTAACTTTGGAGGAAAGATTAAATTGTTCCAAGGAAGAATGGGAAAACCCCAGCGAGCCAGTGCCAATATTGGGACAGGTTCAAAGTGTCAATAAGAGAAGGGTGAACACAACAGCTTCACAGCATCTTAGAAGCATTTAGATGAACACATGAGAGACCGTAGCGTACAAGGCTTCGGACCGAGCACTGGAAAATGGGATTCAGATAGAGAGGTGCTTGATGGCTGGTGCAGACACAATGGGCCAATGGACCTATTTCTTTGCTGTATGGTCTATGACTCTATGAATTATATCTTCCTCTTTCTATCTTGCAAATGACATGTAAACTGAGGCCCCAGTTGCCTTCCAAGGTTGATGTAAAAGACCCCGTGGCATTATTTTGGTAGTTGGTGCAGGTTTGATGGGCCGAATGGCCTCCTTCTGCACTGTTGGGTTTCTATGACTCAAAGAGTAGGTGAGTTATCCCTGGTGTACTAGCCAATATTTGTGTCTCAACCAACATCACTAAGAAAAGAGCTATTTAATTTTTAAAATTCATTCATGGGATATGGGCGTCACTGGCTAAGCCAGCATCTATCACCCATCCCTGTTTGCCCTTGAGAAGGTGGTGGTGAACTACCTTCTTGAACTGCTGCAGTCCATGTGGTGTAGAACACCCACAGTACTGTTAGAGAGGGAGTTCCAGGATTTTGACCCAATAACACTGAAGGAACAACGACATGTTTCCAAGTCAAGATGGAAAGGAACCTCCTTGTGTCTAAAATAAAAGCAAATTACTGCGGATGCTGGAATCTGAAACCAAAACAGAAAACACTGGAAAATCTCAGCAAGTCTGGCAGCATCTGTAAGGAGAGAAAGGAGCTGACATTTCGAGTCCAGACAACCCTTTGTCAAAGCTGAGTTTTTGGTTTCAACCTCCATGTGTCTGCTGGCCTTGTCTTTCCAGATGGTAGCAGTTTTGGGTTTGGAAGGTGCTGTGTAAGGAGCCTTGCTGAGTTGCTGCAGTGCATCTCATAGATGGTACACATGGCTGTTGACCTCTTTGCTGTTTGTGAAACATTTCTGCACAAGTTGGTTGCCTACATTACAACAGTGACCACACTTTAAGAGGCATTAATCTGGATGTTCTGGGATTGTTGAAGTCCTTCTTTTCCATAGATGCAGAGACCTGATGAAAAAAAAGTTGCCAATTGGGACTATCTTAGTGGTTAAAAAAAGGGCAGTATGAACAGGTTGGGCTGAAGGGCCTGTTTCCGTGCTGTAAACCTTTACGACTATAACTCTGAGTGCTTCAGCATTTTCTGTTTTTATTTCGGATTTCCAGCATTTGTCGTATTTAGCATTTTGATCCAAAATAGTGATGTGGGGTGGCTGAAACGCTATGAAAACCAGTCTTTAAAACAAGTGTCACATTTCTCATGGCAGTTTGAAACCTTTTACCAGCAAGTGTGACATTGGTGCTGATGAAGAGATTCGAAATGAGTTCCCCTCTAGCCTGGTGGATGATTGTTCCAAACCAAGGGTCATATCAATCTGTACGAATAAGGAAGTCCTGAGTTCAATTTGCAATCTGTGCTGTGGGATGATGTTGTGGGGGGTGGGGGTGTTGTGTTTGGGGTACAATGATTAGTCTCTCCATTCCTAGCTTGGGAAGAGGGCCAAAACAGTTGGAGCTGCTGTTGCTGCTTACTGTGTGCTCCAGGTTAGAACACGGTGGTGGCACGGTGGCACAGTGGGTAGCACTGCTGCCTCACAGCGCCAGAGACCCGGGTTCGATTCCTGGCTTGGGTCACTGTCCCTGTGCAGTTTGCATGTTCTCCCCATGTCTGCGTGGGTTTCCTCCGGGTGCTCTGGTTTCCTCCCACAGTCCAAAGATGTGCTGGTTAGATTGATGGGCCATGCTAAATTGACCCTAGTGTCAGGGAGATGAGAGGGGTAGAAACAGAGATCGATTTATATGCTGACATCTATGGTAATTTTTTACTGCCAGAATGCTCAGAGTCAACTATTATGGTGACAAAAATAAAAGCACAGCCCCACAAACTAAAACCGAAATGAGCAGAAACCTCCTCAAGCAACCCCTTAATAAATGGAGAAGCAGCATATGTGAGAGAGTGTGTGTATGTGAGGATATGCATGTGCTTGAGAGTGTGCATGTGCGTGAGAGTGTGCGTGTGAACAAAGAACAATGAAAATTACAGCACAGGAACAGGCCCTTCGGCCCTCCAAGCCTGCACTAACCATGCTGTCCGACTGAACTAAAACCCCCTATCTTTCTGGGGACCAGATCCCTCTATTCCCATCCTATTCATGTATTTGTTCAGATGCCTTCTATCTTATCTGCTTCCACTATCTGTCCTGGCAGTCAGTTCCAGGACCCACCATCCTCTGTGTAAAAAACTTGCCCCGTATGTCCCCTTTAAACCTTGCCCCTCACACTTTAGTAATTGACTCTTCCACTCTGGGAAAAAGCTTCTGACTATCCATTCTGTCCATGCTTCTCATAAGCTTTAGACTTCTACCAGATCACCCCTCAACCTCCATCGTTCCAGTAAGAACAAACCAATTTTCTCCAACATCTCCTCATAACTAATGCCCTCCATGTCTCCCTCCATTCTGGTAAATCTTGTCTGTATCCCTTCCAAAACCTCCACATCCTTTCGATAGTGTGATGACCAGAATTGAACACTATATTCCAAGTGCGGCTTACGTAAGGTTCTATAAAGCTGTAATATGACTTGCCAATTTTTAAACTCAGTACCCCAGCTGATGAAGGTAAGCGTGCCATATGCCTTCTTGACTACCTTCTCCACCTGCATTGCCACTTTCAGTGACCTATGTACTTGTACATCCGGATCCCTCTGTCTATCAATACTGTTAAGGGCTCTGCCATTTACTGTGTATTTCCAATCTGTATTAGACCTTCCAAAATGCATTACCTCACATTTGTCCAGATTAAACTCCATCTGCCATTTTTCCGCCCAAGTTTCCAACCTATCTAGAACCTGCTGTATCCTCTGATGGTTCTTATCAGTATCCACAGATCCAACAACCTTTGTGTCATCTGTAAGCTTACTAATCAAACCAGTTACATTTTCTTCCAAATCATTTATATATATTACAAACAGCAAAGGTCCCAGCACTGATCCCTGAGGTATGCCACTTGTCACAACCCTCCATTCAGAAACGCACCCACCCACTGCCACCCTCCATCTTCTATGAATGAGCCAGTTCTGTATCCACCTTCCCAGTTCACCTCTGATCCCATGTGCATGTGGGTGAGAGTATGCGTGTGTGTGTGTGAGAGAATGTGTGTATGTGAGAATATGCATGTATGTGAGTGTGCGTGTGTGTAAGAGTATGTGCATGTATGTTAGTGTTCATGTGTGTTTGTGCATGTGAGTGTGTGTGCGTGTGTGTGCATGTGTGAGAGTGTATGTGAGAGAGTATGCATGCATGTGCGAGTATTCATGTATGTGAGTGTGCACGTGTATGAGAGTACATATGTGTGTGAGTGTGCATGTGTGTGACAGAGTGTGTGTGTGACTGTGCATGTGTGAGAGTATGTGTGTGAGAGTCTGTGTGTATGTGAAAGTCTGTGGGTATGTGTGTGTATGAGAGTGTGCATGTGTGTCAGTGTGCATGAGTGAGAGTGTGCGTGTGTGTGAGAGTGTGCATGTGTGTGAGAGTGTGCGTGTGTGAGAGTGTGCATGTGTGAGAGAGTGTGCGTGTGCGTGAGAGTGTGCAAGTGCGTGAGAGTGTGCGTGTGTGAGAGTGTGAGTGTGCATGTGTGTGAGAGTGTGTGTGTGTGAGAGCATGCATGTGTGTGAGAGTGTGCGTGTGTGAGAGTGTGCATGCATGTGAGAGTGTGCATGCATGTGAGAGTGTGCGTGTGTGTGAGAATGTGCGTGTGTGTGAGAGTGTGCGTGTGTGAGAGTGTGCGTGTGTGTGAGAGTGTGCGTGTGTGTGAGAGTGTGTGTGTGTGAGAGTGTGCTTGTGTGTGAGAGTGTGCATGTGTGTGAGAGTTCATGTGTGTGAGAGTGTGCGTGTGTGTGAGAATGTGCGTGTGTGTGAGAGTGCGTGTGTGTGAGAGTGTGCGTGTGTGAGAGTGTGCGTGTGTGTGAGAGTGTGCATGTGTGAGAGTGTGCGTGTGTGTGAGAATGTGTGTGTGTGAGAGTGTGTGTGTGTGTGAGTGTGCGTGTGTGAGAGTGTGCATGTGTGTGAGTGTGCGTGTGTGAGAGTGTGCGTGTGTGTGAGTGTGTGTGTGTGTGAGAGTGTGCGTGTGTGAGAGTGTGCGTGTGTGAGAGTGTGCGTGTGTGAGAGTGTGCATGTGTGTGAGAGTGTGCGTGTGTGTGAGAGTGTGCGTGTGTGTGAGAGTGTGCGTGTGTGAGAGTGTGCGTGTGTGTGAGAGTGTGTGTGTGTGAAGAGTGAGCAATTATCATACAAGATGTGGTTGAGGAGTATTAGAATTCTCGAATGAATGCGGAGGCTGTTATCGCAGACTGAGATAAAAACATCTCAAAGATCTTGAAGTGATGAACTCTTTGCATTCCTTCCTCCTACAACCACCCCCCCCCCCCACCCCCTCTGCCGCACCCCCCAGCCTCTCACCAATCTCTTCAAAGAATATGGAAGAGAGATGAAGTTCAGCATCTTATTATGCTCCAGGCTCTGGCAAGCTAGGAGACATCCCTGTTGTTATGTGGTTCAGACTCATTATATTCATATAACTGCAGACTTGATGGCCCTTTGCCAGTCACCTCAAGTTTGGAGTGCATTAACTTCTACTTAACAGCTTCTAATCTTTCAATTAAAGTTGACATTGGATTTTATTAATGAAATGGTACATTCTTTCTTCTTTATTTGTTTTTTTTCGAATCCTTTAATGTTTCCCTTCTCTGCATCATTCTTTCCCTCCAAATTCTTCGTTCTTTGAACCTTTAATTTTTCTTTCCATATTTAGTTTTCTAATTTTTTTTAAAAAATGTATCACTAAGTATTCATTCCCTTTTTTTTCATCATTATAGCCTCTTTATCTCCATCTTCTGCAAAGCGCTGAGTAGAAACTGTTTTGAAGCGGTTGCTATGGATACTTGCTCACTGAAGGGAATTATTTTTAGGCCCAAAATTGAGCAAATATCAGAAAATGACCCTTATTATGATACACTTACCAGAAACTGGCCTTTGTGGAACGGAATAATGAGTCAATGGTGTTGCCACTCATCTGATTCTAGGTCATTAGATTGTTGCCTGGAAACCACAACAAGGCTTTAGTAAATTGCTATGGGTAATACAAGTTGTGTGTGGCAGCTGTAAACACCACTGGCTGACATCTGCAAAACAGCATTTGGTTATTTTGGTGAGGGAAATTGTTTTGAAAGGGTATTGGTTCTGATCTGGGGAGGCGATGGCCTAGTGGTATTATCGCCAGACTATTAATCCAGAAACTCAGCTAATGTTCTGGGGACCCGGGTTCGAATCCCGCCACGGCAGATGGTGGAATTTGAATTCAATGAGGCAAAGAAATCTGGAATTAAGAATCTACTATGATCATGAAACCATTGTCAGATAAACCCATCTAGCTCGCTGATGTCCTTAAAAGAAGGAAATCTGCCATCCTTACCTGGTCTGGCCTACATGTGATCCCAGGACCACAACAATATGGTTGACTCTCAACTGCCTTCCTTGGGCAACTAGGGATGGGCAATAGATGTTGGTCAGCCAACGACATCCATATCCCATGGATGAATATAAACAACACTGCTTCTTGGTGGGTTCTGCGCTCTGTGCCTTTGCCGTTTTTCTAACTGTTTGGTTGACACCTGTCGAGGTAGATGTGCCTTCCTTTTGATAAGTTGACCACAGTGCAGTTTGCCAAATCAGTCCCCAGCTGAGAGAGAGAGAGAGAGACTCGATTTCTCAGTCATGGGAGATAAACAGTATGGTCTGCGATGGAACACAGAAGTGCGTTAGCCCGTAGTGCCAACGAGCTCTTGGTATTCACACATCACCACAATTCACACTCCTCTCTTTCAGAGCATGTTAATTCAGGAAATAGAAGCAATGTCTCCATATCACTATCTGTGTCACAAATAAATGCTGTGACCTATTGGAACAATTTGTGTGGATCTGTGTGGAAATCCACGTTGCTGAAAGGAGCATTGAGTTGATGAATGATGTCGGGCAAATCATCTCTTTACACGGGAAGACAAGGCATAAAGCCTGAGCATCATTATCTTCACATCTCATGTTCAGGTGATATTCAATGCAGCATGAGATGTGAAGATAATGATGTTGCATACACCGGAATGTTGAGTTTTCATGAATATAGTGCTTTTTTAAGAAGGGATGTATTCTCTGGAGTTAGAGTCATAGTCATAAAGTCATAGAACTTGTTTACAGCATGGAAACAGGCCCTTCGAACCAACTTGTCCATAATGCCCTTTTTATCCACTAAACTAGTCCCAGTTGCCCACGTTTGGCCCGTATCCCTCTATACCCATCTTACCCATGTAACAGTCTAAACGCTTTTTGAAAGACAAAATTGTACCCGCTTCTACTGCTTTCTCTGGCAGCTCGTTCCAGACACTCACCACCCTCTGTGTGAAAAAAAATGCCCCTCCTGGACACTTTTGTATCTCTCTCCTCTCACCTTAAACCTGTGCCCTCTAGTTTTAGACTCCCCTACCTTTGGGAAAAGATATTGACTATCTACTATGTCTATGCCCCTCATTATTTTATAGACCTCTATCAGATCACCCCTATGTCTCCTATGCTCCAGGGAAAAGAGTCCCAGTCTATCTTTTCTCTCCTTATAAGGCCTTAGTAAATTCTGAGCAGCCTTAGAAATAATAGAGAGACTTGCATTTGAATGTTGCCTTTCACAACCTCAGGACATCCCAAAGTCAACCAGGACTGCATTAGGGTTACAGTTAAGATTATATGTTTCAATGGTCACCATGAAGTAATCATGATGTGGATATGCCGGCGTTGGACTGGTGTAAACACAGTAAGAAGTCTGACAACACCAGGTTTAAGTCCAACTGATTTATTTGATAGTAAACTCACAAGCTTTCGAGGTTAACCTCAGGTAATTCACCTGACGAAGAGGTTAATCTCGAAAGCTTGTGAGTTTACTATCAAATAAATCGGTTGGACTTAAACCTGGTGTTGTCAGACTTCTTACCATAAAGTAATGCAGCAAACTTGGAAAATTTGATAAATCTTCTGTCAGATACAGACGTTACCTTATTGTTCCAATCCCTCTACCAATCCAGTCCCCAGATGCTTCCACGTCTGACCATTCTGGGTTGTTGTAATGAATAGAAATGATGACCCACAGTCCTGGAACCCATTGCAGATAACATAGGGGCAGTGACATGGAAATTTGTACCGTTATACACTCAGCTGTTGAAATGCATTGGATTGAACTGATTTATTATTGTCACATGTATTGGGATACAGTGAAAAGTATAGTTTCTTGTGTGCTATACTGTCCATAGGATATTTATTTGTTAGTCACAAGTAAGGCTTACATTAACACTGCAATGAAGTTACTGTGAAATTCCCCTAGTCGCCACAATCCGGTGCCTGTTCGGATAAATGTACCTAGCCAGCAGGTCTTTAAGACTGTGGGAGGAAACTGGAACACCCAGAGGAAACCCACACAGACACGGGGAGACTCCGCACAGACAGTGCCCCAAACTGGGGATAGAACTCGAGTCCCTGGCGCTGTGAGGTGACAGTGCTAATCCCTGTGGCACTGTGCCGTCCAGAGAGTACAAAGGGGAAAGGAAAGGAGAGGGTGAAGAATGTGGTGTTGCAGTTACTCTGCTTCTGGGGGAGCTAAGCAGAAGCGTGACCGGAATCGCTGTTGTGCTGATAGCTGAGACGTGGAACTGGGCGATCTGGGAACTGGAGAGAAAACACGAACTCAGAGTTTGCTTAATTGTGTCAGATCAGGACTTTCTTCATCTGAGCCAGTTCACTCCTTTTCTTTGCCTGTGTCTTTTTCAGATATCGATGAATGCAGCATGAACCATGGTGGCTGTAAGCATGGCTGTGTTAACACGCTGGGAGGTTATCAATGTTCATGTCCAAACAGCAGCTACAAACTGCACTGGAATAAGAAGGACTGCGTGGGTACGTGAAAAACTCTGATATCTGGCAACCTCTAGTGGCACTAATGGGAATAGCAATCCTGTGATGAGAAACACTTTGTGCTCAGAAGACATACAGGCCATCTGATGTGTCTCAGCAACATCGCCAGCACTTCATACACAAATAAATACCTTGAGGTGTTGTTAGAACCATAGTACATTACAGCACAGAAACAGTCCTTCTGGCCCTTCTTGTCTGTGCCGAACCATTTTTCTGCCTAGTCCCAGTGACCTGCACCTGGACCATATCCCTCCACATCCCTCTCATCCACGTACCTGTCCAAGTTTTTCGTAAATATTAAAAGTGAGCCTGCTTTCACCACTTCATCTGGCAGCTCATTCCACACTCCCACCACTCTCTGTGTGAAGAAACCCTCCCTAATATTCCCTTTAAACTTTTCCCCCTTTCACCCTTAACCCATGCCCTCTAGTTATTTTCTCCCCTAGCCTCAGTGGGAAAAGCCTGCTTGCATCCACTCTATCTATATCCATCATAATTTTATACGCCTCTATCAAATCTCCCCTCATTCTTCTACACTCCAGGGAATAAAGTCCTAACCTATTCGACCTTTCTCTGTAACTCAGAGTTGTTGTTCTGTGAATCATTTCTGAAAGAATCGGAATGGGAAACAGTGTACTTCCTCGCTGAAAAGCAGGAAGTGTTTGTTGAGGCTTGGAACCTCGAAACAGCTGAGTGTAAGATTCCATTGGGGCCATTTGTCCCCAATGGAACAAGCCAGGGGTGACATTGAACACAAAAGGTTGGGGCAGAGGTGTCAATCACGGTCAATAAAGGAGAGAAGTTCACCCACACTCTGCTGTTCGAGGGTACCACACGGTGCACCTGGAACATGACATGCAAAGCTTACATTCAAATCCCTGTACGTTGCTCATGTGTTAAATGCAATTATATACCATCTTTCCAGAACTACTCCAGAGGAAAATCAGATAAAGTTTTTTCTAAGCTGCATAAAGAGATATCAGGATTGGTGATCAGGAGTTTGGTCAAAGAGTTAGTTATTGAGGAGATCCTTAGAGGATCAAGGCAGGGAAATGTAAGTCAGAAAAATCTCAAATGTGTTAGATTTGTTCCTAGAGCTTGTGATGTTTATTTAATATTGCCATCTAGAACCAAAAAATTCCTGCAGTGCAGAAGAGGCCATCAGCCCATTGAGCCTGCACCAAAAACAATCCCACCCAGGCCCTATTCCCATAACCCCACATATTCACCCTGCTAATCCCCCCTGACACTGAGGGTCAACTTAGCATGACCAATCAGCCTAACCCACACATCTTTGAATGGTGGGAGGAAATCAGAGCACTCAGAGGAAACCCATGCAACATGGGGAGAACGTGCAGACTCCACACAGTCAGTGACCTGAGGCTGGAATTGAACCCGAGTTCTTGATGCTGTGAGGCAGCATTGCTAACCGCTGCGCCACCATGCCACCCCAGTTTCGGTCCTGATATTTTTCCAATGCTTTGTCCAGGGATGTCTAAGATGGAAAATGGGCCATGCAAGTTTGATTATTCTTTGTAAATAAAAGTCCACTTTAATATTTCCTTCTGTGTCTGTGATATGGAGCTGTTAGTTATTGAGATTATGACAGTTTTTAATTACTTGCATCAACAGTAAAACAAAATCATAACCACAGAATAGGAAAAACTCATAGTCCTATATTGCATTTTAATACCTCTGATAATTTGGTGGAATGGGTAAATTTGATTTGATTTGATTTATTATTGTCACATGTATTAACATACAGTGAAAAATATAGTTTCTTGCACGCTATACAGACAAAGCATACCGTAAATAGAGAAGGAAACGAGAGAGTGCAGAATGTAGGGTTACAGATATAGCTAGGGTGTGGAGAAAGATCAATTAAATGTATTCAAAAGTCTGACAGCAGCAGGGAAGAAGCTGTTCTTGAATTGATTGGTATGTGACCTCAGATCTTTGTATCCTTTTCCCGACGGAAGAAGGTGGAAGAGAGAATGTCCGGGGTGCGTGGGGTCCTTAATTATGCTGGCTGCTTTGCCGAGGCAGCGGGAAGTGTAGACAGAGTCAATGGATGGGAGGCTGGTTTGCATGATGGATTGGGCTTCATTCACGACCTTTTGTAGTTCCTTGCAGTCTTGGGCAGATACAACCAGAAAGAATGCTTTCTATGGTGTATCCGTAAAAGTTGATGAGAGTCATAGCTGACATGCCAGAAGTCTCCTGAGAAAGTAGAGGTGTTGGTGGGCTTTCTTAATTATAGGTTTCAAACAAGCAGTCCATTCACATAATTGTCAAGAAATGTACATCATGAAACGAAAGGCGCTGGCTGTTCTTCAGGAACTAGGCCACCGCAGTTCCCTGTAAAGTTTAGACTATGGCTACTTCTGAAGAATGCTGGCTTCAGTGGAACCCAGCGGTTGGGTGCAGAAAATTCATTTATCCTCCACTGAAGGATTGTGTCAGGCCAAATTTGTTGAGCTCATTGAATACCCTAGAAATTGGAATGGGCTCCGTTAGCTGCTCTACTCTCTGCTGAGCTCACCATGCATTAAAAATTGTATTAGAATTTTAATCTAACCTTGGATCAGAACAGATATCTGTCCTAACTCCACAATCCACCACCCCCACTCCACCCTTCACCCATCATCCAAATCATTACGTTTCTGTTTTACATCTGTTCCTGTTGATTCACTTCAGCTTTTCAGAATGTGTTGAAGACAATTTCTTTTTATTTGCAGAGGCAGCAAAGTGTCTGCAGGCTTCCAATTCTCCTCGAGCGCAATTCTCCTGCATCAAGACTGGGAAGAGGGAGACCTGCTCCCTCAGCTGTTCCACCAAGGCTCATTTCCAGGCAGGTAGGCATCATTGCAAAGTGGTGAGAAACCCGTGATTCTCATCAGCGTTGCAGTCCCAACATGATGTCCTCGCTTGTTGCTCGGGGAAGTAGCCAATTCTCCAGGTCTGCCCTGGAGCTGTAAGGAATTAAAACTGTTTCAGGATGCGGCAGACAGCAGATCAGGAAGAAGATCATCAAAACTCATTAAACAATCTGGTTTGGGGTTTTTTTCTGCATTTTCTTTGAAAACATTTGTTTATTAGTGTTTAAAGAAGTATTACTCACAGAAAACCAAGCTGTTTGACAGACTGTCAAGAATCACTCAGTCAGGGTAAGAAAGTCCCATTGCCTTTCTAATTGGTGCAGCAAGTTGTTCCATTGCAAGTCTGGTCATTATGGGTGACCATTATGGTGGTGGTGAAGCGGGGGAGCTGGAGGGGGAACGGGGGGCATTGGGATAGGAAGTGATGACACTCCAGGAATGTCATCCTGTTGAGGTTGACAAGCCAGACGGAAGCAATGTTCCACCTTGGCATGTATCTCACTGAGATTCGATCATGTTGATTTTCATAAACTAAATTTAAATTTCTTTCAAAACATTTAAACTTCAACAGACCCGTGTTTAAAAAAAATGTTTCTCCATCTGATAAAGCTTTACCAAAAAATTCATTCAATGTTAAATTTTGTATATTCCTATTTCTATATATTATTAACATCATCCAAGTAGTCACGAGGTTCCCTCCACTCCCACTGTGAGTGTCAGTGACACAGAAAATACAGTGACATCATTCATGCTTCAAACATTCAGGTTTCCTCCGGGTGCTCCCACAAACTGAAAGATGTGCTGGTTAGGGTGCATTGACCCGAATAGGCGCCAGACTGTGGCAACTAGGGGATTTTCACAGTAACTTCATTGCACTGTTAATGTAAGCCTACTTGTGACTAATAAATAAAATTTAGCTTTACAATCTTGTACACATGAGTGTACAAGACTTCAGAGCCGCAGCAATGTGGTTGACTCTCAATTGCCCTCTGCAATGGCATAGCAAGCTATTCAGTTCAAGGGCAACTAGGGATGGGCAATAAATACTGGCCAGCTGAATGAATAAAGATTAACTATCAGCCCAACTCTGCAAACATCTGGACCTGAGTTTAAACTGAGCTAATTACTTTGCTGCCCAATTAGGATCATAATGGCTCAAAAGATCATGTGGACAATTATGTCCATGTCAACTCGCTGTAGAGCAATCCAATTATAGCCTATAGAGCCATCGGCACAGCAGTTAGCCTCAGGGTCCCCATGGGGATGGGGTTGGTGTTTGCAGAATGTCAACTAACACGTGTGAGTGGCATGTGTGTGCGTGCATGCATGTATGTATACATGTGTCCTGTGCATGTGCATGTATGACTGAGGTCAAAATCAGGCTTGACTTATTGAATATTGAAATTGTCAATGTCAAAAAGCCATCCAAAACTGATTGTGTAAATCTGCGAGTGAAGGTTGGCCACTAAGATGTGGCAACCGAGGCTGCCCAGTGCCATGGAACAGAACTGGCAGCATGAGTCACCACTTTAGGAGGGAAGAGGAAACACTGAATGGTTAGAATTGCACCTCCTGTTCAGGATCAGTCTCTGGACATCTTTCCCGCAGTGAATAAATACCCCAGGCCATTCCTCTGTCTTTAATACTGTCTCTCGTTTCTGGCAGGTTCCGATAACAGTTACTCAGTGAGCTGTGGGGCTCCTGTAAGAAGGGCAGGTGCCCAACAGAAACAGAACGCCAACATTACAGGCTGTGTAGGTAAGATCCTGGCAAAATGTACTCCTGCTCTCTCTCGTAAGTACTGCTGAAATCTTTTGTTAAGCTCAGACATTTTGTTCAGGGTTCCAATGTTTAGCATCAATATGTATTTCTTTTGTCCCAAGGATGAGATTGTAATCGTGGAGCAACAGTGACTGACCCCATGACATTCCCTGGGGAAAGGTTTCTGAATCAGGGTTCCTGGCATGAAACTGCATAAACAGCAGAACAACTTGGGAATATGGGGAGAGGTCAGCTTGTGTAAGACACACGAAGCTAACGAGCAGTCCTAATTGGCAGGACTATTAGTCTTTCTTGCAAAGGGGGATTTGCAGTATAAGATGTAAGGAAATTTTGCTGCAATTATGCAGGCTTTTGCTTAGATCACAGTTGAAGAACTACGTACAGCTTTGGTCTCTTTATCTAATCACATATAACATTCGAAACAAAACAGAAGAACTGATAGTTTAATTAGAAATTAATAAGTACAATCTGATAGTTATTTCAGAGACATCGCTAGAGGACAACGTAGATTAGGACCTGAATATCGAAGGGTGGTGACATTTAGGAAAGTTAGGAAGTTAAGAAAAGATGGAGGGGTAGCTCTTGTTAATTAATGATGGTATTAACACATTGGAGAAAGAGTGACCTAATTTCAAGAAACCAGGATGTAGAAGTGGTTTTGGTTGAGATGAGAAATGATAAAGGCAGGATGTTAGTCGTTGGAGTGGTATACGGGCCCTCTAATTGTAACTAGGTGCAAGAGACTAAAAAAGAAGAAATAATGGGAATTTGTCAGAAAGATACAACAATAATCTTGGGGGATTTTAATTGACATCCAGACTGGAAAAATCAGATGGGCAAAGATAGAGTAGATGAGGAGTTCATAGGATGTTTCTGAGACAGCTACTTAGAACTGCATGTTCTGGTTCCAACCAGATACATGTGGTCTTGTGCAATAGGAAACAATTAATTGATCACCTCACAGTGAAGGCATCCCTAGGTAGCAGCGATCATAATATAATTGAATTTTACATTTAGTTTGAGAGAGAGAAGAGTGCATCCAAGACTAGTATTTTAAATCCAAATAATGCAGTTATGAGAGCATGAAAGCAGAACTAGCTAAAGTGAACTGGCAAATGTGCTTAAGGGATAGATCAATAGAGATAGAACAGCAAACATTTAAAGGAATATTTCAAAATATGCAGAATATACAAGAAGAAATTAAAGACAGTACTAAACTTATAAAAAAGCATATCCAAAGACAAGTGGCAGGTCAGAAGATTGGAAAGAATGTAAAAAACATCAAAGAATGACAAAAGGATTGATTAGGAGTGGGAAACTACAGCGTGAGAGGAAGCTAGTTAGTAATATAAAGATGTATAGTTAGAGTTTCTTTCCATATTTAATTTAAAAAAGAGTTAACAAAGTGGGTATTTGCCCTATAAAAAATGCATCTGGGAATCATGGAAAGTAGGGCTGTGGATTAAACAGATATTTTGCATCGGTCTTTACTGTACAAAGCACAAGTAACATCCCAGAAATAGCTGTAAATCAGGAAATGGAAGGAAGGGAGGGACTCAGGAAAATTACAATCACCAGGGAAATGGTTTGAGCAAATTGTTATTGTCTGCGGATTGACAAATCCCCAGGCCAGATGGACTTCCCCGTACGGTCTTGAAGTAAGTGGCTAATGAGATAGTTGATGCATTGGTTTTAATTATCCAGTTTCCTAGATTTAGGAAAGGTGCCATTAGATTGGAAAATGTCAAATGTAACTCCTTTATTCAAAAAGGGAGGGAGACAAGGAGCAGGAAACTGTCAACCAGTCAGTTTAACATCTGCCATTGGGAAAATGTCAGAAGCTATTATTAACGATGTTATGACAAGACACATGGAAAAAGTCAAGGCAATCAAACAGAATCAACATGGTTTTATGAAAGGGAAATCGCATTTAACCAATTTATTGGAGTTCTTTGAAGGAGTCACATGTGCTGTGGATAAAGGGGACTCAGTGGATGTACTGTCCTGAATTTATTTAGCCATCTTTGGCTTGTGTCCATTTTTAAAACAATCTTATTTAAAACTTCAGTACATCCAAACGTAATTCAAATGTTTTCCTTTTATCATCATGACAGCAGGAAAGTAGAGTTGAAGTAAAACTTCAATCATGCTTTTAAGAAATGGCAGTGCAGGCTCAAGGTATTAGAACATAGAACATAGAACACTACAGCACAAACAGGCCCTTCGGCCCACAAGTTGCGCCGACCACATCACCTACCAACCTACAGACCTATCTATAACCCTCAATCTCATTAAACCCCATATACTCATCCAGAAGTCTTTTAAAAGACCCCAGCGAGTTCGCCTCCACCACCACTGACGGCAGCCGATTCCATTCACTCACCACCCTCTGAGTGAAAAACTTACCCCTAACATCACTTCTGAACCTCCCTCCCCGCACCTTAAATCTGTGTCCTCTCGTAGCGACCATTTCAAACCGGGGAAATAGCCTCTGACAGTCCACCCTATCTATTCCTCTCAACATTTTGTAAACTTCTATCAGGTCGCCTCTCAACCTTCGTCTCTCCAGGGAAAAGAGTCCCAGCTCCCTCAACCTAACTTCATAAGGCATGCCTCCCAGTCCAGGCAACATCCTTGTAAATCTCCTCTGCACCCTTTCAATAGCTTCTACATCTTTCCTATAGTGAGGCGACCAGAACTGCGTATTGTATAGCCTAATTGTACTCCCATTTCTTATATTCTTGTGTTCCTATGCGCATCAGGTGTACCAATTCATCAAAGCTCTCTACTGCCTCCATATGCCTCCACACTGGCTCAATGTGCCTTCATTATGAAGTGTACAAAGTGAATAATGGAAGCACAATATTGAATGAAAGGTCACTCAGGTTGTACTTAAATGCTGCTTTAAGATGTCTTTAAATGCTCTCGTTTCTTTTTAGAGACTTTAGCTCCCCCAATCAAACAAAGAGCTTCCTTCAAGATTAAAGATGCCAAGTGTCACCTTCATCCACGCATTAAGGGAAAGCAGGATAGCGGGCGCCCAACTATCACAGGTAAAAAAAATGAGACACCATCACTAGCTTGCTTCATAGTATTTTTGCATCTTAATCCCTTGTGACCTCGGGCCTATCAGCTGCTGCTACAGTGAGAAGTCACTGCTGCTTCAGGTATAGTCCCAGCATCGGGTGGTATGATTGGTCTGGGTCGGTCTTGCTATGCCAGGTATAGTCCCAGCATCGGGTGGTATGATTGGTCTAGGTCTCAGTCTGGGTCTCATTGTGGCAGATATAGTACCAGCATCCGGGTGTGTGATTGGTTTGGATCTCATTGTGCCCTTACATCGAGTGGTGTAGTTAACCACTGAACCATTTGTTTTGGGATAAATATTGGCCTGGACACCAGGGGACAGAGGAGAGAGTATATGTTTTTGTGGTTGACTTGTCTCCAATGGCTGCCAGCGTTACTCACTGTGCTTGCTTTGTTTCATTGCATTATTATGAAGGAGGTGCCTTCCCTTGTACCGACAACTGTCAAGTTACCTTTGTGAACCTAAAATGTGATTCTTCCAAGAAAGCGAAAGGTCGACGGACCCGCAATCCCCCGGGAAAAGAAGTGACTCGAATAACACTGGACTTCGAAGCAGAAATAAGAAAGGAAGATATAACAGGTGAAGGAGGGGCTTTCTTTCCCCTGTTGTTTATTAGTTTGTGTGATTAAGGTAAAGAGCAATGAAATGAGCTTAATGGTGAATAACTGAGGTGAACAGTTGAAGAGGTCCCATGTTCCATTCTGGTCTCAGCCAGGGGGCAGTATGTCTATTGCCATTGGCGTCTGGGTTCAAGGAGAGAAAGTCAGCTCCAGCTCCCCATTCTCAAACCACTGCTCTCTGCTGGAAACCAATGAGGCCATTTTGGGAATGGGGGGCATACATCACTAACTATCCAAGCTCACAGCTGCATAGGGGACATTTGAATGGTGCCAAACTCCCATGCATTGAAACAAACATCCCAGAAGGATTCAGGAGGGCAGGTAATTGACAACAAGACAAAATTGTCCAATTCCTGCACAGGACAAATGTCACACTTGGCCCATTACAGACCAATTACTCTTGATGTTTCAGACTTTGACTCTTCTTCATTTCTATTGAAGGGAAGCAATGAACCCAAAATATTGACTGTTCCCTCCACAAATGCCTAGTGTGCTTCCCTAATTTTTACTTCAGATTTCCAATATTTTGTTTTGTAATTCTTCCTTTGGAACCTGGTCTAAACACAAGGTGAAGATTGAGTCTGAGTTTATGATACAGTAATCCAAATCGTATATAGTCACCCATCTTCCTTGTATGATAAAGCTGCTCTGTAGATTATAAAGCAAATCACTTATCAACAGGACTAGAGTTGAGGAGGCAACTGCTTCACACCAGTTGAAAACTTTTGATGTATTTACTAATAGAGTCATAGAGGTTTACAGCATGGAAACAGGACCTTCAGCCCAATTTGTTCATGCCGCCCTTTTTTTTAAACCCCTATGCTAATAACAATTGCTCACATTTGGCCCATATCCCTCTATATCCATCATACCCATGTAACTATCAAAATGCTTTTTAAAAGATAAAATTGTACCTGCCTTTACTACTACCTCTGGCAGCTTGTTCCAGACACTCACCACCCTCTGTGTGAAAGAATTGCCCTTTTGGACCCTTTTGTATCTCTCCCCTCTCTTCTTCAGCCTATGCCCTCTAGTTTTAGACTCCCCTATCCTTGGGAAAAGATATTGACTACCTAGCTGATCTGCGCCCCTCATTATTTTATAGACCTCTGCAAGATCATCGCTCAGCCTTCTACGCTCCAGAGAAAAAAGTCCCAATCTACCCAGCCTCTCCTTACAATTTAAACCATCAAGTCCCAGGACCATCGTAGTAAATCTTTTCTGCACTCTTTCTAGTTTAATAACATCCTTTCTATAATAGAATGACCAGAGCTGTACACAGTATTCCAAGTGTGGCCTTAACAACTTCAACAAGATGTCCCAACTCCTGTATTCAATGTTCTGACCAATGAAACCAAGCATTGTCATGTAGGAAAACACAACAAAAAACACAACAATAAAACAAAAAAATTTGGCATGTCAGCTACGACTCTCACCAACGTTTACAGATGCACATTAGAAAGCACTCTTTCTGGTTGTATCACAGCTTAGTATGGCTCCTGCTCTGCCCAAGACCACAAGGAACTACAAAGGTCATGAATGTAGCACAATCCATCATGCAAACCAACCTCACATCCATTGACTCTACCTACACTTCCCGCTGCCTCAGCAGAGTAGCCAGCCTAATTAAGGACCCCAAGCACCCGAAATTCTCTCTTCCAACTTCTGCCATTGGGAAAAGGATACAAAAGTCTGAGGTCACGTACCAACTGACTCAAGAGCAGCTCCCTCCTGGCTGCTGTCAGACTTTTGAATGTGTTTAGCTTGCATTAAGTTGATCTTTCTCTAAAATTAAGATAAAGAGCAATGAAATGAGTTTACTGGTGAATAACTGAGGTGAACAGTTGAGGAGGTCCCATGTTCCATTCTGGTCTACCCTAGCTTTGACTGTAATACTACATTCTGCACTCCCTCCTTTCCTTCCCTATGTAGGGTATGCTTTGTATGTATAGTGCACCAGAAACAATATTTTTCACTGAATGTTAATATACATGACAATAATAAATCAAATCGAAGTTCTGCATACTACAATTGAGAAGAATGACCAATTAATCTGATATTTTTGGAGATATTTGATGAGTGCGGAATGTTGGCCTGGATACTGGGATAACACAATGCTCTTTGAGTTGTACTTCATATTATCTCTACCTGAATAGGCAAATGGGGTCAGGACTTAATGCCTTAAAGCTGGCATCTCAGCCAATGCAGCACTCCCTCAGTATTGCAAGAAAGTACAGAGCTATTTATGTGCTTCAGCCTGGGAATGCTGGGAATTCTCAGGGATAGGTGGGATGGAAATTTGAAGTTGCTATCAGACCAGCCATTACCTTATTCAATGACGGAACAAGTGCGAGGGACCAAGTGGCCTACTCCTGCTACACACTTGAAAGTAATGCAGCTTAAGCCCCCATCTTCTGATTCAATAGTGACAATCAAGGCAAGATTACAATTAACGGCATTTTACCTCAGTGTTACAATTGCCTTTATTAGGAAGCACATTGTCCACTTTAGAATGCCAATGCTAAATATTATGCATTGGGTTTTACAGCCTTGTTCAACCCATGACCGGAAAATCCTGCCCAGGGTCAACAGACATTCCCATTGTCTGCCCCTCACCCGCTCCGAATCCGTGAAGAGTAGAATAGTAGAATTCCCGTGTATAAGTATGAGTAAACCCTAGTTAAATAACATTGCTCCCCCCAGCCTGACCACAACTTGTGGGAATCAAGTTACTTGAATGTTGCTGGATTTTACAATCGAAATCTGGTCTTGTGTATATCGAGGGTTTGCAATGATGTTTTCCCTTTAACCGACTCCAAATAGGACAATGCTAACCTGGTTTGAGAGATTGACAGTCACAACAGATGCTAGCATGAAACGCATTAGCAGTCAGTTCAGGCATCAGTGGAAATATTAACAGTTCTCAGGAAAACCAGGAAATTCTTGCACATTAACCCACGGTAGGAGTTGAGAACAGAAGCAGCTAATTCTCTGTAACTTTCATTGGTAATTTAGAGTAATCTCAGACTATATGCAGAATGTTGCCTTGAATACTGTTCAGAGAGTACAACTGATCCCTGTTCCCATCAGATAATCAACACCTCTGCTTTAAAAAAAATTATTTAGTCATGAGTGAGTTTTAATCAAAAATCAAAGCTGGGTTAATATCAAGCTGGGGTTTGTGCGAGGTGGGGTGTTGTGTTAAATCAGTAAAGTTCAGTTTCTGGCCCTGTCTCCAGTCTCCAGCTTTCATTGAGCCAGGAAAGAGGGCAAGTGGCGAACCCAAGCCTCAGGAAAGCTAGCACTTTCACCAGCCGAGGGCCTGGCCTTTGCTTTTGCACCTATGCCAGCCGTAGCAAACTTCTGCAAATAGGCAAACTCTACCCTCTGCTGTGGTCGAGGGTTCGCATCCCCTCCAGGGGTCTCCGAATGTTCCGCTCCAAAGCATCCAATTTCTGCCCTCCACCATCCTTACCCTCCTCACTCCACCCCAGCCATGCTCGCCCCGAAACCAGAAAGTCCCACCTGAGGTCAATGGGCCTTTCCATGATCTGCCCCTCACCTGCTATGATTCCCAAGGCAGGCAGAATGGGAAAATTTGCCCCAATATCAGCATCTGTTGCAGTTTTGATGTTAACTGTCTCCCCCTTTACCTTTAGTTAGTGTTCTACTGTTTATACTATTTCTTTCCCTTTGATGTGGAGTTGGCTTTTGGCAGGTACATATAACTGTAAGTTTATTTATTAGTGTCACAAGCAAGGTTTACATTAACACTGCAATGAAGTTACTGTGAAAATCCCCTAGTTGCCACACTCCAGCAAATGTTTAGGTACACTGAGGGCACGGCGAATGGACCTAACCAGCATGTCTTTCGGACTGTGCAAGGAAACCCCAAAGATGTGCTGTTAGGCTGATTGGCAGGAATAAATTGTCTCTAAATCAGTTTCCCTCAATCTGGATGGCCATAAAACATTAGACAGGGGTCGTGGGTAGAGAGGTGGACTGGTGGTGTTGAGATGGCGGCGCGGGCTCGTTGGGCCGAAGGGGCTGTTTCCCAGGCTGATTTTGTTCTTTGTTCTTTGAAACCGGAGCACCCAATGAAACCCACACAGACACGGGGATAACATGCAAACTCCACACAGACAGTGACCCAGACCAGAAATTGAACCCGGGTCCCTGGCGCTGTAAGTCAGCAGCACCACCCCTAACATGTCAATTTCCTTATCTCTCCATTTTGAAGTTAGCCCTTCTATAGCCCCATTGTTTTCTAATGTAAACACTTGTTTTCCACTGATCGGCTAATTCGCATCTCATCATTTCTTCTGAAGTCTGCCTGTAATCAACTCCCTGTTTTGTTATTATCCATTGTTTCATTTTGTATTCATGTTTAATTTTCCCCAATTCTAAACATTATTCATAATCCAGAGACCAGTTCAATAGTCCAAAGAGACAGGAAAATTCCACTTCTGTTTATTCTAATTAAAGCATTTAACTAAAATAGAATAGAATAAATGCTGAAATTAAGGCTAAACTGTAATGGGTCACACTTTCTTTGTACAAAGAGAACTGATTACATTAAATTATGTTGAAACCACAGCAAGCATTTTATTTGCTTCTCATGTACACAGTAAAAAACAATATGGTGCCATTGTGTTTGCGAATATTTCATAAAATCTGAGAATAATACCCCTCCTCCCCAGAGAGTAATGCTAAATGACTGTAGCGCAAAATGATTCCCTTGCTCAAAGTTACCCTAGTTCACTTTGATTTTGTCTTGTACTTTTCAAAACAGAAGTGCTAATGTATGGAATGATGCACTCTAAGTGCTCCAGGTGTAGTGCTGTCATACTGTTAGTCCTCTCGACCTTGCCTCAGCACCAAGGAGCAACTCACACTCCAGCAGGGTGAATCCTTGGTCAATTTGGCACATAAACCATTCCATGATCTTGACTGAAGGAAAGTCCCACTCTGAGATTGTTCCCTCCTTTTCACTCTGCCCACTGCTCCAACTCACTTTTTGACAAAATGCAAACCATTCCTTGCAGGCAGCTGCAACATCAACTGCCTGCGACAGAAGATGGAGAAGAAACTGAAATCCGCCATTAAAACATTGAAGAAATCAATCAATCAGCAGCGTTTCCACATCCGCTTCTCCGGGACAGAGTACGAAGTGGCAAAGAAGTTGGCAAAAGCGCCGGAGAAACTGGAGGTCTGCAAAATTGGGCAGGAGTGGGTGGATGGGAAATGTGGTAAGTGTGTGACAGCAAATCATAAAGCTGTAAGAAGTAAGGAAATACTTAGATTGACTTTTCTTTTCTACTTTTCTGAATTAAAGTTCAACAAAAAACCTACTTCAGTGAAGTCACTGCAGAACTTCATCAAACTGAACTTACAAAACAGCTGATAACACAGGACAATAAACAACTCCTGAAAGCACTTTGCTGCATTTCTAACATTCAGGTGACACATCCTCTTTGTGACATTTAATTCCACTCTCTCAAAGTAGAAACTCCACTCGACAAAGTAGAAAGGGTCGAGAACTCTAAGATTTTAGGCGTCCAGATCACCAATAACCTGTCCTGGTCCCCCCATGCCGACACCATAGTTAAGAAAGCCCCACCAACACCTCTACTTACTCAGAAAACTAAGGAAATTTGGCATGTCAGCTACGACTGTCACCAACTTTTAGATGCACCATAGAAAGCATTCTTTCTGGTTGTATCACAGCTTGGTATGGGCTCCTGCTCTGCCCAAGACCACAAGGAACTACAAAAGGTCATGAATGTAACCCAATTCATCACGCAAACCAGCTCACATCCATTGAATCTGTCTACATTTCCCACTGTCTCGGCAAAGCAGCCAGCATAATTAAGGACCCCACGCCCCCGGGGCAATCTCTTTTCCACCTTCTTCCTTCAGGAAAAAGATACAAAAGTCTGAGGTCACGTATCATCCGACTCAAGAACATCTTCTCCCCTGCTGCTGTCAGGCTTTTGAATGGACTTACCTTGCATTAAGTTGACCTTTCTCTACACCCTAGCTATGACTGTAACACTACATTCTGCACTCTCTTCTTTCCTTCTCTACGAACAGTATGTTTTGTCTGTACAGCGCGCAAGAAACAATACTTTTCACTATATACTACTACATGTGACAATAATAAATCAAATCAAACCAAATCAATATCTGACCACTCAAAAGGTCAGGCTTCCAGTTTGACATTCTGAGTACTCACATAGGCCTAGAATTCCCCTGCCGTTCGCGCCAGCGGGACTATCGGGTCCCACCAGAAGTGCACCCTCACCTGTGGGTTTTCCGTCAGCCTGGAATTCCATTGACAACGGCAGAAGCAAAGAATCCTGCTGCTTGCAAACGACAGGCTACCTCCTGCAGCTGGCAAACACACAGCTGGGAAGCCAGAGAATCTTACCCATTTTTCTCCAGTTACCTTAAGGTCTGCTATTCCATTCTGAATCTTCATTAGCTCTGTCCCTCAGCTTGATTACGTTAGCATAAGTATTTCTTCAAATAGCTTCTTAAACTAGAAAATCCTGTTTAGGATGAATGCCCTAAAACAGTTAATCAGATGCGAGCAAAAATTGGATGGACCAAATTGCCTCTTCCTCTATTGTGTCTGTAATGATTCAGGAAACTCGGCTGGAAAGAAACATAGTTTATTACAGAATGCAAAGTAAATCCACTACTATGGTGTACAGACACTAGACGTGCCTAGGACTACTGCAGTTTAGCAGGCCCAGTCCTGGGCCTACCATAGAATGAGGTAATGAGCCCTAGCTGGACAAGCCGCTCGCTACCTATCACCAGAGGAACTCACCATATTCAAGGAGCCCCACAGGAAGATCAGTAGTGATTCCCCATGGACCTTGTGGTAGTTTTCAGAGTATTATTGCACAATTATTTTTAAGAAGAATTCACTGCCTTGGAAACTCAACCTAATATAAAAATTGAAATGATTTTTTAATTGTACGTGAAAAGAAAATGCAACCTGTGCATTCAGAAAGTAAAAGTGACAAATTTGTTACTAACCAGAGATTTGTACCAAAATATAAAACAAATGAAATTTTAAATATATTTCGTGCAAAGGCACAGCAGGTTTTCTGAGCGAGTGGCTGAGCTGTACAGCCTACAAATATTCCAGGTGTGGATTCTCTTTGGCTGTTTTTTATTTATGCTCACTGGACAGTGATCAGAACCCGAAACACCCTTCATTTGGGAAGTGGAAGAATCTATCCACCTGTCTATTGCTGATGATTCACCAGTGATATCCCACTGGAAGTGCACACTTTAGGATATAGGTTGAAGGCAGAGTGGGGCTCGACGCTCTGTG
Source organism: Carcharhinus amblyrhynchos (assembly GCF_965287045.1). Classification (NCBI taxonomy): domain Eukaryota; kingdom Metazoa; phylum Chordata; class Chondrichthyes; order Carcharhiniformes; family Carcharhinidae; genus Carcharhinus; species Carcharhinus amblyrhynchos. The sequence continues at coordinate 46,601,590 of NC_137345.1, forward strand.
GTCCAGTAAGCTGTTAACATTTACTTGTCTAGGCTTGCAAGTAAATAATGACCATTTAAGCAAAGAAATGAAGGGTAACTGCTGGCAGCAGCGATGCAACCCAACTGACTGACCCTTTCATAGATAGGGGAGATGAGCAGTGAATGCAGTTGTTAAATAACACAGCTGTAAGATATAGAATGGACAAACTTGAAGGTTCATTGGCCTGGTCTCATTTTGCAGTAGTTAATATAGAAGTAGATGGGTGCATGCTACTCATTTATATTACACATACAAAGGGGAAAGGACTTAAGAAATACAAGATGAGGGACAGCTAACAAATGTCATCCTGTAATGAAAAGAGAGATTGAAAGAGATGGAGCGACATGACTGATACTCTCAGTACCTTTTTGGAGGTGCACTACAAGGTCATTAATAGTGGACTGGGAGCATGCTGCCCATTTGACCTCTTTGCAGAGGTGTTTGGCTGAGATAGGCTGATGGCGGGAGAATAATTCAGAAAATAAATACACTACATAGAATGCTACCCATTACCAGTTCCTCTGGTAACAGGCAGCGAGCGGCCTGTCCAGAGGAATGTGTATATAATTAAAATAGCATTGCTTTTTAATACATATAGAACTCAAATTCCCAATTTGAACATACAAATAAACTGATGTGCCACTGTGCAAGCAGACAGTTCATTTTCCTTTTGGAAAATGCTGGCATATGAATAGTGGTGAGGCTTGTACAGTATTTCCTATTCACAGTGCCCGTACTGTACCCTCTCTGAGTGTTACACAGCTCAGTGGTGCGTGACGTTTTAACACATCACAGGAATTGCTCACAAAAAGTATAAATATTGTAATCAAGGAAATAAACGCTTTAAGCTACAGTTGAGCAAAGTAGAAAGAGAAAGGTATTTTGGTGAATTGTTGCTTTTGCCATTCCCCTCACCAGCACTTTCCGTTTCTCAGTTAGCTGCTTGTCAGGATCCTTCTATCATGGACAGCAGGAGAAGTGTGTTCCATGCCCTGCCGGCACCTACCAGGAGAAGGACGGACAGTTATCATGTGACTTATGCCCTAGGACCGATGGCCAAGGCCCAACAGGAGCAAGTAACATAAGTGTATGCACAGGTAAGTGAACTGCACGTGTGTCAGTCAACCTGTGTGTGACTGTCTGTGGATTTCAGCATGGTTTAGGTGTAGGTGCTTGTGAGTTTGCTTGTGTAAGTACGTGTGTCCATGTGTGGCTACAGTTGGCAGTGCAGGGGTGGCCATTGCTGCGGGGTCTGCAGGGGGTGCGAGGGGCGACAGTGCGTCATGGGCCAAAAAGAGTTGGAATACAAGGGTTCTGCTCCCAGAGCCCAGCAGGATTTACCTGGCCTTCTCCCCTCCCAACAGCACGCCCCCACCCTTAGCCACTGGGATAATGCCAACAAAGTTGGGAAGAGGCCCTTAACTGGCCACATAAATGGCTCATTCGTGCTTCAAACAGGCAGGTTGTCCATCACCTTTCCTGCCCCTGACAAAATGGCATGGCAGCATGAAGGCGCAGGCATCTAACCTAACCCTTTCCTGGCTATTTTGTTAGCGTTCACTCCTCCCAGTCCATCCCCAAAGGACTGGTGAAATTTAGCCCTGTGAAAGCTGAATTAAGCCAGCCTACAAGAGGGACTGCAGCTTGGATCAGTGCTTAGCACTGCTGACTGACGGTGCCAGGGATCCAGGTTCAATTCCTGGCTTGGATCTGTGTGGAGTCTGCATGTTCTCACCGTGTCTACATGGGTTTCCTCCAGGTGCTCTGATTTCCTCCCAAAGTCTGAAAGACGTGCTGGTTAGGTGCATTGGCCATGCTAAATTCTCCCTCAATGTACCCGAACAGGTGCCTGAGTGTGGCGACTAGGGGATTTTCACAGTACTTCATTGTAGTGTTAATATAGGCATACTTGTGACACTAATGAACCAACATAGACCTACCTCAATGCTGCGCAGTGATTTGCTCCAAAGCCAGATGAGTATGGCCTGTGGCTTTGGATTATAGGCATTAGAAAGAAGATTGAGGGTTTCTGAATACATTTTAATTAATTTTCTTAACCAATACCTCAGCATAAATCATCATTCCGCCTGTCTAAGCTGAAATCAGATCCCAATCCTAGAGGTGGAAGAGCAAATCATCTTTCATTTCCTCACGCGGACCTTGGTCTAGACCACTTTGATTTCTGTTTAGTTTAGATTAAGCAATGACTGGTCAGCTTACTGTTGTGATTGTTGATACAGGTCAGTGCAGTCCAGGACATTATTCATCAGACGGGTTTCAGCCATGCCAATTGTGCAGTCGAGGTACGTACCAGCCTGAATTAGGCCGGACACTATGCTTCCAATGTGGAGGAGGATTGATGACAAAACATGAAGGAGCTTCATCCTTCCAGGATTGCGATACTAAAGGTCAGTAAGAAACGCTGTTGGACGGGAGCTTTTTTAATGTTTATATTAATGGAAAATAAGTAGCAATATCCATAGATGTTTTTGATTAATCTCTCCTACTGGGGTACAAATTCCAAAAGCGATGTATTTAACTGGCTGGCTTCCCATCCATCACCCTAAGCATTCACTTCCCTGGACAGAGGTTGCAGTGTGCTTACAAGATGCATTGCAGTAACTCACCAAGGTTCCTTGAACAACACCTCCCAAACTCACCGTTTCACCTAGAAAGATAACAGCAGCAGACTTATTGTTCACCACCAGCTGACAGCTCTCCTTCGAGTCACAGCCCATCCCCGGACGTGGAATTATATCACTGTTGCTAAACCGTCACTGAATTGATATCCTGGAATTCCCTCCCTAACTCCCTATGGGAGCAACTGCACCCCTGGCTGCAGCAGTTCAAGAACATGACTCACCATCACCTTCTCATGGATAAAAATGGATGGGCAATAAGAATGCTGGTCTGACCAGCAACACTCACACCCCATAAACAAACTTTAAAAAAGTTGCATCCTGGGGTTTTTTGAAAAGTTATAAGGATGGACCCAGGAGCTTTTTCTTGCTAGTTTTGCTCTTTGCTCTCCTGATGTCAGTCAGTCTCCAGTACTTCACTCAGTGAGAGTTTCTCACAAAGGAATCTAGATACTGAGCATCACCGTGCTAAATGACAGCAGGGAGGAAAGTACTCCATCCATACCCTGTCCTTACACAATGTTAATATGCACGTACTTTGTAGTAGGATTCTTGAATATCTATCACAAGACTTGTTGACTCTCTTCTCCCTAACCACAGATTACTGAAGTCAACTGAAACCAACCGGCCGAGATCAGCAAACTCAACTTAGGTTAGGGATAGAAAATGGGACTCACTAGCTCAAAGTGGCACCACTGTTAGCAACCTTCCTACGTCTAGGTTGTACTTTACTCCCAGTTTTTGAGCAAGAGATTGGCAATCCATTGGCCATGGTGCTTCACTTTAACCAGAAGAAAACTGGCCCAGAATTTTCTGCCAATCCCTTCTTTGCAAGGAAGAGACTGATGTCCATATGCTTGATGGGATTTTCTGATCATCTCGCACCCCCCACCCCCCAACCCTCCCTGGCATAGCGAGCGAGATCAAACAAAATGCCATAGATTTCAGCGGGGCCAGAGGATCCTGCCAACAGCCAATGGCAAGCTGCCTCTGTCACAGGAAAACCCAGCTCATGGAGTCTGGAAAACATTTGGAAACTTTGCATGCTCAAGTAGTGCAGGGTCAATTTACGGGCGGGTTGGTGGCACAGCAGTTCGCACTGCTGCCTCACAGTTCCAGGGTCCTGGATTCAATTCCAGCCTCAGGTAACTATCTGTGTGGAGTCTGCACGTTCTCCCAGTGTCTGCGTGGGTTTCCTCCGGGTGCTTCGGTTTCCTCCCACAAGCCAAAGATGTGCAGATTAGGTGGATTGGCCAATGCTAAATTGCTCCTTAGTGTCCTGAGATGTATAGGTTAGAGGGTTAGCGGGGTAAATGTGTGCAGTTCTGGGGATAGGGGTGGGATTGTTGTCAGTGCAGACTTGATGGGCTGAATGGCTTCCTTTTGCACTGTAAAGAGTGGACAATTAAATTGAAAGAGATGAATATGAAGTTTTAATTACAAATTATATGGCCATTGCAAATTTATTGTTGCCTTTACTCCAGAGGAGTCTGTCCAAAGACCACACCAATTTACTTTAAAATGAACTATTAAATCAAAGAACAGCCATGAGTGACTCTTGTAGATTTGGGTTTGGTGATTAAATGTTCTGGATCTGACATTAGTGAATTGAACATTCTCCATGGAAACAACAATAATACAAACTGGTCTTTTCTCTTAACATGGCTGAAAATTAGTCAAACCTTTGACACCAATTTTTGTACTTGGAGATAATTATTCAAATTAGTCATTTACAAATTCACTTGGTAAACAAAGGTGGGACAATGTCTAAATAAAAACCTTTGCATCTTTGAACACTCTCTATCTCCTGACAGAAATAAAATGGGTTTTTTTTCGATTTAACCTGTGATTATTGAGCTGTAACGATGAACACATTCAGTGTTGGTGCGTCCTTGTGTTTGTAATTCCGATACTGTTTTTAAACTCTCACAGTTCAGTGCTCCCCAGGCCATTATTACAACACAACAGTTCACAGGTGCATACGATGTGGCTTGGGCACCTACCAGCCGGAGTTTCGACAGAATTACTGCATCGCATGTCCCGGCAACACCACGACTGACTTTGATGGGTCAACTACTGTGAGGCAATGCAAAAGTAAGAATCTATTTGTACTTTGAGATTTGCAAGAGAAAGCCAATCTGGTAATGAAATGACTCCTCAGAGGCCGGTGTCCCTCCACCAGACTCCCTTTATTCACAAACTCTATTCCACTGCTAGAGTGCTTCAGGTATAAAGTCTGAATCCAGACTGCTGGTGGACCTGACGTTTACATATTTATGTACAGATGAGGCTCCCTTATTGGGCAGACAATCATTGCCAATCTGTTTGGTCCAAACAAGTAAACTAAATCAACTTAACAAAGGGACAAATAAAAATGGGCAGCTTCCAAAAGGAGGAGAACTGCCCGAAACAAAGGACAAAGTGGAAAGAAAACTTAAAGCATTGAATCAAAATCAATTCTGGCCTTGGGTGACTGTGTGGAGTTTCCACATTCCCTCCGTGTCTGCATGGGATTCCTCCAGGTGCTCCGATTTCCTCTCACAGTCCAAAGAAGTGCGGGCTAGGTCAATTGGCCATGCTAAATTGCCCCTTGTGTCCTGAGATGTGTAGGTCAGGGGGATTAGTGGGGTAAATACATGGAGCTACAGGGATAGGGTGTGAGTGGGATGCTCTGTTGGAGAGTCGGTGCAGATTCAATGGGCCAAATGGCTACCTTCTGCACTGTAGGGATTCTATGATTTTATGATAACAGGCTAACAGGAGAACATCGGCTAGAATCCTGTAGATGATAATCATCCATGGGAGATTGGCGGTAAAAGAGAGAGGAAGCCATGAAGGAGTTTTATTGTTTGTTGCTATTTGTTTCAGCATACGATGTGAAATGCTGACCCAACGAGATTGAGATTTTCCATCAAGGCCAACAAGGGCTCAGCAGGTGTGTTCCTTTGAGACTCTCATCCATCTTCAGGTCAATCATGCATTCCATGCATCTTGTTCTTACAGATCGACAGTGTGGTGGGGAACTTGGGGAATACACAGGATACATTGAATCTCCCAACTACCCCGGGAACTACCCAGCCAACGTGGAGTGCACCTGGAACATTAACCCTCCTCCGAAACGGAAAATCCTGATCGTGGTTCCGGAAATCTTCCTACCCATCGAGGATGATTGTGGAGATGTTTTGGTCATGAGGAAAAACTGTGAGTTTCTAAACTACCTTATACCAGGCGCATTCCTCACTGCCCCCCTTCCCACCCTTCTTTCACCCCCCAATGGGGAAGTGTTTTTAATCTGCGTGGGCTCTAATCTTATTGAATCTCTCCAGCTTCCCGTTTCCCCTCTGCATCTTTTAAACCTTCTCCAACTGACTTTTCTCAGCAAATATTTGTCCCCCTTTCATAGAATCTGTACAGAAGGAGGTCATTCAGCCCATCGATTCTGTACTGACTTTCCAACAGAGCATCTTACCCAGGCATACCCCCTGTCCCATTCCCTTAACCCCACACATTTACCCCATTAATCCCCCTAATCTACACATCTCAGAACACTAAGAGGCAATTTAGCATGGCCAATCCACCCAATCTGCATGTCTTTGGACTCTGGGGGGAAACACGAATGTAGGGTGAATGTGCAAACTCCACCGTCACCTAAGGCTAGAATTAAACCTGGGTTCCTGGCGCTTGAAGCAGCATTGCTATCCTCTGTGCCACCGTGCCACCAGTTTCCTAATCTCTTTCTCTCTGGCTCAGCATCAGTTCCCCTTATAAAACATTCTTTCTCTTCCCATTTAATAAAGTACCTTTTCCTTGCTATTGTAGCAGTTTGGAATGTCTTATGGCGCAGTGGGTAATGTCCCTGCCTCTGACTCAGAAGTCCCAGGGTTGAATCCCATCCCAGGATCTGAAAGTGTGTTTATAATAGTCGACATGTTAAGTGTCAACCTGCAAAATCCTTCCAACATGCCAAAACCAGGCCGTAAGATTGGGAGAGATTCCTGGTCAGTTATGTGATGGAAAGAACACTGGAACTTCCACCATCACAACTATAGCTCCAGATTACACTGCGCAGGTAGAAATGCCACAGTAACTTGCACTCCCTGAAAAATCTGTAACACACCACCTATGAGATACTGAACTAGCAACCCAGAGGCTTGGACAAATGAATCAGTGACAGGAGTTCAAATCCCAACAGGGCACCTATAAAACCATCAGGTCCACAAATGTTCTTTGGGAACTTACATGATGGCTTACATGTGACTCCAGACCCACTGCCCATCTAAAATGGGGTAAGAAGTCTCACAACACCAGATTAAAGTCCAACAGGTTTATTTGGTACCACAAGCCACAAGCTTTCAGAGCGCTCGCTGCCCCTTCATCAGGTGAGTGAGTTGTGTTCCTAAACAGGGCATATAAAGACACAAACTCAATTTACAAGATAATGGTTGGAATGCAAGTCTTTACAGATAATCAAGTCTTAAAAGTACAGACAATGTGACTGGAGAGGGTTAGGCACACGTTAAAGAGATGTGTATTGTCTCCAGCCAGGTCAATTAGTGAGATTTTGCAAGCCCAGGCAAGTTGTGAGATAGTGTGACATGAACCCAAGATCCTGGTAGAGGCCGTCCTCATGTGTGCAGAACTTGGCTATCAGTCTCTGCTCAGCGACTCTGCGTTGTCGTGTGTTGTGAAGACTGCCTTGGAGAACGCTTACCCGAAGATCACAGGCTGAATGCCCATGACCACTGAAGTGTTCCCCAACAGGAAAAGAACACTCCTGGTGATTGTCGAGTAGTGTTCATTCATCCAACTGTCGTAGCGCCTGCATGGTCTCTCCAATGTACCATGCTTCGGGACATCCTTTCCTGCAGCGTATCAGGTAGACAACGTTGGCCGAGTCGCAAGAATATGTACCGTGTTTCTGATGGATGTTCTCACATGAGATGATGGCATCCGTGTCGATGATCCAGCAGATCTTGCAGAGGTTGCTGTGGCAGGGTTGTGTGGTGTTGTGGTCACTGTTCTCCTGAAGGCTGGGTAGTTTGCTGCGGACAATGGTCTATTTGAGGCTGTGCGGTTGTTTGAAGGCAAAAGGTGGGGGTATGGGGATGGCCAGCAAACCAATATTCAGTACTCAAGGGCTATTCATGCAAGTTGTTGCTGAATGTGTGAGCTGAGAGCAGCACTGATCCAGCAAAACTAACAGTGTAATAATCATCAAGTGTTTCAACTGGGCTGCTCCAACATCAGTATTTGCTGTGAATCACACGGAAAACATTCCCCCCCACCTCCACATATGACTCAATATTATTCTACTGGTTATTGTCACTCTAAAGATCTCAGTACTGGCCTTTGTGAGCTTTGGCAACAAGTGCGAGCAGGTTATTTAATCATCTATCATTATCATTAATCTGAACCTATCCTGCCTGGGGTCAATGGACATTTGCATGTTTCGTGTCCCGCCGGATACGATTCCCGTGTCGGGTGAGATGGGAAAATTCAGCCCATAGTGTCAATTTTTAACATATCTTATTTCTTCACTTTTTTGGTTTTACAGGAGAAGGTTTATGACATTAGAAACTGTTTGGGATTCTTTAACCTCCTCGTTTCTGAAATTTTGTCCACAGCTTCACCGACATCAATCACAACATATGAAACCTGTCAGACCTACGAGCGGCCAATAGCCTTCACTGCCAGATCCCGTAAACTGTGGGTCAATTTCAAAACGAACGAAGCAAACAGCGCCAAAGGGTTCCAGATACCGTATGTCACCTACGATGGTGAGTGAGCCTGCTGATGTGCTGTTTTACTTAATTGGTGTACAGATGGCTAAGATCTTAATGTTTCATGATGCACTTTATTTTTGCAGCGACACAATTGCTTCTCAAAAGTAAAGATCTAATAACTCCATTGGTAATGTCCTTATCCCAGCCTTAATCGGACTGGCAGAGTACCCACAGGGCGAGCTTTACCAGCCTCGCTCGCCCCAAGATTGGAAAATCCCACCCAAGCTCAACACATGTTCCGTGTCCCGCCCGTTACGATTCCCGTGGCAGGTGGGATGGGAAAATTCCACCCACAATGTCTCATTGAGTCACTGAAGGAAGCTCGAATGGGGCAGATTCTGAAAGAAAGTCTTGTATTTGTGTACAGGAGCACCCTTCATTATCTTAGGGTTCCCCCAAGTGCTTTACAGCCAATGAAGTACTTTTAAAGTGTTAGTCACTGTTGCAAATAGGAAATCCAGCTGTCACTATGCTCACATTAACCTCAGCATACCTGACCTGATAATGTGTTCTCCTTTTGATGCTAATTAAAACAGAAAAAGCTGGAGAAGCTCAGCTGGTCTGGCAGCATCTGCTTTTTCGTAGACGTTAACTGAGGGACAAAAATCCTGCACTCCTCCTCGAAACGGATTAGACTTAGAACACCCTACAGTGCAGAAGGAGGCCATACAGCCCATCGAGAGAGCACCAACCACAATCCCACCAGACCCGATTCCTGTAACCCCACATACTTACCTTGCTAATCCCCCTGACAAGGGTCAATTTAGCATGGTCAATCGACCTAACCCCCACATATTTGGATTGTGTGGGAGGAAACCAGAGCACCCGGAGGAAACCCACGAAGACACAGGGAGAATGCGCAAACTGCTCACAGATAGTGACCCGAGGCTGGAATCGAAACCAGGTCCCTGGTGCTGTGAGGTAGCAGTGCTAACCACAGTGCCACCATGCGGCCCTTCCACCTGAGGATGGAGACAGGCCCTTAGAAAACATAGAAACATAAAAAATTAGAAGCAGGAATAGGCCATTTAATCCTTCAAGCCTGCACTACCATTCATTCTGATTATGGCTGATCATCAAATTCAATATCCCTATTTCCTCCCGTATCCCTTGATCCCGTTAACCACAAGAACTATATCTAATTTCTTCTTGAAATCACACAACATTTCGGCCTCAACTACTCTCTTGGATTCGCTGCTGTTTAGGTGAAGAGATTTCTCCTCATCCTTGTTTAATGTCCCACCAAAGGATGGAATCTCTGACAGTGCAGCCATTCCTCCAGCGCTGCATTGGAAAGTCAGCCTAGATTGTTGTGTCTGAAGTGGGATTTGAACTCTCAGCCTTCTGACTCAAGAGGGGGAGAGTGTCACCAGCTGACCCACTCTTGACATATTGATACATCCAGAAAGGTTGGGGATGTTTGACTCCACGATGTGTATTGGGAAATTTTGATTCTGACAGCAATTAGACTGGGAAACAGCAGGAAAGAAGAACTATGTAAAAAAATTGACAAGGATAAGACAAAAATATGCACCGGCATATCTGCTTAAACCATTCAGAATAGTACAAACAATGCTGTATTGTTATGAAGAATTTTCTTCATTGGCTGTGGAAGTCAGAAGTTTTTTTTAATGCCTTCCCTATGACTTGATTCAGTTTATAACTGCACAGAGGAACACATATTGGAAGCTTGATTGACTAACTTTTACATTTCTTTTCTAGAGGACTATGAGCAGCTTGTCGAAGACATTGTCCGAGATGGTAGATTATATGCTTCAGAAAACCATCAAGAAATTTTAAAGGTAAGTGACTGGATTATTGCACAAAGTACGATGAATCCAGTTTCTCACATACTGGGGACATTAGCTGTGTAATCGGCAGTGAGTTCTGATGAAAATGAGTTGATTGTGCACAATGTTGTAATTGTTGAGTCAGAGAAAATGGTTCCCCACTCTCATTATCTCTGTTGCCTCTAGGTTGCTAGTTCCTTCTTTATCTCTCCTCCTGCTTTCACCTTACTTTTCCCTCTGCCAATCCTTCCTTCTTTTTCTGTTATTCATCTGGATGCGGAGTGATGGTATATTCTGGCAAGTAAAGGGCCATCAATCCCATCTCTCCCTATTCCTTCTTCTCTGTCCCCTCCCCCAACCTTCTCCCCAGCCTTTCCCCCCTCTCATCTTGCTTCCCCTTCTTATCTCTCTCTCTCTCTCTTCTGCTTGCTCCTCCTTTCCCCGCCTTCTTTCCTTTCCTTCGCCCCCTTGCCTGTCCCCCTCCTGCACCTGTTCTCTACAACCCTCTCATATTTCTACACCTGTCTCTCTCTATCTTCCTGTTACCTATTTTTCCCAAGCCCTCCTTTTAGTTATTTCTCCCTTGTTAATAGAAATAATAATAGCAATAAGAAAGCTCCACAACCCATGGGGAAATCAAGTAATGATCCCCTGCGATCATCATAGCACCCACCCATGCTTTTGTAATTAACCAGCTATGACGTTAATATATGACTTATTTTGGATAGAAGTATGTATGAGAACTATAGAAAAACATCACCCTTACCAAGAGGTGCACTTTGCTCCAGCAAATGAAATGGTGCTGCACCCTCCAGTGGCTAGTGTAGGATTTGCATTTAAGGATTGTAAATAAGGATGCCTCTGCCTTTTGGCTAATGTCAAGCCCAGAATGGGGGGAGCAATGTCTTATTTTGTCAGCTTCAATCTCCTTTGACTGACTTGTGGAGACCATGAATTGGATTCAGTTGGAATTTGAATTTGGTAATGGATGTATAGGGTGGCACAGTGGCAGAGTGGTTAGCCTTACCACTTCATAGCGCCAGGGACCTAGGTTCGATTCCTGACTTGGGTCACTGTCTATGTGGAGCTTGCATATTCTACCTGTGACTGCATGGGTTTCCTCTGGGTGCTCTGGTTTCCTCCCACATTCTGGTTAGGTGCATTGACCCAAACAGGCGCGGGAGTCTGGCAACTAGAGGAATTTCACAGTAACTTCATTGAGGTGTTAATGTAAGTCTTACTTGTAATTAATAAATTAACTTTAACCTTGGTTTTTGGAGCAAGCAAGGAATGGATTTGGGTTTCCCCGATTCAGTCTCAGCACTGGCTTTGTAACTTTAAGGCTGGAGTAAAATATTTTTTTAAAAACGATGTATATTGTCACACCTTAGATAGAATTGTTATATTACTCACTCACCTAATGTGATGCTCAACACAAACTACAGGCACATTACAAGATCTATTAGATATCGGGTAAATAGTTATTTAATGAATTAATTTCTTTTTTTAAATGTTTATCTTTTTCAGTAGAATTTTAATGAATATTAATAAACTGTAAATAATTCTAGAAGTGTTGCCGACATGAATATGGAACCTGGCGTGTGGGTGTGATTCATATTGGAAAGCGTTGGGCTCAATTGCACTCTATTCTTAAGGACTGCTCAGATACTCTGTGTGGGGAAGTAGGTAATGAGGAAAATCGCAGTAATAATGTGTGAAATGTAAAAAGGAATTGCATGAGTAGACCACACAGCCCTCAATCCTGCTCCACTATTTAACATGATCATAGCAGATCTTCTGCTTCACACCTCCACACCCTAGCCTCATATCCCTTGGTGTCCAAAATTTATCAATCTCAACAACTGAGCCCTCCAGATTGAGAATTTCAAATGTTCATGACACTCTGTGTAAAATAAATTTCTCCTCAACTCAGTCCGAAATAACCAACCCCTTATCCTGATACACTGACGGCTAGTTTTAGACTTTTTTAGCCTCATCTCAGTGGGGTCTCCCTGTCTAAACTCCACAGAAACAAGGTCAGTTTTACTTAAGCTTTCCTCATAGGGATGACCCTGTTAGCCCTCAATGTAGTGTTGTGTCACTCCACCTGCCCCAAGCCAAGTATCTCCTTTCTTCAGTAAGGAAACCAAAATTGTACTCTTTTGGTTTCACCAAAGCTCTGTTTAATGACAGTAAGACTATCCTGTCTCATTTCTTCACCCAAAGATTGGTGAGCCTGTGGAATTCAAAACCACATGAAGTAGTTGATGCCAAAACAATGAATGTATTCAAAAGGTGGTTGGATGTAGTATTTGGGCAAATGGATCAAAGGTTATGGGGAGAAAGCAGGATTAGGCCATGATCTTAATGAATGGCAGAGCTGGCTCGAAGGGCCAAATGGCCTTCTCTTGCCCCTATCTTCTATGTTTCAATGCTTCTAAATAATTCTTTACTTTTTTAAAACTCTATTTTGCACCAGTGACATTGTGATTTTCTGAAATGTCTGGTATCCAGAGAGCGATAAGGAATGTAATAGGCTCAAATCTTAATAATTTGTGTGCAATATTGTAATAACTCCATGGAGGCGAAAGTCCCGTCACCAAATTACTTTATTTGGTGTACCAAATTGACCCTACACTATTCTCCCCTGAATCTGGCTACTATAGGGGTACCATTTGCATACACACGGGGCAAGGTAGGTGTAGGAAAATGCTTTAAAATGGCGGCTCGGGCTCGTTGGGCCGAAGGGCCTGTTTCCCATGCCAGGTTGTTCTTTGTTCTTTTGTATTTACACCATACCTCTGTATACAGCCAGCTCTCCAGTTTTTTTCTGCTGAATGCAGGCTGGGAGTCTGACACACCAACTTTAAGTAGAGAGCATGAGGCTTCCTGATTTAACTATCAATTAGGACTCATCAGGTAGTTCATACTCAAGAAAACCAACCTCATTTGTTATCACAAATATTAAACACAGGATGGTGATTTTATTTTTTTTAAATCTTGCAGGACAAGAAGCTGATTAAAGCTCTCTTTGATGTACTGGCACATCCACAAAATTACTTCAAGTACACAGCACAGGAGTCCAACGAGATGCTACCAAGATCTTTTATCAAACTTCTCCGCTCCAAAGTTTCCAGCTTCCTCAGGCCCTACAAATAGCTTGACTGGACAAAGGCAACAAAATGACCCACTGAATTTTATTTTTACAGCTTTGTAACCGTAATATTTCACTATGCTGACTTTTTTGTGGCTTTCTTCAAGAGGATCCCAGTTCATACTTCACTGTACGTTATTTATAGCTCTCAGTCCATCATAACGAAGACTGTTCATTCCTTATATTTATGTGTGCGCTGGTATATATGACTGCTGGGAGCGCATCCAAAGCCTGCTCCGTATGCAAGCATACTTTATGCACTAGGACTTTCTGTCTGCATTGTGTGTTTTTTTTTCCCTGTATAAGAAAAGAAAGTGCAATGATTTCTTTCTCCTGTTGGATGTTTGAATGGAAGTTTTTTTTCTCTACAGAAAGATGACAATATTTATATCTGCAAGGAAGCCTTTTTCGTCTCCACTGCAGTGTACCTTGACACCATCTGCATAAATCACACATAATGAAAAGTGACAGGATTGCAATGTTGCGCATTAATAAGTTTGGAATTTATTTGCACTTGAGAATCGTTTTTGAACATGTACAAAAGTTTGGATTTTGTATTGCCATTTTTTAATTGAATTGAGGTATTCAGTTTGTTGTTTTCTTTTAACTCCTTTTCTATGCTAGTTTGTCCCAACTACTCATGACGCTCAATCTTGTATCAGACAGTACAACTGGAACACAACATTTGATTAACTGAAAGGGGTTTAAGAACCTCCAAGAATTTTGAATGACAAGTATAGTTCTGATGATGCAACAGCTCACTCTTTCAGCCCTACTTTGGGTTGATGGACAATATATTAACATCATTTTAGTGCAATTTTGATTTTTTTTTCAATATACGAAATGTACTACATGGTTTTCAGGCAATTTATTTGTTCACCTCATCATCCATATTGAGGTATAATTGGATATTAGGGACACTACAATGCAAAAAATTTAATTATGAGATCCTGAAATAAAACACAAATCATGCATTAAAATAGTGCATATAATGCATCCTCCGTGAATATGTAAATGTTTATAGTTATTGAAAGAAGTGCATTTTAATGTATGGAACAGAATGCCACATTGTAAAATAATGAATCAGTAGAGGCTCCACAATGGGAGAGTGGTATAGGTCCTTTATTACATTGGGGCACTAGCAGGCACTGTAAATCCGTAAATATCCAAGACCACTGAGAGAAGACATCTGGTAAAGAACAAATGTCCCAGGCCACAACATTCAGGGGGCTATAATAACTCCACAGAGGTGGAAGTCTCATCACCAAGTTACTTTATTTACACCATACATTTTTACACCAGTTGCTCCCTGCTGAATGCAGGCTGGGAGTCTGACACACCTGCTTTAAATAAGGAGCATGAGGCTTCCTGATTTAACCATCAATGAGGACTCATCAGGTAGTTCATACTCTAGCAAGCCAACCTCATTAGCCCGGCTGAAGCCATCACAGGGGCCTAGCATGTTTATGTCAAAATTATGGTGAGGAGGTCGATTATGGGAAATCTTTTGAAAATATTAAGTAAACAGAGTTCTCCTGATGGACTTTTTTACCTCGCCAGTCATTACAATTTGAATTTTAGCCAAAGGGGTAGAGTATAATGAAGAGCAAAATGTAACCCTCAATTCAGCAAAGAAGGAGTCGTGGAGGGAGATGCAACACAACAAATGGAGAAGAAAGGCAGAGAATGAACGCAAACATTTTTATTCTAAGGTTTTGTTTCTGTGGGCCAACAATTCTGCCTTTACAATGAGGGAGGTTGTTTTTGGAATATACACCCAGCAAACTGGCAGGCAGGTGTCATTTTCTGGTAATGTGACCCTGGCAACTGCTAACTGTAAAAGCAGCTGGCGTTATTTCCAAGCTAACATACTTCTTTAGCATTAACTAAACTGCAAAGTAATCTGTCCGAGCTGCTTGACCAATTGGTTTTTATAGCCTAATGGTAAACATGGAATTAGCTTTATTTGGCCCTGAGGACTTATTTCCTATAAATGCTTTATCCAGGCAGTTGCTAAGTTGAATTATTTAATGGTTAAAGTTTTGTAACAGAGTATTGGTCTTGCATTTAGTAATCTTGGTCACTGGGGTTTTCCTATGACCACACCTCTACCCAGTAACCAGTTACAATAGTTTGGCTAAAACATTCAGATTTATTTTTAAATAAATTCAAAGCCAAAAAAAACCCTGCATCACCACATGCTAAATGTAATTAAGTATTCAAATTTCCAGGCAAAATATCCCATGTAGCATTATCGATCCTTGAATGGATTTTATATTAATTGCCATTTCATGATTATAAAAGTGAAGTTATATAAAACTGACTGAACATTGCTATCAGGAAATCATTCTGCTGTCCTCAAAAATAGTTTTGCTTCCTTTCAGCATCACAGATATTTTAATATCTGCCATGGGCAATATTGTCACATAAAAACACAATGTGTTCATCTCAAATTTTCTCAGCAACTTTAATGAAGCGCTAACTCATTGGTAAGCAATCAAAATCAGGAACGTTCATTTTAATACCCTCTGAAGTCCACCCAATGTCCAGTAATACATATTCTACGTTTTTCTTCAATTACAGGCCTAAATTAGCAAATTAATTACGTTAATGGCCGTAGGAAGATTTTAATGCACCGCTTGTGATTAGAGAGCAACTTCACATTGTTGCCCGATGTCCCATAGGAACTGAGCCACTGAAGTTTGTCTTGATTCGGACCCAAAATAGCCATCCGAAAAAGCGAAAGTCAAACTTTCGAGCTGATTTTTCGAGTTGGATTGGAACACAGGTTTCTGGAGTTAGAGGGTGGTGCATCTCACTGCACCAAACCCACTGATAAAAACTTCATTCCACTGTAGTGATTAAATTTTTTTTTACTTCAGCGTGACTGGTGTGGCTTATGTTTGTACAAGGATATGAATAATTCCAGACCACTGTAAAGCAGATTTTTATAAGCATAATAGCTACTGGTGGGATTCTACATTTTTCTTCTGTTATGATATTGCAATGATTTTAAAATATGCTAAAGGCATGCTTGATTTATGCAGTTCAATCTCTAGTGAATCCATCTGTTGTTTGAAATCAAGAGTGAACTTTGTTGAATTAAACAACGTGAAAATTCAGCTCTTCAGCTGGTTTTATGCCAGTGTGACGTCAGCATTCTGAGAGTATTAACAGCATCTCAACATTGCTCCTAAACGTCTATCCTCCAGTTCGCTTGTCTACACAAATGCAAAAAGAGGGGTGTCAAGTGTGACAAATGTCACTGGCATCTATCCTCAGAACAGAAGCTGGAGCTTCTGTACCTAGCTATGCCAGCAGAGCTGGCCCACTATGGGCAACAGTATGCGGAACTGTTAACTGCCCGCATTTGGACCAAACAGTCCTGTTTTGGAAGTGAGGTGTCTGAAATGTTGTAAAACATAAATCAGACACGAAAGGCTGGAATCCCCCCTCCCCGGCCCCGCCCACCACAGGAATCGGAGCAGCTGAGGGGCAGACAATGGGAAAGTCTGTTGACCTTGGGCAGGATTCTACGGTTTTGGGATGATCGAGAGCATAAAATTCTGCCCTAATAAAATCCAATTCATAAAACAGAAATTTGTCCCCCCTCCCCTCCGCTATGTTTAATGATGTGGAAATACTGGTGTAAGATTACTAATGTTTCCTACCAAAATCAATCAGCTGCAAAGCAAGTATCAGAACTTGAGCCATGGTCTCACTGTTTCCCAACACACCCCTATTCTGTTCTGGTCTGGTTTTGGACTTTACAAAAGACAGCAAAATAAGTGATGGGGAGATAGAAACATCTCTGACTGATCTCTCCTAACCTTTCAGTAAACCAGGCTGTTTCACTCCATCTTGGACAGAAGGATAAAAGAAACTCATTTTGAAATGTATTTGATTCCAAGGCACTTGGGGGGGAGGGTGGGGAACAGAATTTAACTACCGCTTGCTTCAAATGGCTCTGTGCATTAAAAGGAAAAACATAAAAACATAATACGTTGGTGACAACTGGATTGCAGTGAATCAAGTGCACATATTGATTAAGCAGGAAGTAGCTATTTCTCATTGTAATCATTAACTTCCACTATCTGATGTGTGTACAAGTACAGTTCACGCAGTGTAAAAATGGTAACATATCAAAGAGGTAAATGATCTATGATGGAAGGGATCAAGGCTGTCTTTGCCGTTTTCCCCTATCTAAATTCTCCTTTCATACCATCAGCTCAAGGTGCGCTCCGGAGAGATTAAGGGGTAAATCCGTGTAGTGGTACCGACCCTTTAGAGCAGAGGCTCCTGAGTTCACCTCCCACTCCACACTGTGTTAGTTGATTCCAGTTGGGTTGGGCCCTGCTGGGGAGTCTACATGTACAAACATTGGATAATGACATGCAGTTTGGGCTCAGCTGTGATGCTACAACAGCCAAACAGCCCAATGCACTGAAACCTGGGCTCACCACAAGATTTGCTGGTGACTGTTGGAAATGTGCTGCAAGAAAGTTGGATTTTTTTTAAAAAAATGAATTATTAGCTCCCTTGGCATGTTGAATAAAAAGTTCAGTAGGGGTCAATACTGACACCCAAGCAAGTAGACGTGAGAGAGTCATTGCCCTTTACTCTGCGTGAACTGTAACTTCTCCAGGAGATCCAAAGTTGCATTTTGTAATACTTCAAATAAAAATAGTTTTATAACTGTACTCTTTTTTTTAAAAAAAGTGTTACAAATTACAAAAGGTTCTGTTTCTGTTTCATGGTGGCACAATAAAAATATCCATTACTCAAATTACTCAACAAATGATGGTTGTGTGAGAGCAGACTTTGCTGATACTCTGAGCTGAACTGTATCCACATATAAATCATATTTTCTTACTGCAGATTACTGCATGGAGTTATAGTTTGCCTGGTTTCCATCACCAGACATACTCAGTGACAAAGAAATGGCAATTTGAGAATGTGTGCATGTGCTGTTGGTGGTGAACCCAACCCGTGCAACCATTTTATGAATGTCTATTTATATCCTAATATCCTAATATCCTACAACTTTCATTAGTATATGACAGAATGTGTAAATCAACTGACGAAGTTGCTGAACTCACCCCAGTAATCTTTTAAGTGTAAAGATTAAAGAAAGAATAGGGGTGGCAATATGGCACAGTGCTCTCTCACAGCATCAGGAATCTGGGTTCAATTCTGCCTTGGGTGACTGTCTTTCTGTGTGGAGTTTGCATGTTCTCCCCATGTCTGTGTGGGTTTCTTCTGGTTGCTCCGGTTTGCTCCCACAATCCAAAGATGTGCAGGTTAGATTGACTGGCCATGGTAAATTACCCCTTACTGTCAGGGGGATTAGCTTGGGTAAACGTGAGGTTATGGGAATAGGGCCTGGGTGGGACTATTGTCGGTGCAGGCTTGAGGAGCCAAATGGCCTCCTTCTGTACTGTAAGGTTTCAATGATTCTAAAATGTTTAAAGTTTCAAGCCATCTAACTATCACCTTTGAACATTATCAACAAGTTAGAACATGCAATTGTGGAAGTTATTCTATTTTTTACTGTATTGATACCATAAAAATTGCACTCAAAGAACCTTAAGACAGAGGCCAAGCTCAATGTGCATAGTTTATTTTTAAATTGGTAAACAAAAAAACTGCAATAAAACACTAGAAAATTAGTTTTCTGCTGTGTCTAACACCCTGGGCTGTTTTGAAGCAGCGTAGTTGTAGAAAGTACATGTACAGCTCTTTAACCTGGGGTGGAGTGCAGCCTTAATAATGCAGTGGCAGGCATTTGGGCACATGAATTGGTTGAGAGTGTGAACGAGTGAGGAAATTCTTAGTATTGTGTTGTTACATGCATGAAAGATTCAAACCCAAAATTCCTCGATCTTTTACTTGAGGTTTTATGCTTCAGTGCCACGTCTGTTCAAAAAAAAAGCTGGACAGAGCCGATAAAGGGAAACTGTTCCCTCTGGTAAAAAGATCAAGAACAAGAGGGCACAGATATAAAAGTGATTTGCAAAAGTAGCAAATGCGAGAAAAAACTTCTTTACACAAAGAATGGTTGGGGTCTGGAATGCACTGCGAGTGGCAAGTTCAATCAAGGCATTCAAGAGGACATTAGATGATTATTTGAATATAAACAATGTTTCTGGGGTATGGGGAAAAGGCAGGGGAATCATACTAAGTTACAATGTTCATCTAGAGAGCGAGTACAGATACAATAGCTGGTATTTTACGACCTCAGCTGCCAGAGGCCAACAGAGAATGCCATTCTGCGATCCTTGCCCACCCCAATTCTGGGGCAGGTGAGGTGGTAAAATTCCTCCCAATAAAGTGAAAATATAAGAAGTTCCATTCCCGAAATATTTTGACATTTTTAACTATTTGTCTGATTCTTTTGTGTGTAAAACATCCAAAACAATTTATCCTGAAATAATAATCAATCTTGCTGTAATATTACACTACTGAAATAGCTGTATCATGTAAAATTAGATCTGATGACAAATGTTTTCCTATATATTTTTCTTCAAGCTCCTTAAACTCTCAAACTGTATCGTCACTCAGGGCAACTAGGGATGGTCAATAAATGACAGGCTTATTAGTGATGCCCTTAAACTCAACAATGAAAATATGTTTGCAAATGATGGAAATCCTTTGTCCAAAGAGAGAAACCTCTGAAACCCATGATCATTAGATGGCTGCAGTGGAGTAGAGTTTCACTACCTGTTACGCACTGAACATGAATTAGAATACAAATTTCACAAACAAGAACACATATTTCGTGGCCGTAGTAAATGACCCCTGTGATTAAAGCTTTGAAGGGAACGCTGGTGCGAATAGAGAAAAGAGAGCAGATGATGAGCGATGAGATTGTCATTGGTTCACTGACAGAGCTTCTGCCATCAAGAGGCTTGAAGGGCTAGATGGCCTACTCCTGCTCCTACTTCTTATGTTCTTATGGTTCAAGCTCCACTCTAGAACTGCATTACAGGGGTCGTGGGTAGAGAGGTGCACTGGTGGTGTTGAGATGGCGGCGCGGGCTCGTTGGGCCGAAGGGCCTGTTTCCTGGGCTGATTTTGTTCTTTGTACGTAGGGGTAAATTATCCAATCCTGCCCACTTCAGGAATTGTCACAGGCGGGACAGACAATTTGATGGAACATATTGAAAGATCTGTTGACCTTGGCTGGGGATTTCCTGTCTTGGAGTGGGCCATACTGGAAAATCCTGGCTGTATTCCCCGCTGATAAACATAATTAAACCCCATCATTTGCAATTTCCTCTTTCACAAATTTGTTAATCTCTGCAAAAGTCTTTGTGCACAACTTCACACAGTGCGGGCCCAAAAGTTCTCGTATCATTTTTGAAAATAAAAAATTGAAAAACTGCCTAAATGAAGTTTTAAAAAAAGGTGGTCATGAAATATTTCCCACAGTAGAAAGTGCAGACTGATTTCCCATGGGTGCTGCGATTTAACTCTTAGTGTTTCTCCACTCATAAGTACTGTCAAAGTGCTGGCAGGTCTTATTTTTTTCCCGTTTTATTAATCAGTTTCTCCAGTAAATTTGTCTTTCAGTTTATTAAATCTAGTTGTTAGAGCTTGGTGCTTTGAATCCCAGAGTACTCAAGGAAGTGGCCCTAGAAATAGTGGACACATTGGTGATCATTTTCCAGCATTCTATAAACTCCAGAAGAGTTCCAGTGGATTGGATGGTAGCTAATGTAACCGTAGTTTTTAAAAAAACAGGGAGAGAGAAAACGGGGAATTATAGACTGGCTAGCCTGACATCGGTGGTGGTGAAAATGCTGGAGTCAATTATTAAGGATGTAATAATCGAGTATTTGGAAAGCTGTGACAGGATCGGTCCAAGTCATCATGGATTCACTAAAGGGAAATTGTGCTTGACAAATATGGAATCTTTTGAAGATGTGACCAGTAGAGTGGACAAGGCTGAACCAGTGGATATTGTGTATCTGGACTTTCAAAAGGCTTTTGACAAGGTCTCACACAAGAGAATAGTGAACAAAATTAAAGCTCATGGTACTGGGGGTAATATATTGACGTGGATGGAGAACTGGTTGGCAGATAGGAAGCAAAGAGTGGGAATAAATGGGTCTTTTTCAGAGTTGCAGTCAGTGACTAGTGGGGTGCCGCAGGATTCAGTGCTGGGACCCCAGCTATTCATAATATACATTAATGATTTGGATGAAGTGATTGAATGCAATATCTCCAAATTTGCAGGCGTCACTAAGCAGTGTGCGCTGTGAGGAGGATGCTAAGAGGCTGCAGGGTGATTTGGACAGGCTGGCTGAGTGAGCAAATACTTGGCAATTGCCATATAATGTGGATAAATGTGAGGTTATCCACTATGTTGGCAAAAACTGGAAGGAAGATTATTATCTGAATGGTGACAGTTTAGGAAAAGGGGAAGAGCAACGTAACCTGGGTATCATGGTGGAACAGTCTCTGAAGGTTGGCATCCAGATACAGCAGGTGGTGAGGAAAGCTAATGCTGGCCTTCATAGCAAGAAGATTTGAGTATAGGAATAAGGATGTCTTGCTGCAATTATACAGGGCCTTGATGAGGCTACACCTTGAGTACTGTGTGCAGTTTTGGTCTCCTAACCTGAGGAAAGACATTCTTGCTACTGAGAGAGTCCAGCAAAGGTTCACCAGGCTGATTCCTAGAAAGGCAGGACTGACACATGAAGAGAGACTGGATCAACTGACTTGTACTCACCACAATTTAGAAGAATGTGAGGGGATCTCATAGAAACCTATAAAATCCTGATGGGACTGGGCAGGCAAAATGGGGGAAGAATGTTCCTGATGTTGGGGAAGTGCAGAACTAGGGGGTGACAGTCTAAGAATAAGGAGTAAACCATTCAGGACTGAGATGAGGAAGAACTGCTTCACTCAGACAGTTGTGAACCTGTGGAATTCACTACCACAGAAAGGTGTTGGGGCCAGTTCATTAGATATGTTCAAGAAGGAGCTGGATATGGCCCTTGTGGTTAAGAGATCCAGGGGTATGGAGAGAAAGTGGGAATGGGATATTGAAAGGGCATGATCAACCATGATCATATAGAATTGTTGGCTCAAAAGGCCAAATGGTCTATTACTGCACTTATTTTCTATATTTCTATGCTTCTATCTTTATTGCCTTCGGCCTTTTCCACGTGTGAACATTTAGGATGGCTAGAAGGTATCTATTTGAAATTCATTGTAAGGTATATTCTGCATTCACAATTTTCAAGATGTCACAGGAATGTAACCTCTGCAAACGGACGGACTTTACTGCAATGAGGGATTGCTATCTTTTGGGTGACACATTAAACTGGGCCATGAGTGACTGTCATGGAATTATTTGAAGAAGTGCAAGGGAGGCTACTTCTGTTTCTTTTCTATCTAATTATGCCAGAGAATCACCTGCAATAGATTCCCTGCCTCTTTCCACACCATTACCTCTGGTTTCCCCAAGAATCTATCTTGGCCACTGATTTCTCATCTACCCCTCAGCAACATAATCTGAAAGGAGCATCAGTTATCATACATGTGCTGAAAATGCCCAGCTCTACCTCACTACCACCTCTTGCAACTTATCCATTGTCTCTAAACTGATAGACTGCTTGTCCAACATTCATAGAAACATAGAAACGTGGAAGATAGGAACAGGAGGAGGCCATTTAGCCCTTCACATCTGCTCCGCCATTCATTACGATCATGGCTGATCATCCAACTCAATAGCCTAACTCTGCTTTTTCCCCATAACCTTTGATCCCATTCACCCCAATTACTACGTCCAGCTGCCTCTTGAATATATTCAGTGTTTTGGCATCAACTATTTCCTGTGGTAGGTAATGAATTCCACAAGCTCACCATTCTTTTGGTGAAGAAATGTCTCCTCACCTCCATCCTAAATGGTCTACCCTGAATCCTCAGACTGTGACCCCTGGTTCTGGACTCCCCTCACCATTGGGAACATCCTCCTTGCATCTACCCTGTCTAGTCCTGTTAGAATTTTATAAGTCCCTGTAAGGTTCCCCCTTATTCACCTGAACTCCAACAAAAACAATCCTAACCCAGTCAATCTCTCCTCATACATCAGTCTGGCCATCTCCAGAATCAGCCTGGTCAACCTTCGCTGCACTCCCCTGACAGCAAGAACATCCTTCCTCAGAAAAGGAGACCAAAACTGCACACAATACTCTAGGTGCGGCCTCACCAAGGCCCTGTATAGTTGCAACAACACATTTCTGCTCCTATATTCAAAACCTTCCACTTTGATACAATAATCCTTCCCAAGATCTAAAAAAGCATAGTTGTAATGGCACAAATATTAGAAACAGACCAGATAAAACAGATTAAAGAATTTCTGGGCACATACAACAAATTGACTGAGCACTGCTTTATGAACTGTGTAAAAGGCTTCGAAACCTCCTGCAATGTAGACCAACATACCATTTGCCTACTTTACCGCCTGCTGCACTTGCATGCTTACTTTCAATGATTGGTGCACAAGGACACTCACATGCCCCTGCACAATCCCCTCTCCCAATTTACAGACACTCGGGTAGCAATCTGCCTTATTGTTTTTGCTTCAGAGCTGGATATACAGAAATTTCTTTCAACTAAATATTGGGAAGAGGGAAACCATTGTTCTCAGCTCCACACCGAAATTTCCGTCCCTAAGTGCAAAATGTATCCCTCTCCTTAGCAAATGTCTGAGACTGAACCATAATGAGGAGGCAATGGCCTGGTGGTATTATCGCTAGACTATTAATCCAGAAACTTAGTTAATGTTCTGGGAATCAGGGTTCGAGTTTAAAAAAGATCAACTTTTTGTCGAATAGGTGCAGTGCTGGAAAAGCTGTAACGCCTGTTTCAAAGTCTGATTTTCACCAGCAACTTTGGGTCTAATTACTTATTACCATCATTTGAATTTGCCAAAAGGCATTAAAACAGAAAGCTGCAGGTTTACCATTCAAGTGTTGATGGATTTTGGAGCTGTTTATGAAAGACGTGCTGATTATGTGCACTGGCCCGAATAGGCGCCGGAGCATGGAGACTGGGAGAATTTCACAGTAACTTCATTGCTGTATTAATGTAAGCCTTACTTGTGACTAATAAATAAACTTATGAAAAATTAGTTTTATGACCCTGCATTGTCAGGAAGAAGAATTTTGCAGAATATTACCACAGTCTTCACAGTGGTAATATAATCAGGGCCTAGTTTTAAGGCTGATTAAATTGGATGTTCTAAATGAAAGAATTGGGCATATTAAAATCAAACACAGTTAAACCTCGGGCAGGCCAATTGTACAAATACACAAACATGTCTGGGCCTGGCCCATCAATCACCCATCAAAGGTCACTGCACTTTACTGAGACCCAGCAGCAGATCATCGTACCCCATTGAAATGCACCAGCCTATTTTTAGAAGGCCAGATCGGGACAGACTTTCTGTCATCTGGAGTTCCTGCAGTTACCTTATCTGGCAATAGGTTACATGTAAGCAACAGCATGGAGATGGACACCTGGGAGCAGCCCCAGTGTCCTGTCAGGCAGACATCAAAAAACCCGCTGGGTATTGGAACCCTTTCCTGGGACCTCATTGGCCATAAACCAGAGAAGTTTTTGAAAAGGCAGGCAGGTAGGGGTATAAAGGTACACATCTCAGACACACCAGCAGCGAAGACTCGACAAGGGAGGTGACCTTGACCATCCAGAAGACTGACCAGAGAAGGAAGGAAGGAAGAAGCTGCCATTGAGACTCACCTTTGTGATGACGGCCCAGAGGGATTCAGAGAATCGGGCCTGCAGTTTAACCAAACCAACTTTGCAGGTAGTATTCTTGAATCTGGGGTATCCTCTTGTTTTATGTAGGTAATTTAAGGGTTAGTAGTGTTATTATTAATAAACTTATTGAACCTTTACTTCTGTTTGTCCTTTGTCATCTTGCAAATAAGGGCACTTGGGCAAATCTTTGGAGTAAGCAAACTAAACAGGTTACAACTGTACAAAACACTGGTGCGGCCGCACTTGGAGTATTGCGTACAGTTCTGGTCGCCGCATTATGAGAAAGATGTGGAGGCATTGGAAAGGTGCAGAGGAGGTTTACCAGGATGTTGCCTGGTATGGTGGGAAGGTCTTATGAGGAAAGGCTGCGGGACTTGAGGTTATTTTCATTGGAGAGAAGAAGGTTACGAGGTGACCTGATTGAGGCATACAAGATGATCAAAGGATTGGATAGGGTGGACAGTGAGAGCCTTTTACCTCGGATGGTGATGGCTAACACAAGGGGACATAGCTTTAAATTAAGGGGTGGTAATTATAGGATGGATGTCAGAGGTAGGTTCTTTACTCAGAGGGTAGGAAGGTCGTGGAATGCCCTGCCTTCAGCAGTTGTGGACTCGCCAACTTTAAGGGCGTTCAAATGGTCAGTGGATAGGCAAATGGATAATATTGGAATAGTTTAGGTTAGAGGGTCATTAGATTGGTTCCACTGGTCAGTGCAACATCGAGGGCCGAAGGGCCTGTACCGCGCTGTAATGTTCTATGTTCAAATCGAAAGTATCTGAGAATTAACAGGTACAACATCACCCATCCATGATCACTGAAGGTATGGCATGGGCTGGGCAGCATACAACAGCAGACTTTAGGGTAGTCGAGGGGCCAGGTTAGAAGGCACAAGATTCTTCAACAAGGCATGTTTTATCTTGACGGAGAAGATTGAGGAGACAAGATGTCTATGTACTTGCAAGTCCATCTTCTTCAACAGTCCCACTCTGCTGCAGCAGCTGGTGACACAGTGGCACAGTGGTTAACACTGTTGCCACACAGCATCAGGGACCTGGGTTCGATTTCAGCCTCAATTGACTGTGCAGAGCTTGCACGTTCTCCCCATGTCTGCATGGATTTCTATCAGTTTCCTCCTATAATCCAAAGATGTGCAGGTTAGGTGGATTGACCATGCTGAATCATCCTTTAGCGTCCCAAGATGTGTAGGTGAGGCAGTTGAGTAGGGTAAATGCATGAGGTTTGCGGGGGCTGAGGTTTTGGGTGGGCTTAATTAAGATGCTCTGTCAGGGAGTTGGTGCACACTTCATGGGATGAATATCCTCCTTCTCCACTGTAGGAATTCCATGACTCTTTCTGGCCTCATGTGCTCATCCCATTCCTCATCCAGATCAAATTACAGATAGATGCACGGAACTAAGTGGTTCCTTAATCCTAGCTGCAAACGTTATGTTCCCCTCCACCCACTACAATCAGCCCCAGCCCACCCCACACGACCTTGCATCCCCTCAGCCCAGCAGGTTCAAACAGGCAAACAGCAGTGCAACAAAAAGCCTTTGAGTAGTGCCTAAAATCCACAGCAAAGATTTATTTACTCCCGTTATTAAAAGAGAGTGTTAGGCCAAGCATTAGGCATCAAAGTGCTAAACATTCTCACTAATGACAACTAGCAGGCAATTAAAATGGCAATTATCCCCTTAACAATTATCATCTGCACATGCCTGTTATGTACTTCAACCTTTTTTTATCAAAATGGGATCTTGTGTTAATCATGATCATAATCCACTCTTTCAGCTCAGAACTAAATCTTGGTCACTTCAAATGCCTAAGGGAGAGAGCAAAAGTTCTTAGAGCTTAACTGGAATTGAAGATAACTGCTTAAAGGCTTTTCATTAAAGGGCAAAAAGATGGGGAGTCAATTTACAATTTATATTCCAGATCTTTATCACCAGCAGGCCTTCTTTCTGATGATGAAGTAAAATGTTTGTGGATGGAGGATTTAACAATCAGCACGCTTCATCACATTTAGGATAAAGCTTTGTGCTCTTTCCTGTTTCAACGTCAGAGAGCATAACCTCAGGCTAAAGGGATGATGCTTAAAAACAGAGATGAGGAGGAATTTCTTCAGCCAGAGAGTGGTGAATTTGTGGAACTCTTTGCCACAGGAGGCTCTGGAGGCCAAGTCATTGAGTGTCTTTAAGACAGAGACAGATAGATTCTTGATAAATCAGGGGTTATGGGGAAAAAGCTGGAGAACGGGGATGAGAAAGAAAATCAGCCATGATTGAATAGTGGAGATGACTCAATGGGCCTAATGGCCATCGAGTGGCCTACTTCTGTACCTATGTCTTATGGCATTATGGTCATTTCTAAACTAACCTATCTGACTGGGACTGGAGGGAAGACAAGGCAAATTTCACTTTGATCAAAGAGAATTCAGAATTCCTCACTGAAATTAAAACTTGATTCCTTCTCTTTCCAGTCAGACCTGTCAGGGAAGTTGGTCAATGTTCCACGTAAAACAATGGTGACCATGCTGTTGTAACTATGCAAAACCAACTGTCAGCACCTAAACTGGAATGGTAGTTTAAGTTTATTTATTCATCAGAAGTAAAAGATTACATTAACACTGCAATGAAGTTACTGTGAAAGTCCGTAGTCGCCACACGAGGGAGAATTTAGCTTGGCCAATGTACCTAACCAGCACGTCTTTTGGGCTGTGGGAGGAAACCGGAGCACCCAAAAGAAACCAATGCAGACATGGGAGAACATGCAAACTTCACACAGACAGTGACTCAAGCCAGGAATCAAACCCAGGTCCCTGGTGCTGTGAGGCTGCAGTGCTAACCACTTTGCCACCAGGCGGATGTGTACATCAGTGTTACTCAGTAGCTTTCAGTCAAAGGTTTCAAATTTTGTCAAATTTCATATATATCTGTTGGATGCATTTGTATTTCATTTTTGTTTGGATTATTTTGGTGGAGGGCAACTCTCAGTGATTACGTGCTAGCTTCAAACAAGATAATCCCTGCCACCGAATAGAATTCCTTTGCCTCTCTCGTATTGGAAAATTAAAAAGTGGGAACAGCATGGAATTCCAGCTCAGTCAACACTCCACAGCTGAGGAGTCCTTGCAGATCCAGATGTGCATGGAAACAGCAGACCTGCTGAGGACAACAGGAGGGGTAAACTCATGGCAGGCGAGCTTAGGCTGCATAGTACCTGTTTTTTGCACTGTACACAGCTACATAAGACTAGACACTGGGGTCCAAGATTTGACATACACTTCTGGTTGGTGGTGTGCAAGATGCTATCTTGATAAAGATTTTATAGAGAATGGCAGCATGCTGAACTGTGCAATGATGATGCAAATAGATTTGTTATCTTGATCTGAAGACCCCATTGTCATTTTTTCAACTTCACTCTCCAGACAACTTAACTCAAACAGCAGAGCATCACATTAAATGGAATGAAGGAGCCACACCTGCTACTTAAAGGGATCGTGACTTACTCACAGGTTACTCGCTGGATTATTTCTTCGGGCTGCAACTGCAAACCTCTTTGGAGGTCTGGTCTACTCAACTGAAGTTTGAATCCTCTCATGGAGTGGACTGACTGGTTTTTCATACGAAATATGTCGATGCAACACAGTGCTTTCGATCATGGGTCACCCAGAAGGGCTCCCACTGGGATTTGAGCATGACTGGAGAACAAAAGCCATAGAATTTGGATGCCTAGTGGCTATATTTTCTGGCTCTTCTAAGTCTAAAACTGCAGCTGATCTGAACACACATTTTTGATGTGGGCTACTTTAGACATCATCTGGTGAGGTTGTTAATGCAAGCACTGGAACATAAGAACATAAGAACATAAGAAATAGGAGCAGGAGTAGGCCATCTGGCCCTTCGAGCCTGCCCCGCCATTCAATAAGATCATGGCTGATCTGTCGTGGCTCAGTTCCACTTTCCCGCCCTCTCCCCATAACCCTTAATCCCCTCTCTTATCAAAAACCCATCAACCCGCTTCTTAAAAATATTTAGCGAGGCAGCCTCCACCACTTCAACGGGCAGAGAATTCCAGAGATTCACCACCCTTTGAGTGAAGAAGTTCTTCCTCAACTCCGTTCTGAACCGCCCCCCCTTTATCTTGAGGCTGTGCCCCCTAGTCCTACTGTCTTTTTTGAGCGGGAAGAGTCTTTCCACCTCTATCCTATCCATCCCATTCATCATCTTATACGTCTCAATGAGATCTCCCCTCATTCTTCTAAACTCTAACGAGTACAAGCCCAGTTTATTCAGCCTCTCCTCATAGCTCAACCCCCTCAACTCCGGTATCAGCCTAGTAAACCTCCTCTGCACTCCCTCCAGGGCCAAAATATCCTTGCGCAGGTGCATTGGAAGGGAAGTGTGCAGAGTAGACAGCTTGTGACCAAGCTATGTTGAACACTTCCCATACTTAGGCAGCCACCTCTCCCAAAAAAACTACTGTGGAAGAAGAGATCTGTAAGTTGCGCCAGTTCAACAAACCACAGCAGTGAGTGTTTGACAACAAAGACCTCCACAGGTCGACAAAAGTTCTGGTGTTCAGTGTAGTTGTTGTCACCTCACTCCTATACTGCGGTGAGACCTGGACTATATATCGGTGTCACAATGGAGAAATTCCATCAGCAATGCCTCTGCCACATCCTCTAGATTCGATGGCAGCACTGTAAAACAAATGCTAACGTCCTTCTTGAAAAGATTTACTCGGATGCTCCCGGGACTTGATGATTTGAGTTATCAGGAGAGGTTGGACAGGCTGGGACTTTTTTCCCTGCAGTGTGGGAGACTTAGGGGTGATGTTATAGGCATGTATAAAATAATGAGGTGCATAGATAACATCTTTTCCCAAAGTTAAGAGAGTCCAAAACTCGAGGGCATAGGTTTAAGGTGAGTGGGGAAAGATACAAAAGGGTCCAGAGAGGTATTTTTTCACACAGAGGTGGTGAGTGTCTGGAACAAGCTGACAACACCAGGTTTTAGTCCAACCTATTTATTTGATAATATACTCGCAAGCTTTCGGGTTAGTCCCTTCGTCAGGTGAATGGAGAGCTCTGGCCTCAGACAGAGCATATAAAGCACAGACAGTTTAGAGATTACTGATTAGAATGCGAATCCTTACACCTAACCTGCTGTTCAAGTCCTGAAGTGGCTGATAATGTGAGTGGAAGGAGCACTGATCACAGTTTAAAGAGATGTGTATTGTCTCCAGACAGTATAGTAAGTGAGGTTTTGCAAACCCAGGCAAGTCACGGGGGTTACAGATAGTGTCTGGAGACAATACACATCTCTTTAAACTGTGATCAGTGCTCCTTCCACTCACATTATCAGCCACTTCAGGTCTTGAACAGCAGGTTAGGTGTAAGGATTCGCATTCTAATCAGTAATCTCTAAACTGTCTGTGCTTTATATGCTCTGTCTGAGGCCAGAGCTCTCCATTCACCTGACGAAGGGACTAACCCGAAAGCTTGCGAGTATATTATCAAATAAATAGGTTGGACTAAAACCTGGTGTTGTCAGACTTTTCACTGTGTTTACGCCAGTCCAACGCCGGCATACCCACATCATGGAACAAGCTGCCAGAGGTAGTAGTAGAGGCGGGTACAATTTTGTCTTTTAAAAAGCATTTAGACAGTTAAGTGGATAAGACTGGTATAGAGGGACATGAGCCAAATGCAGGCAATTGAGACTAGCTTAATGGTAAAAACTGGGTGGCATGGACAAATTGGGCTTAAGGGCCTGTTTCCATGCTGTACACCTCTATGACATTATGACTCTATATCAGCTCCACAAGCATTCTAGCAAACCTCCTGCAAAATCAACACCAGTGGGTTGGATCTTTGTGTCCTCATGGTGTTTTCCCCAGTGTTTCCTGTTTTCTCAAATCTCAAATGGCCACTGTTCCAGGAGAGACAACAAAAATATTTTGTTTGCATGCACAGCAGCATTGACCTTAATGACTGGAGAAGGATTTGTTCCCAATCATTCAAAATAGTGGAAACTTGTCCATCTACCGTCATCATGCTTTTGCATTACAATGTCTTAAAGAGGAAAAGTATCAGCAAAGGAGGAAAGAAAAGGAAACAAATCCTGCAGTCCGGATCCCACTACCATATGGGACATCCTGTTCCACGTGCCCAAAGACTGGGGGTTAGAAATCTGTCTGTTCAGTCACATGGAGACACATGAACCAAACTCATAATCCTGAGTAGGCATCATCCTTGAACTGAACGACATCCAATGAGTGCCTTTTTTGATCTCCAAGTTCTGAGCTCTTCTCTCTCTCACCTCAGGATAAGGGGCTGAGATGAGATATTTCTTCATTCAAGAGTATTGTGAATCTTTGGGGTTCTTTACTTCAATGGTTGTAGATACTCATCATCGAGTATATTCAAGGTTGTGACATGGATTTCTGAACTCTAACAGAATCAAGAGTGTTGCAAGTATAAGATCAGCAGTCTTTAATATGTTTCTTTGAGAGGCTTCTATTGACCCTATTTTAAAATGTCTGCCTCCAGAGTCAGACTCATGGCAGTCACATGTCAATGGAAGTCAGTTAGTCTGCAGTACAAGTTTGCATTTCCATACCCAAACATCTTTTTCATTTCAAAAGGATAGAAACATCCCAATTTTTGTGTTTAAAAAAAACAACCATCTGCTTTTTCCAAGAGAACAGAAGACATATATGTGTGCACGATCCTGTGAGTTGCCCAAGTTACCCACTATGTACTGACAGCTGTTTGGTCTACTGGTAAGTCATTACACGTGCATTTCACACATAGGCTGGGATTTTCCAGCCCCACCAGCTGCTGGGATCTTCCAGTCCCACTGAAAGTCAGTTGGTTGGCTTGCCATATTTTCCATCACAGTAGGGTCTGAAAAACCCGGCCATAGTCTTTAAACTGTGCAAGTCTCTTAATGGAACATGTACATATTGACATTAGCTATATTTCTGAATAATTAATCTTGCCCAGCAAGTGTCATTCCTGTGGCCCTTGTTGCCTTGTGCTGTTCCATTTCAGTTGTTGGAGACTTGTGGACTGATGGCTGTTCTATATTTGCATAGCTGATGAGATCCCTTCTCTCTGACTGCCCAATTACTGTGAAGGAGCACTTTCACTAGTTAGCACATATGCCTTCAGTTGCACCTGTACATTTGTTTAAGGTTTTTCAACTCCTGCTTTGAGTGGCTAACTTGCACCCCATACCATCATAGTTTCTTTTATTTAGATTCAGGACCCTGACTTCATGTCACTCTCCAGCTTGATGAAGAATTCTATCATATTATGGTCGCTCATGCCCAAGGGGTTTCGCACATCGAGATTGCCAATTATTCCTTTCTCATTACACAATACCCAATATGTTCTCTTGTTGGTTCCTCAATGTATTGGTCCAGAAATCTATCCCATACACACTCCAGGAATGTCCCCTCTATGATATTGATACTAGATTTGCCCCATCTATACGCAGATTAAAATCACCCAGAATTACAGTTGTTCCTTTATCACACGTGTCACTAATTTCTGTGTACTGCCATCCCCAACATCACCAGTACAGTTTGGGGATCTACAGACAACTCCCACTAGTACTTTGCCTCTTTGGTGTTCTCAGTTTTACCCATATAGATTCCACATCTTTGGAGTAATATCCTTTCCCAGTATTGGGTTAATTTTCTCTTTTCCAAGCAATGCAACCCCAGCACCTTTACCTTTTTGTCTGTCCTCCCTAAATACTGAATACCTCTGGATGTTCAATTCCCATTCCTGGTCACCCTGCAGCCATGTCTCTATAGCCCTGTCTATATTGTACCTGTTTTCATCTATTTGCTTGATTAATTATTCTATTTTACTGCAAATGCTCTGCGCATTGTTTGTCATTTTAAGATTCCTTATCCCAAACCTGACACAGACTGCACAGGTTTGCAAACCCGGAATGGCCACTCAGCTGAAGGACAGGAGGACTCCAGGTGTCCGTGGAACGGCTGCTCTCTAGAGATCTAAAGATGATGCATTCTGGTGCCATCAACTAAGGAGATGCATCAGAAGACTGGCTGCCACCTGCACAGACTGATTGGGACAAGTTTTCTTTTCAGTCAGTGAAAATGATACGAAACTGATGCTAAAATCACATGGCTTTTTTTTAACATGGACCATGGCAATGTAAGACTTAGGTGAAGGCTACAACATGCTGCATGGTTTGCTCAGTATCAGGACATCCAGCGATTAGGCAAAATCTTGGTCGTGAAGTAAAGGGAATGAAATCACAAGAATGAACAAACAAGATTGTCCCTGAGAAATAACACAAAATTAAAACACTTTTTTTCTTGGAGCAAGCATGTGGTGAATGAGGAACAATAAAATACATAACTGCACTTGCCCCGAAAAGAAAAATCCCATTATTTTTCACTGTTATATTCTGGCCCTTGATTTCTCTGCCTATCACTTTTATTATTCATCTTTCTGTCTTTTGTTCTTGTCCTTGATTCCCCCTCCTCTGATTCCTTGAATAGATTACCAACCCCCTGCCATTTTAGTTTAAACCCTCCCCGATCACATTTGAAAATCCTCATCTACGAAATCAGTCCCAGACCTGCTCAGGTGCAGCCTGTCCGGTTTTTACTAGTTCCACCTCCCCCAGAACCGGTCCCAATGCCCCTGGAATCTGAAATGTGCCCCCTCGCACCATCTCTTCAGCAACAGATTAATCTGATATATCCTGCCTTTTCTGCTCTAACTAACAAATGACACTGATGGTCATCCTAAGATCGTCATGATGTGGAGATGCCGGCGTTGGACTAGGATAAACACAGTAAGAAGTCTGACAACACCAGCTTTAAGTCCAACCGATTTATTTGATAGTAAATTCGCAAGCTTTCGGGGTTTGCCCCTTCGTCAGGCAAATGGAGAGTTCTGGCCTCAGACAGAGCATATAACAGCACAGACAGTTTACAGATTACTGATTAGAATGCGAGCCTTTACACCTAACCTGCTATTCAAGTCTTAAAGAGACCAACAATGTGAGTGGAAAGAGCATTAAGCCCAGGTTAAAGAGATGTGTATTGTCTCCAGACAGTAAAGTGAGGTTTAGCAAGCCCACGCAAGTCATGGGGGTTACAAATAGTGCGACATGAACCTAAGATCCCTGTTGAGACCGTCCTCATGTGTGCAGAACTTGGCTATCAGTCTCTGTTCAGTGACTCTGCACTGTCATGTGTCGTGGCATGCTCTCACCATGGGTTCTCTCACTCTAGGCCAATCTATCTTTAATCAGATATTTTAACTGTCAAAATTCACGTGATTCTGCTGGCAGCATTTCTGCCATTTAGAAAATAGTCTATGCCTCCATTCCTCCTTCCAAAGTGCATAGCCTCACACTTTTCCACATTGTATTCCACCTGCCACTTCTTTGCTCACTCTCCTAACCTGTCCAATCCTTTTGCAGCCAGGAGAATACTGAAGGTAGCAACTAACACATCCCCTTTCTTCTCAAGATGTCCATTATTGGTTCATCCATCTATGGTAGCATGGAACACTAATCCTGATTTCCCACTGACTAACCAGCACACACCTTGCCATTTCTCTGTCACTGGTGATGGTGCTGCAAGGGAAGGTGAAATATCAGCTATCAGATCTTAAATAATATTTGGATCTACAAGTGTTCTCATGGAGTTGGCCAGCATTTCAAACAGGAAAGGGTGGGATCTGTACAAATCCATGCTTCCTGACAGTGACCACTGGCTTTCAGCAGGTCAAACATTTCTGTGTACATACTAATCAACCTGATTATCACCCCATCAAAGTCCCCATCTGAGTCCTCCACAGCAAAACTTGTGTGCAATCTTGCCCTCCAGCGCACTGGCACTCAAACTATCATATTTTTCACCCTCCCTTAGTTGCAGGCTACTTCTGCTTCATCAGGTGTAGATCCTGCTTTTATGCAGTGTCAGTATATAAGCTGATAACTGTGAGTGTGATCATGAGTGTTTATAATTTCTTATTTATAGTCAATATCTTCTTCCTCTTTCACTTCTTGCTCCTGAACTATGATCATCCATCTTCAATGGATGCCTGCCACTGCACATGGCCTGTTATGGCCGCTCCAATGTTGGCAAGTACCACTGGGGTGAGAACATGCAGTTGTGTCTATCAGTTAGCTCCTGCTGCCTTCACTCGCACCACCTTGTTCTGCAAGAGAAAGTGTACCACTGAATGTGGTGCAATGATTTTTGGCTGATGTCACTGTCATGGTTGAAAAGCTGGCAGAATGTGAGATGTGAGGGTGGCATGGTAGCACAGTGGTTAGCATTGATGCCTCACAGTGTCAGGGACCCAAGTTCAATTCCATCCTTGGGTGGCTATCTGTGTCTGCACATTCTCCATGTGTCTCGTCACACGATAGGCTGGAAGTTATTACATTTCTTAAAATTACAAAGCCACTGCTCAGAGTGGACTGGGCAAACCCAAATCCATTCCTTGTTTGCCAAGTTCAGATTGAATCCAATTCATGATCCCCACAAAGGAGAAAAACAAGATCCAAGCTGGCACAATAAGGCATTGCACCCCATCTGGCAGTTGATCCGATTACATTTGATCCTAGCCAAAAGGACAAGAAGCGATCAGAGATTCTTTTGCAAAATTATACTTTATTCAGACAAAAACTGAAAAACACATGACAAAACATTTCCAATTACAACAGTAAAGTTCAACAATACCTACATTTTCTCCTGGGATCAAAATTCACACTGAATTCAGTTTGAGAATATTATAAATATTCCAATATTTTCATAACAAAGTCCAAAATTGATTACAAACTATACGTTGGTCATACTGCACTCTGCAGTGCTTCAATAAAGTTACACAGTGAGAGCTGTACACAACCTAAGGGGTTTTACCCGAATACTAGCACCTTGGCGGCACAGATAGGGAAAGAGATCATGAAGGGACTTGAAAATAGGGACTGGAATTTCCAAATATTAAGCAAGACATTGTTTGACTTGAGGAAACACCCTTAATGTGATTGTGACACTACTATATGTTATAAACAATTAATTACAAGCAGATTGGTGTGGAAAGTAGTGTGATATGTTGTGATAGTCTTTCAGATTTCCTGTATCCACAGTATTTTGCTTTTTTTTAAATGTCTTTTCACTGATGTGAAGGGTATGGTTGTGTCATTATGCAGTTTCTATATATCCTTTCATCGATAGAAAGCAGTATTTGAAGAATGATCAATTCTACCAACTTTAATGGTGGTAGAGTCATAGAGGTTTACAGCATGGAAACGGGCCCTTCAGCCCAACTTGTCCATGCTGCCCTTTTTTTAAAACCCCTAATCCCAATTGCCCCATTTGGCCCATATCCCTCTATACCCATTGTACCCATGTAACTATCTAAATGCCTTTTAAAAGACAAAATTGTACCGTCTCTACTACTACCATTGGCAACTTGTTTCAGATACTCACCTCCCTCTGTGCGAAAAAATTTCCCCTCTGGACACTTTTGTATCACTCCCCTCTCACCTTAAACCTATGCCCTCTAGTTTTAGACTCCCCTACTTTGGGAAAAGACATTGACTATTTAGCTGATCTGTGCCCCTCATTAATTTATAGACCTCTATAAGGTCACCCATCAGCCTCTGCTCCAGAGAAAAAAGTCCCAGTCTATCCAGCCTCACCTTAAAACTCAATCCATCAAGCCCCGGTAGCATCCTAGTAAATCTTTTCTGCACTCTTTCTAATAATATCCTTTCTATAATAGGGTGACCAGAATTGTACACAGTATTCCAAGTATGGCCTTACCAATGTCTTGTATAACTCCAACAAGACATTCCAACTCCTGTATTCAATGTTCTGACCGATGAAACGAAGCATGCCGAATGCCTTCTTCACCACTCTGTCCACCTGTAACTCCACTTTCAAGGAGCTATGAACATGTACCCCAAGATCTCTTTGTTCAGTAACTCTTCCCAACGCGCTACCATTAACTGAGTAAGTCCTGCCCTGGTTCAATCTACCAAAATGCATCACCTCGCATTTGTCTAAATTAAACTCCATCTGCCATTCGTCAGCCCACTGGCCCAGTTGATCAAGATTCTGTTGCAATTTGAGATAACTTTCTTCACAGTCCACTATGCCACTAATCTTAGTGTCATCTGCAAACTTACTAACCATGGCTCCTATATTCTCATCCAAATCATTAATACAAATGACAAGTAACAGTGGACCCAGCACTGATCCTTGAGGCACACCCAAAACAACTCTCTACAACCATCCCCAATTTTGTATCCATTTAGATAACTCACCCTGGACCCCATGAGATCTAACCTTATGCAACAACCTACCATACGGTACCTTGTCAAAGGCCTTGCTAAAGTCCATGTAGACAACATTAACTGCACTGCCCTCATCTACCTTCTTGGTTACCTCTTCAAAAAACTCACTCAAATTTGAGACATGATTTTCCAATCACAAAGCTATGCTGACTGTCCCAAATCAACACTTATGTCTCTAAATCCTGTCTCTCAAAATACCTACCAACAATTTACCCACCACACATGTGCGACTCATTGGCCTAGAGTTCCCAGGCTTTTCCCTGGAACAATCCAAACTCACAGAACCCCTACAGTGCAGGAGGCCATTTGGCCCATCGAGTCTACACTAACAACAATCCCACCCAGGCCCTATCCTTGTAATTCCACCTACTTACCCTTCTAATCCCTGACATTTAGGGGCAATTTAATCCACCTAATCTGCACATCTTTGGACTGTGGGTAGAAACGGGAGCACCCGGAGGAAACCCATGCAAAAATGGGGAGAATGTGCAAACTCCACACAGTCACCAAGGCCAGAATTGAACCTGGGTCCCTGGCGCTATGTCACTATGCCACCCATAAAATAGGTGAACAGAACATTAAACTTCTGAAGGTGCAAACCTGTTGATGGATTAACAGAAGTCAAGATTGATTGAATAATTAAGTTCACCTGCTTGGCCAGTCCCAATATCGTTCCGACACTATTTTTTCTACAATGGTGACTACATTTTGCAAGGATTACATTAGCTGCAAAACGTAATAGGAGGAGCTGAGTTGTGAAAAATTCTATTAAAATGCCAAGTCCCTTTTTTTAATGGTGAGTATTTATAAATAAAATTGAACCTTTTAATGAATTGTCGTCAGTGAAATTCCAGCCAATCGTGTCTCTTGACACTGAGAAGCAGTGCAGTCAAGAAACTTTCACTCTGCTGAACCACCAATACTGACTATTTTCTTCCCACAGTCCGAAAGATGTACTGGTTAGCTGCTTTCGCAATACTAAATTCTCCCTCAGTTTTATTTATTAGTCGCGAGGAGGTTTACATTAACAGTGCAATGAAGTTACTGTGAAAATCCCCCACTCTGGCACTTGTTTGGGTTACACTGAGGGAGAATTTAGCACGGCCAATGCACCCCTAACCAGCACATCTTTCAGATTGTGGGAGGAAACCGGAGTACCCAGAGAAAACCCACACAGACACAGGGAGAACAGACTGTCACCCCAGCCAAAGATGTGTGGGTTAGGGTGATCGGCTATGCTAAAATTGCCCCTTAGTGTCCTGAGAAGCATAGGTTAGAGAGTAAAATATGTAGGGATATGGGGGGTAGGGACTGGGAGGGGTTGTGGTCGGTGCAGACTCAATGGCCCCTTTCTGTACTATAGGGTCTCTATGATTCTATGACCAAACTGGGAATTGAACCTGGATCCCTGGTGCTATAAGGCAGCAGTGCTGACCATTGTGCCACCATGCCTCAGTATACCCAAACAGGCGCCGGAGTGTGGTGACTAGGGGATTTTCACAGTAACTTCATTGCAGTGTTAATGTAAACCTACTTTGTGACATTAAGAAATAAAATTTAACTTTAACGGGGCTCTATTGTCTTTATATCAATATTTTACAGTACATCACCAATGTTCCTACCCCAATCGCGCATTTCATTCCAATGTTTAAAGCTTCTTCAGGAGGAAATTCTACCCCGGACTCTGATTATAAAACCCAAAACAATCCTCACGAGCCCGCCGTTGATTTATTAAATGCAGATTCAGGGGCGGAGAACATGCAGCCGCTCAGGCTTGGTGCCGGTACGGGTGCCCAGGAGCCTGAATACGCCCAGTCTCTGGCGTCGGCGCAGTACCTGCGACATTTGCGAAGTGCTGTTTCGGGGCCTCAGGGCCTCGTGTGGGGCGGCCCCGGACCCTGAATATGGCCTCGCTGCGCCCGCTGGCAACGGTCGCCTCATGCGTGTTCAACAGTGGGGGGAGGGCGCGCCCCGGAGCCTGAATATTCATGCTCTGCGGCATTGCCGCGATACGCCTGGCATTCGCCGATGCCTGTTCCGGGGCGGAGATTCCCGCCACAGCCCTGGTGCATGGCGGTCGCACGGAGGAATTGTTGGAAAAAAAAGGTTAGTAAAAATTTTTTCCCAGTCGGCGTTGCAGCAGCTGCCGGTCCGGGGAGAGAGACAGTGGGGGAGACAGCAGGGCCACAGGCCGGGAGAAGCCGCCGCCTTCTCTTCCCCCCTCTCCCCTCTCCCACTGCACAACAGCGGGCTGCTCTCGGCCTAGCGCAGGCTTTAGTTTAGTCCGCCACTCCCGCGCCGTGCTGCTGGATGGAAACCTCCAAGATGTCTCCCTCCCTCTCCCCCTCGGCTTCCTCTGGGGCCTGGCTGCACAATCAGTCCTGCTAGTGTTTCACCGAGGCGGGAGGGCACTCAGACATTACCCCTGCCCATACAGTGGGTGGGGGAGGTGAATGTATGGAGGGTGCAGTCTGCATGTTGGTTAGTGAGGATGGTGGTGGGGGGTTGGTCTCCAAAATTTTAACCATTTCCTGGCTTCAGCCTTGGATGAACATGAATGTGTATTTTTCAGCACTCTTCTGGCCTTTAATCCCACCCAGTCACCATGGAAACCAGGAGCCTGCTGCATTTTATCATCACCTTTTGATTGTTAGGAATTTCAGATCCCCCAGCTTTCCCCCATGCACGTTCATTTATTTACTCGTCATTTGGTTGAGGTGGTTGATCGTTGGGACTAAAATAATTATTCTTGTGGTGTTGGTCCACATTTTCGAACCTTGATTGCAAATTCTTGGAAGTTGGACCTATTTCACCCATCACAGACTTTATTTTTCCATTCTCTACTTTAATTTTCTGGTATCATGCTCAGACTTGCTTCTAGCAGGCCAAGAAACTGCTAAGCTAGAATTTGAAAATGTAAAATAAAAATCAGTGAATGAGTCTGCCTCTGTCCTGTAAAGCTTTATTTGCAGTAAAGTTGCAATTTCAACATTTTTCCTGCATAAATTATTCAAGATCTGAACTAATTAAAGGTAAAATTTTATACAATATAAATAAAACTGCATCTTGTTCTGTGGTTCTGACAACACAGTTTAACATGTCTCACTGCTAATTATCTATTGATTTTGAGTGGGGATTATTAAGTGTTGTGGATTGCGAATCATATTTCCAAATTGAACTGTTTGTTTTAAGAGCAAGTAGTTTTTCATTTGGTCTTGGCTTGTAGGTGTTGCTAGGCCTGCATTTGTTACCCATCCCTAATTGCTGTTGAGAAGGTGGTGATGAGCTACCTTGAACTGCTGTACTCCATGTAGTATTGGTACAGTATTGTTGGGAAGAAAGTTTGAGGATTTTGACCAAATGACAGTGAAGCAACAAGTGATATATTTCCAAGTCAAGATGGTGAGTGACTTGGAGAGGAACTTCAGATATTGTTCCCATGTGTTTACCACGCTTGTCCTTCTAGATGGTAATGGATTTGCAAAGTGCTGTTTAAGGAGTGTTGATAATATTTAGAAAAATGACCTTTTTAAAGCAAATTGCCAGTCTCAGTAATTGAGAATGGGCAAGGTGGTTGTGATAATTCACCTTTGGTTCTGCAGTTAGTAAAAACTGGAGAATTTAGTCAGGGGTGCAAGTACAAAAACTAAATATCAAGACAATTTCAGACCAAATGTATTAAAAACTTGAGAGGGGGAGGGGAATGATTGTCGATTTTTAGCTGAATATCTTATTTCTTTCAGTTTGAGTAAAATATACAAACGGCATTTATGTTTAAATTGGCAAAAAAGTGCTACCTTCATGTACTTAGCAAGTCAGAACAAACCATGGTGTTTATCTGTCCTTTTTGTGCTGGATATTTTATTTGATTCACCAGAGACCAATATGTGCAGATTAGCACAGACTGATCACATTATTCTAATTACAGTACTCAGCAAAATTGCTGAAAAGCACTTTTGTATGTGACGCATTTCATGTTTTGACTTTTGTTTGACATTGTGAGGAGGAGGAAATTTAAAAGGATGCAAATTTTAAAAAATCTCTCATATAATTTTCAAAGGTCATTAGCCATTTGCTACATATTAGCTTTAATGTAAAGAAATGTCTGGGCGCATTTGTTGAATAGGTGTATAGTAAATTCTACGCAATTAGAAAGCATGACTGAGTTTGAACATATGCGAGTTTAGAGTGGAAAGATAAAGCCATTAATCTTAGCTCTGTGTGACCTGCGTTAATGTTGTCCATAAACACTTTCTCATAATTTAATAATGCAGAGAAAGTACATTTTGACATGAAGTTTTAACAAGCTGGGGTTTAAATCAGATGGGCTATGGGAGGTGAGTGAGTATTGTGATGAGACTTCTGGAGTTGAGAGATCTGGAAGACCGAAGGAAGTTGATATCAGAGTTTAGGAGCATGGTGAGGGGCTGCAAAATAGACCAGAATCAGGAGGAAAGAGTGCTTTAAGTTGAAGAAAAACCTGCATTGCAGCAAATCTACATAATATTTATTTTGCGCTTACAATGACCATTGGGAGTGATCAGAGGACCTGCTTAAAGTTATTCTATTACAGCCGTCTTTTATACAGATCACATCGGTATATTCAATTCTGTACCCATCTAATCACATTCCTCAATACAATGGATTTCCTACCTTGGTTACCCGATAGGTCTCTACCAGAATACAATTATACCCATAATTAAATCACTTGTATGGTTTTAGCTTTTTTCCTAGAGCATTCCATTCTTTTTATTTGAATCATAAGAACATAAGAAATAGGAGCAGGAGTAGGCCATCTAGCCCTTCGAGCCTGCCCCGCCATTCAATAAGATCATGGCTGATCTGTCGTGGCTCAGTTCCACTTTCCCGCCCTCTCCCCATAACCCTCAATCCCCTCTCTCATCAAAAACCCATCAACCCGCATCTTAAAAATATTTAGCGAGGCAGCCTCCACCACTTCAACGGGCAGAGAATTCCAGAGATTCACCACCCTTTGAGTGAAGAAGTTCCTCCTCAACTCCGTTCTAAACCACCCCCCCCTTTATCTTGAGGCTGTGCCCCCTAGTCCTACTGTCTTTTTTGAGCGGGAAGAGTCTCTCCACCTCTATCCTATCCATCCCATTCATCATCTTATACGTCTCAATGACATCTCCCCTCATTCTTCTAAACTCTAACGAGTACAAGCCTAGTTTATTCAGCCTCTCCTCATAGCTCAACCCCCTCAACTCCAGTATCAGCCTAGTAAACCTCCTCTGCACTCCCTCCAAGGCCAAAATATCTTTGCGCAGGTGCGGCACCCAAAACTGCACACAGTACTCCAGCTGCGGCCTCACCAATGCCCTATACAGCTGCAGCAAGACCTCCCTACTTTTATATTCAATCTCCCTCGCTATGAAGGCCAGCATCCCATTCGCCTTCCTGACCACCTGCTGCACCTGCAAGCTGGGTTTTTGCGACTCATGAACAAGGACCCCGAGGTCCCTCTGCACCGTTGCCTGCTGCAGTTCTTCGCCACATAAGTAATAATCCTTCCTACCATTATTCCTACCAAAGTGGACCACCTCACACTTGCCAACATTAAATTCCATTTGCCATTTCCTGGCCCATTCGCCCAGCCTGTCTAGATCCTTCTGCAGACTCTCCTCACCCTCCGCACAATTTGCCGTTCCCCCAATCTTGGTGTCATCAGCAAATTTCGACACCCTACACTCGGTTCCCTCCTCCAGATCATCTATATAAATGGTAAAAAGCTGAGGCCCCAGCACCGACCCCTGGGGCACTCCACTAGTCCCCACCCGCCAATCCGAATAGCACCCGTTGACCCCCACTCTCTGCCTCCTATTTGACAACCAATCCTCTATCCACGCTAACACCCTACCCCGAACTCCATGTCCCCCGACCTTCTGCAATAACCTCTTGTGAGGTACTTTGTCAAACGCCTTCTGAAAATCCAGAAAGACCACATCCACCGGCTCTCCTCTATCCACCGCCCTAGACACATCCTCATAGAACTCCAGTAAATTTGTCAGAATCATGCTATTCTCACTAACCCCTGACAAGTCATGCTAAATCATATTTCCTAAGTTAACCCTTTATTTATATTCTACTTTCTCAAAGTGCATCAAATGAAATGTCTTGCAAAAGCATGATGTGGCAAGGCTAGAGAGGGAGTAGGACTAGGGGGCACAGCCTCAAGATAAAGGGGCGGGGGGGGGGCGGTTTAGAACAGAGTTGAGGAGGATCTTCTTCACTCAAAGGGTGGTGAATCTCTGGAATTCTCTGCCCGTTGAGGTGGTGGAGGCTGCCCGCTAAATATTTTTAAGACGTGGGTTGATGGGTTTTTGATAAGCGAGGGGATTAAGGGTTATGGGGAGAGGGTGGGAATGTGGAACTGAGCCACGACAGATCAGCCATGATCTTATTGAATGGCAGGGCAGGCTCAAAGGGCTAGGTGGCCTACTCCTGCTCCTATTTCTTATGTTCTTATGAGTTAGGTATAAATGAGTAGGATTTGTAATAATAGACTGGGACTGAGAACCAGTGTATTTTTCATTAGTAAAACAAATGCTGGTTTAAAAAGCCAGTAGAAAGCTTTCTGAAACATATTTCAAACACACTGTGCCACTTGACCTGATTTATAAACATTGTACCAGGATATAGCATTTAACGAAGAATCTTCAACCATAGAGCAGATAAGTCAAGAAGCTTACAAAATACAAGTTAGTCCCAGGCTTCAATATTCGAGCCAATGGTAGGTGTTGATCAGTTACTGAGCAATAATTTACAACTACGGGTTTGCAATGCAAACCGCAAGAGAGGCTTTAAGCAACGACAATTGAAATACATATAGCAGCATTAACATGTACCATTGCATGTCACAGACGCATTATAAAACAAGACAAGGCACTGAGCTACTTCAAGTCATCTAGAATCCCTGCAGTGTAGAAGGAGTCCATTCACCCAACTGAGTCTGCATTGACCACAAACCCACCTAGGCCCTAGTCCCATAACCCCA
Source organism: Carcharhinus amblyrhynchos (assembly GCF_965287045.1). NCBI lineage: Eukaryota > Metazoa > Chordata > Chondrichthyes > Carcharhiniformes > Carcharhinidae > Carcharhinus > Carcharhinus amblyrhynchos. Next base: position 46,646,155 of record NC_137345.1, read on the forward strand.
CTTATTTACCGTATCAGTCCCCTGACACTAGGTAATTTTAGCATGACCAATCAACCTAACCCGCACATCTTTGGACTGTGAGAGGAAATTGGAGCACCCGGAGGAAACACATGCAGACACGGGAAGAAGGTGCAAACTCCACACAGACAGTGACCCAAAGCCAGAATTGTACTTGGGTCCCTGACGCTGTGAGGCAGCAGTGCTAAGCACTGTGCCCCTCTGCAGTTATTTAACAGTTCGATACCTCCCCTCTGAGATCTGTTCACGTTACAGATTCTAGTTCATCATACCTTGGTTCATTCTGCCTCTGCTGCCCATTAGATGAGTGACTTCCTCTTTTCTCAGCTGCGAGCCGTGTTCTGGAATTCCATTTCCAATTCTGTCCATGTAGTCTATCCGTCTCTGTTCCAGATTTCAGTAAACCCAAGCTGCACCTAAACTCACAATGGCAGTGATTTTGCCTGACTGACATATTGCAACAATTTTCTATCTCATTGAGAGATAAAAAGGAGGTTGGAGATGTGAGTTATGGCCAGTGGGTGTCAAGGATATTTTATTTTGAAGACATGGACGGAGGTGGCAGATTTAGAGGGGAGAGGAATTGAATCTTGAGAACAAGAAAACTGTTTACAATCCCAGCTAATATGGGGACCAGGAGGAAATTTGGGTGGAAAAGCATGTTAGAAATGGGGTTGAGATAGCAGAAGTGGGTCTTATGAACAAGATGAGCTCAAAGATGGCATGACAGGAGATAGGAGAGATTCTAGAGAAAGATGAGAGTTCAGGGCTAGGGCAGGGAAGCTTTAGAGGAGATATGGCCCAATTGGTTCGTGGAAAGGAGGAATGTAACATAACCAGTCCATGAACTCCTTGCCTTTATTATTGGAGGTGAGAGTGGAGGAGATGAGGGAGAGGGTTTCAAGAACACACATTAAGCTATAGAAGTGACTTTTAGTTACTTGGTCACTGACCTACAAATCTACAAATATTTGGATGGACAGGGACTTATTAGGCAGAGTCAACATGGCTTTGTGCGTGGTAGGTCATGTTTAACCAATCTATTAGAGTTTTTCGAGGAGGTTACCATGAAAGTGGATGAAGCAAAGGCAGTAGATGTTGTCTACATGGACTTCAGTAAGGCATTTGACAAGATCCTGCACGGAAGGTTAGTTTGGAAGGTTCAGTTACTAGGTATACATGGAGAAGTAGTAAATTGTATTAGACATTGGCTCAATGGAAGAAGCCAGAGAGTGGTAGTGAAGGACTGCTTCTCTGAGTGGAGGCCTGTGACTAGTGGTGTGCCACAGGGATCAGTGCTGGGTCCATTGTTGTTTGTCATCAATATCAATAATCTGGATGATAATGTGGTAAATTGGATCAGCAAATTTGCTGATGATACAAAGATTGGAGGTGAAATGGACAGTGAGGAAGGTTTTCAAAGCTTGCAGAGGGATTTGGACCAGCTAGAAAAATGGGCTGAAAAATGGCAGATGGAGTTTAATGCAGACAAGTGTGAGGTATTGCACTTTGGAAGTACAAACCAAGGTAGAACATGCAAGGTAAATGGTAGGACACTGAAGAGTGCAGTAGAACAGAGAGATCTGGGAATACCAGATACATAATTCCCTAAAAGTGGCATCACAGGTAGATAGGGTCATAAAGAGTGCTTTTGGTACATTGGCCTTTATAAATCAAAGTATTGAGTATAAGAGTTGGAATGTTATGGTGAGGTTGTGTAAGACATTGGTGAGGCTGAATTTAGAGTATTGTGTGCAGTTTTGGTCACATAATTACAGGAAGGATAATAATAAGGTGGAAAGAGTGCAGAGAAGGTTTACAAGGATATTGCCGGAACTTGAGAAACTGAGTTACAGAGAAAGGATGAATGAGTTAGGACTTTATTCCCTGGAGCGTAGAAGAATGAGGGGAGATTTGATAGAGGTATACAAAATTATGAATATAGATAAAGTGAATGCAAGCAGGCTTTTTCCACTGAGGCTAGGGGAGAAAAAAACTAGAAGACATGGGTTAAGGGTGAAGGGGGGAAAAGTTTAAAGGGAATATTGTTTGGGGGGGGGGCTTCTCACAGAGAGTGGTGGGAGTGTGGAATGAGCTGCCAGAAGAAGTGGTAAATGCGGGCTCACTTTTAACATTTAAGGAAAACGTGGACTAGGTACATGGATGAGAGGGGTGTGGAGGGATATGGTCCAGGTGCAGGTTAGTGGGACTAGGCAGAAAAATGGTTTGGCACAGCCAAGAAGGGCCAAAAGTCCTGTTTCTGTGCTGTCAATGTTCTATCGTTCTGTGGTAAAATCATGGGTTAATTTTACAACCACTGCAATGTGGCTCATTGGCTTGTCAACCTCTTGAACCTATCCTGATACTTAATCAGATCGTGCATTATCTGTATCTCAACTCCATTTATCTGTTGTTAGGGATCAGTTCAAAAACTCCAAGGTATATTATGAAGTTAACTGAGACTCTAACTATTTTTGATTTTGGTATTGGTGTGAACATTTTTTTTTCAGAGGCTATGTATTGAACATAACTTCAGCTAATACAAAGACTCATGATTATAGTATCCTGTTGAAAGACGTTCTTTATTTACCAATGTACGCTGGGAGAGAAGGATTGGATGGTCCAACACTTCTCTGAAATGACATCATAGCGGCAATACAATTATACATTTTCCAAAAGACATCTTAATACCCACTGGCTCATCCCAGTTGGAAATGAACCAATTATCATTAGCAAAGGTCAATTATTATTAGTAAATGTCATATACCTTGGCCAAATAAATTTTTTCTTTGACAGCATGGGAACGGAGATTATGAGTGATTTCTGACTGCCTTTCCTATGGCCACCTGTTGTCAGTTCCAGACTCTCTTATCTGGTTGAATGCTTTGTCTATTCATTAAGCTGTCTGAATTCGCTAGCTTTGCCTTTGCCTTATGAATTTTCTATTCATAAGGACTGTCTAAAATCCACGCCACTAAGAACTATGCTTCTGTGAGTGTATTGTTATAAAGAATGTGGTTCACTTTACTGGATTATTTTCCCATGATGCCTTAGAATTCATTGCCATTAGCCAAGCTGTAACATTTTTCAGAAATACATATTTAAATTCTCTAACTGTGGTTATATGTGTTTCTATGCAGATAGTACCTCTAGAATATATAAGGCAGTCTGTGATTCGTATTCTAAACCAATCCACTCTCTTCTAATAGTCTTTATTAGACTTTTAAATCCCAGATTATTTTGAAGTTCTCTAACAGAGCATAAGGTGTTTCACTCCAGGTGTGATTCTATTAACCCACTAACAAGCTTTTTATTAAAACAAACTTTATTTAACAATACAGTTAAAATATATAAAAAGAATTAGTATAACTTTTATCATTTGAAATACTTAAACGTGATAAGGCATGATTCTTAACTGCTAGCTATTTTTTGTTGGTTCAAATTTATGCAATATCCCTACAGACATAAACTCATCTTCAGAATCAGTTAACAAGACATGCAGACTTGCATGTATTCCCAGTACTCCAGCATTTTAACCCCTCTGGACAGAGATTCAGAGAGACACCCATCTTTAACTCTCAGACAGCAGTCTCCAGAGGAAAAACTTGTCTTCACAAAGCTAAATTCCAATGAGGCAGAGAGAGAGAGAAAACACCTCTTGCCTTTTTGCAGATCTCTCAAGAAAGATACCCATTTTCTGGCAGGTTCCAGACTTCAATTTCCAGAGAGGGAGAAGAGGAAAAGAGCTGCAATTGCAATTGCCTGTTTTTCTCACTCTCAGTCTAGTTCCATCTACTCGTGATTTTCTTGTGAATCAACCTAATCAAACCCCAGGGAACAACCCTAACATAACATTAGCCCAGAATAAAACAAACACTCCAATAATTAGGAGCAATTAACCTTCTGCAGTATCATCAGGTGGGCTGCTGCTTGTCAACAATTTGGCATCATTAAACAGAGTTGAAGTGTAAACACAACCTTCAGTGGAAATATGATATAAATTTGTAAAGACACTGTGCCTTTGATCTATATTTCCTGATTACATTACCTTGCAAAAATCTGTGCATCTCAGTCTTGAAAATTTCAAATGATCTAGCTAGCATCCATATTATTTTTGGGGAGAGAATTCCACCTTTCTACAGCTCTTCGTGTGACCAAATGCTTTCTTATTCCGCTAATGAAAGGGTTTCGTCCAATTTTATGGTTGTACTACCCTTGTTCTGGATTCCGCACGAGAAAATTGCTTCTCTGTATCGTTCTGATCCGTTTTTATCATTTAAATAGCACAATCAAACCAGCTCATCAGTTTTCTAAACTCAAGGGAATGCAATTTGTCTTCCTAATTTAACCTTTTGAACCCTGGTATTGGTCTGGCAAGTGTACTATCCTTCCTCCAGGATCAGTATATCCTTCCTGAGATATGGTTTGGACCCATGAAATAGGATAGTTATGACACAGAAGGAGACTATTTAACCCATTGTGATGTGCTCGCTCTCTACAAGAGAGCTCTTTTTTTATTCATTCATCAGACATGGGCGTTGCTGATTGACCAGCATTTATTGCCCATCCCTTGTTGCACTTGAGAAGGTGGTGAGCTGCCTTCTTGAGTGGCTGCAGTCCATGTTCTGTGGGTTGACCCACAATGCTGTTGGGGAGGGAATTCCAGGATTTTGACTGTGAAGGAACAGCAATATATTTCCAAGCCAGGATGGAACTTGCAGGTAGTGGTGTTTCCATTTATCTGCTGCCCTTGACCTAGATGGAAGTGGCCGTGGGTTTGGAAGGTGCTAAAGATCTTTGGTGAATTGTTGCAGTGCATCTTGTAGATAGTACACCCTGCTGCTACTGAGCATCGGTGGTGAAGGGATTGGATGTTTGTAGATGTGCCAATCAAGCGAGCTGCTTTGTCCTGGATGCTGTAAAGCTTCTTGAGTGTTGTTGGAGCTGCACCCATTCAGGCAAGTGGGAAGTATTCCATCACACTCCTGCCTTATGCCTTGTAGATGTTGAACTGGCTTTGGGGAGTCAGGAGGTAAGTTACTCGCAGCATTATTTCTAGCTTTTGACCTGCTCTTGTAAGTCTATGTGGTGAGTCTAATTGAGTTTCTGGTAATGATAACCACCCCTCTCATCACATCCCCTCCTTTTACCCATGTACGCTACACATTTTCCTCTTCAGATAATGGCCTAATTTTCTTTTGATGGTCACCATTGAATTTGCCTCCGTCTTGGGCAGTGCATGCCAAATCCTGACTACTTGCAGTGTAAAGACGTTTTTCCTCATGGTGTCCCAATCATTTTTGATGGTGCCCAGAATTAAACGCAGTACTCCAGATGGAATCTGGCCAATGCCCTGTAAAACTAAAACATTGGTCATTCTTCATTGTATTCCAGCCTGTTAGCCTTTAGATTATTTTTTGTAACTGTGTTGTAGCTTATGATTTGAAAGAAAGAAATACATATGGAATTCTGGTTTGTCATTGTCAGGCTTTCCTCTGTATGTTTGTATCACATTAGCACTGTTGGTTTTTATTAACCTTACCAGCCACTGTGACAGTTACTGAGATTTAATTTTGGCTGCTTGCCACCAACTGGACTTTTAACAAGAGAATAAATATGTAATATTGACAGGAGGTACAGCTTTACTGAAAAGGAGTAGAATGTGTTTTGCTGAGGTACTGCATTCCATAAAGTATGTGGAGAATAAATGCGGAATATTTTGTGAGGCTATAACATTTAAAAGTTTGGATCACAGGCAAGCATCAAAATTTCAGCAACTTATAAGTAACCACAACTTAGAGAGTGTTGTTCCAGTTAGCCATGTTTACTTATAGTCTCAATTTTGTTGCTTTCTTTGTATTGATTTTCCAATGAAATTTTAGAGTGTACTTTTATTCAGTATTGTGGATTGTAACCATTACTGAAATTTTCCAAATTTCTGGCATACTGTTCTAGCATGTTTTCCATTTAAATGTGATTGATTGTAGTTTAAAATTTGCTTTATTTTTACATTCCTTGGTTCTCCTATCCCCTTTTCCACACATTGCATCTGGACATTGAATCTGGCTGCTTCCACTCACTGTTGCTCTGGTTCTGCTTTTCAAGTATTTAATTCAAAATGATTTTTCAATGTTAGCTTTGTTACTTTCAGTTGTCATTTATAGCTCAGGGTTGACCTTAGAATACCTGTTGAGTACAGGAATGTTCCAGGACCACCTGGTTCAGTGGCAAGGTAACTGGTCATTTTTGTTTGTGCTGTAACTAATTAAACATTTAATTTCAGGTAGTTAGTAGCAGATAAGAACATAAGAACATAAGAAATAGGAGCAGGAGTAGGCCATCCAGCCCTTCGAGCCTGCCCCGCCATTCAATAAGATCATGGCTGATCTGTTGCTGCTCAGTTCCACTTTCCCGCCCTCTCCCCATAACCTTTAATCCCCTCTCCTATCAAAAATCCATCAACCCGCGTCTTAAAAATATTTAGCGAGGCAGCCTCCACCACTTCAACAGGCAGAGAATTCCAGAGATTCACCACCCTTTGAGTGAAGAAGTTCCTCCTCAACTCCGTTCTAAACCGCCCCCCTTTTATCTTGAGGCTGTGCCCCCTAGTCCTATTGTCTTTTTTGAGCGGGAAGAGTCTTTCCACCTCTATCCTATCCATCCCATTCATCATCTTATACGTCTCAATGAGATCTCCTCTCATTCTTCTAAACTCTAACGAGTACAAGCCCAGTTTATTCAGCCTCTCCTCATAGCTCAACCCCCTCAACTCTGGTATCAGCCTAGTAAACCTCCTCTGCACTCCCTCCAAGGCCAAAATATCTTTGCGCAGGTGCGGCGCCCAAAAATGTACACAGTACTCCAGTTGCGGCCTCACCAATGCCCTATACAGCTGCAGCAAGACCTCCCTACTTTTATATTCAATCCCCTTCGCTATGAAGGCCAGCATCCCATTCGCCTTCCTGACCACCTGCTGCACCTGCAAGCTGGGTTTTTGCGACTCATGCACAAGGACCCCGAGGTTCCTCTGCACCGTCGTCTGCTGCAGTTTTTCGCCTCGTAAGTAATAGTCCTTCCTACCATTTTTCCTACCAAAGTGGACCACCTCACACTTGCCAACATTAAATTCCATTTGCCATTTCCTGGCCCATTCGCCCAGCCTATCTAGATCCTTCTGCAGACTCTCCATACCCTCTGCACAATTTACCGTTCCACCAATCTTGGTGTCATCAGCAAATTTCGACACTCTACACTCGGTTCCCTCCTCCAGATCATCTATATAAATGGTAAAAAGCTGAGGCCCCAGCACCAACCCCTGGGGCACTCCACTAGTCACCATCCGCCAATCCGAATAGCACCCGTTGACCCCCACTCTCTGCCTCCTATTTGACAACCAATCTTCTATCCACGCTAACACCCTACCCCCAACTCCATGTCCCTCGACCTTCTGCAATGACCTCTTGTGAGGCACTTTGTCAAACGCTTTCTGAAAATCTAGAAAGACCACATCCACCGGCTCTCCTCTATCCACCGCCCTAGACACATCCTCATAGAACTCCAGTAAATTTGTCAGACACGACTTCCCTTTAATGAAACCGTGCTGCGTCTGCTCTATCAAGCAATTCCCTTCAAGATGCCTCGCAATTTCCTCCTTAATGACAGATTCTAACATTTTACCTACCACAGATGTTAAACTAACCGGCCTATAATTCCCCGCCTTTTGCCTGGCACCCTTCTTAAACAACGGCGTAACATTAGCCGTTTTCCAATCATCCGGCACTTCCCCGGAATCCAGCGACGTTTGGAAAATAACCACCAAGGCATCCACTATCACCTCCGCCATTTCTTTCAGAACCCTCGGATGCATTCCATCCGGTCCTGGGGACTTGTCCACAATCAGCCCCTCCAGTCTGTCGAGCACCGCCTTTCTAGTAACAGTAATGTCATTAAGACCCTCCAGTCCTACCACCTTTCTATCGCTAACACCCGGCAAATTATTCACGTCCTCCTCCGTGAAGACAGAAACAAAAAAGTTATTCAATACCTTAGCCATATCCTCATCCCCTACCACTAGGTCCCCTTTCTCATCCTCTAAAGGACCAACATTCACCCTAGCCAGCCTCTTCCTTTTTATATATTTATAAAAACTCTTGCTATCCTTTTTTATATTAAGCGCTAGCCCAGCTTCATAGTTTCTCCTACCCTTCCTTATCAACTTCTTTGTCAATCTTTGTTGACATTTAAACCTCTCCCAATCCTCTTCTCGCCCACTACTCTTAGCTACTCTAAATTCCTCCGCTTTTAGTTTAACACTTTCCTTCACCTCCTTTGTTATCCACGGCTTATTACCTCTCCTCCTCCTATCCTTTTTGACCATCGGAATAAATTTCCGTTGAGCACCAAGAAAGATCTCCTTAAAGATCCTCCATTGCTCCTTAACAGACCCTCCCTCCAACGCGCTCTCCCAGTCCACATTCGCCAATTCTTCTCTCATCCTACCGTATTTCCCTCTATTCAAACAAAGGACGCGTGTCCGGGAACCCACTTTCTCCTCCTCCATCTGCACCAGAAACTCCACCATACAATGATCACTCTCCCCAAGAGGATCCTTCACCACAAGGTCCCTAATTCTACCCGCCTCATTACATAGCACCAGATCCAAGATAGCTCGCTCCCTCGTCGGCTCCAACACACACTGTTCGAGGAAACTATCCCGGCAGCATTCCAAGAACTCTTCCTCGAGCCCCCCACGTCCAACATGGGTCGACCAATCAATATGCAGATTGAAATCCCCCATAACTACGGCCGTCCCATTCTTGCACGCCGCACTTATTTGCGCGTTAACAGCCCGCCCCATCTCCAGATCATTATTCGGGGGCCTATAGACGACACCCACCAGCGTCTTCCTCCCTTTGCTGTTCCTAATCTCCACCCACAACGATTCCACCCTCTGCTCCTTGGCTCCAATATCATCCCTTGCTACCACCGTGATGCTATCCTTAATCAGCAGAGCTACGCCCCCCCCTTTTCCCTCCTGCCTATCCTTCCTAAACACTTGATAGCCCTGTACATTCAGCTCCCAGTCCCTGTCACCCTGCAGCCACGTCTCTGTAATGGCCACCAGATCGTATCCATTTGTGTCGATCTGCGCCATCAGCTCATCCACTTTATTCCGAATGCTTCGTGCATTCAGATAAAGTGCTTTCATCCCAGCCTTCACCTGGACCCTATTTGCCGCAACGCCACCAACTATACTCACGCCCCCTACTCCCTCTATTATTGGGTCATCCTCGGCCTCTTCCCTTACATGTACACTCTCCTTAACTTTAGACCTCATAAGGTCACCTACCCTCGCACCCTCCCCCCCCCTAATTAGTTTAAAGCCCTGTCTACAGTCCTCTTTACTCGATTCGCCAGCACTCTGGTCCCAGCACGGTTCAGACCAACCCCATCCCTCCCGAACAGGTCCCACCTACCCCAATACTGGTGCCAATGCCCCATAAATTCAAACCCATTCCTCCCACACCAATCCCTGAGCCACCCATTCACTTCCTTAATCCTGTCAACCCTACGCCCATCTGCACACGGTTCAGGCAGTAGCCCAGAGATAACCACCTTGTCGGTTCTACTTTTTAATTCCATTCCAAGCTTTTCATACTCCCTCCCCAGATCCTCAGTCTGCATTTTGCTTACGTCACCGGCACCCACGTGTACCACAACGACCGGATTCTCACCCTCCCACTCCAGGTTCCTCTGCAGCCCAGCTGCGACATCCCGTACCCGAGCACCAGGCAGACAACACACCCTTCTGTGCACTTTGTCATTGTGACAAAGGACAGTGTCAATGCCCTTCACCCCACTATCCCCAATAACTACTACGTTCCTTTTCCTTTTCTCTTTGCCTATGTCCTGCTGCAGCACTGTACCGTGTGCAGCTTGCTCACCAACCTCACCTGGCTCGTTCTCGTCCAACTTGGAAGCAAGAACCTCAAACCTGTTATGCAGATTAAGAGGCTGAGGCCTCCGCTCCTCACCCCCCTTCTTCTTCCCAGTAGCCCCCTCTTGTCCCTGACCCTTAGAGTTAGCCAGTCTAGGGGGGGGTGGATGTCACTTGCACCCCATTGACAATGGCACCCTCTCTCCCCCTGATGAGCCTCAGTGTCTGTAGCTCAGAGGCCAGCTCATTTACCCTGAGCTGGAGCTCCTCCAGCAACCTGCACTTACTGCAGACATGGTCACTGGGATGAACCCTAGGGTCCACCACTTCCCACATCATACAGAAACCACACATTACATGCCCCTCCATTACTTACTGTAGTAGTTTTGAAAAAATTTTTTTGTTTTTTTTTGTTTTTCAAACGAACTCACCTGGCCTTTTCTCTTCCAAGCCCTTTTTGATATTAAGCCCTAGTAGCTCACTCTGCTTCCCTCTCACTCCGCTGCCCGCTCAGACGCTGCCCGCTGTCTACACCAGGCCTCCTTTTAAACCTGATCCTGGATGCTGTTCTCATACTGAGGCTTTCCACTCTTTCAAGACAAGGAAGTAAGATAGTTGTATTCTTAATCAAGAGAGCTGAATAAATATGGTATAAAATCAATGACTTAATGGAGTTAATGTTGCCTTGAATTTATATTTTTCTAATGGTCCAGTAAGTACGTTCACTGTAAGACACTCCTTTTAAACTCAGAAGAACGACAAGCCTTTTATCTTCATGTTTTTGTCATGGAGCCCCAATTTAGATCTATCAGTCTTTCAGTTTCTTCTGTTTTGCTTGGGCTCACCATGTGCTTGTTGATCATTCTTCCCTGTCTCCTGTCTGTCATCCATTCCCACTCCAATCCTGTTGCTTATAAGTCTTTTGCCATTGTATCTTTCAATTTGGCCTCAGACCTTCCTCCCCTTCCTAGTAGTCCCATTTCCATCTCCATCACTCACCTCACCATATTTCCTCCTCTGTTACAGATGACCATGCAATTTCAGTGTCTTCTCAGCTACTTTCTTGGATGCTCCTACAATCTTCACTCATCCCCGATGATTCCTATACTCCACGCATCTATCTCAGCAAGACATCATTCCCCTCACATGTTGCCTGAACTTCTGCAAAATGTAACAAAGCTGGTCTTGTAGACTCTTCCTTTCAGTTTGTGATACTTATTGCACCACTGCACTTCTTTCACTTAAACCAGTCAGAGCTAAGCCATTGTTTAATTTCCACACTTCTGCCTTCTCATGCCATTAACCAAGGAATTTTACTCACTTTTTCCAGATCTTTACCCATAACCTTTACATCTTAACTCTGATCCTCCTATCTAGGTTCAAACTGACAATCCATAAGTTGGTTCTTTGGTCTACTGACCTTCATACCCACTATGTTCAGTGCTTTTCCCAATTCTCCAGATATTGTATCATGTTTCTATCATCCTCACCACATAGTACAATGTCATCACTGACATTGCGCTTCCCATCTCTCTTGCTCAGTTAAAACATCCATGACCATTGAGAAGAGGAAGGAGCTTGGTGCCAATCCTTCTTTGTTAATGTGCAGACATCCCAAATTTGTTAATTTGTTGGTCTTTGGAGTCTATTTTAGGATTTATCCACGAGAAATTGCCCTTTGAAACCTCTAGCTCCAAGCAATTCAAATAAGTAAATAAGACATGTAAGTCCAAGTGGAGGGTCACAGGGTAGATTGACTGGGCTGGAGGCATGTACTTCTGGTATCCCTGACTGTATGCCACTGTGCTGGCATCTCTGGTAAATCTGTCTGGTAATGGGACAGGATAGTATTGGGGGCATTGTGAGTAAGTTATGATTCTGTAAGGATGTTGTGTTTGACTAGTCTGTGAGACAACTCTCTCAAATTTGACCAATCCCTTGATGTTAGTAATGAAAACTTTGTAGGTTTAAAAGGACTTGTTTTGCCCTTGTAATTTTTGATGCCTAAGTTGATATTGGGTGCTCCATCCCATTTTATTCCTTTTAGATTGAGTGACTTGCTAGGCCATTTCTGAGGGCATTCAACCACATTGCTGTGGCTTTGGAGTCACATGTAACCAACCCAGCAAAGGATGGCAGATTTCCTTGTCTGAAGGACATCAGTGAACTAGATTGGTTTTCACGACATCGACAATGGTTCCATGGTCACCATGATTAAGATGAGTGTTTAATTCCAAATCTTTTATTAATTAAATTTAAGTTCCACCAGCTGCTATGGGGTTTGAACCTGCTTTCCCAGAATATTAGCCTGGACCTCTTGGGTATCCCAGCCCAGTAATATTGCTCCTTATTTTTGGTAGTTTCCCTACCAATTGAGCTTTGAACTATAAAACACCATCTGTGAGTAGCGTTAGTGTGAGTGTTTGTTGAGGTCAAGATTCTTCTTGTGTGACAAGCAGATTGTCTGAAAATGTATTTATAAATGTTTTTTAAGTTCCACTATTAACAATAAGATATTCTAAAAATGTACTCTGAAAGTTGGTGCTGCACATTTATTTGTTTGTTTGGGGAGGCAGTAGCGTAGTGGTATCATCGCTGGACTTGTAATCCAGAAACCCAGGGTAATGCTGTGAGGACCTGGGTTTGAATCCCATCACAGCAGATGGTGAAATTTGAATTCACTAAAATCTGGAATGAAAAGTCTAGTGATGACCATGAAACCATTGTTGATTATCATTTTTAAAACACCCATCTGGTTCACTCTTGTCCTTTAGGGAGGGAAATCTGCCATCCTTACCTGACCTGGTTTGCATGTGACTCCAGACCTACTGCAATGTGGTTGATTCTTAAATCCTCAGGGATGGACAATAAATACTGTCCAGCCAGTGATGCCCACATTCCATGAACTAATAATAAAGTGCATAACTTCCATGTATAAATAACTTAAAATGTTATGAGGGAAGGAGTCATCCAATTCCTTTTGAAATGCACAGATAGGAAGAATTATTGAAAACAACTTTTTTGGAGAAAAGACCAGCTTGTTGGTCAGAGGGTTTGTTCGCTGGTTATTCTCACATGCTGGATACTAACATGTTAATTAAAAAGTGTTACCCTTTTGGATGAGTTTTGTACATATAATCATAGTTAAATAGACACATTCTGATGTGCTGAAGTTGAAACTTCCCTGTAAAAATATAAAGTTTTACGTTTGGTGAAATGTATGAACTTGGACAGGATGAGGAAAACTTGGCTGTGAGTCAGGGATAGTATTGAAAACTATGCTTGCCCTAACATGAACAGACAGGCAGTTTTTATTTTGATCCGAAGTGGTTGAAACTTCAGTAAAGTGAAATGAAGGTGGAGATATGAAGTTATGCTGCGAATTATATTTACTACGCAGAAAATGATCTGTTGGCTCAGTTGGTCTGCCTGGTCAGTTTATGCTCCACTTGAGACTTCTCAACCCTCCTTCATTAAATTCTGTCTCCATATCTTTCTATCCCTTTCTCCTTCGGGCTTATCTAGGTTCCCTGGAAATATCTATGCAAATTCCACATTCTAACCACTTTTCAAGTAAAGATATTTCTCTTGAATTCCTTACGGGATTTTATTAGTGGCTCTTTTATAGTTACGGCATCTAGTTTCCAACTCCTTCGTTATCTCTCCTCCAACCTGATGGTTAGAACCTCACAATTCTGGAATTATTATTGTAAATCTTTTTTTCACTTTTACCAATGCCTCCTTTTTTTTATAATATGTCAGCCAGAACTGTTCGGAGTCCTCCCAACTCTGGTCTAACCAAGTTTTAACATTACTTCCCTGCTTCGCAATTCTAGTCTTTTAGAAGTGAACCCCAGATGTTCATGCATTTCTCATGGTCTTTTAACTTGCAATTTTTTTGTGTATTTGTATTCCCAGACCACTTTGCTCCTGTTTCAATTCTTATTAGATCATTTGTATCATCAGGACAGATTGAGGATAAAACCAGGTCCTGGACTGTGAGACTGAGTAATATGTTTACTGGTGCATTTATTCACACAATCTTATATGCCAGGCCTTTTCGAAAATGAATTAACAGTCCTCAAACTAGCAAGTACCCATGAAAGTATAGTTCTTTATAGTTGCAATAACCTTTGCAACTAAGTTAAACACTATTTAAAATTGAAATTATTTACATTAGCTTATTCTGACTTTTCTAGTTATGTTATACTTTTCTCCCTGTAATTAATACCTTTTTTCTCTTCGAGATATTTTTTCAATTTAATTAATGATTCCAGGGCCCACTGGCCATTATGAAAAGTGAGAAATCTGCCCCTGTTTGCCTGAAAACAGAATCTGTGGTTTTGCTTTTGGATCATTTGAGATTTAGAATGCTGCAGATTATGTCATCAAAAACAATTGTTGATGTGATTTTCTAACTTTATGTGGAGATTTGTTATCACAAGATGAGCTGTCTCCTCCACAAAGCTAGCAACTAGTTATGTCTGAAAATTTGTCTGTGACATATGCCAATTTAACACATTCAACTATCTCTATTAATAACTAGCTATAATGTGCCTTTTCATAGATTATATATTTTCTCCTTGATTTGAGTTATTATTGTCATATGTATGAACTTACAGTGAAAAGTATTGTTTCTTGTGCGCTACACAGACAAAATATGTATACTGTTCATAGAGAAGGAAAGGAGAGAGTGCAGACTGCAATGTTACAGTCATAGGTAGGGTGTAGAGAAAGATCAGCTTAATGCAAGGAAAGTCCATTCAAATGTCTGACAGCAGCAGGAAAGAAGCTGTTCTTGAGTCAGTTGGTACGTAACCTCAGACTTTTGTATCTTTTTCCTGAAGGAAGAAGGTGAAAGAGAGAATGATATACATATATGAAGTCACATCTGTCTTACATCTGGACTAGTTTTGGTATTTAATGTTTTCAAACTGAGCCTTGTGTTTTTTAAACTTGATGATTGTGTACTCAAACCTATGTTTTTATAGAGTTTCAGTAAATGTTATTAAACAACAAGGTTATTTTTCCTTTCGGTCTACAACAATGAAAACATAATTAGTGACAGCCTAATACTTTACTGAACACATTGAAAGGATGGATTCGGATGTTTAAAAAAAATGAAGGACATATATGGCATTTAGTACATCAATTATATTTTTCTGCTTGCAAGATGAATAAAGATATTGACTAATATTACTGCGGTAATATTTTTAAATAGAAAAACAGGGAGCAGCTTATGTGAAGAATGCATAATGTGAGAATAATAGACAATCTACAAGTCCAATTGGGTTTTGTTCAGACACATTACTGGTACAGCAACATTTAAACATTCTAATGCAGTATGTCATTTATTTACGATGTATCTTCCAGCCACGTGTAATGCATGATTACAAAAGAAAATGAATGCTGGGAAAAAAACAATATTGATCTGGTTTTAATAGCCTAGGACTGTGTTTTACCAGTTCTTTGAACAATATGTTTCCTTTTTGTATGTTAATATAAATACAGTCACTTTGAGAATTGTATAACCGAGAAATGATTGTGGTTTTAGTGAATGAATGTGTAACACATTCAAATGAATGAAACTTCTTTCCGGCTAAGAAGAGTTTAAATAAATGTATCAATGTCTACATTACAATAACTGAGGAGTGTTATGTTAAGCAACAATCACAGACAGGGATTCATAGCCTATCTATGTGAAGGTTTGAAAGATTTATTTAATGTCAAATGCTTTCTGGTTTCCCATTTGTAATTAGCTTAGCATTTCTAAATTTTCACTCAGACTACTACCACATAGCAATCTTACTGGTAGCAATATTTCTATAACAATTAAGAGTACTTGTACACACTGTACTTATGTCATCAATTTCAAAATCAAGCAAAATGTTAGAAAATGTTTATGTATAGAATATTAATCATTAGTTGTTGAGGGACATGGAGTTCTTGTCTAGGGAGAGGAGGAGCTGGATTCAGATCTTCACCCAAGTCGGGCCAAACAGGATAAAGGGTGCAAATGGTTCAAGTTGAGATCTACTTCAAAGTTTATATCTATTTATTAGCAAGTTATAAATCAACAGTTGTTCATGTGTGTCTTTGTAATTGCTCTAATATTACAACTGAGAGCTGGATTATATATCTTGTCAAATCTTAAGCTGACAGTAGTTGTGGATATAACTCTTCAGTTGGCGATGTAAATCTAAACTGACTTGTTGGATTTTTTTAAATACTTCCTAGAATGTGAGAGTTACTGCCATGTTAGCAATTATTGCCCATCCCTAATTACCTGAAGTGGTGGTGGCCCGCCTTCTCAAACTGCAGCAGGCCATGTGCTGTAGGTACATGAGATATGGGCATCACTGGCTGGCCAGAATTTATTGCCTACCCCTATTTGCCCTTGTGAAGTGGAGCTGCCTTCTTGAAATGTTGCAGTACAACTGGGTTGCTAGGCCATTTCAGAGAGCAGTTGAGTCAACCACGTTGCTGTAGCTCTGGAGTCACATGTAAACCAGACCAGATAAGGAAGGCAGATTTCCTTCCCTAAAGGACACTAGTGAACTAGATGGGTCTTTCCAACAATAGTTTCATGGTCAGATCATTTGTATTGAATTCAAATTCCACCATCTGCCTTGGTGGGATTTGAACCTAGGTCACCAGAACATTAGCTGAGTTTCTGGATAAATAGTCTGGCGATAACACCACTAGGCCATCATCCCCCCTGTCAGGGAAGGAATAATTATAGATATTTAAGTAGTTAGATGTTACAAGTGGTAATGTGCCCACCCTTCTGCTTCCCTGGTAGAGCTTCGTGACATTAAAATGGTGCGGCAGTGAACCCTGTAGATGATGCACACTGCAGACATGATGCATTGGTGATGGAGAGTAAATATTTAAGGTGGACATTTTAGTGAGAGGCAACATTGTTTTGTGAAGGGGAGGTCGTGTCTCACAAACTTGATTAAGTTTTTCGAGGAAGTGACAAAGGTGATTGCTGAGGGTAGGGCAGTGGATGTTGTCTACATGGACTTCAGTAATGCCTTTGACAAGGTCCCTCAAGGCAGACTGGTGCAGAAGGTGAAATCGCATGGAATCAGAGGTGAGCTGGCAAGGTAGATACAAAACTGGCTTGGTCAAAGAAGACAAAGGGTAGCAGTGGATGGGTCCATTTCTGAATGGAGGGCTGTGAGAAGTGGTGTTTCTCAGGGATCAGTGCTGGGACCTTTGCTGTTTGTAATATATATTAATGATTTGGAGGAAAATGTAACTGGACTGATTAATAAGTTTGCAGACAACACAAAGGTTGATGGATTTGCAGATAACAATGAGGACCATCAGGGGATACAGCAGGATACAGATCAGTTGGAGACTTGGGCAGAGAGATGGCAGATGGAGTTTAATCTGGACAAGTGTGAGGTATTGCATTTTGGAAGGTCTGACACAGAGAGGAAATATACACCAAATGGCAGAACTCGGCAAAGGAATCTGGGTATACAGGTACACAGGCCACTGAAAGTGGCAATGCAGGTGGGGAAGGTAGTCAGGAAAGCATACAACATGCCTGCCTTCATCGGCCAGGGTATTGAGTTTAAAAATTGGCAAGTCATTTTGCAGCTTTATAGAACCTTAGTTGCCAGAAGGATGTGGAGGCTTTGGAGAGGGTACAGAAAAGATTTACCAGGATGTTGCCTGGTATGGAGGGCATTAGCTATGAGGAGAGGTTGGAGAAACTTGGTTTGTTCTCACTGGAGTGATGGAGGTTGAGGGGAGACCTGATAGAAGTCTACAAGATTGAGAGGCATGGACAGGATATTCAGAAGCTTTTTCCCACGGTGGAAGAGTCAATTACTAGGAGATATAGGTTTATGGTGCGAGGGATAAGGTTTAAAGGAGATGTACGAGGCAGATTTTTTACACAGAGGGTGGCTGGAACTTGTTGCTGGGAGAGATAGTCGAAGCAAATATGGTAGTGACTTTTAAGGGGCGCCTTGACAAGTACATGAATGAGGTGGGAATAGAGGGATATGGTCCCCAAAGGGTAGGGGGTTTTAGTTCAGTCGGGCAGCATAGTCAGTGCAGGCTTTGAGGGCTGAGGGATCTGTTCCTGTGCTGTAATTTTCTTTGTTCTTTGTTGCTTGTGATGGATAGGTTGCAAATCAAATAGGCTGCTTTGACCTGGATGTACTGATCTTCTTGAGTGCTGTTGGAGTTGCACTCATCCAGTGAAGTGGAGAGTATTCCATCACATTCCTGACTATGCCTTGCATACACTGGAGAATTTTCCTTCTGATTCCCAGTGGCTTCCAATTTTACATTGAATGCCGTCATTCTATTGGTATTTTGGAGATTGCATTTTGTCATTTTATTTTGTGAGAAAGCGAACCAGTAAGCCTACCCCCTGAATAAAACGGCGCTATGAATAAACAAGCATCCTAGATTATTAATCAGATAAGAGATTGGAAAGCTTTGTAGGCAGTTGAATTGAAACCCAGTTCCACTATCCCTCCCAGAGAAATATGTAGAAGCAAATTGCAAGTAGCCTAAGTGGATTCATGCACAAATTGGCAAAATTTTCACCAGCTTGTGAGGACAAGGGATGCTTTCTTTGGAAGAGTCTGAGAGGGTCTTCTGAGCAACAGCTCTATGTTGGGCTGAACCAGGAGCGGTGCCTTTGCTCTAGAACAATGAGTGCTATAAAACTCAGCAAGCCTGGCAGCATCTGTGGAGAGAAACAGTTTAAAATTTTGAGTCTGATCACACCGAGAAGTTATTCTGTCTGAATGCCCGTTATCCTGGAAGCAGCCATGATGCCTTCATCCTTCAAAAGGCTACACTACTCACTATCTGGGGCCTTCAAGGAAGACTGAAGGCTATGTATGGCTTCTGAACCCCTACTGGCCTTACATCACAAGGTCAGAGGGCTGTTACAATACAAAATAAGCCCTCAATTGTTGCAACCCCAGACAACACTCCTAATTCTTATGATTTCGATAGAGTCTAGTAATGTTTTAACTTTTTTAGAATCCAAAAACCTAAATATTTAGTGAAAGAATGAAGCTGCAAGGTTCACATTTGAAAGCAAAATAATTTTACTCACAAAAATCAAAGATTGTGAATGCTAAAAAATACACCTCACCTTAAATAACTCCATTAACAATAAAAGTATAATGAATTTAGTTACTTCTAATCTAAATTAAACTCCTTAGATCACCTTTCCTTCTAAATGCATTGGACTTATGGCCCCTAGTCAGTTTCTTACTTAAATTGGAAGATAAGCCACTTGTTCAAGTACTGCTTTAAAGATTCATACAAGGTTTGAGATTTCTTGGACCTTGCACTTCAGGCAAGCTTTCCCCTTCATATCTCCTCAAACCATCCTATGGTTGCAAATTTCCCATCAGCACTGGTTCCTCTTGTGTCTTAAATGTAGTTATCTCGGGTCAAACTTTCCTGGTTCTATTATTCTCTTTCTGTAGAGTTTCATTCTAAAACGATTACTGCAGACATTCAACTCACTGTTAGGGGTCCTTCAGCTAACAAAAGTTTAAAATCTCTTAGCATACACACAAAATTTCAACAAAACTCCATTTTTCTGTTCTGCAACCAATTTGTTCTAAAGCCTACTAAACTGTTCAAGTACAGAATCACACTCCTGTAATTAACTTCTGGTGACTTTTTGTCTCTGTCATTTATCTCCCAGGCAACTTGGTCACATGATAATTTACTAGAAACTAGGTAGCTGAGTAGAAATCATTTTCTAGAGGAATATATTTCTTCAAGGGACCGTCATCACAACACAAAATGTTAGCTTTATCTCCCAAAAGCACATGGACTATCACAGGGCTGTTAATGAAAACAATGGAACCACAAGCCAGCAATCTGCAGCAAATTCATGTCGAGATCACTTAGTGGGTGGAACTGTCTGCTATATATGTCTAAGAGAGTCGTCATATGTATGGTATTGAACTGTGCCCTCCACAAGCTCCCTATTATGAGGATCAAACCACTTCCCTGGGATCAGAAGTTCACTTTGAGGATAGAGAGGGAAAGAGGAGGAAGGAGAGTAACTGCAACAGGTCAGGGTGAGACAGACTGCATAGTGAAACTTCACCTCTGTTGACCCATCTGCAACATGGACCATCCCTCATAATACATCTATTTCTGATTTCCCACAAGAAAATCTCCATGTCTATCTCATCCAGTTAAAGTTTATTTATTAGTCTCAAATAAGGCTTACATTAACACTGCAGTGAAGTTACTGTGAAATTCCTCTAGTTGCCACCTGTTCAGGTCAATGTACCTAACCAGTACACCTTTCAGACTGTGGGAGGAAACTGAGCACCCGGAGGAAGCCCACGCAAACGGGAGAATGTGCAGACTCACCACAGACAGTGACCCAAGCCAGGAAACGAACCCGGTTCCCTGGCGCTGTGAGACAGCAGTGCTAACCATTGTGCTGCCTCATTTGATAAAGGCCACAGAAATAATCTGAACACACAATCTTTATCCTGCAGTACATTAATAGTGCAAAAAAAACACTTGTATGTAGTCTTTGTGGTCATCTTCTGGGTGCCTTTTCCTGGCCTGGTGCACTAAGACAGTAAAAGATAAAGTCACATATGACTAGTGGCTACTCTTCCCTTTTGAGGGGGAGAGCTGACTGGTGGTGATTTAACCTGAGGAATGACCACACCTCAGGCAAGGGGCAAGGTTGAGAGAGCAGAGCCTTGATGAAAAACCTCAACTCGCTAGAGTAATTGAACCCATGCAGTTGATGCCGTTCTGCATCACTAACCAGCTGTCCAGCCAACTGACCCCCCCAGAGAACATGTACACAATTTATGGTTCTCAAAGGGTTAAACGTGAGATCCCGTTACAGGCTGAAAGAGTTTATAGTCTAATGCAGTCATGTAAATAGACTGTGCAGTCAAGTGCTTCAACAAGTCTTTTCAGTTTGATTGCTGAATAAACATGCTAGCCCAGTGACTGCAGCATGGCTGTTGGAAGGCTGCTGGTTTTCACTGAGGGTGACTCTTGCAGAACAACATCAAGTCTCTCGAACTTGAGGGTCCATCCTTCGACTGTGCTGTGGAGACGTGA
Source organism: Carcharhinus amblyrhynchos (assembly GCF_965287045.1). NCBI lineage: Eukaryota > Metazoa > Chordata > Chondrichthyes > Carcharhiniformes > Carcharhinidae > Carcharhinus > Carcharhinus amblyrhynchos. The sequence goes on from NC_137345.1 coordinate 46,667,207, forward strand.
ATGGGTCAGTCTGGAAGCACTGCCATGGCAACACCAACCAGTACCATAGAGGAATGGACTCAAAGCTGCTTGTGATGCCCAGTGCTACGGTGCAGCAGGCCTCTTTAATATTGTAGTGACACAAGGCTATATGGCATACTTGCCAATGTTCTAAGCATCTCGGTATAAGTGTTCATCTCCTGCAGACCGCTGCAAAGAGATCTTCATCTGAGTACCCTGTAGCAGAACTCTGATCTTGAATACAAGGTTTTCACATATGAGCTGCCCCATCCCCTGACTAGGATGTAGCCCACTCATATCCAATGATTCATCATTTAAATCACTTCAGATCATGACGCTAGAGTTTCCAGGTACTGCTTCCTTTAGTTTTGAATGCAAAATAGCATTTTCCCAAATAGGTTTTCCACACTTTGACAATTACACTGATCAGTTTTGTCCATCTACCTTTGTAGGACAGAGCCTCGTGATCAGTCATTGTAACAAAAATACAGCTAAAGTATAAGATAGTACCGAATAATGATATCTGAAGTCACCGTAACCTGATGTCCCTTGACTCCTCAGCAGGCTTGCCCCAAAGTTCCAAAAATTGCCGACAAAGCTGATTTCAGAAGTGTTCCACTTGATGAAAATACTGGGAACAGGAAAAACAAATTTCCACTAGGGCTGAATCAGAAGACATACATGTGGGCTCTCAATCCAATTCTAATCTGAACTTTTCCCTTCCTGTGGGTAGATCATATGGCCTCATTTTTATACAGGAGGTTTATATTGCCATGAAAAAAACAGGTTTTGGTGATTCCCAACCTCATTCCCAACTCCAGGAGGGCACAAAAGCCAGATCAGTAATGTTCAAATACATTCAGTCTCTTTGACTCACTTGAATGGGCTATTAAAACACTTTTGGAACTGCTACCAGTCCATGGTGCTCTGGACAATGTCCTCACTGCATGTTCTTTCTCAAGGTCAGCCCAGAGGGCTTCTTACCTGTGCGGGGGAAACATGGCTTCACTCCTGTCTTCAACTTCCCAGCAGAATGCATATGATACATCATCACTGAATGTGGAGCTCTCTGTTTCTCTTAGTGCAATATAACTTCCCTGTGAATGGTCAAAGGCAATAATCCTTCATTGCTGCAACTCCCTTTCATCAGGATAGTGCCAGTCAGTATGGGAGGCTGTCTGGAAATCATGCTTTCTGCAGAACATTGTCCAGCTCCCTGGACTGAGCAGGAACACCTGCACTGAAATCAAGACCAGGGCTGTCTGGAGGCTGCAGTTTTCCATGAACAAGATGGAGACCAGGATTATCTGGGGGCTGCAGTTTTCCATGCCACAATGGCACTCATGATGTGGGTAAAGCAGGTTTCTGTTTTGCCCTCCCTGTTTCCAAGGGGCTGAAGGGACACGCTCAACTATGATCCCTCTGTCCAAAAATCAGGGTGGTTGAATGTTGTACTCTATGTCCATCATATTAAAATTATGTTTCCAAATTTTGTATATTCTATGTATACGTATTTTATGTAGTATTAAAAAATTCCCTATGTACTTCCTTATGCTTTTGTAGTGTGAAATTATGATGAAGACGCTGTATGCATTAAGTTGTTTGCATTCAGTACTGATTCATACAGGTGCTTTGTCATTGTTTTAGATTAAACTAGATGATGGAGAGCCTGAGCCTACAAGCAGTGACTCTTACAGATGGATCTACAGCCTACATTCAACATACACTAAAAGGTAAGCATCCCGTGGTGACTTAGAAATAACAAAGCAATGGTTAAACATATAGCATCAGGGATGGAGTGTTGGTTTGGAGGTTCAATTTCTCACTCCCCTAAGTTGCCAGTATCATTTCTCCTTGTGCAGCATTGAGTAGAGGCTAGGCGTCTCTCCAGAGCAGAGTCAGTCTCTGCCAAAGAGTGCCATAGATGGTGACCTGAAGAAGGTTAACTGTCCATGAGATGCACAAGACCAAGATTACCAAATAGAATTGGAGCTGGGGTACAAGTGTGAAGGGTATAAACAGGGGAATTAATATTTACATATACTGGATAGACATTTTCAAAGTATACATGTTTATTACATTCAAATTGTACAATTTCTGGAGAAAAATATGTAAGCAGAGGCACATTGTGGGGAGAGGATTGCACGTGAGAAGTATCCTTTAGTTCAATCCTAAGGTTTAAAGAGAACTGTTGAAGCAAGTCCAATGACTTTTCTTTTGAAAAAGATCTTCTGAAGTTCCTTTCGTTGTGCTTTCCTACTAAATACTGCATCTCATTTTGTAAGATCAGCTGTTGTACATCACCCAGCAGCACATACTGAGTTACAACGTCTGCAACTATTGTAGAATAATTTGTTTATTAAAAGTCTTGTAGCACAGTGGGAAGAGTCCCTACCTCTAGGCTAGAAGCTTTAGGTTCAAGCTCCACTTCAGAGCTTGATGGCTACAGAAGGTGCATTCATAATGTGGCCAGACAGATTGATTACCAGCCTGTAAATCCTTCCAATATGCTTGATGGTACGTGGTAAAGAGCGGGAGAGTTTCCTGGTCAACCACACTGCAAAAGACATTGGCAAACCACTGCACCAAGCATAATCATGGACCAATCCAATGGAAATACACAGTTGCCAATGCCGTCTTAAAACACGATACTTGAAGGAGGAAGATTATCTATTAAATTTAATATCATTTACAAACTTTTAGTTTTCTAGTAACTGGGATGTTGAAATTGACTAAGCCAAATGAGTAATCCATAATCCATCTGTCAGAATGTTATGTTATTCAGCTATATTATTGGCTAGATTTTTTTTCAAATACTTGTCCCTAATATCTATTACAAGACTGTACCTTTTTGCAGCTTTTAAGGTAAAATGTATCTCATTATTTAAAACGTTATATTAGACTGGGGAAAATGCTAGAATCTGTTTATTAGGGAAGTGATAGTAGGGCACTTGGAAAACCATTCTATGATTAGGCAGAGTCAAGATGGTTTTATCAAAGGGAAATAGTGTTTGATGAATCTGATTTTTTTTTGTGAAGGTATAGCTAGCAGGGTAAATATAGGGGAACCAGTGGATATAATGTGTTTGAGTTTTCAAAAGGCACTTGATTAAATGCCAGACGAAGGATTGTTTACGCAAGTTAAGAATTCATGAGGTGACAGAAAACAAATTGGGAATAAATGGGTCATTTTCAGGTCCTCGGGCTAGTACTAATGGGTTGTTGCATCCATCATTGCCGGGGCCTTGGCTACTTACAGTCTATCTTAATGACTTGAATAAAGAAACCCATGTATCCCAAGTTTGTTGATAATATGAAGGTAGATGGGGAAAAAAGTTGTCAAGAGGACACAGAATCTGAAAAAAGATACAAACAAGTTAAGTGAATGTGCAAAAAGGTATAACGTGGGAAAATATGAGGTCATTTAAAGATTGGAAGAAAAGCAAAACAGAATATTTCTTAAAAGATGAGAACCTATTAAATTCCAGGAATTTGAGTGTTCTTGCACACGTAACACAAGGTTACCAGTAACCCATAGGTATAGCTACCAGTTAGGTAGCAAATGGTATGATAACCTTTATTGAAAGGGATTGATGTACAAAAGAAGCTTTGCTTCAGTTATAAAGGGCTTTTCTGAAACCACAGCTGGGGTACTATGCACACTTTGTTTCCTTACCCTTGAGGGAGTGTGACAAAAGTTCACTAGTTTGATTTCTGAGATGAGAGGGTGTCTGAAGAAGAGAGATTAAATAGAATGGGCCCTGTAATCTATCGAGTTTGGAAGAAAAAGAGGTGATCTCACTAAAATTTAAAGATTCTGGAAAGGTTTAACAGGGTAGATGCGGAGAGAAACTTTTTATCCTGACAATGTGTTGATTTTTGAATATATTTAACAGATGCAAAGCTGGTTGAGGGGCAAACTATTCAGCTGGAAGATGGTACAACAGCCTACATCCAACAAGTTACAGTACATAAAGGTAACAATGGCAGTTACAGACAGAATATCCATTAATACTAAACATTTGTCCAGAGTATGAATGAGAGTCAGTCTGATTTGGAAAAGTACAGGTGCATTTTATATACAGTAATGTCTACTGGGCGTGCCAACACTTGTGTTTTCAGTCAGGTCGGGTTGCAACTTTGTCATTGTCCTCCTGCTGCGTGAAGCAATTGCAGATATGTTTTTGTTCATTTCACTGACAAATATGTTGGGATATGGTTTGCATTCTGGGCTTAAGAGTTTGACACGTAAGAAACAGTTCATCCAAGACTATCCCCACAAAGTAATGCCGCTTTTATTTATAAGAGGCACAATGATGATTCCCTAAAATGGAAATCTGTTACAAAGACAATATAGGAATGGGCTTTTTGATGTTCAGCCTTTTAATTAATTACAGATTTGTTCCCTTTAAGTAGCCAGATCAAGTCACAGAGTTTTTCTAACAAGTGTTTATTCCAGCTATATAGCAAGGACTCTGGAAAGCCAGTTAGTGGCCAACCAGAGTACAGGATTCAGGAATACACAGGTAGAGATACTTTCACATTTGATTGAGTAATTAATACATACCAATCAAAGTATGGGAGTTATTTCAATCACTCGCAACTATTGATTAGGTTTACGTCCTGCATCAGATACAAATGTTAAACACCAATTAGCACCATTGCACGCCTGCTTTATTGAATCCAATCAGCATGAGGATCTAACCATGTTAGCTGACATTGTTAACATCTTGGCTTGAGTCTTAATTTATAGATATGAATTGCCTCTCCCGTGTCCAGGTATCTGATTTAACAAATTCTTTCAGACTAAGCATAAATAAATAAACCTACACTCCAGAGTTTCACACTCTGAAGGCCATGTCTGTCATTTGGACAGGCTAGCCTTGTCTCACTGTGAGATTTCTGTTTGAAAACTAACAGCCCCAGTTTAGTGCCCTGGTGTACTTGTCCTGCAGTTAAACTGTGTTTGCTTTTTCTGATCAACTGCACATTTTAACTCTTTCACTTGATGTGATTATTAATATGGCGACTAGTCCTCTTCAGTTCGGCTGAGTAATTATTAGTATGGCTACTATGTCCCTTCAGAGCTATTTGAAGCATGAACACACAATGGGATACAAACAGTATGGGTGAATTTGAATCCAAGTCACTTTGCTATGGGCAGAAACTGAACAGAGTGCAGGTTCTTCATAACAGGAAAGGGAAGGGGGAGGTAAAACTGAATAACTATAATGGAGTTGCATTCACTGAGATCTTGTCACCAGTATCCATTCAACCCACCCTTTGTCAATGGCTGCTATATAGTAAGGAAAGACCCATGAACAAATCAGAAGAAAATGGCTTTGTTTTGAACAAAAGTCATAAAGTTTAACTCCTTTTTAATTCACAGTTTCATTAACAAGTGATGATAAGATTATAACAAAAAAAAATCAAACCTGAAGCCTTTGAATCTTAACAGGAGCATTACACACCCTGCTGATTAAAGTAATATCTTGTAGTTTGTTTCAGAGTTGTAGTGATTAACATTCTGTAATTTACTATGGAGAGTGTAAAGCAAGAACAAGAAACTTGTATTCGTACAGTACCCTGTCATCCTTGGTGTAATTAAATCCTGCAGTGATGTATCTACATAGCAACATGACATTGGTCTGATTTTCACAAAGTTTTAATAGATGGTCAGCAGAGCTCTTGTTTAGCATCTCAGCTAACAGAGGTCAACTTCAACAGAAGAATATTCAACAGATGAATGTGTGTGACTGTTTTGAGCTTGATTTAACCATTCTAGAAAATAAAATGGAAAACTAGAGGGAAGGATTTAGCGCAGCCTTTCTGTGGCATGGGGCACGAGGAAGGCAAATCACTTTCAACAAGATTAGAAAAAGGTCCAAGTAATTAGTGTAAACTTGAGGGTAAATTTGAAGCACTTATTTTTTCCCACATGTCAAATTTTTTCACATATTAAAATCTGCAGGTGACTCTCTGCCCTTTGAAGACGGCCAGGCTGTACAGCTTGAAGATGGCAGCACCGCATACATCCATCACACCCCTAAAGGTAGCTGTCATTCTCACAATGTACTCTTTGAAATCTTTCTTCTCTGCATCAAGCTCGAACTGATCCACATATCCAGTGTCAATTGTATACTGACAATTGGAGACTGTTAGTGAATTAAATAAGTGATTGAATTAATATCTCCTGTAGTAGTTGACAATTAGCATTTATAACAACTCTATTACATAAATAATTAATTGATAAAGTTCTGCACTTGTTCCATTATTTCTCAATGTGAAAAAAGCAGGTACTGAAGTGTGAATCATTAAGTATTCAACTGAATTTGTTTCCATAGCATTTGCTGCTTGGAAAATTATTACATTTATCTTGTTCAGACCATGGTTGGATTACAGTAAGAATGCTGTAAACATTTGTGATCCCTGTTTAGAAAAAGAGAAATGAGCGGCATTGGAGAAAATATGCAACAGATATTCATTAACTGAAAAAAATGTAACTCTCGAGCAACATTGCTCGATCCTGCATCCTATCCTGTCTGGTCATTAAGTCCAGCAAATTCAACATATCTGATTAAACAAAAAACAGAAAATATTGGAAACAGTCAGCAGCTCAGGCAGCATCTATGGAGAAAGAAACAATGTTAGCATTTCAAATTGATGATGACTTTTTATCAAAACTGGCTAATAATAAGCATATTTGGTTAATATAAAGATGCACATTTTATGTACATCAAATAATTTTGCATCTTGTTACATAAGACAACAGAATAGTGAAAGGACTTTTATAATTCTATAAGTAGATGATCATGTAATTAAAACTGTCTGAACTGAGCATTTACCAGAATATCTCGGGTAACATTGGGGATGCTGGTGTTCAGGATGCCACGTGCTGTAAAAAATGATAAACATATGGTCATCTAGAGAAGTAACGTTTGAAAAATCAGCTTTCCAAATTTCTTACCTTCTAATCTACAGTTGATTGGAAAAAAATACTATTAGTTTTTATATAAAAGATTATTTCATCTATTAAATTACACTATGCTGGATCATTAGCAGTGTGTAATATATCAATAAAGCCATTTTTATGAGGCTTGCAGGTACAAACTGGTCCTGAATATGCATTGCTTACTACCACTAGCCCCAATATCTTCTGTACTTACAGCAATAATGAGGGCGATTCTCCCAAAAGTGCTGAATTGGTGGGAAAACTGTTCTAGTTCACCACTGTCTTCTCAGTTCAGCATCTCACCTGAATCTCTGTAGTCAATCAGTATCATTCACTTAATGATGATTTGTTATAGTTTGTTTTTTTAACTAATAGGAAAGCATCACTAGTTTACCATTTCACGTGATTTCATTGGCGGCATGGTTGCACAGTGGTTGGCATTGTTGCCTCACAGCGCCAGGGACCAGAGTTCGTTTCCTGGCTTGGGTCACTGTCTGTGTGGAGTTTGCACATACTCCTCATGTCTGCTGGGTTTCTTCTGCATGCTTCAGTTTCTTCCCACAGTCCAAAAGACATGTTAGTTAGGTGCATTGGCCATGCTAAATTCTCCCTCAGTGCATCTGAACAGATGCTGGAATGTGGCAACTGGGGGATTTTCACAGTAACTTCATTGCAGTATTAATGTAAGCCTATTTGTGACTCTAATTAATAAAATTTATGGTCTCGTTTCTCGATGAGATAGATGTGAGAATTTTAATCAAACAGATCCTAGTTGCAGTATTGGTAGCAATGAATCCCTGAGCTGGACTTTTACTTAACAGCCCTACCAGAAATGAGTGGATGTCAGAAAGGTGGGGAGGGAAACTAGGAGGTCAGGCTTCACCAGCGCGTAATGTGGTTTTAATTCGAAAGCATGTGGGAGACATCAGCAAGTAGTTCCCTGCGCCAAAGCCAGGCTGATTTACAGGTTTGACTTCCAACTTCACCAGGAACCAGCTGTTGGAGGCCACAGAACCCGATAGGTCCATGGTGCAGCACATCACAAGGTGGTGAACACTGAGTAGAGTCTGAGCAAGAAGAAGAGTACAGTTGGGACTTTTGAAAGCAGATAGAAAGGTGATTATAATGCTAATATTGAGGGAACAGGTTGCAGATAGTGGCTGATGGAATAGCTGCTGATGGTGGAGTAGAACAAGAAATAAGCTTGTTATTGGAATGATGAGCCCAGAGACACACCATCTTGCAAAACTCCTGAGCCTTGCAGGTAACGTACTGTCACTTCCAAGTTTGTTGGGAAATGATCCAATGTTTTGTCTGAGGTTGCTACATTGTTTATTAATTTGTGACTCTAAATAAATAAATTAATCAGTAATGGGCCTTGCTGGAAATTGTTTAGGCTGCAGTGTTGGCATACTGTCTTGCAGTTTGTTACTATTGGCATAAGAACAATCCTGCAAAGCTGGCTGCTATTTTACCTTTATTGGATGTTGTTCATTTTTCCAGATGAGTTTGACCCAGACGCAGTACAAGCCGTACAATTGGAGGATGGTACAACAGCTTATATTCATCATCCAGCTTCCATGCAGGGTTCCAACACTATCCTGGCTGTGCAGACAGAAGCAGGGTTGGAAACACTGCATGCACCAACAGATGGCACTGTTGACCATGAGACCATGAGTGCCCTTGAGCATTATGCCAACAAGGTAAGCTATCATCTATGATCTAGAACAACCTTTGGTTCATTGTCATGAGTGTGAGATTTTGTAAGATGCTTGTACCTTGGGACTGTCTCTTTAGTTCCAGGTTGAAAAAAAAAAGCAGTGAAGAGGGTAATTTGACTCTAAATTCTGCTTAACCCCGAGCCAGGATGGCTTGATTGTTATGGGGTTAGGGGCTGGGGGCTGTGGTTGATTATATGAAAAGAAAGCGCAGGGTGTTCACACTTGTACATAGTGTCCAGAGCATCTGTGCTGACTGTAGATAGACTTTCTCTCTCCAAAGTTTGGGTAAAAAAGAGAGAGAAAGAAAGGAAGGTCTCACAGAGAAAGGACTGTCGCTAGTGTGGTCAGCAGAGAGAAGAAGCTGCAAGTTCTCCAAAAGCTACCAATGCAGGAGGAAAGGTAGTCTCGGATCGAAGAAACTCATCTCGTGACAGTCTAAGGATTCCAGAAGGTTTGGCCTGGCGAGGACAAGAGAAATGCCTTTAGGACAGTCACTCAACATTATGACTCTGTGACAAAACAGGGTGAAGTAAACCTGTTGGAAGCTGGGAGTGATGTTGGACTAGTTCTTGTGAAACCTGTTATTTTGCCAAGAGTGGGATGTAAAGTATGCCCATGGCGTAGGGTTTTCAATGGTGTCAACAGTTAAAGATGCCTGTTCTGCAGTTTACTATATTATTTGCCTCCTGAGTAGCGTTTAGTCAGTGTTGCTTTTAGTTCATCTGTTGCAATAAAAGTCTTAAAACTTAAAATCTTATTGTATGATCTTTTCGGTCATTCACTGAGAGTTCAAATATCAATTAAAAATTTATTGGTCTCTATGGGGATCATAACATCATTCATAAGAACATAATAAGAACATAAGAAATAGGAGCAGGAGTAGGCCATCCAGCCCTTTGAGCCTGCCCCGCCATTCAATAAGATCATGGCTGATCTGTCGCTGCTCAGTTCCACTTTCCCACCCTCTCCCCATAACCCTTAATCCCCTCTCCTATCAAAAACCAAAAAAATTGCTCTGACAATATTAATTAGTCAGTGATTCACAATCCAGATATGCAAAGATCATTTTGGAACTGGAATATGTCCAATGTTGATAAAACAACATTTGAACATAAAGACTTATTGTAGTATTTTAATTTTGCATCAGCCAGCTCCTTAGTAACTAGCGGAAGAAACTTTTAATGTGGTAAACAACCATATTTCCCAGACTAAACATTGACAAAATATTTTATAAAAGTAGTTCTATGCAGAGTGTTAAATTTATGGGATGTAATCTGCTTGCAATGACCCTATTATCACCTGCCTTCTAATTCCTTTTAAACTAAAGCCACACTCAGTTTGCAATCTCTGTAGCACTACAGGATATTAACTAGTATTTTTAAAAATCCTGTATCTGCACCTTCTTCAAGTTATCAGGTTCTATTTTGGTCACAGTTTATCCTACTTTTCCTATTGTACATTTCTATGCCCTCATTTCCCATTCAACTCTCCTATGTCAATACTGACTGTTACACTTTGAACGAACCCTGTTATTCAAGATTTTTTAAAAAAAAACCTTCTGCCATTTTTTTCTCTTGTTTATACCAAAATTAAGACTTCATGCAAAATTTTTAAAAATCAAAGATTTGATTAAATTTGCAAGTTAGATTGTGCTTTTAACTTCATTAAAGTTTTTCCTCAAAGACTTCAAACTCTTCCAAAAGTTTGTTTTTGTAATTTTTTTCCCCAAAATTGTAACTATGTAGCTGAGGGATTTCTGACCATGTCCAGTTTCTTAAGATGCTTCAATTGTGTTTAATCTAGTCAAATGAATGACCAAGCAAATATCTTTCTCTCAGTCATTAGTTGCGCTTATTTGGTTGTTTCTCAAAATCAACTGAACGAAACAAGAGGCGAGACCACATTGGATTTGGTGCTGGGTAATGAACCAGGCCAGGTTTTAGATTTGGAGGTAGGTGAGCACTTTGGTGATAGTGACCACAATTCGGTTACGTTTACTTTAGCAATGGAAAGGGATAGGTATATACAGCAAGGCAAGAGTTATAGCTGGGAGAAAGGAAATTATGATGCAATTAGGTGAGATTTAGAATGCATAGGATGTGGAAGGAAACTGCAGGAGATGGGCACAATTGAAATGTGGAGCTTGTTCAAGGAACAGCTACTGCGTGTCCTTGATAAATATGTACCTGTCAGGCAGGGAGGAAGTGGTTGAGCGAAGGAACCATGGTTTACTAAAAAAGTTGAATCTCTTGTGAAGAGGAAGGAGGAGTCTTATGTAAAGATGAAACGTGAAGGCTCAGTTAGGGTGCTTGAAAGTTACAAGTTAGCCAGGAAGGACCTAAAGAAAGAGCTAAGAAGAGCCAGGAGGGGACATGAGAAGTCTTTGGCAGGTAGGATCAAGGAATACCCTAAAGCTTTCTATAAGTATGTCAGGAGTTAAAGAATGACTAGGGTAAGATTATGGCCAGTCAAGGACAGTAGTGGGAAGTTGTGCGTGTAGTCTGAAGAGATAGGAGAGGCACTAAATGAATATTTTTGGTCAGCATTCACACAGGAAAAAGACAGTGTTGTCGAGGAGAATACTGAGATGCAGGCTATTAGACTAGACAGGATTGAGGTTCATAAGGAGGGGGTGTTAGCAATTCTGGAAAGTGTGAAAATAGATAAGTCCCCTGGGCTGGATGGGATTTATCCTAGGATTCTCTGGGAAGCTAGGGGGGATATTGTAGAGCTTTGGCTTTGATCTTTAGGTCGTTATTGTCTACAGAAATAGTGCCAGAAGACCGAAGGATAGCAAATGTGTCCTTTTGTTCAAGAAGGGGAGTAGAGACAACCCTGCTAGTTATAGACCAGTGAGCCTTACTTCTGTTGTGGGCAAAGTTTTGGAAAGGATTATATGAGAAAGGATTTATAATCATCTAGAAAGGAATAATTTGATTAGGGATAGTCAACTTGGTTTTGTGAAGGGTAGATCGTGCCTCAGAAACCTAATTGAGTTCTTTGAGAAGGTGACCAAAGAGGTGGATGAGGGTAAAGCGGTTGATGTGGTGGATATAGATTTTAGTAAAGTATTTGATAAAGTTCCCTACGTAAGCTATTGCAGAAAATACGGAGGCATGGGATTGAGGCTGAATTAACGGTTTGGATCAGAAATTGGCTAGCTGTAAGAAGACAGAAGTGGTCGTTGATGGGAAATGTTCATCCTGGAGTTCAATTACTAGTGGTGTACCGCAAAGATCTGTTTTGGGGCCACTGCCATTTGTCATTTTATAAATGACCTGGATGAGGGCGTGGAAGGATGGGTTAGTAAATTTGCAGATGACACTAAAGTCGGTGGAGTTGTGGACAGTGCGGAAGGATGTTGCAGGCTACAGAGGGACATAGATAAGCTGCAGAGCTGGACTGAGAGGTAGCAAATGAGGTTTAATGCGGAAAAGTGTGAGGTGATTCACTTTGGAAGGAGTAACAGGAATACAGAGTACTGGGTTAATTGTCAGATGCTTGGCAGTGTGGATGAGCAGAGAGATCTTGGAGTCCACGTGCATAGATCCCTGAAAGTTGGCATCCAGGTTGATAGGGTTGTTAAGAAGGCGTACGGTGTGTTAGCTTTTATTGATAGAGGGATTGAGTTTTGAAACTATGAGGTCATGTTGCAGCTGTACAAAACTCTGGTGTGGCCGCACTTGGAGTATTGCATACAATTCTGGTTGCTGCATTATAGGAAGGATGTGGAAGCATCAGAAAGGGTGCAGGGGAGATTTACCAGGATGTTGCCTGGTATGGTGGGAAGGCCTTATGAGGAAAGGCTGAGGGACTTGGGGCTGTTTTCGTTAGAGCGAAGAAGGTTAAGAGGTGACTTAATTGAGACATACAAGATGATCAGAGGATTAGATAGGGTGGACAGTGAGAGCCTTTTTCCTCAGATGGTGATGGGTAGAATGAGGGGATGTAGCTTTAAATTGAGGGGTGATAGATATAGGACAGATATCAGAGGTAGGTTCTTTACTCAGAGAGTAGTAAGAGCATGGAATGCCCTGCCTGCAACTGTAGTGGACTCACCATCATTAAGGGCATTTAAATGGTCACTGGATAAGCCTATGGATGATATTGGAAAAGTGTGGGTTAGATGGGCTTTAGATTGGTTTCACAGGTCGGTGCAACATTGAGGGCCGAAGGGCCTGTACTGCGCTGTAATGTTCTGTTCTATGTTCTATGAAAGCTGGAAAAGAATTTCAAAACTTCCCTCATTTATTTTTTTTTAACTGAGTGAGAGAGAGAAAAAGAAACACAATGGACCCTTAATTATCCATTAAAGGTTTGGTTGGTTTTCAAATTATGGTTGAGAAATTTGAGAAAGAATTGAGAGTCAGCCACCAAGATCCTGAGCTGTGGAAATCCCTCTCTATACCTCTTTACCTTAAAATTGCCCTTAAAATTGCCTCGTTGCTCAAACTATTGGTCACCTGTCCTAATGTCACTTCATATGACTTGGTGTCAGACACTAGTTGTTCATGAGAAGGATGAACATGAAGTATTGTTCTCATAATTGAAGTAATCTTAAATCAAGAAAAACAAGCATCAAGATCAAATGACCTTAAATTATCACTTGTGTAAATTATCACCTGTTGGCAGACATCATGAGGAAGTTTTAACCCAAAACAATTGGTAGCTTTAGACTGGATGGAGCATTAAAGTCTCAAAGAGCAGATTTCCAATTGAAACCCACTTTCAGTCTGTCCACTTCCAGCTTTAACTGACTAAATGATACCAGGAAGCCAACCTGCTCCAGGAAAGGAAGCTGGTATTTTATAACAATAAAGCTATAGTGAACAATGTCATTCAACTTCAACTGTTCAGCTGAGTTTTCCAATCCATGGGGAACCCGGCAGTTACATTCAGGTGTGGACTTGCTGTATTCAGGAAGTGAGTGTCTTGACACACATCTGCTGAATCCCACGTACCTGTCTGAGGAGTCACTGCAATCAGGCACCCCAACCCCTCACCCCCTTGTTCCTCCCACTCCTCTTTTACAGCCTCCTGCACCACCACCAAAGCCACCTCTCTGACCACATCACCTGGCCTCCAATAGGGTTTTGATTCCCCCACCTCCAGACCCACCAAAGCCCATGTTTAAATCCAGTTAGCTAAAGTTCACCTGGGGCTCACCCCTAACCCTTACTGCCGAACATCTGAGATTTATTTCCACCAGACGTATCTTGCGCGCTATTTTGCTATACGTTCTCAACCTTAAAAACAGTATGTGATGAAAATTAAGTACATAACTAAGAATGTGATTAAATAAATTATTTATGGTTTTCACAGAACAATGAACAGAATTGTGCAATTCAGTCCAAAGCATCAATAAAAATCCCAGAGTATGATTAATTAAATCATAATCTGTCCAATATACAGTGAGGATGATATCCCCTGGATGGCATAAAACAACCTATCATTAAACAGTGACAGAGAAGGGCAGCAAAGTATTTGTCAAACATGCAATTTGAGACAAAAGTTATATTTACAGTATTTGTTTTTTTATTTGCTTTAATTAAGGGATGGTTGGGTGAAATGGTAGTAGTTATATGCATTTGTTGTTTCAGGTGTCAGAGGAGGATGAAGGGGTCAGCAGTACAACTGGACTGCCTTCTGATATGAGCAAGGACAAACCTGTGCAGGTATCACTTGATTCTGTAAATTATAAACCAACTTACGGTCAATGTGAGACGCATCAGGGTACACAACTAAACCTCTGGGAAGCGATGGATGTGTCACACCTTTCCTGATTCATTGATAACTAGGGTGAAATTTTGCCATTGATATTATAACAAAACCAGTAGCAGTTGAATATTTCCTGCTTTAACTCTGAGAGTTAGAAGATGTTGGTGCAATTTGACTGCTATTTTGAAACAAATTCAGCCTTCCTCTGAGCGTGTTGGTTTCCCCTCTGGGTCACATTTTTCTTGACTATTAGCTAACACATTGAGCATATGTATGTGTTACTCTATATTTCTTACACTTCTACCGATTTATTCAACTGAATTAACTGTTGTACTATTCTCTTTCTTGCACATCTTTCTCAGTGTTCCACAAACTAGGACTAAAGTATCCTATTTAAAAGCATTAATTTTCAAGATTAAAGCGTCACTCCTGTTCTTTTGATCCATTAGTCAGTCATCATTAAAATTAAAATTTCAATGAAATCGTAGGGGAATGCATTTGCAAATTGTTTTGGGTATTCCCGTTCATTTAATTAAAAGCGGTGATTCAGTCAATTCAGTGTTTACTTGACAGTTTCTCAATGGGGTGAATCGTTAGATTTCAGTTAAAATTTAATAAACCAAACTGCCAAATCTGTGACATCCGACTGATGTTGAATTAAAAGTTAACGAGGTGCATGTTATTATTGACTCCAACGTCCAGTCCATGTTCAGAATCTGTCTTGTTCCATTTCTTTTATCTTTTAGTTGTGCGATTCAATTTGCCTTTTGGTAGTAACACCATGTAGAAATTAACTATTTAATGTCAGATTTTTCTAGCTTTACTTGAATTACCTTTGTTTAGCTGTCAGTCTGCGTGTTTCAATCATATGTGGCAGATTGCCATTTCCTGTTGCTTTCCAGTGAGTTTTCTGATCTGAGGGCTGGCATGAGACTAGAAGTTTGCCATCTAGCTGAGGAGTAAATGTTACCTGAGGCAAGAATGTTATCTGAGGCATACCTGATAGGCACTGATGTGCCATGCCATGCAGTTTACTTTAATTAACATTAAAAGATTTTTATCCCTCTTTGTTTTTATACAGCTGGTGATTGATGGCGAAGTGCGAGTAAGTGCTAAGGGGCAACAGATTGGGGAAAAGGCGTTCCGCTGTGGCTTTGAGGGCTGTGGCCGACTGTATACAACTGCACATCATTTAAAGGTAAAAAAAACTGCTTTAATCTGGTTTGTATTTCAGTTCAGTGCTTTGGCCATTTGAGGCTTCGGCTAATTAATTTACATGCATGTTCCAGTTTGAAAAATACAGTATACTGGGCCAAGTATATTGTCTTTTGCCCTCTGGGCCCGGCCTAGGTTGATGCAATCCGATGTGAAATAACTCACTTCCACTGGACATTCGTCAGTGGAACTGTCCATAATTTGCAGTTTTATTCAGAAGGACTGTAACAATGGCTGATGTGAAAATTAGAAGTATCACTCTTCTACAGTGGAGAGTGGTGTCTTCACAGTAAAGTAAGGACTTATTTTTGAACGCAGTGAAGGAGGAACATTGTATTTTTTGGCATATGCAGTAGGTGTGATAAAGGGTTAGACAACATTCCATTCCCCACTGATACCTCACACTTTAAGGAGCCTAAAAAAAAGTTTTAAAAAGTCTTATTCAGCAATGCTCATTAAATCTGCAAAATAATAATATGTGTTCATGCTTTGATACATCTCTGTTGTTACCTGGCACACCCCAGTGCTTTTCTGCAATTTGAAACAGTTTATACAAAACAAAGGCGCTCTTGTGTAGGATTTAATCTGTTCACGTGTTGTTGGTCTAAATGTGTGAAAGTCTGATTGCAAGATCATCCATTGACTTGTTCCTCTTTTCCGATATTGTGATCTGACCTAGCCTGTTCCGTGATTCACCGGTATACTTAGTAATTCAACAACAACTTGTAATTATGTAGCACCTTTAACGTAATGAAATTCCCCAAAGTCTCTCACAGGAATGCTGCTATAAATTTCCAGAATTTTTCACCCACCGAATTGCACAGGAATTTTTTTTTAAAATTTAATGGGATGTGGGTGTTGGTGGCTGGACCACAGTCTGTTGTCCTTGAACTGAGTGGCTTGGGCCATTTCAGAGGGCGGTGAAAACCAACCACATTATTGTGGGTCTGGAGTCGTGTATAGACCAGACCAGATAAGACCATAAGACATAGGAGCAGAATTAGGCCATTCAGTGCATCGAATCTGCTCCACCATTTACTCATGCTGATATTTTTCTCATTCCCATTCTCCTGCCTTTCCCCTATAACCCCTGATCCTCTTATTAATCAAGAACCTATCTATCTCTGTCTGAAAGCTTTCTGTGGCAAAGAATTCCACAGATTCCCCACTCTCTGGCTCAAGAAATTCCTCCTCATCTCTTAAAGGACCGTCCCTTTAGCCTGAGGTTGTCCCCTCTGGTTCTAGTTTTTCCTACTAGTGAAAACATCCTCTCCACATCCGTTCTATCCAGGCTTTGCAGTATCCTGTAAGTGTCAATAAGATCCCCCCCCCTCATCCTACTAAACTCCAACAAGTACAGACCCAGAGTCCTCAACTGTTTCTACAGTAGGCTGTAAGGATGAAAGATATCCTTCCCTAAAAGATATTAATTAACCAGATGGCTTTTTTATGACCATCAGTGATAGTTTCATGCTCTCTATTACTGAGACTAGCTTTCAATTCCAGACTTTTTATTTAATTTAAATTCCACCAGCTGTTAGCAAAGTATTAACCTGGGCCTCTGGATTACTAAACCAGTGACATTACCACTATGCTACCACCTCCCCCTGATAACCTCTCCTTAGGGCTGATGAATAAAAGCTTGGTCAAAGAGGTGGATCTTAAGGAGCTTCCTGGGGTGGGGTGGGGGGTGTTGGCAGCAGAGGTGTTGAGCAAGGTGGTCAGGAAGGCGAATGGGATGCTGGCCTTCATAGCAAGGGGGATTGAATATAAAAGTAGGGAGGTCTTGCTGCAGCTGTATAGGGCATTGGTGAGGCCGCAGCTGGAGTACTGTGTGCAGTTTTGGGCGCCGTACTTACGCAAGGATATTTTGGCCTTGGAGGGAGTGCAGAGGAGGTTTACTAGGCTGATACCGGAGTTGAGGGGGTTGAGCTATGAGGAGAGGCTGAATAAACTAGGCTTGTACTCGTTAGAGTTTAGAAGAATGAGGGGAGATCTCATTGAGACATATAAGATGATGAATGGGATGGATAGGATAGAGGTGGAGAGACTCTTCCCGCTCAAAAAAGACAGTAGGACTAGGGGGCACAGCCTCAAGATAAAGGGGGGGTGGTTTAGAACGGAGTTGAGGAGGAACTTCTTCACTCAAAGGGTGGTGAATCTCTGGAATTCTCTGCCCGTTGAAGTGGTGGAGGCTGCCTCGCTAAATATTTTTAAGACGCGGGTTGATGGGTTTTTGATAAGAGAGGGGATTAAGGGTTACGGGGAGAGGGCGGGAAAGTGGAACTGAGCCACGACAGATCAGCCATGATCTTATTGAATGGCGGGGCAGGCTCGAAGGGCCAGATGGCCTACTCCTGCTCCTATTTCTTATGTTCTTATGAATTACAGAGCTTACTCAGAAGCTGAAGGCATGGACATGAATGGTGGACCGATTAAAATTAGGGATGCACGAGCTATCTTGGATCTGGTGCTGTGTAATGAGGCGGGTAGAATTAGGGACCTTGTGGTGAAGGATCCTCTTGGGGAGAGTGATCATTGTATGGTGGAGTTTCTGGTGCAGATGGAGGAGGAGAAAGTGGGTTCCCGGACACGCGTCCTTTGTTTGAATAGAGGGAAATATGGTAGGATGAGAGAAGAATTGGAGAATGTGGACTGGGAGAGCGCGTTGGAGGGAGGGTCTGTTAAGGAGCAGTGGAGGATCTTTAAGGAGATCTTTCTTGGTGCTCAACGGAAATTTATTCCGATGGTCAAAAAGGATAGTAGGAGGAGAGGTAATAAGCCGTGGATAACAAAGGAGGTGAAGGAAAGTGTTAAACTAAAAGCGGAGGAATTTAGAGTAGCTAAGAGTAGTGGGCGAGAAGAGGATTGGGAGAGGTTTAAATGTCAACAAAGATTGACAAAGAAGTTGATAAGGAAGGGTAGGAGAAACTATGAAGCTGGGCTAGCGCTTAATATAAAAAAGGATAGCAAGAGTTTTTATAAATATATAAAAAGAAAGAGGCTGGCTAGGGTGAATGTTGGTCCTTTAGAGGATGAGAAAGGGGACCTAGTGGTAGGGGATGGGGATATGGCTAAGGTATTGAATAATTTTTTTGTTTCTGTCTTCACGGAGGAGGACGTGAATAATTTGCCGGGTGTTAGCGATAGAAAGGTGGTAGGACTGGAGGGTCTTAATGACATTACTGTTACTAGAAAGGCGGTGCTCGACAGACTGGAGGGGCTGATTGTGGACAAGTCCCCAGGACCGGATGGAATGCATCCGAGGGTTCTGAAAGAAATGGCGGAGGTGATAGTGGATGCCTTGGTGGTTATTTTCCAAATGTCGCTGGATTCCGGGGAAGTGCCGGATGATTGGAAAACGGCTAATGTTACGCCGTTCTTTAAGAAGGGTGCCAGGCAAAAGGCGGGGAATTATAGGCCGGTTAGTTTAACATCTGTGGTAGGTAAAATGTTAGAATCTGTCATCAAGGAGGAAATTGCGAGGCATCTTGAAGGGAATTGCTTGATAGAGCAGACGCAGCACGGTTTCATTAAAGGGAAGTCGTGTCTGACAAATTTACTGGAGTTCTATGAGGATGTGTCTAGGGCAGTGGATAGAGGAGAGCCGGTGGATGTGGTCTTTCTAGATTTTCAGAAAGCGTTTGACAAAGTGCCTCACAAGAGGTTATTGCAGAAGGTCGAGGGACATGGAGTTGGGGGTAAGGTGTTAGCGTGGATAGAAGATTGGTTGTCAAATAGGAGGCAGAGAGTGGGGGTCAACGGGTGCTATTCGGATTGGCGGATGGTGACTAGTGGAGTGCCCCAGGGGTCGGTGCTGGGGCCTCAGCTTTTTACCATTTATATAGATGATCTGGAGGAGGGAACCGAGTGTAGAGTGTCGAAATTTGCTGATGACACCAAGATTGGGGGAACGGCAAATTGTGCGGAGGGTGTGGAGAGTCTGCAGAAGGATCTAGATAGGCTGGGCGAATGGGCCAGGAAATGGCAAATGGAATTTAATGTTGGCAAGTGTGAGGTGGTCCACTTTGGTAGGAAAAATGGTAGGAAGGACTATTACTTACGAGGCGAAAAACTGCAGCAGGCGACGGTGCAGAGGGACCTCGGGGTCCTTGTGCATGAGTCGCAAAAACCCAGCTTGCAGGTGCAGCAGGTGGTCAGGAAGGCGAATGGGATGCTGGCCTTCATAGCGAAGGGGATTGAATATAAAAGTAGGGAGGTCTTGCTGCAGCTGTATAGGGCATTGGTGAGGCCGCAACTGGAGTACTGTGTGCATTTTTGGGCGCCGCACCTGCACAAAGATATTTTGGCCTTGGAGGGAGTGCAGAGGAGGTTTACTAGGCTGATACCGGAGTTGAGGGGGTTGAGCTATGAGGAGAGGCTGAATAAACTGGGCTTGTACTCGTTAGAGTTTAGAAGAATGAGAGGAGATCTCATTGAGACGTATAAGATGATGAATGGGATGGATAGGATAGAGGTGGAAAGACTCTTCCCGCTCAAAAAAGACAATAGGACTAGGGGGCACAGCCTCAAGATAAAAGGGGGGCGGTTTAGAACAGAGTTGAGGAGGAACTTCTTCACTCAAAGGGTGGTGAATCTCTGGAATTCTCTGCCCGTTGAAGTGGTGGAGGCTGCCTCGCTAAATATTTTTAAGACACGGGTTGATGGGTTTTTGATAAGAGAGGGGATTAAGGGTTATGGGGAGAGGGCGGGAAAGTGGAACTGAGCAGCGACAGATCAGCCATGATCTTATTGAATGGCGGGGCAGGCTCGAGGGGCTGGATGGCCTACTCCTGCTCCTATTTCTTATGTTCTTATGTTCTTATGAGACCTGAATTAGAAGAGTGCAGATATCTAGGAGGTTAGTGCAGTTGGAGGAGATTACAGAGATAGGAAACATCAGGGATTTGAAAACAGATGAGAATTTTAAAATAAACGATTGTTTAACTGGTACCTGATGCAGGTCAACAAGGGCAGAGGTCATGGGTGAAAAGAGTTAGGACAAAGTCTAACCTCAAGTTCATGGAGACTTGCCAGCAGTACTCTACAATGTAGAAAGCAAATGTATGGGGATGAGCATTTCAGCAGTAGACACCTTATCAATGCGATAATTATTTATTTGTGTACCATCCCATAGCAACAAAAATGTTTGCTATGTGTAGTTTTTCTTCAAGTCCTCCTAATAGGATGACCTCTCACAGAGACTCCTGAGATGTAAAGGATGTTCCAGTTTCCACCTTGCCTCACTGTCTCTCCCCTGTTTCACTCTTTCACCTACTCTCGAATCTCACATTTCCTTTCCCCTGCTGTCTTTGGGTTCTTCAGCTTTTTTCCATTTTCTGTTCCATTTCTTCCCACTCTGATTGAAAAGATACTAAGGGAGAGATAATTATGATTTCATGCGATTCTCTATCTCTTTCCTGTACTCCGGCCCATCATTGTTACAGTGGTCAGTGATGACCTCAACAAACTTGAAAATGGAGTGGAATTTGGCCTTGTGGTAATTAGTTTATAAGGAGTACAGAAAGAGGCTGAGGGCACCGGTGAACTAGTTTGGCAGCTCAACACCAAACTCAGTGCACATGGAAAACCCCTTTCTCACTAGCCCAGGGAAGCTGAGTTAATAGGGTTCAAGACTGCAATTTAAGTATTTAAATAAAACTGCCTATTTCAGTTCAGGTGGATTTTAGGAAGCCGATGGCTGGGACTTTAGGTCACATTTTAATTTTGCCATTGCTCTATTCTCCAGCTTAAGCAGGGTGGTAAAAATAAAGCTAAATGGGCCAGAATAACTGTGTATATATAAAACCTAATTCAAATATTATCCTGCAGTCTGCTTGACTTCTGCCATGTGATTTCACTGGAGCATGTTGTAGGTAATTGTTACCATCCGATGGAAGGAGTAAGTACTGCAACATGTGCTCACATTGCAAGTGTTCACCGAAAACCTCCAGCCTCACCTGCGGCTGGGATTCTCCAGTGCCGCTGCAATGAATGGAGTTTTTGGCTGAACAGCAAAGTCTCCGTTCTGGCTAGTAGCAGGACAAGATGAGATCTGAGAATCCCATCTGTTATCTTTTCTTTGTTGCCTAAGATATGATGTGGAGATGCCGGCATTAGACTTGCCTGAGTTTGCAAAATCTCAGTTACTGCGCCTGGCAGCATCTGTAAGGAAAGAAAAGAGCTGATGTTGCGAGTCCTGGTGATCCTTTGTCAAAGCTTTGAGGGGTCACCTGGACTCGAAACCTTTTCTCTCCTTACAGATGCTGCCAGACCTGCTGAGATCTTCCAGCATTTTCTCGTTTGATTTCCGATTCCAATATTCACAGTAATTTGCTTTATCTCGCTAACTGGCTTGGCTTGAGACAATTCACACCTCCTGAACCTGTGCTCAACCATCTCTCCACTTGCATTGTCTGTACCTGTAAAGATTTGCATTCCAACCATTATCTTGCAATTGAGTCTATGTCTTTATACGCCCTGTTTATGAACCCAACTCCCACTCACCTGATAAAGGATCAGCGTTCCAAAAGCTCATGCTACCAATTAAACCTGGTGTTGTAAGACTTCTTATGTTGCCTAAGATAGTTAAGAATTGACAAGTTTTACTTGAAAGATTTATATCACTGCAGTAACAAAACAGCAATGGCATTTCACATGGAAAGGTTTTATCTGACATCTCACAAAGGGTAGTAAAAATCTGAAACTTTTCCCCTCTCTCCCTCCTCCCCAAAAGTTGGTAAGACTGGGTGTGGGGGATTTGGGGGGCGGGGTCAGTTGAATATGTCAAAGCTGAGGTTAATGTATTTTTTTATGTCAAGGCGCCAAGTGATATGGAACTGAGACAGTTAGTTTGATATAGCTCAGCCATGACCTCTTTGAATGGGGGAACCTGTTCAGTGGGCTGAATGGCCTATTCATGATCCTGTTTTTCTGCCATTTTAAAATTTATTTATTATTTATTAGTCACAAGTAAGGCTTACATTAACATTGCAATGAAGTTACTGTGAAATTCCCCTAGTCGCCACATTCCGGCACGTACTCGGGTCAATGCACTTTGTACTTCGACACTAAATCACTGGATTTGGTGTTGCACTGTCTAGCCAGTCACTCTCAACTTACCCTCCTCCCCTCTTACCAGCATTCTATAGGGAGCAAGAAAACCTTTCAAGTGGATTTTTATTTAACGCAAATGTCAGCCTATCAGTTGATCCTTGAAGTCTCAATCCTTCCAAAAATAGAGGTCAACTTATATGCTGAGTATGAACATGAACCGCAAAGTGTGTAAACTCCTGCTAATTGCTTACTTGATCCCTTCTGCCAAGTGATAAGGTGCCAGTGAATAAGACATGTTTGTGGGTGAAAAATTGAGGTTATCTACTAATGTGAGTACATGTGTCATGGCTGAAAAAGAGGATCAAGCTATATGACAAGTATAAGCTAAAGCATGACTTTGGAGGCCAGATAAATGGAGTTGTGTTGTGAGCTGGGTTGATGCACATTCTGTGATCTATGGTATGTGGTTATAGAAACCCTATAGTGCAGAAGGAGGCCATTCGGCCCATCATGTCTGCAATGATAACAATCCTACCTACTCCCTTTCCCCGTAACTCCACATATTTACCCCGTTAATCCGTCTAACCCAACGGATCCCAGGACACTAAGGGGCAACTTAGCATGGCCATTGCACCTATCCCGTACATCTTTGGATTGTGGGAGGAAACCGGAGCATCAGAGGAAACCCACACAGACAGTGGGAGAATGTGCAGACTCCACATAGACAGTGACTGAAGTCGGAAATCAAACCCATGTCCCTAGAGCTGTGAGGCAGCAGTGCTAACCACTGTGCCACCATGCTGCCATATGGGATAAGTAAAATTAATGACTTCTTTGATGGCTAGGTGCAGAATGGAGAGTCTTGTAGTTTTATTGAAGAAGGCTGCACTCCAGTTCTAGTTGTGTGCTGAGTTAATCAATTTCCACCAATACGATAGCGGATTGTTGCAGCTGATGTCAGTGTTTCCAGGAAACAGTTAGGGTTTCTGAGTATGATTCAGAAACCTATTTCTGACAATCACAAGGAGACAAACTGTATTGTGTGATTACAGTGAGATCAGCTTCTCCATGTGGACTGTAATGGTTCAAGAAGGTGGACCACCACCACCTTCTCAGGTCAACTAAGGATGGACAATGAATACTGGTCTTTCTGGCAAAACTCACATCTCGAGAATGCGAAGAAATCTGTATGTTTACAATTGCCTGTGTCTCTGTTTCCATCGGCCTGTCCTCGCACCCTAATAACCAAACATTGAACCTTTTTATTGTTATCAGATGGCATACGGGACTTTCACTGTCCTTCAGGAAATTAATATTGGAGAAGCCAGATACCTTTTCCAAGAAGATTAGAGGGATGAAATTCATTCACTGAAAAGATTGAGTGTTGCAAGAAAAGGAGGCTGCCAGTTTGCTGTTTCCCTCCAGATCAATTTAATGCTTCCCCCCACCCCCAACCACCAAACCACTCCACAGTCCTGCTGTTCCCCAAATATTCAGCACATTTATTCACATTTATTGCAGCAAGCTGTGAAAATGAGATGTTGAAATCAGTCCAAGCAGCTTGGTGCCAGTTTATGAAAAAGACCACACTTGGGCTATTGATATGTTCTGATGAAACAGGGTTCAAAACAAGTGGCTTTTTGGCTGTTTCTGGTGGTACTCATAATGACATTTCAAACCAAATATTAACCTACTAAGAATACTTCCTCTGCGACTGGACCCTGAGCTTCCTAATTCACAGACTACGATCAGTAAGGATAGGCAACAACATCTCCTCCACAATCATCCTCCACACTGGTGCCCAACAAGGCTGTGTTCTCAGCCCCCTATTATACTCCTTATACACGTATGACTGTGTGGCCAAATTCCCCTCCAATTCGATTTTCAAGTTTGCTGACTATCTCAGAAGACTAAGGAAATTTGGCGTGTTAGCTATGACTTTCTCTAACTTTTACAGATGCACCATAGGAAGCATTCTTTCTGGTTGTATCATAGCTTGATATGGCTCCTGATCTGTCCAAGACCACAAGAAACTACAAAAGGTCATGAATGTAGCCCAGTCCATTGATTTTTGTCTACATTTCCCGCTGCCTCGGCAAAGCAGCCACACACCCCAGACATTCTCTCTTCCATCTTCTTCCACTTGGGAAAAAGATACAAAAATCTGAGGTCATGTACCAACCGACTCAAGATCAGCTTCTTCTCTGCTGTTGTCAGACGCTTGGACAGACTTGCCTCACATTAAGTTGATCTTTCTGAGCACCCTAGCTATGTCTGTAACACTACATTCTGCACTCTCTCCTTTCCTTCTCTATGAACGGTATGCTTTGTCTGTAGAGCGTGCAAGAAACAATACTTTTCACTGTATGCTAATACATGTGACAATAATAAATCAAATGCACTGTTTCTGAGAGAGTGTTTCTGGAGCTATCTTTTCTCTGCAGTCAATCAGATGGCTTTTAAATGAAAGAAATTGCCATTTTGATCGTGGCTGGACTATTTTGTATTCAGAAAGCTGGCAGAGAAAGGTTGATGAACAAAATATTTTTCTCACATCTGTAATGGGGATTTCTCATAAGTATCATCCTCCAATTTCTGCTTTGAACTTTATTTACAGCAATGTTTAGATTGAAATGGGAAGAGTACCAGTACACCAGATTACTATTGTGCAAACCTCTCAAATGAAGCACTGAGATATTCGAGGAAGGGATTGTACTGGAAAGCAGTAATAATTTATACCTAATGCACAAAACTCAATCCAATATCTCCATTAGTTTAAGTGAGTAAATCTTGCACTGTTTCTGGTCTGTGTTGTTTCTCTGGGTAACTGGGACACAATAGGGTGCCACAGTTTGCCTCACTCCACCTGGATTGGGGAGATGGAAAACATCAGCCAGCATTTCCATTCCAGCTGTCTGCCTGCTGAGCTTAATGGAAATTTGTACGTTTGAATGTTGGGAGAGAACATAATTGGGATAATTGCCATTCTTCAGCCAATGACACCTCCTGGGACAATACGGTGGCACAGTGATTAGCACTGTTGCCTTGCAGCTCCAGGGACTTGGGTTCAATTCTGGCTTTGGCTGACAGTCTGTGTGAAGCTTTCACATTCTCCTCGTTTCTGTGTGGGTTTCCTTCGGGCGCTCTGGTTTCCTCCCACACTCCAAAGACGTGCAGGTAGCTGGATTGGCCATGACAAATTGCCCATTAGCATTCCGAGGTTAGATGGATAATCTATGGTAGATGTGTGGAATTATCGGGATAGAGTGGGGGAGAGGGCCTGGATAAGTTACTCTGTTAAAGACTCAGTGCATATTTGATGGGCTGAATGATCACTTCTGCACTGTAGGGATTCTATGATACTATGAAGCTCTACACATGAGTATTGGTCACACAAGCCAGGTATAAGAGAGTGATGCAACTGTAGCCCAGGAAAGAGAAAGCATCTTTGCAAGAAGAGGAAGGAAATGAAGAGCCATTGAAATACAGTCACATAGTCTTAGTTTACCATAGTGATGTAAATGAAGGTTCAGATAATGAGCATAAATGGTGATAGGTCTGCTGTAACCTGATTGGATCCTGTCTGATAGGGAATGGTATTTAAAGACGTGCTAGTTAGGTGATAAAAGCAAATTACTGCGGATGCTGGAATCTGAAATCGAAAGGGAAAATGCTGGAAAATCTCAGTAGGTCTGGCAGCATCTGTAAGGAGAGAAAAGAGCTGACATTTCAAGTCCAGATGATGCTTTGTCAATGCTAGTTAGGTGCATTGACCATGCTAAATTCTCCCTCAGTGTACCTGAACAGGAGCCTGAGTGTGGGGACTAGGGGATTTTCACAGTAACTTCATTGCAAGCCAGTTTGTCAGTGCAAGCCAATTTGTGACTACTAAATAAACTTATGTAACCAGATAAGGGAAGTACTTGATATGAGTTTAGAACAGCACTGCCGATCTGTAAAAGTAACCATTCTCTGTCATATTGACAAATACGCAAGTGCTGAGTTGTAATCACTTTTTCTTGTGCTCTATTGCAGGTTCATGAACGGGCTCATACAGGGGACCGACCATACCGGTGTGAGCAACCAGGTTGTGGAAAAGCATTTGCTACAGGTGATAACAGAAACATTCACAATATAGAAAGTTGGGTTCATATTCCAGAACAATTGCGACAAATCCATTGAAGAAAGTGTGTTGGGTTAGCTGAGCTTTAAATTGTATTTTGGAATAATTAATTTTTTAAAAATTGTTCACGGGATATGGGTGCCCCTGGTTCGGGCAGTATTGTTTTGCTTTGAGAAAGTGGTGGTGAGCTGCCTCCTTGAACCGCTGTAACCCATTTGGCGTAGGTACTCCAACAGTGCTGTTAGGGAGGGAGTTCCAGGATTTTGACCCAGTGATATTGAAGGAATGGTGATATATTTCCAAGTCAGGATGGTGCGCAGCTTGATGGTAAACTTGCAGATGGTGATGTTCCCATGTAATTACTGCCCATGTCCTTCCAGGTGGTAATGTTTGAGGATTTGAAAGGTGCTGTCACAGGAGCCTTTGTGAGTTGCTGCAGTGCATCTTGTACATGGTACACACTGCTGCCACTGAGCATCAGTAGTGGAGGGAGTGAATGTTGAAGGGTGGGTGGAATGCTCATCAAACAGGCCACTTCCTCTTTGATGGTGTTGAGCATCTTTGTTGTTGGAGCTGCACCCATCCAGGCAACTGAGAGTATTCCATTACACTCCTGACTTGTACCTTGTAGATGGCAGACAGGCTTTGGGGAGTGAGGAGGTAAGTTACTCACTGCTGAGTTTGCAGCCTCTGACCTGCCCATGTTGCAGAGTATTTATATCTGGTTCCGTTTCTGGTCATTGGCAAGCCCCCAGGATGTTAATAGAGACATGTTGAGGTACTATCTGCTGTGAATCTCCAGTTATGAAATTTTTGACTGTTCTTGTGCCTCAATGGGTTTATGCAGTGAGCAGCTAAATCACCAGATGGAGAGAGTCACAGGTCTGATCACTGGATTGTGCTGAGTTACCTAATCTCAGCAGGATGGTGGTCTGTGTACTACAATTGGTCATAGTGTCTCGAAGCTGTCCAGATCCTTTCCCATCTATGGTTTAAGTTATTTAACATTCCTAAACTGTAGGTCCCCTTCACCTGTCAGCAGGAATGCTCATGAAAAGCCGATATTTGTCCCTTTTGTCTCCCTACTTTATCAGTCAGTATCTTGCCTCCCTTTATCATCTAACATCTTCACCTAAACAGATCGGTTGTGACGAATTTCTGGACAAAAGTGTCAGTGAGGTAGGTCACTGGACTACCTAAAAGGCTATTTGCTAAGTTAATTAGTGCTTTGCATGAACATGTATGACCCTGAACATCCAGAACCTTTAGAAGAATAAAATAACCCTTTTGTTTTCCTTTATATTTTGCGTTGTTGCATTTCTGTTTCAGAAATAGTCTCTCATTTGTGTTCCTTTTTCTTCTAGCGTCTGCCCTACCTCCATGAATCCACCTGTGGTGCCACTCAATTGATCACTTTGTGTGAGACCTTTCTAGATCTCTGCTGCTGTCTAAATTTAGTTCAGATGAGAGAAGTATTTCAATGAAATTTAAACTCAGGGTGTTGTGTTTTTGTGTAATTCCAGGTTATGGATTGAAAAGCCACACCAGAACGCACACGGGAGAAAAACCATACAAATGCCCGGAAGACACATGTAACAAAGCATTCAAAACATCAGGAGACTTACAGAAACATATAAGAACACACACAGGTCAGATAATAAAGCACTCGTGAAGATTGTTATTGTATTAGATTTAGCACTTGAAGTGAAGGGACTTTTTTCCTCTGGAGTGTAGAAGGCTGAGGGATGACCTTATAGAGATCTATAAAATAATGAGAGGCATAGATCAGCTAGATAGTCAATATCTTTCCCCAAGTGTAAAACAAGAGGGCATAGGTTTAAGGTTAGAGGGGAGAGATACAGAAGTGTCCAGAGGGGCAATTTTTTCACATAGAGGGTGGTGAGTGTCTGGAACAAGCTGCCAGAGGTGGTAGTAGACGCAGGTTCAGTTTTGTCTTTTAAAAAGCATTAGACAGTTACATGGGTAAGATGGGTATAGAGGGGTATGGACCAAATGCGGGCAATTGGGATTAAATTAGGGTTTTTTAAAAAAAAAGGACAAATTGGGCTGTAAATCTCGATGATTTTAAGGGGATCAAAGGATATGGGGGAAAGGCGGGAACAGATTATTGATCATAATGAATGGCAAAGCAGACTGAAGGGGCTGAATGGTTTCCTACTGCTCCTATTTTCTATCTTTCTATTATACCTTCATGTAATGACAAAGTGAACTATTTGTATTTATAGTTTTGACTTGATTTAGAATAGAATGTAGAATTTGGCATCAATAGTATGTTACAATTAGCCTTCCTGTGCCTAGGCTGGGTGCAGCTCCCTCCTCATTCATTAGTGATTTCATGATGGAAAGTCTTTCTAAGTGTGGATACCAGGTGAAATCAGGCTGTGGTCTGATGGCATGGCCCTTACAGCTAAATATCTAAATACTCATTACAGAAAAAATAACTAGTGAATTGTACCACCCTGCTTCTGGAGAGGGAAAATGGGAATTCATTTTTGTGTGTATGCTAAGAATTCAAAAGAGACTTTTGGTAAGAAATGATGATTTTGATACTATACTGGAGTTTTTGTTCTTTATTTAAGCACATGTCAGCACACAGTTTTCACAACTTCTGGAGCAAAATGGTCTCAATGTTGGCCAAGTGCCCAAAGTTAATAATATCCACATTTCTTACTGGGGTTCATTAAGACACAGCGTTGAAAGATGGTGCGAATGATTTGTTTGACATTATTTGGAGTTGGACTCCGATGGTTTGCCTAGAGATGTTGTATATTTTTATAAACTTCAGATAAAATGCAACCGATTTGTAAATCCTTGTACTGCAGCTCCTTTAATTATTTATTCAACCATTTAATAAAAACCAGAGTAACACACAGGACTAACAAAAACAATATTCAGCTCAAAGCAATTGCACTTCTAAAATGCACCGTCACTGCTTAATACTTCATGCTGACCATTGAAAATACAAATACTTGAGGAATTTTATTTAACTGGATCACAATCCATTTTGAATTGAATATTTTGAATAAAAGCTATATTTTGCCACGTTTCCCAATTTTGCTTGCATTATGATAGCGGCTGCACTTCAAAAGTACTTTATTAGTTGCAATTCACTTTGGTAAACTTGAGGTTCTGAAAGTCATTCTATAAATGGAAGGTCTTCTCTATAGAGAATACAAGTAACACCCCAGAAACAGTTGTAAATAAGAGAGGGAGGAATTCAAGAAAACTGCAGTAATCAGGGAGTGGTATTGAACAAATTGTTGAAGCAGCAGACTTAGAGATGGATGTCATCCAAGGGTCTTCAAATAAGTGACAGTGAGCATATATGGGGTGTCAGGGAGGGGTAGTACCTCTGGTGGGGGAACATGTCACGTCCTTTTCAGGGTGGTTTGTCCACCCTTTGTCCCCACCTGGCACTCAGCTCTTACCTGTGGCTTCCCGTAGCTGTTTGCATGCAACAGCGGCCACACCCCAGGCAATGGCTTCGACAGGCCAGCTAAACCAGGTGAGGGTAGCCGACAGGTCTCAACCCTCGGTGAGATAGGGAGATGTCTATCCCAGCATGTGAAGACAGAATCTGGCCGATTGAGCGGACAAGACCAATGGAAGGTCCAACAGTCAAGAAGGTGGTTTCCACAAGCATTGTGGAATGCGAAGAGCAGACAAGATACAAAAGACGTCCTGGTCATCCAGTGCGCCTAGTCCCACCTCTAGCCGTCTTGACTCTTGTCTTGCCACTGGATCTAAATGGGAATTGGGAAGAGAGAGTGAGGCTGACGCTGCACAACTCTCCCACACTTTAATCCAAATCAAATGCTAGTTTCGACACCATCATCATCAGTGTCCTGTTCAACCCTTGAAGTCCTGTGGCAATGGGCGAGCGACAAAGCAGCAGGTGTGGATATACCGGGAGCTGTAGCACACAGGCGGCTCAGGTCTAACCAAATCAGCAGTGAAACTCAGCGTCTATCTGGGTGACTGAGCAGTCCTCTTCAGGAACGCACTGCTCACCTCCATAGAATAAGAAAGGGGATAGAAAAGGTGCCCTAAACATTGCCTGCTTCACTACACCCTGGCCAATTTACCGCGGCTGGCGGGGATCCCATCTTGCGGTTCAATAAACAAAACACAAGGTGACACCGCTCACCATTGGCACTTGGAACGTGCGCATGCTTTTGGGCAACCCTCCAGCAGACAGACCAGAGAGAAGAACAGCCTTAGTTGCCAGAGAGCTTGCAAGATACAACATTGACATTGCAGCCCTGAGTGAAACTCGTCTTGCCAACTTGGTCAGTTGACTGAAACTGGAGGTGGATACACTTTTTTCTGGAGCGCTCGCGGCAGCGATGAGTGTCGTGATGCTGGGGTTGGATTCACCATCAAGAGTCACCTTGTTCGGAAACTTGCTAGTTTACCCGAGGTGTGAGCGACTGGCTTATGACATTACAGCTTCCACTACAGAACAGAAGTCAAGCCACCCTGGTCAGCGCCTATGCCCCCACAATGAACAACCCGGACGAGATGAAAGACAAGTTCTACGAAGATCTAGATGCCCTACTATCAGCAGTGAGCAGTACTGACAAGCTGATCTTGCTTGGCGGTTTCAATGCAAGAGTAGGGTGTGACTCTGTAATTTGGCAGGGAGTCATTGGGACGCATGGACTGGGCAAGTGTAACAGTAACAGCCTCCTCTTAATGAAGACCTGTGCAGCGCACAACCTTCTCATCACCAACATAACCTTCCGTCTGCCTACCCGTAACAAGACCTCCTGGATGCACCCCTGCTTTAAGCATTGGCATCTTATTGACTAACGTGTAGCTACAGCAAGTAATTAGGAAAGTTAATCGAATGTTATTTATTGCAAGAGAAATCAAATACAAAAGTAGAGAGGTTGTGCTTCAGTGCTGAGACTACATCTGAAGTACTGTGCACAATATTAATCACCTTATTTAAAGAAGAATGTAAATGTGTTGGGAGTAGTTCAGAGAAGGTTTACTACTACCTGCAATGACTGGGTTGTCTTGTGAGGAAAGCTTGGACAGACCAGGCTTTTATTTGCTGGAATTTGGAAAAGTAAGAGATGACATGATTGAAACATAGGAGCCTGAGGGATCACAGGTTGGATGTAGAGAGGGTGTTTTCCCTTGTGAGAGAATCTAGAACCAGGAAGAATATAGAACTAGGGGTCACTATTTAAAAAGGTCACCCATTTCAGACAGAGGAGGAGAAATGTTTCTCTGAGGGTGGTGAGTCTTTGGAACTCTTGCTCAAAAGACAGTGGAAGCAAAGCCTTGAATATTTTAAAGACAGATTCTTGATGTGCAAGGGAGTGAAAGGTTGTTGGAGGTGGGGCAGAATATAAAGCTGAGGTTACAATCAGATCAGCCATGATCTTATTGAATGGCGGAGCAGGCTCGAGGGACTAAGCAGCATACTGTTCCAAATTCAGGTGTTGAATTGTTCCTATCAGTTCTAAACTGGATTCGTGCATCAACCGTGGCAGGAAGCAATATGTGGTTATGTCAGTTCAGTATAAAAACAATGAATATTGACTTGTCCTTTCTCCATCCTAACCTCAAGAGGAAGAACCCAGCTTCTGGCCTGTCTCTTATAACGACAATGAGTAAATCACTATATGAGAAAACATCAGTGTTGTAATTAATATTCTATAATTCTGCAATCTGCAACATCAGAAATTGTAAACTGTTAGGAAAGACTTAGAAGATAAGGAGAAGAAAACATTTATTTCATCATTAGCAATGATAAAATGTAGTTAGAAATAATTGTATTTGTTTTTTAATTTTGCTTCCCCCCGCCTCCCTTCAATTGTGCTAGGTCCAAGCTCCAGTTGCTTTAATATGAATTTTCAAAGCAGTTATTTCACGTCTGTGGATCTGGAGATTTGACTATGATAGAGGGAGGTGGGGATCAGAGCCAAGCACAGTCATTCACTCACCTAATTGTACAAATGTTCACCCGCTAGCAAAAATCACACCTTGCTCAATCTGCATTGCTACTCTGAAGTCATTGAGGCAAACTGCGAATATCATTGTCCCAATTAAGATTAACAGAAATCAAACATGGGACTGTGTATGATTCTGTACCATAATATACTGTACATTTACTCACTGAGATTTGGGATACCCCGAGTAAATCACTGAGAAAAATGCTGGGAAGATAATTTGCAGTAAGTTAAAAAACTCAGGCTCGAGTTATTCTTCAGGTCACATTCTATCTGCTTCTCTACAGGTGAGAGGCCATTCAAGTGTCCGTTTGAGGGCTGTGGCCGATCCTTTACCACTTCAAATATCCGTAAAGTTCACATCAGAACGCATACAGGAGAGAGACCATATATCTGCTGTGAGCCAGGTTGTGGTCGAGGGTTTGCCAGTGCTACTAACTACAAGAACCACATGAGAATTCACACAGGTAAATCGCAATGTTGAACATAAAAAACTAAAGCAAAAGTAATTTATAGAACTATAATGCTAATGGAGCATATGACAAATTTGGTTGAGTGAATAGTTGTATAGTTTCACATGGGATTGTATTTATGAGTAAACTAGTATAATCAAGAGTCTAATTGTAATGTGCAACAGGGCACAATCATATTGATGGATTTTTATGGGAAATTCCTCTGCTATTGAATGGATCAGCATCTTTGCTAGAACAAGTCACAGGGGAATTTCATTACCATACCAACATGTGCTGCACAGTACAATTTCATTGTATTTTGGAAGCTTTTGTGGCATGTTTGCATCCGTGCTTGTTTCAAATGAAAAGGCTGAGCATTTTGATTCAGGCTGTACATAGTTCTGAAAACCTGATGTTTAACAAAGAATTTAAGGAATGCTTTTTGATTTTGTGATTCAGCGTTTATTGTGCAATATCGAGAAAATGTTGATCACCATCTAGGGATTTAAATGTTAGCTGATCTGATTAAAAGCATGGAAATACAGTATAAAATTTGTTAGTTGATACTGTTTTAAAATATGATTACATTTTAATCCAGTTGAAGTTCTTTGAACCATCAGAAGCTCCTTTAATTCATCATTCCACTTTGGAGCAAATAGCTGTTTTGAGCAAACACTGTACTGTACGGAGGCACAGTGGTTAGCACTGCTGCCTCACAGTGCCAGGGACCTGGGTTCGATTCCCGGCTTGGGTCACTGTCTGTGTAGAGTTTGCACGTCCTCCCCAGGTCTGTGTGGGTTTCCTCCAGGTGCTCCAGTTTCCTCCCACATTCTGAAAGACGTGCTGATTAGATGCATTGACCCGAACAGGCGCTGGAGTGTGGTGACTAGGGAATTTCACAGAAACTTCATTACAATGTTAATGTAAGCCTTACTTGTGACTAATAATTAAACTTTACTTTTATTTTACCGTCAGGACTCTGCTGGTTGAGTCTATATGTCCTCTCCGATTCTGCTTTAGAGTCAGAAACAAATTGCTAGTATTTGTTCGTTGATAAAGGCACTCATTGCACAAAGTATTAGAAGTTGACTTTAGCGAAGTCACCATCTGGTGGAACACCAGCACAGAAGATGCTGAGTTCAGTCCTGAGTGTGCGCTGAGTTAATGGATCTCAAAGGTACAAATTGGGTCAGTAATTGGAGTTTGGCTAGGGCAGTTTGGAAGAATCAGGGAGTGTTCCACGCTCCAGCTGCTATTGAGAAATCCCCGCTGGAAGGGGTAAGATGCTCATGTTTCAGCTCCGAGCACCCTGTGGGTGTGCAACAGAACAACAGCCCGCATCCCCACGAGAGAAGCACAGGGTGGAAAAAAAGGTGAGTCTAGTCTAGAGGGGATTGGAATTGAACATGGAAGAACTTTTTTCAAAATCAGGCTAAGCTCTGCCATTCATTTTTGTTCTTCAACTTTAGTGAGCCCAAGTGATTTCTAAGTAATTTGAAGCAGCACAGTTTGTAACAATAGAATATGTTAATTGCTAAAAAGACAAGAAATAAAGTTTCTTGTGTTTTGATTCTGGATGGAAAGGTCAGATCTTTCTGATTGACTTTACTCACCCTCAGGAGAGAAGCCCTATGTTTGTACAGTACCAGGCTGTGGGAAGCGTTTCACAGAATACTCCAGCCTGTACAAGCACCATGTGGTCCACACACATTCCAAGCCATATAACTGCAACCACTGTGGAAAAACGTATCGGCAGACTTCCACATTAGCTACACATAAACGCACTGCACATGGTGACATGGAAGCAACAGAGGAGAGTGAACAGGCTTTGTTCGAACAGCAACAACACCAACAAGGTAATTGCCGTCTGTATAATCAATGTGGTCTCAATAATTTTTCGATGTAAGAAACCTCACCGTGAAGAGTAATAACAATTGAAGAGATCCATTAATTTGGAGCATTTAACCTCTTGGAAAATCACTGGTCAGATCTTAGCCTCGTTCTTGCGGACAATAAGAGTATTCACAGTTGTTGTGGTTACTGGAGACTCTTATAGTTGTCTCTATGAAAGGATTTCCAATGTTAGAAGTGCTACACCTTGCCTGCTGTATAAAACCCACTGTTCTCAAGTGAAGTATTGAAGGAAATAAACTGCGGGTTGGCTGTAGTTTCTTTGAACTAGACATAATGGGGGAAACAAATGGTCAGACGCAAAATTTAGGTAGGGTTATAATTAGGTTAGATGTTAGAAGGTTTTTCTTTAAGCAAAGGTTTTTTTTGACACCTGGAACACATTATTTGTTTGTGTGTGGATTTCCTGCAACAGTTCAAAAAACAGCTGGACAGTTTTCCAGCTGTGGCCAATGTTGTGGCAGGGACTTTCCAGATTTGCTGTTTTGAATTGGCCTAGGGTTTTTGAAATTTTTTTGCTTCACCCAAGAGATTTCTTAGCTGCTGGTGGGAGGGATTTCTGAGTGATTAGGTGTTTCGTGCTATCATTTATTGTTTGGGACAGGTTTGTTGTTCAGCATTTTGTTTGCACGTTGCAGTGATCAGAAGAAAGTGAGTGGGTGATAGGCAGAGTTAAAGTCATCGGGGAGATTCAGAACATTGTAGGAGAGTGAGGCATGTGAGACAAAAGGCAGTTAATGGAGGGGAAAAAGAGATGGTTATGCCAATAAAATGAGCAATTCCTAAAGATTGGACAAGGAGAGGATTCAATGAAAGCAATGCAGCAGGAGACCTGCCAAATGTTAAATGGCTAAAAGCAAAATGCTGTGGAAGCTGAACCAAAAACAGAAAATGCTGCAAAGTCTCAGCAGGTCTGACAGCATCTGTGGGGGGAGAAAGAGTCAACATTTCAAGTCTGGATGACCCTTTGTCAGAGCTCAACAAAGGATCGTCCAGACTCAAAACGTTAGCTCTATTCTCTTTCCACAGCTGCTGTCAGATGTTAAATAGATCCAAGCCAAATGGTGAAGTTGAAACTGAATGCAATCCTTTTCTTGATAATAGGCTTATTCATAGAGTGCAGCATTATAGAACTAAATTAAACAGAAACACGGGATGATTGCCCCTGGGGAGGCACTGTAATTAAAACAGGGCAGTGGGTGGTTATACACTTGAGTTCAATTGATTATAAACTCAACTCTTTTTGAGAGTTACTAACAAAAGACAAAAGAATCTCAACCTTTGGCCTTACGTTTATGCATTGTAATTTAAAATTTATTATGGCTGCTGCATAATTTCACAGTTACTGCCCCATGAGTTGTGCCTGCCACAGTCTCGGCTCCTGATGCAGTCCCCCCTTGAGATGGATGGCATTAGGTTGAAGTTACATGTCCATCCACTTGGGTTCAACTCGTATCTAATGGTTATGAATGGAAACTGTGCACTGGAATTAAATGAAAAATCTAAATTGCCATCTTATAGTTGCCAATTTTAACAGCAGCTTTACATTTTCTGAATATCTTTTCAACTTGTCTTTAGTTTAATCCCGTATATTTCGTTCATTCTTAGCGACAGTCATTGACCCTGCTTTGAAACGGCCGCGCATTACATACCTCTCTGGGGTAGAAGGTGATGGTGGAATTCCTACTCAGGTTACCATGGTAACCCAAGATGGGCTGGGATCTCAGGTCGCCCTTATATCACAGGATGGTACTCAGCAGGTATGAATGAACCTTAAGTGGTTCAGCTACATGGTGGTTTATTCTCTTATGGAACTGTATGTGCAAGAATATAAAAAGTCCTTTAAAGAGAGCTGTGGGGAATGGATAAGGGAATCTCCTGAGATGCTGCTGCAGACAACAAGCATGGACACGATAGCTAAAGACTGGTGAGTGTCTGGAATGACCTGCCAGAGGCAATAGTAGAGGCAGTATAATTTTGCCTTTTACATGAAGATACACAGTCCAAAGATGTGCGAGTTAGGTTGATTGGCCAGGGGAAAAATTGACCCTCGTGTCGGGGGTTAGCAGGCTAAATATGTGGCATTATGGGCATGGAGTCTGGGTGGGATTGTGGTCGGTGCAGACTCGATGGGCTGAATGGCCTGTTTCTGCATTGTAGGAATTCTATGATGGCTAAGATGGGTTTAGAGGGAAAAGGGCCAAATGCAGGCATTTGGGACTGGCTTAAGGGTAAAAACTGGGCAGCATGGACAAGTTGGGCCAAAGGGCCTGTTTCCATGCTGTAAATCTCTATGGCTCCATGGCCTCTATGAATGAGGGTTATTAAATTGTTGCAATACTGAATGAATGAATAAATTTAAAAGCGTGTTTTTTTGTTGAGGTGAGAAATAGATTGTTTCACTGTGCCACTGAATTTGGAACCTTTTTTCCACATGTTCTGATAACAGATTACATACTGACTAACCATTTACAATATTTGGTGGACCCAGAATGGAAGCTTTTTTGTAAGTTTACAACGTTTATTATTACTTCACAGCAATAACTTTTAAATTTCCCTAAAATGATTTTATCGATCACAGGTTAGCCTATCGCATGAGGACTTGCAGGCCCTGGGAACGGCTATTACCATGGTAACTCAGGATGGTACCACGATCGCTGTACCCGCACACGAAGGTGACCTGACAGGGTCACCAGGCGCTCATACAGTTACCATGGTGACAGCAGATGGTACAGAAGGACAGCAGGTATGCCGTAACTTGCATCATTACTGTTATTAACTGAGAATGCAGATCAGCAATAATGTTGAAAATATGTATTGCAATTAACTGGTCATCCAGCTAATCAGTTTTATCTTTAAAGGAAAACATTCCAAGCTTTTATGGAAAGCAGTATGTAAAGAGTGAATTTCACAGACGTGAATCTTAGTGGGGTGGCGCAGTGGTTAGCACTGCTGCCTCACAGCACCAGAGGCCCGGGTTCAATTCTGGCCTTGGGTCACTGTCTATGTGGAGTTTGTACATTCGCCCTGTGTCTGTGTGGGTTTCCTCCCACAATCCAAAGATGTGCAGGTTAGGTGGATAGGCCATGCTGAATTGCCCCTTAGTGTCATAAGATGTGTCAGTTAGGGGGATTAACAGGGCAGCTACGTAGGGTTACAGGGATAGGGCCTAGGTGGGATTATCATTGGTCGATGCAGGCTCAGTGGGCCGAATGGCCTCTTTCTGCACTGTAGGGATTCTAGTAAGAGCTTAAGATTCCAGTATCAAATGCAAAACATTTACAAATGAATGTAGTCGACTTATTTGATGTTCAATAGAAGATACCTGAAATTTCCAAGGAATTAAGCAATTGGTGGGTTAGCTGCTCATTCACCTGAGCAAATTAGGTCTGAAGCCACCTAAGCTATTGAGCTGAAAGACCGTGCAGTGAGTCTGGGGTAGCTTAGCCCAGTCTTCGGTTCACAACACAAAAGTGACCCCAGTTCAGTTGTAAATGGACACAACAAAAACCAGAAAATACTGGAAAATCTCAACAAATCTGACAGCATCTCTGGAGAGAATAGAGCCAATGGATCCGATTTTTGCCATCATTTTGCGCCCATTTTCAACTTGGTAAAGTCAGGCATGAAGCGAGTAGTATGACCCACTCCTGCCTCAGCTCTGATTCCCCCCCCCCGCCCCCCCCCCCCCCCCTTTACCAAGGCCCAAAAATGGCTACGATCGGGACCATGCCTGAAATAGATGCGACGGCCAATTAAATGCATTTGCATGCGTTTAAATTAACGTGATGGGCTGGATGCCCAACCTTACCGGCACTTCCCCTTTACTAGCACACTGGCCCATCTGAAATTGGCACGAAACAGAAATGTGCCATTTAAGTCCAATTCAGGCCTCCATCAGTGAGGGTTAGTGAGGAAGTAAGTGCCAAACGAACGACGGCTCTCTGCTTAAGAACGGTGGTGGAGCGGAAGGGCGGGGGTGCAGTGCCTGCTGCCACTTTGCCTGTAAGAAGTCTCACAACACCAGGTTAGAGTCCAACCGGTTTATCTGATAGTAATCGCACAAGCTTTCGGAAACGGTGTTCCTTCGTCAGGTATGTGGAAGGCTCTCTCACCTTCCACACACCTGATGAAGGAACACCGTTTCTGAAAGCTTGTGGGTTTACTATCAAATAAACCTGTTGGACTCTAACCTGGTGTTGTGAGACTTACTGTGTTTACTCCAGTCCAACGTCGGCATCTCTACATCATGACTTTGCCTGTGATCAGTGGGTGGGGGGGGGAGGGGTTTGCTGCCACTCTATCTGAGATTGGGGAAGGAGGGTGTCTGTTGACAGTCTGCTTGAGATTGGTGGTAGGGGGGGGGAGCATTATCCGGCCTGGGAGCAATATGGCAGAGGAACAGCATTCTATCATTTTTTTCCTGCACATGCGTAGTTGAGGACTCCGATTAGAGCTGCAGGATTTGGGTGTTTTAAGCCCTGCTCACAGGCTTGTGCAGCGGGATTCGGAATCGCTGACATTTTTTCAGGCAGAGTGCATATGAGGGAGCCTGAGAACGGGTCTAAAAGTTGGATCTGAAACGCTCCCAGTTTCAAATCCACCCAGCCCTTTGTATCAAAATGGTAAAATAGGGCCCAATGTTTTGAGTCTGGGTGACCCTTTGTCAGACGGTAAATGGGCAGTTTTACTCTGAGATTATAGGATGCCTGGAATCAAAGAGAAAATGGCAGAACCACCATGCTAGGGCAGCACAGTAGTAACTTAACTTGTATCTGACATAAGAACAACAGTGGGTCATTTTGATGGTGAGCACTTGAGCAGGTGGGTCTTTATTGTATCAACTCCAAAGATTGGGAGTCAGCAGCTAATTTAAAGGTTGAAGTGGTGCCTTTACTGCTCTGCTCAAATACACCTCCTATCGGGCTCTGATAGTCTTCATAGAGATACTCATGGCCTGGAATGTATCGATCAATCAAAGGCCATTAGCCAAAAGAATCTGTTCTTTCTGCATGTGTGAGCAGCATGTTTATGAGAGGTTTTTTGGTTTTATATTCTTGTACAAGCAGTCTCCTTAAAATGGAATGAAATAAATAGATTACTGAAGTTTATACATTGGACAGGCTTTACTCACCTTCGTTTGTGAACCTTTTTTTTGCCAGGTTGCTATAGTAACATCAGATGGGATGGTAACTGGGGATTCAGCTCTCGCAGCTCTACATGCAGCTGAAGTGGTGCAGCACCATCAGCAAGTTGCATTAGTAGCGACTGCTAATGGCACACAGATAGCAGTACAGGTGGGTAAGTGTGATGTAACTTCAAACTGAATATGTTTCTATATCTAAGGCTGCAATGCCATGTAAACTCCACTGTTTGGAGACCATGTATGATTAACACTGCTGTAGTATCTCCCTAAATTTTCTTTTATCTCCTGATGGAGATGAATATACTCAAGTCAGCAGGATTCATTCTCTGCTTAACCTAGCTTTTCACATCTTGGAGAAAAGATTCTTCCTTAGACCGCAAGGAAAATTGAACCAGAAAACAAATAAACCTTAATTGACTTTTTCACAGAGGATATCTTCTTGGTTACAGCAGAACCAGGAACATAATCTTCCTCAGAGTTATTGTAATTTGATTAACAGAATAAATTAAACTACGACATGGAGTACAATTTATGATGATATTAGCATGCTTCATGAGAATTGGTTCACCGTAAACTGTTGGATAACGGTTGATAAATGCCTAATCTGTTTGCTGCTGTGGCACATCTACACAAAAAGGTTCTAGGGAGAAACCAGTTCTCACCTTTCTTATCTATTATATTTGATAGTGTACTGAGTGTCTGACTGAGATTAAGGCTTGGCAGTCTGACCCTATTCAGGATGTTGTTGGTGGCTGTAAGCCAGATTAATGGGGGTCTTTTTTTTAATTTGATTATTGTCACATGTATTATCACACAGTGAAAAGTATTGTTTCTTGCACGCTATATAGATAAAACACACCATTCATAAAGAAGGAACAAGAGAGTGCAGAATATGGCATTACAGACATAGCTAGGATGTAGAAAAAGATCAACTTAATGCAAGATAAGTCCATTCAAAAGTCCAACAGCAGCAGGGAAGAAGCTATTCTTGAGTCAGTTGGTATGTGATTTTTTTCCTGATGGAGGAAGGTGGAAGAGAGAATGTCCGGGGTGCGTGGGGTCCTTATTTATGCTGGCTGCTTTGCAGAGGCAGCGGGAAGTGTAGACAGAGTCAATCTCATTAATAGCATTGCATCATTCATTTCCTGTGACAGTGATACAATTTTCTACACCTTGTCAGTAAGCAAGTGCTGCACAGAAATCGGGGAAAAGACAGAGAACTAATATTAGCAGCGATGAGTGACAATCAGTGCAAAGTGAGAACTAACTATTAGGCTTTCTGCCAAGATGCTTTTGGGCTGCTTTGGTATCTGATCACAGACTAATTGCTGCATCATCTACTGGACCGGTGCTACCTTTTGCAAGCCTGACTCTGCAATGCACATAGCTGTGCTCCCATTTGACAGGCTTTAATTAAATTAACTATGTGACAGCATAAACACACCAAACACATTTAAATCAAATTAGATTTGTTTATGACGTGCTCCTCTGTAAGCCTTTCCCAAGTCCTCGGGTTGTCATTGCACTAGAGGTATACTGCCAGCCCAAAGGAATGTGGAACTGTGCAAAGCCAGGTCACCATTTGACTGAGTTAAACTTGTCATTTTATATCTAAGTGGAAATGTGAAACTAAATCTTTAGACACCAGAGGATGTAAAATGTTCTCAGGGTATCATTATATTGAAGCCACCATTCTGAGACAGGTGTATGTAGAATGAGATCCTCAGTCGGAGCAGATTACGAAACCTCTAACTGTGCACTTTATTGAATTTAGCAAGCCTGGGGATTTCCACAGTGAATATTGGCTTAGGAGCAATGTTACAGCACAAGATGTGCGTGTTAGGTTGATTGGCCATGATAAATTGATCCTAATGTCACGGGGATTAGCTGGATATATATCAGGGGTTAGAAGAATAGGGTGGGATTGTGGCCGATGCAGACTCAATGGGCCGAATGGCCATCTCCAACTCTGTGGGGATTGTGTGATGCTCCTTTTTGTGATTTTGTTTCTCTTGCTTTGGTGCACTCCAAGTTCAAGCCATCAGCCTAACTCCTGATTTACCGCCTCTTACGCATCAGTGCACATATGAACCTGCTTTATAATGTGCCCAAAACAACAGCTTAACTGGTCCTGAAGAGGCTGACGAGCGCTAAAGTAAAAAACAATATGAGAGCAAAGAACTAAATCCAAATATTGTTTGATCCTGGAATTACGAACTGGGTACTCCGACAAAAAATATTACTTTTGCAATAACAGTTCACAGATCACGTCTACACTTTTCCTGCAGCCCAAGTACTTGCTGCTATTTTTTTAAAGCATTCTTCAATCTGTATTTACAATTAATTATACAGCAGCTGGTTGTGATCATGTGTGGTCAGATTAGTGTGTTAAAGCAATGAAAATGGAAATATTGGAGCAATTGTTTGAGTAGATTCAGGTGTTCACTCCAGTTAGGGTAATTGGAGGTTTAATGTAATCCCTCTCGATTCATGTGAAGGAGCCGCTCACCGGGATCAGTATGTTCCTTAACCCCATGGAAGCTGTCCTTGATAGATGTGGTGATTATTAATTGGAAACGTGCCCATTGCCTTTCTAAGTAATGTAATCCATTACTAATTAAAGATTAAATTAGAGAGAATCTTGGCTGTCTACATTCTGATGACTGATGGCCATGATGTGGAGATGCCGGCGTTGGACTGAGGTAAACACAGTAAGAAGTCTCACAACATCAGGTTAAAGTCCAACAGCTTTATTTGTAGCAAATGCCACTAGCTTTTGGAACTGGCTGTTCCTTCATCAGTGAGAACTCCCACCACCTGACGAAGGAACAGCCAGTTCTGAAAGCTAATGGCGTTTGTTACAAATAAACCTGTTGGACTTTAACCTGGTGTTGTGAGACTTCTTACTGATAGCCACACAGGCTTTACAAATTGCTGTGGTTGATTCTATATTAACTATGGCAATTAATCACGGGTGGTAACGATGAACCTTGTCAGTGAAAATTGCTGCCTCATACCCCGGAGCGAGTTTCCTGCGTGATACCTAAATTGGAAAGGGAGGATTTCTGTAACAGGCTTTTAAAAGAGAACACTGATTTTGGTTTATTGATCGGATTGATTGGAGTAGGTGATCTTTTTTAAAGAAAAC
Source organism: Carcharhinus amblyrhynchos (assembly GCF_965287045.1). Lineage (NCBI taxonomy): Eukaryota > Metazoa > Chordata > Chondrichthyes > Carcharhiniformes > Carcharhinidae > Carcharhinus > Carcharhinus amblyrhynchos. Next base: position 46,710,633 of record NC_137345.1, read on the forward strand.
ATCGCTCATCTTTTTACAGCTGCCAAATCTACTGCATGGCCTTAAATCCAAAAGTTTCAACAATTGAACACAAGGTCATTATTTTTAAGTCAAGGTCGATCTCACGCCAGAATAGTGGAAGTACATAACAGTGGGTGTGAGATTTAACGGGCTACAAGCAGGAGAGGTATGTGAGATATTGCTGAAAGAAAGTGACAGTAAAGCTTTTCGTCTTGCACTCATCAGAACAGATACGCAAGGATCCTGTTAGTGGATTCTACACAGGCTACTGGAAGGTAAGGTATCCAGAAAAAGATGAAGCTGCCTGTTTTACATTGCTATTATGCAGTAGCAACACGAGTGATATTTTCCACTAACAGGATGTTGCCATCAAGTCAAAAAGATGTTCTGCCCTTCAGACAAAGGAGTAATGTAGTATAGAAGTTTCAGTGTCAGTGTGATGCCAGGTATCTAAGCCATACATCCTAACAACTAGGATGGATTCTATAGGATGTCCCTTTGGCTGTTTGCAACAGGTAAAGTACTGACTATATTCAACCAACCTGTACGTGCAAAACTCAATACATACTGTGCAGCATTTGATCTGATTCCATGTTTGGGGAACACTTGCTAAACAATCCTAATTGGGTTGTTTGTACATAATCAGTCGGGATTATTTGTACGTGCTAGGAGCTGCATATATTCACATTCAGGGCCGTATTCTTTGCAGACTGAAGGAACATGTCCCCACATTTCACTTTTTTCAACTAAACAAATGCTAGGGGGACAGCTATTACCTGTCTCGTTCCCTGTGGTACTGCCTTGACCAATCAGAGTCAACCTGCTTGGTTTGAATTTCAACAAAAGTTTGACAGCTAATTGTTCCCTGTTGTACTTTCCAATCTACAGTCAGAGTCCTCTTGCCAACAAATCGGCAGCCACTTCTCAAACAATATAAATTATTGTTCCCTTTAGATTTGGAATTCTTATGAATCTGACCTGATGAGTAGAAGATGGAAAACTTTGATAACGTGTTGCTTTTCGGCAATATTCAAGTTCTGTCATACCAAGCAGCTGTATGTGAGATTTGTGACTTGTATCTTTTCATCTGGTCAATCTTCATGAAGAACTTAACACTTGTGTGCTGCTTAATCATAACCACAGGATGTCACAAAGTGCTTCAAACCTCATGAACCACGTTTTAAGCGCAGTCATTGTTGTTTGTGCACAATAGGGTGCCTCAGACATTAAATGAGATCAGTGGCCAGCTGGCTGAGAGAAGAACATTTGACCAGGACAGATTGCCACAGTAGTGATGTTAAAGCTTCTCTTGATAAAGAACTTATACCCTTTAGAAAGATTAACCAACAGTGTAATGTTAAAATGATCAAGAACCCAATGCCTCACCACACCTGCTGACATTGTAAGTCCCTGTTGATGTTTGTCTCTTTAGTTGGAGGAACAGCAGACATTGGAGGAAGCTATTGGCATGGCAACGGCAGCAATTCAACATGAAGGACTGACACAGGACACAGTTATGACAGATAATGACCCATGAAAATGAAGATCAGGAAACAAGTGCCACATTCACGAGTGAATAAGCTGCAGTTTGCTACCGAGTACTGTCCAGTGAAATCCTGGGAACCAAACGTAAGCTACTCACAGACATTTTAAACGAGTCTATTCTCAGGACTAATAATTTACTGCGTGTATGTTGATTCAACTCAGGTGATTTTACACAATAAAGAAAGGGTTTTATGATGAAAAGGAGTTTTAGAGCTGCTGTACTGATTAATAGACTTGTGGATTTACTTGTACAGTATAAGATATAGTTTTATTGAAAATTTCCATAGTTTTGCTTTTTATTAAAGATGAAATGTTTACTGAAACTGGTGTAGGGTTGGCTTCTGTGCAGAGTTGGAACGAGCATCGAGCTGGTCATTTTAATGGCAATCAGTGACAAGGTTTCAGAATGTGTATGCTGCATTTTGAGGTCCAGTACTTGATGCTATATGAAGCTGTATATGTATATATGAAAATAAAATTTGAAAACTGCTTAAACCTTGGCCTTTGTAATTTTTTTTAAAACTTCATTCACACGGGTGTGGGTGTCACTGGCTGGGCCAGAATTTATTGCCCTTCATGAATTGCCTTTGAGAAGGTGGTGGTGAGCTCTTTGTGGAATCGTTTAGCTCTGTCTGTCACTTACTTCTTGTGCTGTTTGCACATGGTCCTGTGTTGTAGCTTCATCAGGTTGACACCCCATTTTTGGATATGCCCGGTGTTGCTCCTGGCATGCACTCCTCATTGAATCAGGATTGATCCTCTGGTTTGTGGCATTGGTAGACTGGGGATATGCCGGGCTACGAGGTTACAGATTGTGGTTGAGTACAATTCTGCTGCTGCTGTTGGCCCACAGTGCCTCATGGTTGCCCAGATTTAATTTATTTGTTAGTCACAAGTAAGGCTTGCAATTAACACTGCAATGAAGTTACTGTGAAAATCGCCACACTCTACTGCCTTTTTGGGCCAATGCACCTAACCAGCACATCTTTCAGACTGTGGGTGGAAACGGGAGCACCCGGAGGAAACCCATGCAGACACGGGGAGAACGTACAAACTCCACACAGTGCCCAAGCCGGGAATTGAACCTGGGTCCCTGGTGCTGTGAGGCAGCAGTGCCAACCATTGTGCCACCATGCTGCCCCCATTTGCTCGATCTGTTGGCAGTCTATCCCATTTAGCATGGCGATAGCTCCACACAACATAACAGAAGGCATCCTTAGTGTGAAGACAGGAATTCGTTTCCACAAGAACTGTGGTGTGGTCATTCCTACTGAGATTGTCAGGGACAGATGCATCTGCATGAGCAGGTTGGTGAGGATATGGTCAAGTATGTTTTTTCCTCTTGTTGGTTCTCTCACCACCTGGCAGAAACCCGGTCTAGCAGCTATGTTCTTGAGGACACAGGGCTAGCTTGGTCTGTTGTGGTGCTACTAAGCCACTTTATATAATGGACATTGAAGCCGTCCACAGAATACAGTCTTCACCCTTATCACTCTCAGTATTTCCCCCAGGTGATGTTCAACGTGGGAGTGGTGGTATGTGGCAGCAGCTTTACATGGTATTCAGCAGGTTTCCTTGCACATGTTTGACCTGATGCCATGAGAGTTCACGAGATCTCTCCCACCTGTATACCACTGTGCTGCCATCTCTGCTGGATCTGTCCTGCTGGTGGGACAGGACGAACCCAGGCATAGTAGTGTCTGAAACATTATTGTACGGTATGATTCTATGGGTATAACTGGACTTTAAGAGAGCTCTTCCAATTTTGGCACAAGTGCCCAGATGTTAGTGAGGAGGACTTAGTAGAATCGACATAGCTGAGTATGCTGTTGATCATTTTTGGTGCCAAGCTCAGTGCTGAATTGTCTGTCCTGTTTCTGTGGCTCTCTCGTCACCTTGGGCCAGACCAGGTAAGGACGGCAGATTTTCTTCCCTAAAGGAAATTAGTGAACAGATGGGTTTTTAACAACAATGGACAATGATTTCATGGTGGTCATTAGAATTTTAATTCTGGATCTTTATTAAATTCCACCATCTTGCCATGGTGGGATTCAAACCTGGGTCCCCAGAGCATTACCCTGGATATTTGGATTATTGGTCCAGCGACAGTACCACAATGCTACTGCCTCCCTCCTATAATTTGAGTTGCTGCCTAATTATTTATTATGGAGTATTTGATGTTGGGAAGGTTATAGGAAGGTTAATGTTGGTTCTGATCAAGCATCCAGTACTACAATCATATTTATTTTAAAAAATCAAGCCAGTTTTTCCTGCATGTGGTAATGTTACTCTTCGTAGTGTCAATTCTGGCAGTAATTAAAAGTTTGCGATCTTTGCATTGAATTAACTGCAGCCATACTGAATAATAGTGCCATGGAATTAGCAATTAAACCACCGACAGTAGATCTGCCTGAGATGAGTCTCCATTCCCTATAAGTTTCTATTTTCCATGATTGTTTTACATACTTAAAACGTGCAGGTGTATTAATCTCACATGTTAGTATGTCAATAGTTAGTCAAATGTCAATTTGTATCTACACAAACCAGTTGTTTATTTATGGATATAACCAGAGGAACTTGATAGAATATGTGTCTTTTTTCAGCAACGGATGAAAACACCAACAAGTGTGTTCAAGCCAAGGGAGCAAGAACTAATGCAGGTCAAATAGATATCCCAAACCATCCAAACGCTTCTGTGAAACATTCAGGCACTAGACAAGTCATCATTTACATGTATTCAGCAAGAAAATAATTTTTAGAAAAAATTGCATTGTGTGTGTGTGTTGGAACATTCTAGAAAATAGAAGTACAGAATGCAGGGTTATCGCCGGTTTCTTTTATGTTTTGGTTTAATTTGAAATCGTAATTAAATACTCTGCAGCAAGGGAAAAAGTTTCTGAACCGGCTTTCAAGATTATTGATTTGTCTTAATGGCCGTGAATAAAGGTTAAATAAATGATTCACCATCATTGCTGTACTTAGAATCATAGGATTCCTGCAATACAGAAGGAGGCCATTCAAGTTTGCACCAACAGTAATCTCACCAGGCCCTATCCTGTAACCCCACATATTTATCCTGCTACTTCCCCTGACACTAAGGGACAATTTAGCATGGCCAATGAACCTAACCTTCATATCTTTGGACTGTGGGATGAAACCGGAGCACCCAGAGGAAACCCACACAAACACAAGGAGAACATGCAAACACCACACAGACAGTGAACCAAGGGCGGAATCAAACCCAAGTCCCTGGTGCTATGAGGCAGCAGTGCTAACCACTATGCCACCAGGATTTGTTAACTGTTTAGCTTGATATATATTGAGGAGGAGAGATTGTAACTTTAAAACTACCAACTTTTGCATGGTGAGGCAGGAATGTAGTATCAAAATGGAAAATTCCTGGATTTGTACAGTTGTCCTTTTCTGAGGAAGGATGCCCTTGCTAGAAGGAGTGCAGTGAAGGTTTACCAGGCAGATTCCTGGAGTGACATGTCTGTCATATGAAGAGAGTCTAAGCCTCTTGTATGACAGACCTGCCATCCCAGGAATTGTATCCAGGAATCCCAGAATATAATGAGGATTATATTCCCATAAATTTAGAAGAAGGTGGGGGGGTGGTGGTGGAATCTCATAGAAACTTATAAGATTCTAATAGGGTAGATTCAGAAAGAATGTTCCTAATAGTGGGGAAGCCCAGAACTAGGGGGTCATAGTTTGATAAGGGGTAACCTTTTAGAACTGCGTTGAGGAGAAATTTCTTCGCCCAGAGGGTGGTGAATATTTAGAATTCACAACAGAAAGTAGTTGAGGCCAAAACATTTGATTTCAAGAACAAATTAGATATGGCTCTTAGGGCTCGAGATTTGGGGGAGATCAGGATATTGAATTCGATGATCAGCCATGATCAAAATGAGTGGTGGAGCAGCTCAAAGGGCGAATGGCCTACTCTTACTTCTAGTTTCTATGTCCCTATGAGCCATTCTGATGTCTTAATGTTGTGCAGAACATTGTCTCCTGATGCCTTGAGGTAAAGGATCGTGAGAGATTGAACAGAGTACGGTGATGAATAATAGTCCTCACATTTTCCAGCTGCAAGAGACTGAACTGTTTTATCTTTACTGAAGTGGTGAGTGTGACTTCACTCCTTTGTTTATCATTGCCTTTATTGGGTTATGTGAACTTTGGCTGGCTTTCCTTCATGCCAGTGGTATGTGCTCCTCTCGTGCTTCCTCTTCATTCTCATTCCCTGCTTTCTGAGATGTGATAAGGATTCTTTTTAAGAATGGTTAGCTGGTGAATAAAATGTAAATGAATTAACTGCAAAGATATTGATGTTTGTCTTCTGAGTTTGCAACATTGGATCGTTACATCAGTTCCAGAGTTTCTTTGTTTTGATGGAATATTGTTATTTTAAACTCTTGGTTTGTGCAGTGCAAACATGTGCGCAAACAATATTACAGGTACAAAAACATGGTGGGCATGGTAGCACCCAGAAGTCATGCGTATAAATTCTATTGTAGCAATTTGAAAATTGAATATATCTGACCATTTATGGATTAGCTTCTTGGTCTTTTTGGCTGAGATCAAGCGAGGTACAATGCCTCATCTTGGATCAAGTATGCCTTTTGTGGGGACCATGAATGGATTCATTTTGAATTTGACTTTTGGAGCAAGCAAAATTCAGGTGCACATGGTCCGCTCTGAGCATTGGCTTTGTTGGAGTAAACACTCAAAAGTTGTGGACTAGCACATGGATTCTCCGATGTTCTTTTTTAAACAATTAGTTCACTAATGCAGGGAAAGGAACCAGCTATCCCTACCTTGCCCGTAGATTACTTCAGGCCTACACTTCGTTGTTGACGTTTAATGCATTTTGATGCGGCTTAGCAAGAGTCTTTCGCTTGTACAAAAAGTTACAATGCAGTGAAAGCTAGGTTCACTAGGCTGATACCGGAGATGAGGGGGTTGGACTATGAAGAGAGACTTCATAGACTGGGTCTGTACTCGTTGAAGTTTAGAAGGATGAGGGAGGATCTTATAGAGACGTATAAGATAATGAAAGGACTGGGTAGGGTAGAGGTTGAGAGATTCTTCCCGCTCAGAAAGGACAGCAGGACTAGAGGGCACAGCCTCAAGATAAGGGGGGGGGAGCAGTTTAGAACGGAGTTGAGGAGGAACTTCTTCATTCAAAGGGTGGTGAATCTCTGGAATTCTCTGCCCTTTGAAGTGGTGGAGGCTACCTCGCTAAATATATTTAAGTCACGGGTAGATAGGTTTTTGACAGACAGGGGAATTAAGGGTTATGGGGAGAAAGCGGGAAAGTGGAACTGATCCACTTCAGATCAGCCATGATCTTATTGAATGGCGGGGCAGGCTCGAAGGGCTAGATGGCCGACTCCTCCTATTTCTTATGTTCTTAAGCTTTTTTAGAGAACCTCGGAGCAAATGGGAATGCTCAATAAATGTGGTGAATCTGGAATCTAATGCAATCAATTATCAGTGACAGAGTGACTTCAGTATATGGCCGAGAAAGCATGGATTTGTGATGGGTAAATCAGGTCTGATTAAGCTAATTGAATTCTCTGAGGCTGCCACAAACCTGTTGGTCAGGGAGATGTACAGATGTTGTCTGTATGGAGTTCCAGAGGCATCTGATACAAGAGGTTATTAGCAAAAACAGAAAGATATGGAATTGGGTGTAACATTTTGACATGTCAATACTGTAATTGTTTGGGGGATAGTAGGGATAAAAGGAATACATTCTGATGGAATATGTGCTGTTCCCCTGGGATCTGTACCACTGTCTTAACGTTTCACCTTATATAGCAGTGACTTGGATGATGAAACAGAAGTTGAATATTTAAGTTTGCAGATGAAATGAAGTTGCGTAGATCAGAGCAGGAATCTACAAAAGCTCAGATTCAATGAATGGGTGTGTCTATCGCAGAATTCCAAGTGAGGAAGTGGAGGTCATCGTCTAGATCCAAGAAGATCGACTTGGAATTCTCCGCTCCGATAACAAGTGACAAGGTGCTAAAGGTAATACAAGCCAGTTTTATGCACAATGCCTCAGGAAGAGTACACTGGTTTTTAGAGTGAGTATGGTGTCGCTTCACCAGGTTTGAGTAACATTGAAACAAGAGTAGGCCATTTACACATAGAACTTTTACTCATAGAAACCCTACAATGCAGAAAGAGGCCCTTCGGCCCATCGAGTCTGCACCGAACACAATCCTACCCAAGCCCTACCCCCATATTACACCCACTAATCCCTCTAACCTACACATCCCTAGACACTAAGGGGCAATTTCTTAGCATGGCCAATCAACCTAACCTGCACATCTTTGGACTGTGGGAGGAAACCGGAGCACCCGGAGGAAACCCACGCAGACATGAGGAGAATGTGCAAACTCCGCACAGACAGTGACCCGAGCTGGGAATCGAACCCAGGGCCCTGGAGTTGTGAAGCAGCAGTGCTAACCACTGTGCTACCGTGCCACCCTAGCCCCTCAAACCTGATCAACCATTCTGTTAGATAATGGCTATTCTGTGACCCAATTTCATATACATAGCTTTGCTCCATATCTGTTAATACCTTTGGTTTTACAAAATCTATCAATTTAATTTAAAATTTGGAATTGATCCAGCATCTTTGTGGAAGAGAGTTCCAAACTTCTGCTACAGTTTGGGTGTAGAAGTATTTACTGTCTTCAATCCTGAAGAGTGTGGCTCTAATGATAGGGAAAGTAAGAAGTCTCACAACACCAGGTTAAAGTCCAACAGGTTTGTTTGGTAGCGCAAGCCACTAGCTTTCAGAGTGCTCCTTCATCAGGTAAGTGGTACCTTGTCTCTTGTACCAGCCACCTGATGAAGGAGCAGCACTCTAAAAGCTAGTGGCTTGTGCTACCAAATAAACCTATTGGACTTTAACCTGGTGTTGTGAGACTTCTTACTGTGTTTACCCCAGTCCAAGGTCGGCATCTCCACATCGTACCGAGTGATAGGTGACATAGCCTAAGTCCTGGATTCCACAACCCCAGGTGGGAAGGGAACTTGGAGATGGCAGTTATCCCTGGCACCTGCTGCTCTTGTCCTCCTAGATGGTGGAAGTTGTGGGAAGGTTCATTACATTAATGGGATGATAGGATTGAATTGTTGTTAGAAGAACGTGGGAGAAATATCTTTGATATGCAGTTCTAATAATGGTCCACCAGATGGTGCAAAAGCAGTGTCATTCCCACATCAGAACATCAAAGTCCTTGGCCAGACTTTTCCAAGCAGCAATCACTGTTGGATTGTCAGTCCTTCTACTCCTACTTCCCTCCCCCATTACCAACCTGCCAGCATTGGCCTGGTGTCTCTGGGAATAAAAGATCAGTCTCCAATACATAGCTGCATTGAATCCTGGAGAAAAATTATCAGGACATTTAAAATGTTATTTTTGACTCGTCCCTCTTCTTCAATATTTTTCAATCTGTTAATGGGGAGAAAAGGCTGTTGCAGTGTCAGACAAGAGTCATCCAACTGGGGTAGGAAGATGTTGGGGGGGGGGTCATGTGATAAAGCCAGGGTGGCAGGGTGACAGTGGTTAGCGCTGCTGCCTCTCAGCGCCAGGGAGCGGGTTCAATTCCAGCCTTGTTTGTCAACTGTGATTAAATGTATCGTAGAATCCCTACAGTGCAGAAGGAGGCCATTTGGCCCATCAAGCCTGTGCCAACTCAGCATCTTACTCAGGCCTGCCCTGCCTCATTATCCTGTGCATTTACCATGGCCGATCCACTTAACCCGCACATCTTTGGGCTGTGGGACGAAACCCATGCAGACAAGAGGAGAATGTGCAAACTCCACACAGTCAACCAAGGCCCAGAACAAACCTGGCTGTCTGGCACTGAGAGGCAGCAGTGCTAGCCACTGTGACACCCACAGTGTGTTAGGTGTTACAATGTTAGTGTGAAAAAATGCGTAGATTAGGGGCAATTAGCAGAGTAACTACGTGAGGTATGGGTTAGAGCCTGGGTGGGATATTGTGTTGGAGAGTTGGTACAAACTGCTGAGACAAATGGCCTCCTTCTGCACTGTAGGATTCTAAAGCATTCTATAGGAAAGTCCAATGCCTTTGCAATAAAGGCCACCATTCCATTTGCATTCCTAGTTGCATACTGTACCATCTTGTGATTCATATTCCATAAGACAGCTCAGCTCCTGACCTCATCCCAGCTTGGTCTAAGCATGCACGATAAAGCTGAACTCGAGATGAGGAGGGTGAACGCCCTTGGCATCATAGAGTCCATGGAAACCCTACAGTACAGAAGGAGGCCATTCAGCCCATTGAGTCTGCACCGACCACAATCCCACCCAGGTCCTATTCCCATAACCCCCTCACATTTACACTGCTAATCCCCCTGACCCAAGGGTTAATTTAGCATAGCCAATCAACTTCACCTGCACACCTTTGGACTGTGGGAGCTAACCGGAGTACCCGGAAGAAACCCACACAGACACTGGGGGAATGTGCAAACTCCACACGGACAGCATTTGATGGAGTGTGGTATTAAGGAGCCCCAGCAAAATTGGAATTGGAGAAAACCCTCTGCTGGTTGTAATCATATCTAGCACAAAGGAAGATGGTTGTGGAGGTTGCAGGTCAATCATCTCAGTTTCAGGACATCACCTCAGTATTGTGTGGTAAACCCAACCATCTTTAGCTGCTTCATCAATGATCTTCCCTCTGTGTCATAAGGTCAAAAATTGGGATGTTTGCTGATGATTGCACAATGTTCAGCATCATTCACAATTCCTCAGGTACAGAAGCAGCTCATATCCTCATAAAGCAAGACCTGGACAATATTTGGGCTTGGGTTGACAAGTGGCAATGAACATTTGCGCTGCACAAGTGTCAAGCAAGCCCCTCAGTTCACTTAGGGATGGGCAATAAATGCTGGCCCAGCCAGCAATGCCCACACCCCATGAATGAATGGCAAAACAGAATGACCCTCTCCAATAAAAAGGAATCCAACCATCTCCCCTTGACATTCAATGGCAATACCATCACTGACTCCCTCAGTATCACCATTCTGGCCAGAAGCTGAAGTGGACAAACCGTATAAATAGCGTAGCTACAAGAGCAGGTCAGAGGATAGGAACCCTGACAAATAACTCATGTCTTGACTACCTAAAGCCTGTCTACCATCTACAAAACACAAGTTAGGAGTGTGATGGAAAACTCTCCAATTGCCTTGATGAGTGCAGCTCCTTCAACACCACAGGAACTCAACATTACTGAGGACAAAGCAGCTCATTTGATTAGCAAAAGCACCCCATCCATCAGTTTCAACATCTATTTGCTTTACCATCAGCACACAGTGGCAGCAGTGTGTACCATCTACAAGAAGCACTCACCAAGATTGCTTCAACAGCACCTTTCAAACCTGTGACCTCTACCACCTAGAAGGATAAGGATAGCAGATGTGTTGGGACACGGTTCAAGTCAGAAACTCCAAAGTGTTTCCTGGAGCCCATCTGGGTCATAATTTTTGCACCTTGAATTTGGCTAGGATAAGCATAAGATGTTTCATCTCAGGTTGATTCAAGTGACCCACTAGGGAGCTTTTATCAAACAAAGTTTATTTAAGAATATAGTTAACATGCATAGTAAGAAAATTAGCAAGAACTGTTATCAATTACAAACCAAACAAAACAACTGCAATGATATATAACCCTTAACAAATATATCTAAGATCGAATCAAACCAATCCCATAAATAAAACCCTTCCACAGGGTTAACACAGCAAAGAATAATGCTCATGTGATATTGGAACTGTATGAACCTTGGACGAATGCTGCAGTTCTCTTGATACACTCAGAATAGCTTCCCTGAACACCAGGGAGAGAGAGAAACTTCTTTTCAACTTGATGCCCCTTCTAAAACTAAAACGTGCAGCTCAGAACCGAAAATGAAAGCTCCTGTCACCTGATCTGCAAACATTCTTCCTCCTGATAAAACAACCCAAAGTAAAAATAAACAAACCCTGTTTAAACAAATGAAGGAGCAATGAAAGGACTCATACAGACAGCCCGGTAACAGTGAGATCAGCTAAGGCTGCGAGCTCCAGAGGACATGATTTTAAAATAAATCTTAAAGATACACTAATGTCACAACGGTGCAATTAGGTAGCAAATTCCAAGACTTCAGCCCAGCAACAATGAAAGAAGAATGAAATATTTCTAATTAGGACGGTATTCAAACTGAAGTCGAACTTGTAGATTTGTATGTGGCTTGATTGAGCATTCAATTTCACTTGCCTTTATATGTTATTATCGATGTTATCATAGAATTCCTACAGTGCAGAAAGAGGCCATTCAGCCCATCAAGCTTGCACAGACAACAATCCCACCCAGGCCCTATCCCTATAACCCCACATATTTACCCTGCTAATCTCCCTAACACTTATGGGCAATTTACTGTGACTAATCAACCTAACCCTAGCACATCTTTGGACTATATGGGATATAACTAACTCCTAGAGGCAAGTTTCAAGATGGCGATGTGACTCTGAAATGTTAGGTTCAGTCTCTGGTTAATTGAGCTGGGAGTTTGCTGGTAGATACTCTATTCCTTCTAACAATGAGACTGTCGAGGGAATGTGTAATCATAGAAAAATGCAAACGCAAAGAGGAAGGACAATTCAGAGTTAAACAAGAAGAGAAAGCAAATGAGCTAACGTTGATTTATTCGTCACAAGTATGCTTACATTAACACTGCAATGAAGTTACTGTGAAAATCCCCTGGCTGCCACACTCTGGCACCTGTTCGGATACACTGGAGGAGAATTTAGCACGGCGGCTGCACCTAACCAGCACATCTTTCAGACTGTGGGGGGAGTCATTCCGGACATCTTGGGAGTGAAGACTTGAGATGGGAGATGACCGAGACCTGACCAGATCAGAGGAATCCCACATAGGCACAGGGAGAACATGCAGACTCCACACAGAGAGTGACCCAAGCTGGGAATCAAACCCTGGCCCCTGGTGCTGTGAGGCAACAGTGCTAACCACTCTGCTGCCAAGTAGGCTATGTTGTACCTGTCCCATTCAGACACTGCAACCAGCTTCTTAATCAAAGTTTTATCCAGCTGCCTTTATTTATGAGAAGAACAAAGTATGGCGCAGATACGATGCAACAAATTTTGTTAAATATAGTTAACCTGTAAATTACCCATTGTGCATACAAGAAATGGATTTGGCTATCCTACCCATAAAGCTAGCTTGAGAGGCTGTAGATTGGCCATGAGTCCCTCTGGTTCCTCTTTGCAAAGATGATTCTCACTGCTCATTGCTTTCTTCCTTCCTTCTCTGATCTGGTCTTGTCTCGGTCATCCCCCATCTCAAGTCTTCACTCCCAAGGTGTCTGGAATGACAATTTTATCCTCCTTTGACCTCGTACTTCTTTTCCCACCTGCCGTTGGTGTTCTGGGGTCTCTGGGGGACGAGGTTGGTGGGGGCAGTCTCAGTGCCCTACGGTTGAGTTGATGACCTGTTGACAGGACACTCGCTCCCGGGTGCCTTGGAGTCTGGCCCCACCTGGGCTGTGGCCTACAGGCCGGTGCCTGTCAAACAGGAGCGATGATCGCTCAATGGGTTACCGATGGGGCGGACCCAGACATTCCTGGCAGCCGGTCTGAGTTCTGTATATTCAAACTTTGGTCAGGTATATAACTGAAGCATAACATCCTTACTTTTAGTTCAATTCCTCTCATAATAAAGGGTAGCGTTCCATTAGCCTCAATTACATTGCTGCACCTGCATACTAAGTCTTTGTGACTCATGCATGAGAAAATCTAAATCCCACTGCACCTCAACATTCTGCAATCATTCTCCACTTAAGTAATACTCTGCTTTCTCATTCTTCCTGCCACCGTGAGTAATTATACTCCAAAGAACAAAACACAAAGAAAATTACAGTACAGGAACGCTTCCCTTCGGCCCTCCAAGCCTGCACCGACCACGAAGTCTGACTGAACTAAAACCCCCTACCCTTCCGGGGACCATATCTCTCTATTCCCATCCTATTCATGTATTCATCAAGACGTCCCTTAAATTCACAACAGTGTCTGCTTCCACTACCTCTGCTGGCAGTGAGTTTCAGCCACCCACCACCCTCTGTGTAAAAAAAAATAATTGCCTCATACATCTCCTTTAAACATTGTCCCTCACACCTTAAAACTATGCCCCCTAGTAATTGACTCTTCCACCCTGGGAAAAGCTTCTGACTGTCCATTCTGTCCATGCCCCTCATAATCTTGCAGACTTCTATCAGGCTGCCCCTCAACCTCCATCGCTCCAGTGAGAACAAACCAAGTTTCTCCAACTTTCCTCGTAGCTAATGCCTTCCATACCAGGCAACATCCTGGTAAATCTTTTCTGTACCCTCTCCAAAGCCTCCACATCCTTCTGGTAGTGTGACGACCAGAATTGAACATTAGTTAGGCCGCATTTGGAAAATAATGTTCTATAAATCTGCAACATGACTTGCCAATTTTTAAACTCAGTGCCCTGGCTGATGAAAGCAAGCATGCCGTATGCCTTCTTGACTACCTTGTCCACCTGCGTTGCCATTTTCAGTGACCTGTGTACCTGTATACTCAGATCCCTCTGCCTATCAATACACTCAAGGGTTCTGCATTTACTGCATATTTCCTATCTTTATTAGATCTTCCAAAATGAAGTTCCAACTGTCAGATTTTTGCCCACTCGCTCAACCTGTCTATATCCAAATACAGTACATCTATAGATTCCCCTTTACCTACAGCACACGTTACTCCATCAATAAACTCTAGAAAATTGGTTATAAGAACATAAGAAATAGGAGCAGGAGTAGGCCATCTAGCCCTTCGAGCCTGCCCCGCCATTCAATAAGATCATGGCTGATCTGTCGTGGCTCAGTTCCACTTTCCCGCCCTCTCTCCATAACCCTTAATCCCCTCTCTGATCAAAAACCCATCAACCCGCGTCTTAAAAATATTTAGCAAGGCAGCCTCCACCACTTCAACGGGCAGAGAATTCCAGAGATTCACCACCCTTTGAGTGAAGAAGTTCCTCCTCAACTCTGTTCTAAACCGACCCCCCCTTTATCTTGAGGCTGTGCCCCCTAATCCTACTGTCTCTTTTGAGCGGGAAGAGTCTCTCCACCTCTATCCTATCCATCCCATTCATCATCTTATACGTCTCAATGAGATCTCCCAGCATTCTTCTAAACTCTAACGAGTACAAGCCTAGTTTATTCAGCCTCTCCTCATAGCTCAACCCCCTCAACTCCGGTATCAGCCTAGTAAACCTCCTCTGCACTCCCTCCAAGGCCAAAATATCCTTGCGTAAATACAGCGACCAAAACTGCACACAGTACTCCAGCTGCGGCCTCACCAATGCCCTATACAGCTGCAGCAAGACCTCCCTTTTATATTCAATCCCCCTCACTATGAAGGCCAGCATCCCATTCGCCTTCCTGACCACCTGCTGCACCTGCAAGCTGGGTTTTTGCGACTCATGCACAAGGACCCCGAGGTCCCTCTGAACCGTCGCCTGCTGCAGTTTTTCGCCACGTAAGTAATAGTCCTTCCTACCATTATTCCTACCAAAGTGGACCACCTCGCACTTGCCAACATTAAATTCCATTTGCCATTTCCTGGCCCATTCGCCCAGCCTATCTAGATCCTTCTGCAGACTCTCCACACCCTCCGCACAATTTGCCGTTATACTCTATACCCCTTCCTATAAAGGCTAACATATAATTTCCATGAAGGCCATTCAGTGCCTCAAAGTTGCACTGAGATCATAGCTGATCTGATTGTGGCCTCAACTCCACTATCCTGCCTGTCTGTCCTTGTTAATCAAACATCATCCGTCTCTGCCTTGAATATATTCAATGATCCAGCCTCCCCTGCTCTCTGAGAAAGCAAATTCCACATTGAGAGTAGAATTTTGGCTTATCTCAGTCTCAAATGGGAGACCCTAGTTCTAGACACCGAGAGAAGAGGAACCATCCCTCAGTGTCCACCCTGTCAGGTCTCCTCAGTACCTTGTATGTTTTATTATGATCACCTTTCGTTCTTCTAACCAGCAATGAGTATAGGTCCTACCTGCTCAACATATCCTTTTATCATAAGACAATAAGACATAGGAGCAGAATTTGGCCACTCAGCCCATTGAGTCTGCTCCACCATTTAATCATGGCTGATATTTTTCTCATCCCCATTCTCCTGCCTTTTCCCCACAACTCCTGATCCTCTCATTAACCAAGACCCTATCTATCTCTGTCTTAAAGACACTCAATGACCCGTCCTCCACAGCCTTCTGCGGCAAAGAGTTCCACAGATTCAACACTCTCTGGCTGAAGAAATTCCTCCTCATCTCTGTTTTAAAGGATCGCCCTTCAGCCTGAGGTTGTGGCAGGAATCCAGGGAGCCAGGTTTGATTCCCAGCTTGGGTTACTGTCCGTGTGGAGTTTGCACATTCTCCCTATGTCTGCGTGGGTTTCCTCTGGGTGCTCCAGTTTCCTTCCACAGTCCAAAGATGTGTGGGTTAGTTTGATTGGCCGTGCTAAATTGACCCTAGTGTCGGGGGATAAGCAAGGTAAATATGTGCGATTAGGGGGAAAGGGCCTGGGTGGGATTGTGGTTGGTGCAGACTCCTTCTGTACTGTAGGGATTCTATGCTCTTTTAACTCCTTTGCTCCTCACTTCAGCCTTCCCTTTAATAGTCCCTGATCATTCTCTGTCGACATTTTGCTCCAGCCTCCTCCTCCTTCCAATTGTCACTTTCCCTCACCAAGTAACAATGTGGTCTGTCTCAAAACATCACTTACATGGCACAGTGATTAGCAGTACAGCGTCACAGTGCCAGGGACCTGGGTTCGAATTCTGGCTTGGGTCACTGTCTGTGTGGAGTTTGCACATTTCTCCCCATGTCTGCATGGGTTCCCTCCGGGTGCTCCAGTTTGTTCCCATAGTCTGAAAGACGTGCTGGTTAGGGTGTATTGGCCGTGCTAAATTCTCCCTCCGTGTACCTGAACAGGCGCCAGAGTGTGGCAACTAGGGGGATTTTCACAGTAACTTCATTGACTTTTTAATGTAAGCCTACTTGTGACAATAATAAATAAATTATAAATATATATAATGAGGAAAAAAAACAAATGAAATATGAAAGTATGTCAGGGATTTATGACATAAATTTATCGCATTCTTTCTTGGATTTGTTACGAAGAGAACATAAGAACATAAGAACATAAGAAATAGGAGCAGGAGTAGGCCATCTAGCCCTTCGAGCCTGCCCCGCCATTCAATAAGATCATGGCTGATCTGTCGTGGCTCAGTTCCACTTTCCCGCCCTCTCCCCATAACCCTTAATCCCTTCTCTTATCAAAAACCCATCAACCCGCTTCTTAAAAATATTTAGCGAGGCAGCCTCCACCACTTCAACGGGCAGAGAATTCCAGAGATTCACCACCCTTTGAGTGAAGAAGTTCCTCCTCAACTCCGTTCTAAACCGCCTCCCCTTTATCTTGAGGCTGTGCCCCCTAGTCCTACTGTCTTTTTTGAGCGGGAAGAGTCTCTCCACCTCTATCCTATCCATCCCATTCATCATCTTATACGTCTCAATGAGATCTCCCCTCATTCTTCTAAACTCCAACGAGTACAAGCCTAGTTTATTCAGCCTCTCCTCATAGCTCAATCCCCTCAACTCCGGTATCAGCCTAGTAAACCTCCTCTGCACTCCCTCCAGGGCCAAAATATCCTTGCGCAGGTGCGGCGCCCAAAACTGCACACAGTACTCCAGCTGCGGCCTCACCAATGCCCTATACAGCTGCAGCAAGACCTCCCTACTTTTATATTCAATCCCCCTCGCTATGAAGGCCAGCATCCCATTCGCCTTCCTGACCACCTGCTGCACCTGCAAGCTGGGTTTTTGCGATTCATGCACAAGGACCCCGAGGTCCCTCTGCACCGTCGCCTGCTGCAGTTTTTCGCCACGTAAGTAATAGTCCTTCCTACCATTCTTCCTACCAAAGTGGACCACCTCACACTTGAGTCTGGAGGCAAGATCCCCAATTAGTTATGATTCCTGATGAAATGTCCCCAGATTGTTATGCACCCAGCAGAGGAGGAATGAACTGATTCCCCTTCTTTATTCAACCCCTTTGGTTAATTTAAAATGGTCCCTTCCCTTGTGGATATCCCTTTTCCCAGTCCAAATGTATTTATATCCTAGAAGGAATCACGTTAACCAGGCATTCTTGAGTTAAAGAAAGTATTAATTTATTAGTTACTAAAATGCAAGAAGAGAAAAGTAACAATTTGGTATACGTACACATAGATTGGAAATGGGAAATTAATTGAAAAATGAAAGTGAAGAAGGTATACGAATCTGACATTGGTTTGTCTGCGAGGAGTAGATGGCGACACTGCAGCTGTTGGGTGATTCTGGCAACGAGATTCTTGGTTCTTCAGGTTAGCTGAAAGGAGTTGCCCTGTTTCCTTTTCGATTGTGGCTTTGTTGACTTGTGACAGACTTCCAGCAATCCAAGAGAGTAAAAAAGAGACTTTTTTTGCACCTGCAAGAAGGGGGGTGTCTGGTGGATGTTCATCAGACTGTGACCTTCACACATCAGCACAGTAGACCTAGAACACAGAGATCAGGGTTGCAGTTGGTTTTTAACTCTTTTTCTTTTGTATTCCTGGATGGCAAAAACACAAATATGTCTTTCGACCAGAAACTGCTTTCTTTCAACTCATGTCCATTCTTGCATCTCTTCCTTTTGAAGTGCCTCTGTCTGCAATAAGATGCAACATTCTGTGCTGTCTGGACTAGTTGGTCAAGTGTAATCTGCAGAAGAATTTCAGCAAGTGGTTAATTAATAGTCTCAACCAGATTTTGCTTGTATGTCCTTTGTTTTTTTTTAAAAAAATCATGTCTTAAAAGTTCAAAATGTCCTCGTAATTTGGAGCTATGATCCATTGTCATGATGGAATGTATGTTTAAGGCTGGTTAAAATATGTCTGAGTTATGGTATCAGTAAGGGGACAGGAATGATAGGGTCATGGAATCCATCCTGGGGAAGGTTAGATGTGAACTCTCCAATGATTTGCCCCTTGGTTCAAAATATTATGCAACCAAGATTAGTTGAGTTGGCCCAAGGTCTTTGGAGAAGTTTTCCAGCAAACAGAGAGACATTTTTGGCCTTTTGGCTAAGATCAAGCGCCATCGGATCAAGCCCACGATGGAATGCAATGTCTTATCTTGTCAACTTGGATCTTATTTGTCTCTGTTCTGGATACCATGAATTGATTTCCTCTGAATGCCTCAGAAAAGCAGCCAGCATAATTAAAGACCCCATGCATCACAGACATACTCCCTTCTACCTTCTACCTTCTTCCATCAGGAAAAATATACAAAAGTCTGAGGTCACATACCAACCAACTCATAGAATCCCTACAGTACAGTAAGAGACCATTCAGCCTGTCAGGCCTGCACAGAAACAATCCCACCCAGGCCCTATTCCCATAACCCTACATATTTACCCTGCTAATCCTCCTGACACTAAGGGGCAATTTACCTAACCTGCACATTTTTGGACTGTGGGAGGAAACACACGCAGGCACTGGAAGAATATGCAAACTCCACACAGACAGTGACCCAAGGCCAGAATTGAACCCAGGTCCCTGACACAGTGAGACAACATGCTAACCACTGTGTCACCATGCTGTCATCAAGAGCAGCTTCTTCCCTGCTGCCATCAGACTTCTGAATGGACCTACTACATATTAAGTTGATCTTTCTCTACATACTAGCTATGACTACAACACTACATTCTGCATGCCTTTCCTTCTCCCCTATCAACTCTATGTATGGTATGCATTGTCTGTAAAGCATGCAAGAAACAATACTTTTCACTGTATGTTAATACGTGACAATAATAAATCAATTGGATTTTGAATTTTGATTTGATTTATTACTGTCACCTGTATTTACAGTGAAAAGTACTGTTTCTTGCGTGTTATACAGACAAAACATACTGTTCATAGAGAAGGAAAGAAGTGCAGAATGTAGTGTTACAGTCATAGCTAGGATGCAGAGAAAGATCAACTTAATGTGAGGTAAATCCATTCAAACGTCTGACAGCGGCAGGAAAGAATCTGTTCTTGAGTCTGTGGGTAGTGACCTCAGACTTTTGTATCTCTTTCCCGACCTAAGAAGCTGGAAGAGAGAATGTCCGGGGTGTGTGGGGTGCTGAGTTATGCTGGCTGCTTTGCCGAGGCAGCTGGAAGTGTAGACAGAGTCAATGGATGGGAGGCTGGTTTTTGACTTGATTTGATTTATTATTGTCACATGTATTAACATACAATAAAAAGTATTGTTTCTTGCGCGCTATATAGTTTGCATGATGGATTGGGCTACATTCGGGACCTTTTGTAGAATTTGGTTTTGGGAGCAAGCAAGGAATGGATCTGGATTTTCCCAGTTTATTGAATTTGTAACTTCAAAAATGGGGTTTAAAAAAAAACAAAAAAAAGCCCTTATAGATCAGTAAACCTCAATAATAAACGTGGTCATTTGTAAATAAACCCTAGCAAACCTCAGATATCAGTGTGTGAGAGAATATCTATGTGAGGTGTGGATGGGCTGGAAAGTTTGCAATGGAGAGATTGAGGAGCTGTGCTCGTGCCCGAATTCTTCACCCTTGGGTGGCAGGCGCGCGCCCCCGATGGGTGCCGGGGGCGTGCGGCAGCGCGCTCCCGGGGCCGGGGAGGAGCTGCGCTGAGACGGGGACTGTGCTGAGCGCTGCCCGGGAGACTGGGGCTGAGCTGCGGGGATGGAGTTACGGAACGAGCTGCTGAAGTCTATCTGGTACGCATTCACAGCGCTGGACGTGGAGAAAAGCGGCAAAGTGTCCAAATCTCAGCTCAAGGTAAAAATTGTCCGGGATTTGGAAGGGGAGGTTTGCTGGAATTGCACACACAGTAACAAACTCAGCTTCCAGGCTGTGAGTTAGTGTTGATATTGTGGAGTGTGGCATGTTTCAAAACAACTCCATTTCAGGCTGCTGTTTGCGTATTTCTGTTTTCTTTTTTTAAAAAAAACAAACCCAGCACGTTTCCAGTGACAGGAAGTTACAGTGTGTCAAAAAGACAGGCTGCTGTTTTAAAAGTGTCTTGTTGCGATTGAACTGAAATAGTTAGTGTGATAGTTTTGTTACATGTGGAACTCTGGGTCGCCCCTTACCCCGCCCCGGGTTATTTGAACCATGCCTCGGGAAACTTTAGCCCGACAGAAGTCGTGTCAAATTTCTGCTCAGCCTCGGGACCTCGGCATCAAGACTTTGAAAGTTGCCAAGCGCGACCGAACTTTTCCTATGTGTCAGAGACACGCACACACAGGAAATACACAGCGCAGAAGTGGTCAGAGTTGCTCTGTGGTGCAGCTTCAGTCGTGACTCATGGGTTCTTTAAAACTAAACATCCCATAATCATGGGGCGATTAACGAGAAAAATTACCCCCCCCCCCAGCACATACATTTCATTCCTGGGTTTTATTAAGTGTTTCTCTAACTGGAAGTTCTGAGGGTGCAATGCAGGCTGTGAAAGATACAGCCGGAGGGTTTGACATCCTGGACCCTCCCTCTGCAGCTAATTTGTTGGGCACTTGGTCTTTAACCCACATGCTGATTAATATTCTGAAATATAGCTCCTATCAGCACTGATATGCCTTTTCAATAGCCTTTGCCAAGACCCTTCTCTTGTTCAAGTTTAAAAATAGATGAGAAGGGTAGTGCAGAGGAAGTTCTGTAACTGCTGGTGCAGTAGGCAAATCTATTGGCTCAGGGCTGAGGAGGTACAAAGAAAAATTCAAGCTTCTGAGGGGAAGAATGAAAAAAAAATTAATAACTTCTGAGAGCTTTGTGAAGGCAGCACACTTTGCATGTTTTAGAATCTGTACAGTGCAGAAGGAGGCCATTTGGCCCAATGAGTCTGCACCAGCCACAATCCTGCCCAGGGCCTATCCCCACGACTCCACACATTTACCCTGGTAGTCCCCCTGATGCTAAGGGAGAATTTAGCATGGCCAATCAACCTAACCTTTGGACTGTGGGAGGAAACCAGAGCACCCAGAGGAAACGCAAGCAGACATGGGTAGAATGTGCAGACTTCACACAGACAATCACCCAAGCGGAATCAAACCTGGGTCCCTGGCGCCGTGAGGCAGCAGTGCAAACTAGTGTGTTGCCACGTTTTCTGGTGTTTGTGTGTGAGAGGAAAGTGGCTCTAGTTTGATTCTTTGAGTCCCCATGGTTCCAGATGGCTACAGGCTGTGACTGGTGGTAATTTAAACTAAACATACAGTCCCTATTCAAGGTGTTTCAGTGGCTCTGTATTACAGGAAAAGTTGCAATTTAATAAATTGTTACGTGGAGTATAGTTTCCCCGTCTAGACAATAGCCACTAAACTTCACTTGCATATGAAGTGTTTCGAGATGTTTCTGAGAAAAGATATTGTGTTTTTTTTAAGTATTTACAGTGTTACTGCTTTGGTCGGAGAGATAGTGCAAAGACCCAAATGATTTTGTTTTTCGTAAGTAATATTTAAAAAGTGTTCATCAGTGTCACACTGATTATAGGAAACTATATTAAGGAAAGAACTTGCATTTAGATGGCACCTTTCAGAATCTCTGGATATCCTTAACACACTTCACGGCCAATAAAGTATTTTTGAGATGCAATGGCTGTTGTAACTTGGCCGAATGAGACAGCCAACCAGCGCTCAGCAAGATCCCACATGCAGTGACTGGACAAAAGATTATCTGTTTTTCAGAATCATGGAGTTGTTGCAATGCAGAATGGAGCCCATTGTGTCTGCACCAGTGGTGGCATTGATTGGGATGAATGGTGGGTCTGGGCGAACTCTACAATCATCTTTCAAAAAAAATTGCAATGGGATCTTTCCTGTCCTTATGAGAAAGTGGACAGAGACCTCATCCAGTAGACAGCACGTCAGAGAGTGCAGCCTTTCCTTGGTGCTGTGCCAAAACTTAGGTCTAGGTTATGCATTCAGGTTCTGGGAGTAAGGTCTGAATCTGTGATGTTCTGACTGAGTGCCACCACTGGGCCAAGGCTGACACTTTTAGCTTTGATACAAAAGCAGAAAACGCAGGAAAATCTCAGCTGGTCTGACAGCATCTGTGGTGAGAGAATCGAGCCAATGTTTCGAGGCTGGATGACCCTTCTTCAACCGGACAAAGAGACAAACGGAAATTCTATTTTCTGTGACGAAGGGTCATCTAGAATTGAAATGTTGGCTCTATTCTGTCTCCACAGATGCTGTCAGACCTGCTGAGATTTTCCAGCAATTTCTGTTCTGTTCAGATTCCAGTATTTTGCTTTTAAACATTTGCTTTGATGTTTTGTTTGACCAACAGGTAAGGCAGTGAGATCATTTGGTGATGTAGATTTGAGTTATTTAACACAACATTCATTGGGAATGGATTATTGGAGACTGTTCTTCATACTCTTGTAGTTCTCCCCACCTCCTTTGATTACTGTAATGCTAAAGTTCAGTGTGTTAATCCATTTCACTCACCAATCGTGCATTTGGTTTTTGAAGGGAGCTCCTCAAACTGTAACCATATTTATATTTTCGTGTGCATGCACATGCACTGTGTGACAAGGTCTCAAACTCAAACTCCACAAATAATCAAAAGAATTATCTCCCACTCACATCCCTAGAGAGAAAGGTCCGTGTTCTTCTGTTGCTGTCCCCTGCAACTCCTGAGTTCATTCTCCAACATTGACTCTTGTTGCAAGATGTTGTTCCATAGGCTCATTTAGCATCTTGCCAAACAACCCCTTGATAGTTTTAAATTTAGATGTTTCGCTAGCCAATTTAGGGGTGATTTAGAAGGAATCACTTCTGAAATGGTGGTGAAAATCTGGCACTCTTTCTGCATGAACCCCACCGCCCCCCCCCGCCTCTTCTGTATTCCAAACAAAATATCTTTAATCTAAGCAATATTTCATGGTATTATCAAATGTAAAGAGTGTGGGCAGAACTTTAGTGGCCCCTGGGTGGCATGCTGGGAGCTGAGGGGGTTGGTGGAGGTGATCAGTAAAAGTGCAGGGATTTACATTGGGATGGCTCTCTGATGCAGACATCCCACCGGGGAATTTTGCCTTCCGCATCGCCTACCTGTTGCCAGCGAGCTGATTGACATAAAGGCACATTCTGACGCTACTGAAATTTCCCCCTTCCAGTTTACTGAAGAAGCCAGATGTTGCGGTTCAGCGTCTTCGCTACATCCAAAGCTTCATCGTAAAACTTTAGAATTTAATTATTAGTATCACAAGTAGGCTTGTATTAACACTGCAATAAAGTTACTGTGAAAATCCCCTCGTTGCCACACTCCAGCACCTGTTTGGGTACACGGAGGGAGAATTTAGCATGGCCAGTGCACCTAACCAGCACGTCTTTCGGACTGTGGGAGGAAACTGGAGCACCGGAGGACACAGGGAGAATGTACAGACTCCACAAAGATAGTGACCCAAGCGAGAATCGAACCCGGGCCCCTGGTGCTGTGAGGCAGCAATGCTAACCACTGTGCCACCGTCATGTTGTTAAAGTGGCCATTTTTCCCCATCCCAGGCACTCCTTTCCAGCAGTCCATTTGGGCAAGGGGAGCATCATGAACAACATTACAACAGATGCCTCCTGTTGGTATGTGCCAGAAGTCATTTCATTAGCAATGTAGAATGCAGGATTCTACCTGGAACCCGGGGGGGTCATGACCCACTATTTTTTATCCATTTGTGGGACATGGCGTCACTGGCTGGCTAGCATTTATTTCCCAAGGGCAGTTGAGAGTCAACCACATTGCTGTGGGTTTGGAGTCACATGTAGGCCAGACTGGGTTATGATGGCAGACTTCCTTCCCTAAAAGACATTAGTTAACCAGAAGGGTTTTGCCCATAATCGACAATGGTTTCATGGACGTCGGTAGATTCTTAAATCCAGATTTTTTAAAATTCAAATTCCACTGTAAGCCATGGTGAGATTTGAACCAGTGTCCCCAGAACATTAGCTGAGTTTTTGAATTAATAGTCTAGTGATAATATCACTAGGCCATCGCCTCCCCTGTTGCATGTTCCAGTTAAATTCACATGACTTGGCACAGAATCAAACGTGTGTGGGTGGCTTAACTTTGGATATTTCATAAGTTAAAAGACAAGGTGAGAACGCCAAGCAATTTATCGGGGTAGTCAGTCCCTTGATATTAAATCAAATGGCTTCAGAAAAGAGATTGTCACGGAGTAATATTTAATATTGGCAGTGGATTTAGAGGATTTTCTTGGAATTTCATGTAACTTTTTACTGAACTTCTTCCTTAATTTGTATTGAATATTGTTGGTAACTACTGTGACTTGGTGGTTGGGAACAAGTTAACTGATTGTAGTGATATGGAGTCACAAATTGATGGAAAGGTTGTAAATAATGTTGAAGGGCAGATAAGGTCTGTATAACTGTCGCAATCTGTATTTTGTTTTAAATTCCCTGCAGTTTAAACTTGAACGGGCTGCAGCTTCAGCGGAAGGTTCTTTTTAAAACTCGACTGAAGTGCTTTGATTGACTGTCCATCTGCTGTAGGTCAGAAAAGACCAGTACCATTGAGCAGTTTCAATACAATTCTTTGTTGACAATTTCCCAAGGGTTACTACTGTGTCATTATGATTGCTTACGTATTTCGAAAGCTACGATTATCTCAGCAGGGTGCTCTGACTTCACTGTTTGATTGACAGTTTAAAGTGGCTGTTAAACGTTTAAGTGTCTTTTTGCTGCAGGAGGGCTGCAATGAAGTTTGCTTTTCTATGAAATTAATCATTTGAGATTTAAAAGCTTTGTATGGATTTTATGAATGGGACTTTTTCACTCAAGTGTGCATGAGTGAGAGCTATGATGTGGAGATCCAGCACTGGACTGAGTGGGCACAGTAAGAAGTCTTACAATACCAGGTTAAAATCCAATAGGATAGAGGTGGAGAGACTCTTCCCGCTCAAAAAAGACGGTAGGACTAGGGGGCACAGCCTCAAGATAAAAGGGGGGGCGGTTTAGAACGGAGTTGAGGAGGAACTTCTTCACTCAAAGGGTGGTGAATCTCTGGAATTCTCTGCCCGTTGAAGTGGTGGAGGCTGCCTCGCTAAATATTTTTAAGACGCGGGTTGATGGGTTTTTGATAAGAGAAGGGGATTAAGGGTTATGGGGAGAGGGCGGGAATGTGGAACTGAGCCGCGACAGATCAGCCATGATCTTATTGAATGGCGGGGCAGGCTCGAAGGGCTAGATGGCCTACTCCTGCTCCTATTTCTTATGTTCTTATGGATAGCACGAGCTTTCAGAGCACTGCTCCTTCATCAGGTGAGAGTTATATTAGATTGTTAGAAGTGCTTTTCATCTGCTGATGTCTGTTCCTGTGAATACTGGGTGAACGGCTGTGGAAGGGAGATGGAGATTAGGTTGACATTGAGTTGACATTGAGTCAGCATGAAGGGTATGGGGGGCCGGGGGGATTAAGAGGGTATAGTTGTTGCGGGGTTGAGGGGTGCTGATGGTGAGAGCCTAGCAGCTTCTAAAACAACTGGTCTGCAGGCCTTCTAACCAGCCCACCTCAGCAATTGGAGCCACCTGCCTTGAGGGGGAAAATCAGGCCTAAGATGTGTATCACAAAGAAACAGTTTAATAATCTACAAATGAGTGCTTTCTGAAGATAGACAAAAAGTGCACCTTAATCACACAAAGACATCATAGGACTTAAAAAGAGTGAAACAGACTCAGTAAAACACTGTGAAAATCAAAGAGGAATAAAGACTGCTGCAAAGCAGTGGAGTGAAGTGGAAAGCATGTGAGAAAGAGATAAGAAAATGGTACAGACAGCAATTCTGTAAGGTCAGTGTTTAAAGCACAGCATTATTGAGTTGGCAGGAAGTAGTTGAGATGCAGATCTGGAAGTTTATACTGCGCTTAGTTGAAATGGGTAGGAAGTCAAAGGCAAATGCTGTGTATCAGCTCATCACATGGCCTCTGGATGTTGTGTCGTGTGTATACGAATGTAGATTTGAACATGCTCTGACATGTATGGGTAAAATGGCAAAATCCTGCCAAATTAGTGGTGAAATCAGTATTAAATATTCTCAGTACCAGATTAAGCTGCATACTGGAGGTAATTGTATCATTTCCATATGCTTAGCAAGAATTTTGCTCTCGTTCAAAGAACCCACATTACACACAATAACTTTCTTAACCTCTCACCCATTAGTCAATCGCACTCTAATCTCAGTATGACGTCAAAATATAGAAAAGGTATAATGAGGAATTAACTTTTAAATACTTGTAGGAAGTTGAGGTGGGATAATCCCATTGGCTGCTTGCAGTAATTCTCTGAATGTTTCCATAGAGTGTGGCATCACCCCCCCTCCCAGTCAGTGTGTGGGGAATGGGACTGCAGTGTGGGTCAGTCAGTGTGTGTGGGGAATGGGACTGCAGTGTGGGTCAGTCAGTGTGTGGGGAATGGGACTGCAGTGTGGGTCAGTCAGTGTGTGTGGAATGGGACTGCAGTGTGGGTCAGTCAGTGTGTGTGGAATGGGACTGCAGTGTGGGTCAGTCAGTGTGTGTGGAACGGGACTGCAGTGTGGGTCAGTCAGTGTGTGTGGAATGGGACTGCAGTGTGGGTCAGTCAGTGTGTGTGGAACGGGACTGCAGTGTGGGTCAGTCAGTGTGTGTGGAATGGGACTGCAGTGTGGGTCAGTCAGTGTGTGGGGAATGGGACTGCAGTGTGGGTCAGTCAGTGTGTGTGGAATGGGATTTCAGTGTGGGTCAGTCAGTGTGTGGGGAATGGGACTGCAGTGTGGGTCAGTCAGTGTGTGTGGGGAATGGGACTGCAGTGTGGGTCAGTCAGTGTGTGTGGGGAATGGGACTGCAGTGTGGGTCAGTCAGTGTGTGTGGAACGGGACTGCAGTGTGGGTCAGTCAGTGTGTGTGGGGAATGGGACTGCAGTGTGGGTCAGTCAGTGTGTGTGGAACGGGACTGCAGTGTGGGTCAGTCAGTGTGTGTGGGGAATGGGACTGCAGTGTGGGTCAGTCAGTGTGTGGGGAATGGGACTGCAGTGTGGGTCAGTCAGTGTGTGTGGGGAACGGGACTGCAGTGTGGGTCAGTCAGTGTGTGTGGAATGGGACTGCAGTGTGGGTCAGTCAGTGTGTGTGGAATGGGACTGCAGTGTGGGTCAGTCAGTGTGTGTGGAATGGGACTGCAGTGTGGGTCAGTCAGTGTGTGGGGAATGGGACTGCAGTGTGGGTCAGTCAGTGTGTGGGGAATGGGACTGCAGTGTGGGTCAGTCAGTGTGTGGGGAATGGGACTGCAGTGTGGGTCAGTCAGTGTGTGGGGAATGGGACTGCAGTGTGGGTCAGTCAGTGTGTGGGGAATGGGACTGCAGTGTGGGTCAGTCAGTGTGTGGGGAATGGGACTGCAGTGTGGGTCAGTCAGTGTGTGTGTGGAAGGGGACTGCAGTGTGGGTCAGTCAGTGTGTGGGGAATGGGACTGCAGTGTGGGTCAGTCATGGAGTCATACAGTACAGAAAAGAACCTTCAGCCTATCAAGTCTGCATTGACTGTAACTACCACCAATGGCGAGCTAATTCCATTTTGAATTTATTGTTGTCACATGTATTGGGATTTACTTTTCACAGTATCCCAATCCATGCAACAATAATAAATCAAATCAAAATGGAATTATTGCTTCTTGTGTGCTATACAGTTAAATATATGTACATAGAGTACATCAGGGATCAGAAAAGGATAGGGTGCAGAATGTAGTGAAACAGTTACAGGTAGAGTGAAGAGAAAGATCAGCTTAATTTGAGATAGAACTATTCAAAAGTCTGACATCAGCTGGGAAGAAGCTGTTCTTGAGTCGGTTGATACGTGTCCTGAGACCTTTGTACCTACTTCCTGATGAAAGAACGTGGAAGAGAGAATGTCTGGGATGCGTGGGGTCCTTAATTATGCTGGCTGCTTTGCCAAGGCAGCAGGAAGTGTGGACAGAGTCAATGGATAGGAGGCTGGTTCACAAGAGGGAATGGACTTCATTCACAAGCCTGGTGGTCTTGGGCAGAGCAGGGGCCATACCAAACTGTGGTAAACCAGAAAGGAAGATGGCGCATCTGTAAATGTTGGTGAGAGTCATAGTGGTCATCTCAAAAGGGTAAGGAAATTTGATAAAGTAGAGGTGTTGGTGGGATTTAACTATAACGTTGGCACAGAGGGATCAGGACAGGTTGTTGGTGATCGAGATACTAAAAATCTGAAACTCTTGACCATTTCTTCACTGTTGATGTAGACAGGGGCAAGTCCACACTGTTTTCTGATGTCACTGACGAGCTCCTTCCGTTATTGACACTGAGGGAGGGATTATTGTTGTTGTTGTACCAGTTCACCTATTTCTCTGTGTCTTCTCTGTACTAGTCATGATGTGGGTATGCCGGCGTTGGACTGGCGTAAATACAGTAAAAGGTTAATATCAAATAAATCGGTTGGACTAAAACCTGGTGTTGTCAGACTTTTTACTGTCTTTTCTGTACTACATGTCGTCATTGTTTGAGATCCAACTTTGGTGGTGAGGTCAAACTTGAAATTGGAGTTGGAGGGGAATTTGGCCACAGTCATAAATGTATAAGGAGTAAAGTAGGGGTCTGAGGACACAGCCTTGTGGGGCACTGGTGTGGATAATAATTGTGGAAGAGATGTAACCTATCTTTACTGATTGTGGTCTATGGATTAGGAAGTTAAGGATCCCGATGCAGAGGGAGGTGCTGAGCCCTAGGCCACAAAGTTTGGGGATTGTTGGAATAATGGTGTTGAAGGCTGAGCTGTAGTCAATAAATAGGCGTCTAACATGCGTGTCCTTATTATCTAGGTGTTCCAAGGTTGAGTGCAGGATCAGGGAAATGGTGTCTGCTGTGGACCTGTGGCAGTGGGCAAACTGTAGTGGATCCAGGCAGTCCAGGAAACCAGAATTGATGTACGCCATGATTAACCTTTCGAAGCATTTCAGAGCCACTGGACGATAGTCACTGAGGCACGCTGCTCGGCTTTTCTTTGCTACAGGAATGATGGCCGTCATCTCAAAGCAGATAGGGACCTCGAATTGGAGTAAGGGGAGGTTGAAGATGTTTGTGAATACCCCAGCTGGTTCGTGCAGGATTTAATTACGTGCTGGTACCCCAACCGGGCCAATCACTTTCTGAGGCTTGACTTTCAAGAAGGCTGATCTGATGTCTACTATGGTGACTATGGATACCAGTTCAGCTGAGGCTGTCAGAGGGGGTGATTTCCTCTTGCTGACCTGCTCAAAACTGGCAGAGAATGCATTGAGCTCATCGAGGAGGGGTGTGTTGTTACTGGCGATTCTACTCATCTTCACCGTGTAGCCTGTTATGTTGTGTAGACTTTGCCACAATTGATGGGTGTGAGTGTGGCTAGCCTGGGGCTCTGGCTTGGTCTGGTTTTACCTCTTGGCATCTTTGGATCTCCGTAGGTCGTATCTTCTTGTATGGTTCAGGGTCACCCAACTTAAACGCTTCAGACCTGGACATCAGGCAGTGGATATCTCTGTTTGCCCATGGTTTCTGGTTGGGGAACACATGGATTTGCTTCTTTGGCACACAGTCTTCTACACACTTACTAATGAAGTCAGTTACTGTAATGGCGTACTCATTCAGGCTGTCACAGAGTTTTTAAATATTGACCAATCCACTAACTCCAAGCAGCCCTGTAGGAGATCATCCGATTCCTCAGGCCAACATTGCATGGCTCTCTTTGATGGATTCTCCCGTTTCGCTTTTTGTCTGTAAGCCGGGAGCAGGAGCACAGCCTTTTGGTCTGATTTGCCAAAGTGTGGGTGGGCGATAGAGTGGGGGGCATGTTTGATGTTTGTGTATCAGTGGTCAATTTTCCTGCACGTGTCCTTGAACATTCTGATATTTGGAGTGTTCATCCAAATTTTTTTTAAGGTTTCCGGCCTCCATTACTTTCCCAGGCAGCGCATTCCAGCTTCTCACCACCCTCTGTGTAGAAAGGTATTTTCTTGAACCCTATTCGAATCTCCTGTCCCTTTACCCTAAAACTTTGCCCCCTCGTGATTGACCCCTCAATCAAGGGCAATAGCTGCTCCTTACTCAACCTGTCCATACACTCAATCTTCTATACCTCGATCATATCCCCTCTCAGCCCCTTCCATTATAAAGAAAACAATCCAAGCCTGTCCAGTCTCTCCTTATGGCTCAAATGCTCCATCCCAGGCAACATCCTGGTGACTCTCCTCTGTATCCCCTCCATTGCTATCGCATCCTGCCCAGAGTGAGGTGTAACGACACGAGGTTAAAGTCCAACAGGTTTATTTGGTAACACAAGCCACAAGCTTTCAGAGCGCTGGCTGTTCCTTTGTCAGGATGAGTAGGAGTTGTATTCACAAACAGAGCGTGTAAAGATACAAACTCAATTTACAAGATAATGGATGGCATGCAAGTCTTTGCAGGTAATCAAGTTTTAAAGCTGCAGACAATGTGAGTGGAGAGACGATTAAGCACATGTGTATTGTCTCCAGCCAGGACAATTAGTGAGATTTTGTAAGCCATGGGGGTTACAGGTAGTGTGACAGTCTTTTTCAAATGCTGCTTTTGGCATTGAGAGTAAGCAGTGTGTTTCTTTACCCTCTGTTAATGTTGGAGACTGGAATCTGCGAGAAGATGAAGTTCTTTGTTTTGGAGATTCCGCCGTAGGGAGCAGATCTTTCTCTCAGAGTTGCCGCTTTGGAGGTTGCAAAGAGAGAGGTATCCTCTTCTGTCTCTGGGCTCGGAGACTCGGAGCTGCTGGAGGCTGGATTTGCTTCTGAGTTTTTCCTGCTTTGAGGATATATCCTTCTCTGAAGATTACTGTCTGGATCTCTGTGGTGAGAAGTGGTGAGCTGAGGGTCTAGCATCACCTGGGCAGCTTTGGTTTCTGCGCTGACTGGTCCCTACAGAAAGAATTTCTGTCTCTGGGGTATTGCTTTAAATTGGAGCCACAGGGATAGGATTTCCTTTACTGTGTCCAAGTATTTTAATTGGTAAAAGTTATGTGAACTTTTTTTGTTATATTCTAACTGTGTTCTTAAATAAAGGTTGTTTTGATAAAAGCTTCCTAGTGGCCCAGTTAAATCATACCAGGACTGAAATACCTGACACTA
The DNA here is from genome assembly GCF_965287045.1 of Carcharhinus amblyrhynchos. Taxonomy (NCBI): domain Eukaryota; kingdom Metazoa; phylum Chordata; class Chondrichthyes; order Carcharhiniformes; family Carcharhinidae; genus Carcharhinus; species Carcharhinus amblyrhynchos. The sequence continues at coordinate 46,742,490 of NC_137345.1, forward strand.
AAATCAAATGTAGAATTTCGGGTCTGTTTAACTTCATTATATACCTTGGAGTGTCTGGTCTGGGCATTAGCAGTTTCCTGTAGTTTGATATATTGGTACCACAATCTTGTTTGAAAAGTCCTGAAGACATTGAAGTACTGATTACAAGAATTAAAGAATCCCTACAGTGCAGAAGGAGGCCATTTGGCCCATCGCGCCTACACCAACAACAATCCCATCCAGGCCCTATCCCCGTAATGCCACATATTTGCCCCACTAATTCCCCCCCTAACACCAAGAGGCAATTTAGCAAGGCCAGTCCTCCTCACCTAATGAAGCACTGTGCTGGATTTTCCACGGAGAGATCATCATGGTGGGATTGCCTTTTCACTCTCCCCCCTTTTTACCCGGCATTGGAGCTCTGCGTTTCTGGTCTGAGTTTCTGAACTGGGTCTCTTCAGAAATGCGGGGTGCACCTGTTCAAATATCCTTCTTCATCATTCCAGATCATCGGGGAAGCAAAGTCAGGACCCCTTTAATCGCTGTATTTGTACAAGTCTTCAATCATCAACAGTGAAAAGCTTTGGGACACCTGAATAACATTTCGTTGTGTGAACAAATAAATGCCAGTGAGCTGAGTGGGTCAGGTTGTAGCATGCCCAGCTGGGCAGGGTGATTGGTTCTAGGGTGGGTCAGGTTAGTGTCTGGGGCAGTTGCAGTGGGGTGGGGAGGGGGGTGTGGTGTGGAGTCAAAGGAGGTCAATTGGATATTTACCCAGGAATTAGGCCTGGTTTTTCTCTGTCTAACCTTTTCTGGGTAGCCATTCGGGTCAGTGAGTCGGAACCCTGGGTGGCACGGTAACACAGTGCTTAGCACTGCTCTTCACAGTGCCAGGGACCTGGGTTCGATTCCTGGCTCGGGTCACTGTCTGTGTGGAGTTTGCACATTCTCCTCGTGTCTGCATGGGTTTCCTCCAGGTGCTCCGGTATCCTCCACACTCCAAAAATGTGTGGGTTAGGTTGATTGGCCGTGCTAAAAAATTGCCCATTAGTGTCCTAAGATGCTTAGGTTAGAGGGATTAGTGGGTGAAATGTGTAAGCATATGGAGGTAGGGTCTGGGTGGGATTGTGGGCCGAAGGGCTTCTTTCTGCACTGTAGGGTTGTATGACTCTATAACCCTCCGACTGTAACTTGGAGACTTTTTCAAGGATTCTGGTTTCGGGGAATTACCAATCAGAAGTTAAAACATCCTCGGCAATTCCTGCTGAGTCTTTAGGATTTGCTGGAATCCAGTAGCTCATCCTCGGATACATTTGATATGAAGTAATATGGGCACCATTAGTTCTGGACTATTATGTTCCACTGGTAGAAAACTTATTATTTGATCCCTAATTCTCTGACTTGCAGATACTTAATCCAAGCCGTGGAATCTTAGAACCTTACAGTGCAGAAGGAGGCCATTTGGCCCATTGAGTTGCACCAAAAACAATCCCACCCAGCTCCTATCCCTGTAACCCCATATATTTATCTCCCTAATCCTCTGACACTAAGGGGCAATTTAGTACATCCAATCAACTAACCCACGCATCTTTGGAGTGTGGGAGGAAACTGGAGAACCCGGAGGAAACCCATGCAGATACGGGGAGAACGTTCAAACTCCACACAGACAGTGACCCCAGGCCGGAATTGACCCCAGGTCCCTGGCGCTGTGAGGCAACAGTGCTAACCACTGTGCCACCCTAAAACCTAAAATTTTTGACATTCAAGTTTGACTTGGAGAAAAAGAATGTTTTATTTGATCAATCCAGTCACAGATCCAAAGATATTTTGCCCAAATGTAGCCGGAAACTGGTGAAAAATTAGATTAAAAATGTTGTGGAACACGTGGTGGAAGCTTTCCGCTTACCACCATAGATTTAATCAATAAATATCTGTTCAGTTCAGAATCTTCCGTGCTTCACAGATAAGAGGAAAATGGTAGATGAAATTTCTGAATTTAGTGGTAGGCTGTGTTAAGCTGAATCTCTTTTATATGTCAGCCTTGGCTTGGTTGTAGCTGTCTTTCCTGTGAGGCAGGTGATTGTGGCTTTGAGACTGGGATTACTTTCCAGTGCAGAACGGAAGGAGACCATTCAGGTGACATTTTCCTCTCTTTGCCCCCTCCACTGAGTGCTAAAGATGGTCTGGCCACTGTGTGAGGAAGGGCAGGGGAGATATGTAAATATCCTGGCTAAAATTCAACCCTCAACCAACTTCACCAGACAGATTACCTGGTTATTGTCACGCTGCTATTTGTGGGACCTTCTGTCACATCCCAGATTCTAATCTAGCATTTCACTGTGCTACGAAAGAGCATCATTTGCTGTTAAGCCATTTGGGATGTTCTGAGGTTGTTAAGAGTTTTATAAATTTCAGTTTTCTCATCAGTAATTCGGAAAAAAAATGCTTTTCATTCGTGGGACATGGGCATCGCTGGCCAGCCAGTATTTATTGTCCATCTCTAGTTGCCCTTGGGGGGCAACTGACAGTCAACCACATTGCAGTGGCTCTGGAGTCACATGTAGGCCAGACCAGGTAAGGAGGGTAGATTTCCTTCCCTAAAGGACATTAGTGAACCAGATGGGTTTTTACAACCATTGATAATGGTTTCATGGTCATCAATAGGTTTTTAATTCCAGGTATTTTTTACTGAATTCAAATTCCACCGTCTGCCGTGGTGGGATTCGAACCCGGGTCCCCAGAACATTAGCTGAGTTTCTGGATCAACAGTCTGGCGATAATACCACTCGGCCATCGCAAAATGTTGCATCTTATCGGGTGAACGATACTAAAAAAAAAGTAGAATAAGTGGAAAAGGTTTCATAGGTGTTCTGGTCTGGGATCACCCCCAACTGTGTCCATGTGCTGTTAAAGTGCTGGGGGTGGTTTGAGGATTACTGAGCCCTTCAAATGCCAATAAAGGGTTAATCACATTGATGTGGGACTGGAGTCGTGGACAGGCAGGCCAGGCCGAGCACAGAGACATACTTCCTTCCCTAAAGATCACGAGGGAGTCATTTGGATTGATGTGATGGTCAGTCAGCTTGGTGGTAACTCTAATTTGTGCGGGGGTTTTTTTTTTAAAGATTCCGGAGTTTTCACAAAACTGAATTTCGCTGCCCTGGCGGGATTTGAACTCTTCGCTGTCTTGCTGGATTCAGTCCAAGGTTCTGGATTGCTGGTGAGAAGTAAAGCTGGTGATGCTGTTTTCAAAGTTTCACAGCTCAGCGAATTGGAAAGTAACTCCGTGAAGAATGTGGCTTCCTGGCGTCCCAGAGGCTACGGTTTTCTCCTTCAAAAGTAGTGGCACAGGGACAAAGGTCAGGAGAACTGTTACGGTGCTGATTCTAAACACGTTTCCCTATAAACAGGACAAATAGTTAGGCACTAAATATTCTTTGGTTTTGGTAAAATCCCCTATCGTGTTCAGAGTCACTGAGAGTAAAAATCCCTGATGATCATAGACTGCCCTCCCAGGGGGAGAGCTGACTGGTGATAATTTAACCTGAGGCTCACACCTCAGGCAAGCGGCAGGCTTGAGGAGGTGAGGCCTTCATGTATAATAGGGGAGGCACGTTGGTTGGCACTGCTGCCTCGCAGTGCCAGGGGCCCGGGTTCGATTCCTAGCTTGGGAGAATGTGCAAACTCCGCACAGACGTCCTCCCCCGCGTCTGTGTGGGTTCCCTCCAGTTTCCATAACCGTAATCATAAAACCATAAGATACAGGAGCAGAATTAGGCCACTCAACCCATCGAGTCTGCTCCGCCGTTCAATCATGGCTGATGTTTTTCTCATCCCCATTTTCCTCTCACAGTCTAAAGATATGTGGGTTAGGTGCATTGGTTATGCTAAATTGCCCCTTACTGTTAGGGGGACTAGCTAGGGTAATTGCGTGGGATTGAAGTCAGTGCCGACTCAATGGGCCGAATGCCCTCCTTCTGCACTGTAGGGATTCTCTGGGACCCTCAGCTGGTGTGGGAATTGAACCCATGCTGTTGGCATTGCGCTGCATCACAAACCAGCCACCCAGCCAACTGAGCTAATTCTGTGGTGACAGTGCAGAGTTTGCACATTCTTCCCATGTCTGGGTGGGTTTACTCCGGGTGCTCCGGTTTCCTCCCACAGTCCAAAGATGTACGGGCTAGTTTGATTGGTCATGCTAAATTGCCTCTTAGTGTCCCCAGGTCTGGGGGGGATTAGTGGGGCGAATGCGTGGGGAATAGGGTGGGGTTGAGTCTGGGTCGGATACTCTGTTGGAGAGTCAGTGCAGAATCAATGGGCTGAATGGGCTTCTGCTGCACTGTCTCTATGATTTAGAATAGTCTCTTTTGGATTAGGTTTAACTAGTCCAAAAAAGACTAGTTTAGGAGTTTTTAAAAAAAAGGGTGGCATTGACGCGTTGGGCCGAAGGGCCTGTATCCAAGCTGTAAACCTCTATGACTCTCTTGTGTCTAGTTGCTGGTGTTTTGAGGTACGGTCACTGATAGCTGGTGTAAATGAGACTTTGACAATCTCAAAGTGGATGAACAAGTATCAGCTTTATAAAAGTGGTTTTGCAGCGATGCCTTTCAGTCTTGTATCGTGTCGTTTTTAGTATTGAGGTGACTGAACTCCCACTATTGGATCACTGACAGAGAAAAACTGTTTCACTGAAGAAAGAAGTGGCCCATTCTGCAGTACAAACTCTGCACTGACTGAATAAACCCTTGTTCTTTTTAATCTTTGCAAACACAAATTAGGATGTAACTAATTTATGTTCTCCACTGATTTTCTGGCTTGACTCTGCCCCATTTCTTCACTTAACACAAACGTGGCTGAGAAGAAGCAGGAGCTCTGTGTGAGTGGCAGACCTAACACACCCCGTGGAGCTGTCTTACTGATACTGAAACTCATTTTAAATTCACAGTACGTTGGTGTTTGATTCAGTCCTGTCAGGCTGACTCCTGCCACGTGATTGCAGATAACTTTCAGAATGTTACAAACATCCAGTGGCTTCCCGTTGAGAAGTACGTAAGAAACTGAACCATTCTGAGCCGGAATGTCCCAAGTATGATTCCGGGACTCCGATAACTACTGCTTGGAGCTCGTTCATAGAATCCCTGCAATGCAGAAAGAGGCCATTCAGCCTGCACCAACACCAATCCCACCCAGGCCCTATCCCCATACTCCTCACTAATCCCCCTGACACTAAGGGGCAGTTTAACATGGCCAATCCACCTAACCCACACAGCTTTGTACTTTCCTCCCATTCAATGAGATTGTGACGGATCAGTGACCCGGATCTAGTTAACTACCTTTTCTCCATATTTCTTACAACCCTAGATCCCGGAAATCTTTGATCTCAGAGTTAAAATTGCAGTTAACCTAACGTCAGCTGTGACTCGTGAAAGGCCTTTCCAAACCTCTACCAACCTTTTTGTTTCCTGAACTCGTTTCGCATTTGAAAGATCTGGTTCAAACTTGTAGACAATGTCCTCTCATCCTCAGCTGCCCAGTCAGTGGAAACATTTCTCTCTGCCTACCCCATCTGTCCTTATTAATATCTAGAACACTTTAATCAAATCACCCTTTAATTCCTACATTCCAGGGAATACAGCGATGTGGAGATGTCAGCGTTGGACTGGGGTGGGCACAGTAAGGAAGTCTCGCAACACCAGGTTAAAGTCCAACAGGTTTATTTGGAATCACGAGCTTTTGGAGCACTGCCCCTTCATCAGGTGAGTGATCTGTAACTCACCTGATGAAGGAGCAGTGCTCTGAAAGCCCATGATTCCAAATAAACCTGTTGGACTTTAACCTGGTGTTGTGCGACTTCTTACGGGGAATACTGTGCTGGTTTGTGTAATCTGTCTGGGAGTCTAATTATTTTAGTAAATCAACTCTGCGCTCCCTCAATATATCCATCCAAAGTGGTGCGCAGAATTACTGGCAGTACTCCAGCTGTTGTCTAGCCTGTATTTTGTACAGATGAAGTGTGACTTCTACCCCCTTTGTACTTCTGTCCTTTAGATATAAAAGCTGGCATCCCATGAGCTTTTTTTTGGTTATTTTTGTAATCTGCAAACTAGCTGCTACCGTGGGGCCTGTACACCGTGGGTGAGATTCTCCGGCCTCCCCTTTTTCTCAGTGGTGGGAGGCAGCACAGCATTCCCCAGTGGCAGATTTTCCAGTTCCGCCTCTGTCAATGGGAATTTCCATTGAAGCCAGTCCATGCTGCTGGAAAACCCACAGCAGGGAGTGCACAGCCAGCTGCTGGTGTGAACGGCCAGAGAATTCCTGCTGCCATGTCTACTCCACTTTCAAATCCGTTTCCATATTTAATTCCACACACAAGTTCCCCAGTTTGTCTCTCATTTTAAGAACATAAGAAATAGGAGCAGGAGTAGGCCATATCGCCCTTCGAGCCTGCCCCGCCATTCAATAAGATCATGGCTGATCTGAAGTGGATCAGTTCCACTTTCCCGCTTTCTCCCCATAAACCTTAATTCCCCTGTCTATCAGAAACCTATCTACCCGTGACTTAAATATATTTAGCGAGGCAGCCTCCACAACTTCAATGGGCAGAGAATTCCAGAGATTCATTACCCTCTGAGAGAAGAAGTTCCTCCTCAACTCCAATCTAAACTGCCCCCCCCCCCCTTATTTTGAGGCTGTGCCCTCTAGTTCTTGTTTCCAGAATCAGAATTTTTATCCCCTCATCATTCAAATGATTTTACCCTTAATAATTGATCCCTCTCCCTCTATAATTTTTCCTATCTTATCTGAAGATGTTACAGTCTGGTGGATTGATTTCCCAGCCTTGTTTCAGTAACGGCTACTGTGTCATAACTTTCCAAGTTAAGCTTGTGCCTGGAACTTGTTTCTTTCCTGATACTCTGTGTATTGGTATAAAACGTTTATTTGGGCCACACACGCTAACATGTCTCTTCTACCTCTGATGTATTACTCGCATTCCTTATCTCTCCCGACTGGTTTAATGACTTTACCTGATTTCATTTTCCCTTGAGCTGTATTGCCTGAAGCAGAATTGTTGACTATGACACGCTTCCCTTCCCTCTCACTGGTTTTTCCACCCGAGCCTGACCACCCTGTACCTTTTCCACCAGGACCCTGATCCCAGCTCGGTTCAGGTGGAGTTCCTGCCAGTACAGGTGACAGTACCCCATGAAACGGAACCCCTCTCTCGCCACTCCTTCAAGAACACACCCGCCTCCCCAATCTGTTCATCCCTCTGCTGATTTGCGTTTGATTTGGGTAAAATCCAGAGATTATAACACAGGAGGTCCAGTTCTTTAATTTTAATCGCAGCTCCTGGAATTCTCCAAACGCCTCCTTTCCGACTCTTTGCCATGTTATTGGTACCAATATGGATCATGAGAATTGCCTCCAACTTTGCTCCCTCTCCAATATCTGTTCAAGACAGTTTGAGATATCCCTGACACCCGCACCAGATAAACATCACCCCGAAAATCTTCCAGTCTTCAGATTGTTGGAAACCAGGAGTATGACTGGAGATGTGTGTTGGGGGCCCTGTGAATGTGAGTCATGTGGAAATTGAAGTTTGAACTTCCAGTGGGTAATTCCCTGTTCCCTGGGACTCTCCGCGTATGTCCCTAACTCTGAACTAAAGCTGGAGACTTTGGACAGTTCCAATTTACCTCTCGGAGTGAAAATGAAAATATTGAAACTGAATCGAATTCCTGAGCAGCTGTAGGACTGCTACCTGAATCACTTTCACTATTACGCTTAGGGGATGCGATGGCCTAGTGGTAGAGCTAGTGGCCAAGCTGGACTTTTAATCCAGAAACACTGCTAAGATTTACAAGGCAGATTTTTTACACACAGAGCAGCGGGTGCCTGGAACTTGTTGGCGAGGGAGGTAGTGGAAGCGGATACAGTAGTGAGTTTTAAGAGGCATCTTGACAAATACGTGAATAGGATCGGAGTAGAGGGATATGGTGCCCAGAAGGGTAGGGGGCTTTAGTTCAGTTGGGCAGCATGATCAGCTTGGAGGGCTGAAGGCCCTGTTCCTGTGCTGGAATTTTCTTTGTTCTTTGCTTTTTTGTTCTAATGTTCGGGGGACCCGGGTTCGAATCCCGCAATGGCAGATCGATGATTGAATTTGAATTCAATAAAAAATATTCGGAATTCAGAATCTGCTGATGACCATCAAACCATTGTCGATTGTTGGAAAAACCCATCTGATTCATTAATGTCCTCCAGGGAAGGAAATCTCCCACCCTTACCTGGTCTGGCCGCCATGTGACACAGTAAGAAGTCTCACAACACCAGGTTCAAGTCCAACAGGTTTATTTGGTAGCAAAAGTTTCGGAGCACCTGCTGCTCCTTCGTCAGGTGAGTGGGATTTCAATTCACAAACAGGACATAAAGATACAAACTCAATTTACAAATTAATGATTGGAATGCGGGTCTTTATAGGTAATCAAGTCTTAAGTGGAGAGAGGGTTAAGCACAGATTAAAGAGCATTGTCTCCAGCTGGGACAGTTAGTGAGGTTTTGCAAGCCCAGGCAAGTCATGGGGGTTACAGATAGAGTGACATGAACCCAAGATCCTGGTTGAGGCCGTCCTCATGTGTGCGGAACTTGGCTATCAGTCTCTGCTCAGCGACTCTGCGCTGTCGTGTGTCGTGAAGGCAGTCTTGGAGAACGTTTACCCGAAGATCAGAGGCCGAATGCCCGTGACCGCTGAAATGTTGCCCAACAGGAAGAGAACACTCCTGCCTGGTGATTGTCGACCGGTGTTCATTCATCTGTTGACTGATGAAGGAGCAGCAGGTGCTCCGAAAGCTAGTAGCTTTTGCAACAAATAAGCCAATTGGACTTTAACCTGATGTTGAGAGACTTCTTACTGTGTTTACCCCAGTCCAACGCCAACATCTCCACATCATCACTACTTGTGACTCCAAAGCCACAGTAATGTGGTTGACCCTTAACCTCCCCTCAAGGGCAACTAGGGTTGGGCAATAAATGCTGGCCAGCCAGCGATGCCCATGTCCCACGAATGAATAACAAAAAAACCAACTCCACTGACTATCTGTCCTGACTGCCACAAGCTACCTCCCCCACTGCCTGCCTTCCAAAACCCACTGACACCTCACCTTCCTGACACCCACCCTGCTCGCTCGCCTCAGCCACCTACTCGTCCATTCATCTTCATTCAAACTGGGCGTTTAAACTTAGGGTACAGCAACAACGTTATAAAAAAGGGAGATGGGCTCCTGCCCCCTCCCCCACCTCTGATGCGAGGGGGTTCTCTGAGGGACACTGATCTCTGCATTTCCGATAAAGCCAGGAACACGAGGCAAGAGATGCAGAGCAGTGTCGGATCAGAGGAAAGTTTGAGCAGAGCAGTGATCTGATGATGATGGTTACTCTCCGGAAAATCCAAGCCCATGTGGGACTCTCGATCCTGCTTACTAAAGATCTTATCAGGGCCCTAATTATTGAATTTCCCTCTGCTAACTACCGTATATTACTTCCCCTCTCTTTCCCCTTTGGACAGTCCCCTGTTCCAAGGTCTGCATTCTGTCTGTCCGTCTAACAGTCTGTGTATCACAGCGAGCAGGTACATCATACATAAGAAATAGGAGCAGGAGTACCTGTCGAATACAATCAGCTTAGAGGTTTACAGCATGGAAACAGGCCCTTTGGCCCAACTTGTCCATGCTGTCCTTTTTTTCTTAAACCCCTAAGCTAACCCCAATTCCTCGCATTTGGCCCATATCCCTCTATAGCCATCGTACCCATGTAACTATCTAAATGCTTTTTAAAAGGCAAAATTGTTCCCACCTCTACTACTACCTCTGGCAGCTTGTTCCAGACACTCACCACCCTCTGTGTAGAAAAATTGCCCCTCTGGACATTTTTGTATCTCTCCCCTCTCACCTTAAACCTATACCCTCTAGTTTTAGACTCCCCTACCTTTGGAAAAAGATATTGACTATCTAGCTGATCTGTGCCCCTCAACCCCTCAGCCTCCAACACTCCAGAGAAAAAAATCCCAGTCTATCCAGCCTCTCCTTTTAACTCAAACCATTAAGTCCTGGTAGCATCCTAGTAAATCTTTTCTGCACTCTTTCTAGTTTAATAATATCCTTTCTATAATAGAGTGATCAGAACTGTACACAGTATTCCAAGTGTAGCCTTACCAATGATGACACCAAGATTGGTGGAACGGCAAATTGCACGGAGGGTGTGGAGAGTCTGCAGAAGGATCTAGATAGGCTGGGCGAATGGGCCAGGAACTGGCAAATGGAATTTAATGTTGGCAAGTGCGAGGTGGTCCACTTTGGTAGGAAGAATGGTAGGAAGGACTATTACTTACGTGGCGAAAAACTGCAGCAGGCGACGGTGCAGAGGGACCTCGGGGTCCTTGTGCATGAGTCGCAAAAACCCAGCTTGCAGGTGCAGCAGGTGGTCAGGAAGGCGAATGGGATGCTGGCCTTCATAGCGAGGGGGATTGAATATAAAAGTAGGGAGGTCTTGCTGCGGCTGTATAGGGCATTGGTGAGGCTGCAGCTGGAGTACTGTGTGCAGTTTTGGGCGCCGTACTTACGCAAGGATATTTTGGCCTTGGAGGGAGTGCAGAGGAGGTTTACTAGGCTGATGCCGGAGTTGAGGGGGTTGAGCTATGAGGAGAGGCTGAATAAACTAGGCTTGTACTCGTTAGAGTTTAGAAGAATGAGGGGAGATCTCATTGAGACGTATAAGATGATGAATGGGATGGATAGGATAGAGGTGGAGAGACTCTTCCCGCTCAGAAAGGATAGTAGGACTAGGGGGCACAGCCTCAAGATAAAGGGGGGGCGGTTTAGAACGGAGTTGAGGAGGAACTTCTTTACTCAAAGGGTGGTGAATCTCTGGAATTCTCTGCCTGTTGAAGTGGTGGAGGCTGCCTCGCTAAATATTTTTAAGTCGCGGGTTGATGGGTTTTTGATAAGCGAGGGGATTAAGGGTTATGGGGAGAGGGCGGGAATGTGGAACTGAGCCACGACAGATCAGCCATGATCTTATTGAATGGCGGGACAGGCTCGGAGGGCTAGATGGCCTACTCCTGCTCCTATTTCTTATGTTCTTAATGTCTTGTAAAACTGTGAGTCCAGGTTCTGTGTTTTACATGGGTTCTCCTTTTGCACACTATTGGTCACACCAACTGGGTTTTGACCCTGTATCTTTGAGTTGTGACCAAGGTGTGAAGCCAACGGGCCAGATCCTGCTCCCTGTGCCCTGTGTGTCACAGTGTCTACAGCTAAATGACTTGGAGCCAGAGGGATTCGGAACAGTGACCTTTCTGTTCCTGACAGTCTCACTATGCACAAACTCCAGACACATAACCTGCTCTGCCTTATCTTAGTCTAGATTATTTATGGCTACTTTTTAGTTTATGTATTTTTTTTATCTTTACATGCTAACTTGCATCAAACACACAAACTCTGGGCACAAATTTTTAATGCATCACATTTACGTGAACCAGCACAAAAATGGGGGGCAAAAAGCAGTAACTCCTTCCCCCTTCTGTACCCCCATATTTACCAACCATGATTAAATGTATTCCAGGAGGTTTCATCACATGACTTGCCCCCCCCCCCAATCCCCAGCCATTAATCCGTCCTTGTGACACACTGCCTTCCCACACTAATTGGGGCATTAGTGGTTAGACTGCTGCCTCATGGCGCTAGGGACCCGGGTTCAATTCCGTGGATGCCTGTTTGTTATCCAGTTCGATGATGCCAGGTGGCTTTTTAATCCCCATTTTCAATATTTTTATTATTGGTAAAGAGAAATGATGAGAGAAAATGACAGGAAAGTACCAATCATTCTTACCACCCCATCTCCAGAGTTTCACACAGCTGTGAAGGGTTGGTGGCCTAACTAAACTCTCACTGCATTCTGTTGTGAGATCCTTCTGTGCTTTAGCAGAAACTGCCTGCTTCTGTGCACTTATTCTGAGACACACCCATGTCACAAGTGGTCTCTCAGCTTTCTACTTTATTGTCACATCCCCCATCCTGGTGACACATGTAGCTGAATGGTGATTACCTTCAACCAACAGGAAGTTTTTGTTCAGTGCTGACGAACTGGCAGTTTTTTTTTTGCTGGTCTCCAAGTTAAATTCAAAAAGTTTGCACTTTAGTTTAGTTAGAAACTATTCAGCGCTACTCCCCAGAGAGTCCCACTGCACCAAATGTCTGTGGTATGTTCTGTTCTGCACTCACACTTTGCCAACCATTGAGGCTAACCCAGTAGTTCACAGGATTTTCCACCTGCCAGCTTGTTTGTTGCACAGCAGGGAGTGTGACACCAGTGAGAAAACACATGGAAACACCGAGCTCGTCCTCACCTGTGTACAGAGAGAGGAAAGGGCAGCGCGATGGTTAGCACTGCTGCCTCACAGCACCAGAGACCTGGGTTCAATCCCAGCCTCAGGTAACTACGTGGAGTTTGCACGTTCTCCCTGTATCTGCATTGATTTCCTCCGGGTGCTCCGGTTTCCTCCCACAGTTCAAAGATGTGCAGGTTAAGTTGTTTGGCCATGCTAAATAGCCCCTTAGTGTCAGGGGGACTGGCAGGGTAAATGTGTAGGGCCTGGGTGGGCTAGATCCTGCACTGTAGAGATGCTATGATTAAAAAAGAAACGTCTTATAGTGTGACATTTCACATTATCTGTCCCCTTCATAATCAGTTTACTTGTGTGTATTTATTTGTTTCTGTTTATCACAACTCACATCCCTGTTTTGTCTCCTTCCACTATTCCCAGTTTATACCTGCCTTGAAATGAGAATCAGAGCACTAACTGCAATAACATCACTGGTGGTTACCCCAAGATTGTTGAGTAATAGTCAAGGATGTTTGAGGATCTGTAGCAGTACTGCTGTGGGGGATTCTGTGCTTAGATCTAGTTTCCATCTGAGATTCGAGGGACTTTTAACGGATGAAGCTTTCTTGTGCCTGTCACTTAGCTTCATTTATCATGGGAGGTTGTGGAGAATTTTGGGATACGCTTTTAGTTGGGATGGCATCTGGGAACATCCTGTTTGACCCCGAGGTCAGAGGACAAAATACTAAGTACCCATCACCATGTTGTTTGTTGTGCTGGTTGCAGTCTGCAATACGGGTCGTACCTTCTCCGCTCCTTGAGGAACACTAATTAGCAAAGTGGGAAGAACATCAGTTTTCTGATGTTCTCATGATGGTAGCATGGTCCCTTTAAGGGGGCCTTCCCGGGAACGGGGGGGGGGGGCATGTGATCGAGCCAGACCCTATGGAGTGACAAGGTGGGAAGCTGAGCCAATAGGGTGCAAGAGTGTGTGTCCCGGGTGTGGGGAGGATCCTGAGTTGGGGAGTGTTGTACAGTCACATAGTTTATTCTGTCTGACCCTTTACTGTAGATACCTGTTTATCGTAGACAATAAATTCTTTGTTACTTTGACCCACATCGAGTTTCCCTCGATTTATTACACTGGCGATGAGGAAAATGTCTCAAAGTTGTTGGGGGTCGCGGTGTAACACTAGAGGAGGAGACTTGAGCATTGAAAATACAACGAGCTACGTCAAGTCACCCCGATTTATTCCACTCGTTTCGCATTTTTTTCAGAAGATGAATTTAGTAAAATCTACTCAAAGTGAAATGCTGAAATAAGTCTGACTGAATGGAATACAAGAATAACTTTGTTGCCTGGGCTAAGCTCTAAGCTCTGCAATACCCTCCCTACACCTCTCTGCCTCTCGATCTTGCTTTCCCCCTTTTAAGATACTCCTTAAAATCAAGCTTTAGTCATCTGACTTAATAGGCCAGATTTTCAGGGAGACTCGATGCATCATAAAAGGTGGTGGGACCTGACTCAGGGATTCACGCCGCCAGTTTTCCCTGGCACGGGGTAAGGTTGTGGGTAACAAGGCTGCACTCCCAACCCATCCAGCTCCATGTGGGAGTGGGCATCTCCATCATTATCGCTGAGTTGGGCCAACTTCTTGTGGTTCACGGATCTCAGAGCCTGAATTTGGGAAGGTTTTTAAAGGTAACTTCAACAAGTCATATCCATGCCAACCCGTGATCTCCACCCACCCCTATGGTCCCTCCTACTCACCATCCTGAATTACAGCATTTACACACCCACGTTCAAAACCTATGAATCCAAGAGTAACATTGGCATGTGTGGAACTGCTTAAATAAACAGCAGTTCATAATTTTTAAATAAATCTGTGGTTGCTCCAACACTATAAAAGTGTCAATTAGCCAGACCTTTAAAATATTAATAATAAAAGCTAGATAAGCTGTAAACTCTTTATCTTGTGTAAATAACCATTGACAAAAGAGATCACAAAAAAAGAGCTTATTACCACATCGTGAAGCTTTTTGTCGTTGCCCTGGCTGTGTCAACAAACAGAAGCTAAACTTTTTATGGGCTCTGGGGTGTAGGTGGGAGGGCATAAATTGGCATGGAAGCTATGAGGGACCATCAGTTATAGTGAGGGTGTGAGTAGCGAGAGTTATTGGCTTAAACTATAAGCAAACAGCTGGAAGGAAGTCCCAGAATTCTGGACCTGTGCCAACATTCAGCACCACTGTAGCCATCTCTGATCTCTAAGCTGGAAAGTATCCAAGCTCAGGCTACCTGCTTTTGGAGAAAAAGTCCAGGCCAGTGTCTCCTTATCCAACTCTGTCATATTCTGTTTTATATCACTCCCGTGGAGTGCCTTGGGATGTTTTATTACATTAAATGCACTATATATGTTGTCAAACTGTGCACACTGGATTGTTACCACATGGTTTGCAACTCCAGTATAATGAATCTTGTGAGCAGCACAGTGCTCAGTACTGCTGCCTCCGAACGCTAGGACCCAGGTTCAAATCCAGCCTTGGGCGACTATCTGTGTGGTTTCTTCCGGGTGCTCCTGGTTTCCTCCCACAGTCTGAAAGATGTGCGGATTAGGTGGATTGGCCATGCAAAAACTGCCCCTTAGTGTCACGAGCAATAAATATGTGGAGTTAAGGGGATAGGGCCTGTGTAGGATTGTTGTCAATGCAAGCTTAATGGGCCGAATGGTCTCTCTTTGCTCTGTAGAGATTCTGTTATTCTATAGTTGTGGATTGGAGAAGGGACAAGAAAATCTGGTCACTGCTGTCTCTTTTGCTTTTTCTTCTTGTCACATTAACCAAGCCGTAATGAGGTGGAGCTTAATGCAAGCTTATTATTTTGTATATTTAAAGAAACCATTTGAGATCCCAACCAAACAAAAAAATCAGGGTTCACCTCGCCTTATAAAGTCTCATCTAACCTGGTCTGTGATTGCGACCCATTAGTGACTGATTTTCAGACTTGTGGGATTTCCAGATGTATGTGGACCAAGGAAGCGAGAATGCGCAGATCCGCTGTTCACAGGCAAAAGAAAATCCTCTTGAATGTAGCCACTGTTGTAAAGCAGGAAAGTATGACAAACAATCTGCTCAGGCCAAGGTCCCACAAAGAACAATGAGAAAAGTACTAATGGATTGGTATTGGGATTGGGTGAGAGATAAATGTTGGTCAGGACATTGAAAGAAATCTCCTGTATTTCTTGTAACTCTGCTGCCCACATCCTAACTCATTCCAAGGCCCTTGTATTTACTGACCTACACTGACTCCTGTTCCAGCAACATCTCAAATTTTAAAAAGCAAACATTTCCGGATCTAAAATAAAAGCGAGAAAAATGCTCTTTAGAAGGCAATAAAAAAAATTCTCTCTCTCCTTCTGCCCACTAATACTATGTATTTCCAGCTTTTGCCTCAGATTTAAAATTCAAATCCTTGTTTTCAAACCCCCCCCTCCATGTCCTCACTCCTTCCTATCTCGCTAACCTCCTCCAGTCCGACAACCCTCCAATTCTTATGCCTTCTAGATTTGGATCACTCCACCATTGGTGATCGTGCCTTCAGCTGCCCAGGCCCTACCGATCTCCAACCTGTCCTCGATCCTCCTTGTGTGGCTCTGCTATGTTAAAAGCACTTTCTGAATGCAAGTGGTTGTTGTAGTTGTGTAATAGGATGTTTTTGCCTTCATTTGAACTGTGTGTATAGGACTTCATTTTAGCAATGATTGGACCTTGGCGGTGGTGGGGGGGTGACTTCTCCCATTGTACTGCACTCGAGTGTTAGCCTAGATTACAGGTTCAGGTCTTGTGGAGGTTTGACTTGAACAAAAGATGAGGGAGTCACCACTGAACCAAGACAAGTTCAATCAAAGAGATGAAATGTCTCTGATAATTTAGAACAGCTTTGATTGTGCAATTAAACTCGAGAAGGGAGTTACACGTAGAGCATGAGATGTGGCACTTCCAAAATTGTTAAATGTCACGACTCTATACTCCTTATCAATTAATTCTCCTTAAAATTTATTGCGCATTGCAAAACACCAACATTTACAAATGAGTGACCTGACTTGTAGTAATTTGTTTCTTGATTGAGGATGTATTTGCATGCTGTTAATTTAATAAAAGAGAAATATTTCCAGTCAAAGGTAGATTGCAATGTTACAACGTAGCCAATGGCAATGAGCGGTGGTGGTCAGCTGACCCAGTAGGAATAGGAAGCGGTTGGAGATTGGAGGAGGGGGGTGGGGGGAGAGAAGCACTTGTGGCCCAGGGTGTGGCCCAAATGCTTGTGTATTGAAGGATCTTTATTAGATCTTTACTTTGGATTTACTTTGTGAAGTTGGTACTTCTGTTTATCATCGCTTGTTACTGGAGAATTCTTACTGCCAGCTGAACATGAGAACACACGCACATGCATGCTTTACTATTTGCCTTTTGCTTTTGAGGTTTGGGAGGAGTTTTCTCACCATTTTAACTCAGGTGTAGACACTCTCTGTGGTTCTAAAATTAGGAAGTTATCCTTTTTTTAGTCGGTGGTGCTGTCTGCAGTGACTGCGGGGGCTGTGTTTGTTTTGTGGCTCTCCCAATCATTATCACAGCCAGGGTGGCTTCCATTAGGAGTTCATAGAACAGGAAATTCCACGTTTAGTTTGCACATGCAGCCAAAGTGAGGTAATAACTGGGCACTGGTGCCTTGCAGACTGATGAATGGCAGTCCCAGTTTAGCCTCGTGTGAGTCACAGTTACACAGGAGCAGTACAATATGATGGATTTTATGTTGAGTTCTGAGGTGTATAGAATCCTACAATGCAGGAGGTAGCCCATCGGGTCTGTACCGACCACAGCCCCACCCAGGCCCTATTCCCAAATCCTCATGCATTTACCTTAGCTCATCCCCCTGACAATTTAGCATGGCTGATCCGCCTAACCCACACACTTTGGACCATGGGAAGAAACCCACGCAGACACGAGAATGAGCCGACTTCACACAGACAGTGACCCAAGCCAGGAATCGAACCCTGGTCCCTGGTGCTGCGAGGCAGCCATGCTAACCACTTGGATGAATGAAATAAAAACAAGAAGTGCTGGAAAAACTTAGCAGATCTGACATCAGAAAAAATGAGTTCTGAAGGAGCGTTATGTTGGACTCTAAGCGTTAACTGTCTCTCTTTCGCTCTCTCTTTTTCTTTCTCTCCCTCTCTCTTTCTCTCCCTCTCTCTTTCTCTCCCTCTCTCTTTCTCTCTCTCTCTCTTTCTCTCTCTCTCTGTCTCTCCACAGCCATTGCCAGACCAGCTGAGTTATTCCAATACTGTTTATTGAAATCTCCAGCATCTGCAGTATTTTGCTTTTATTTACTTGGATGAGTGAATTTGTCATGGATCTTAATTAGTCTAACTCTAAATTAACATGCAAACATAAAATTAGGAAGAGAAAGGCCAGTGCTGTTCTGATTGTAACCTCAGCTCCACATGCATTACAACTCCTGATAACCTTTCACCCCCTTGTTTATCAAGAATCTATCTGGTTCTGCCTTAAAAGTGTTCAAAGACTCTGCCTCAACTTCCTTTTGAAGTAGAGAGTTTCAAGATGGCATGTCAGCTACGACTGTCACCAACTTTTACAGATGCACCATAGAAAGCACTCTTTCTGGTTGTATCACAGCTTGGTATGGGCTCCTGCTCTGCCCAAGTTGGGAATCAAGTAGATAGGGTTATTAGGAAGGCATACAGTGTCTTGGCGTTTATTGGTAGGGGGATTGAATTTAGGAGCCGCAGCGTCATGTTGTAACTGTACAAAACTCTGGTGCGGCCGCACTTGGAGTACTGTGTGCAGTTCTGGTCCCCACATTATAGGAAAGATGTGGAGGCTTTGGAGAGGGTGCAGAGGAGGTTTACCAGGATGTTGCCTGGTATGGAGGGGAGGTCCTATGAGGAGAGACTGAGGGATTTGAGGTTGTTTTCGTTAGAAAGAAGGCGGCTACGAGGGGACCTTATTGAAACATATAAGATGATTAGAGGTTTAGATAGGGTGGACAGTGATAGCCTTTTTCCTCGGATGGAGAAAGCTAGCATGAGGGGGCATAGCTTTAAATTAAGGGGGGGTAGTTATAGGACGGATGTCAGGGGTAGGTTCTTTACCCAGAGGGTGGTGAGGGATTGGAATGCCCTGCCTGCTGCAGTTGTAAATGCGCCTAGTTTGGGGGCGTTTAAGAGATCCGTGGATAGGTTTATGGATGGAAAGGGATTGGTTTAGGTTAGAGGGTCATTGTTTTTTAACTGGTCGGCACAACATCGTGGGCCGAAGGGCCTGTCCTGCGCTGTATTGTTCTATGTTCTATGTTCTAAGTCCGCAAGGAACTACAAAAGGTTGTGAATGTAGCCCAATCCATCACGCAAACCAGCCTCCCATCCATTGACTGTGTCTACACTTCCCACTGCCTCTGCAAAGCAGCCAGCATAATTAAAGACTCCACACACCCCAACATTCTCTCTTCCACCTTCTTCCTTCGGGAAAAAGATATAAAAGTCTGAAGTCACGTACCAATTGATTCAAGAACAGCTTCTTCCCTGCTTGATTTTTGAATGGACTTACCTTGCATTAAGTTGATCTTTCTCTGCACCTTAGCTATGACTGTAACACTACACTCTGCACTCTCTTGTTTCCTTCTCTATGAACGGTATGCTTTGTGTACGTAGCACGCAAGAAACAATACTTTTCGCTGTATGCTAATACATGTGACAATAATAAATCAGATTCTCTCGACGCGTGGAGAGAAAACATTTCTCCTCATCTCTTGTTTTAAATGAGTGATCCCTTATTTTTAAATTGTGATCCCTAGTTCTAGATGTTGAACACATTAAACATATTCTAGATATTCCCCAAATTAAATATACAGCATTAAATATATAAGCTGCATTGGAGATTTAAAATTATCCACCCTAATCCAACCCCTCAAACTAAATTCAGTTCCTAGCTTCAGCAGATACTCCAGAACCCAGCTGGACTTTGTCTCAATCACAATAAAACTCCACATCTCATCCAGTTCACACTCTTCATGCCTCATCTATGTCAGCACATATCACCTTGTGCCCCCATCAATTCCCTACAGCACTTCATACTCCCCCATACCCTCTACACACTCCCCATGGCCCCTTGTAGCACCTATGTCAACATTGTGCCAATTCATAATCCTCACTCACTCCCAATGCCACTCATAGACCCTGTGCTACCTTAGTGTCAACTCATGCCCTCCCTACCCACCTTCCATCCCAACTCAGCCAGTCTCCACCCTGGTCAGACTTCGGCCAAGCTGAAATGAGACAAAATACATTTCTCAGTATCTATTATAGATTTCACTAATTTTAAAATGTTCTAACTGATAAAAGCCTGACCAGCACATTTAAGTCTCTTCTCGTAATTAATCCCTTATTAAAAACAACTGTTATATTCATTGTCCCACATCAAAGATACTCAAACAGTGATATGAGAGATTCTCACTGACAGAAATCTGAACAAAACAATTGAAGGGAAATGTTCAAGAATCATACTTGTGAGTTTAATCAGTATCTTGCAAAGTTAATTGGAACATTCCTATTTCTATCAACTCAGTTTTCCAGCCCGGATTTCCGCTGCTGCGCCAGTGCCCATCCATCCATGTGAATCCGCTTTATGAGTTGCCACACTCGAGTGGTTTCACCTAGTTTGATTTGACCTTCCTCGGCAAGATCACAGCCCAATTTTGTAACGGGCGTTCTTTGAGTAAAGCTCACGCTTCTTTTGATGCCCTGCGGCGCTTTTTTGAATATAAACAACTGCAATAACAAAGTTGATATTTAAATATAGTAACCCCTACTGATCTGCTGGTTCCATTAATGTGAACCTGTACAGCTGCACACACTTTCTTCCTGCCCTGATACCTGCCAAAACATTTTAATATTCATGTTTTGAGTGCAAATGTTCACTGAATGAATTGACCCTACAATATCATACTGACGCACGTAGGTAAGACCACTCTCAGATGAAGTGATATTCGGGATATGGCATCTTGATTTATTGCACTCAGACTAGGAGGGAAAGAATCATCAGGATTGACCACTGATCATTCGCCAGTTTCTCCTGAGGTCAGCTGAAATGTTCGTGCAACTGGATCTGAACTAAGGAGAGAATGAGGCTTGTCTGTGATACCCTCTGGCACTGCAGAGCTGTACAACAAGATAGTGGGTGTGATCTTCCCATGATGGGGACAAATAAAGCAAATAAATTCAGAACTCCTTGGATGCCAAAAATAGAAGGAAAAGAATGCAATGATACTGTGCCTTTAAAAATGTATTTATCATGTTTCTTGTGTAGGATCTGTTTTAGCAGTTTTTAGAATTATTGGTGAGGATTACTCTGGAACTAGCATCTTCTGTTGTCGCTGCAGCAATATAATTGCTCCTCATTGCTAGAATGTTTGGCTTTTAATCTGGACTAATGTTGTTCTGTTGTTCTTAGTGTGTAACGAGTCAAGGTGGCATATTCTGAATATCACTTAATCTGAGAGTGGTTTACTCACCTGTGGGGTTTTGCAAAGTAGGACTTGATTGTGTTGATTAACAGTAATATCAGGTGACTGGGTGGAGCTAGGCTTACACAGAGAACTCAAATTGAAATGCTGCTTGGAGTTCTTATAGAGCAGTGCCTCTCTTTTCCCCTATCTAAAGTTGGAGACCGAATCTGCCAGAAAATGAGTCTCTTTCTCTGAGATTTTTCCCTTTGGGAGTAAATCTTTCTCAGAATCTGCTTAAAGCGAGTTAGAAGACAGATGTCTGTCTGCATCTCTATACAGAGGTGTTTGACGGCTGGAAATCTAGTGTCCGTTGAGTTTTTGGTGCTAACTGGTTCTGAAGAAGGGATTTATATCTATGAGATGCTGTTTACAATTGAAAATATGGAGATTGCTAGCTGTTAAGAGTGATACTTTATCATATTTAAGCATTTTAATTGATAAAAGTTATGCTAATTCTTTTTGTTATATTGTAATTGTATTCTTAAATAAAGATTGTTTTGATAAAAGTTTCCTCGTGGGTCAATTGAATCGCACCTGCGGTGAAATACCTTGTATTCACCCTAATGCCAAAATCAAATGTAAAAGTTAGGATCTACGCTAACTTCATATTACACCACGGAACTTCTGATCTGGTCCCTATCAAGAGGACCGAATGATAGCACAGTGGGTTAGCACTGCTGCTTCACAGCTCCAGAGACCTGGGTTCAGTTCCCGGCTCGGGTCACTGTCTGTGTGGAGTTTGCACATTCTCCTAACGTCTGTGTGGGTTTTCTCTGGGTTCTCCAGTTTCCTATCTCAGGTTAGGTTGATTGGCCATGCTAAGATTGCCCCTTAGTGTTCTGAGATGTGTAGATTAGAGGGATTAGCAGGTAAATATGTAGAGATATGGGGATAGGGCCTGGATGGGATTGTGGTCGGTGCAGACTCGATGGACTGAATGGCCTCTTTCTGCACTGTAGGGTTTCTGTGATTCTATGAAGATGAAGCAGGAAAATTGTGCTTATGATAGATGTCAGATGGATAATACAATTGAGAACCAGCTCTAATGGAGTAGATTCAGAACAGAATTGGAACAGCGAGTTAGAGGAACAAGGAGAGAGCATGAGAAGAGACTGGCAGCTAACGTAAAAGGGAATCCCAAAGTCTTTTTACGCACAAAACGAGAAAAAGTGTAGTCGGGGAGGAATAGCGCCAATAATGGATTGAAAAGGGTATTTAAAAGTGGAGGCAGGGGTCAGGGCTGAGATATTCAGTGAATACTTTGCATCTTTCTTTACCAATGCAGCCCAGGTCATGGTGAAAGCGAAGTTATTCACACACGTGGAAGAACTAACCTGTAAAGGGCAGGCAAATCAAATCCAGCCAGTTAATAATGCAGTCACTACACAAAGGAGCATTCCCACATTCAAGGGACGATCCTTTAAAACAGAGACGAATTTCTTCAGCTGAAGAGTGGGGAATCTGTGGAACTCTTTGCCATGGAAGGCTGTGGAGGCCGGGTCACTGAGTGTCTTTAAGACAGAGATAGATAGGGTCTTGATTAATAAGGGGATCAGGGGTTATGGGGAAAAGGCAGGAGAATGGGGGTGAGAAAAATATCAGCCATGATTGAATGGCGGCGCAGACTTGATGGGCCGAGTGGCCTAATTCTGCTCCTGTGTCTAATAGTCTTATGGTCTTCCATAAACTAAGAGTCACACAGGACATAGTTTTGGGATGGGTGAAAAGACCTTAGCTGCCCACTTAGTGCCTGCATGGCAAAGTCCCCACGCTGTGACATGCTTTCTGAGTTTAAATTTATCTATTAGTGTCACAAGCAGGCTTATATTAACACTGCAATGAAGTATTGTGAAAATCCCCTAGTTGCCACATTCTTGCACCTGTTCAGGTACACTGAGGGAGAATGTAGCGCGGCCAACTCACCTAACCAGCACGTCTTTCAGACTGTGGGAGGAAACCGGAGCACCCGGAGGGAACCCACGCAGACATGGGGAGAACGTGCAGACTCCGCACAGACAGTGACCCAAGCCGGGAATCGAACCCCGGTCCCTGAGGCAGCAGTGCTAACCCACTGTGCCAGCATGATGCCCCGCTCACCCATTTCAACCACTCACTGGGTATTCATTGCTTAATCTCTAGTGTGCCTTGGTATTTAGACTGTAGGGTGAAAATAATTGCCCAGATTACATAAGTTGCTCAGTGCATGATATAATTGAAGGTTCTGGAAGTACCGTATCTACACAGTGGAACAGTGGTTCCGTTGCGACTTCTGTGGAATCTGTTTAAATAATGGGGCAACTACCTGTGAACCAAACTGAGTAGAAACTAAAGTTAAAAATTCCAGTGGAATCATGGTACTGCTTACGAGAAAGGCAAATCAAACATAGTTTATTTACAATAGCCAATGACAGCTCATTAATTCAGAGGTAGGCAGGAATGTGGGATCGGAGGTTACTATTGTATCAGCTTTGAACTGATGAATATCGATGATGTGGGGTGAATACAGATGGTCAGGTCAGAATACAAATCGTCAGGTGTGGGTATAGATGGTCCGGTGTGGGTATAGATGGTCCTGTGTGGGTATAGATGGTCCTGTGTGGGTATAGATGGTCCTGTGTGGGTATAGATGGTCCTGTGTGGGTATAGATGGTCCGGTGTGGGTATAGATGGTCCGGTGTGGGTATAGATGGTCCGGTGTGGGTATAGATGGTCCGGTGTGGGTATAGATGGTCCGGTGTGGGTATAGATGGTCCGGTGTGGGTATAGATGGTCCGGTGTGGGTATAGATGGTGAGGTGTGAATATAGATGGTCAGATGCGCAGGCTTGAGGTGCCGAGCAGCCTACTCCTCCCCCTCATTCACCTAAGTTGAAATTAAGCAGCAGCAATGTAAGAAGTGTAAGTGTATACACTCAAACAAGTCTCAGGAGCGGTGACAAGAAATAAAAGCAAATTACTGCAGATGCTGGAATCTGAAACCAAAAGAGAAAACGCTGGAAAATCTCAGCGGGTCTGGCAGCCTCTGTAAGGAGGGAAAAGAGCTGGTGTTTCGAGTCCCGGTGACCCTTTGTCAAAGCCAAATTGAGTCAGTGGGGGAGGGGTTAGTGGGGGAAAGGGCCACCCCACAGCGATCGATGAAGGGGAGGGGGCGGGTCTGCTATCGGGTTGGGGGACGGCAGTGGGTCCACAATTAATCTGGGTGGCGGGGGTTCGATGGGGGCGATATCTCGGCATGTGGGCCCCCATGATTGTGGTGGAGGGTGCTGCTTCAGGCAGCCTGCACTAGCAGGCTTTGACAAAGGGTTGTCTGGACTCGAAACATCAGCTCTTCTCTCTCCTGCCAGGTGCTGCCAGACCCGCTGAGATTTTCCAGCGTTTTCTCTTTTGGTTTCAGTGGTGACAAAAATGAAGATGAGGAAAAGGAGAGGATGTAAACTTCTAAACAGTGCCTTATCCCCCTCTCCAATCTCAAACAGGAAAATGGGAGTTTCTGGAGGGTTTTTTTTTAGAGAGGCAAATTGACCTATTCCCAGATGGACCAAACTCCTGATCAACAGCTTAAATATCTTAGGGGTGAAGCTTCCACTTGTGCAGTTTGGCATTACCTATCATTCTGTTCTTGATGCTTTGACTAAGCTGAGAAACTAGTCATGTTCTAGATAACGCCAACGTCTATTAAGATTATATCTTGATAGGGGAAGTGCAAGGAGCCTCCCTCCCCCACTTGTTACTGTGGCAGAACGCTGTCATGCTACCTCCCCATGTACTTACCAGTTTACCTTCCACACAGACCAGAGTTGGCATTGTCACATTATTTGGGGGATGGACGTTGTTGATCTATTACTAATCGTATTCTATGGCATTGCGTAAAGATTGCCCATTTTCAAGTTTCAGTGCAGTCAGCATTCAGATAAGCGATCAGAATCAAGTGTGACTTCTGCTGCATTAATAAGCTGCTGAACTGGGCTGAGTGCTGAACTGACACCAAACTAACAAGTGGGAGATTGGCTTGTTTTCAGCTCCTGGGCCTGTCCAATGCCAGGACTGACCGTTGGAGGACACGGAGTTGTCTACTGTGTTTGTACGCTCCCGGAACAGAGATCCAGGCATAGAGAGGCTAACAGAAAGGTGGCAACACCCTCCTGCTTAAATTCATGGACATATCCTGGACTGATTTTCCCAAAGTTTTATGGCATTTGTCACATGAGGGGCTTTCAGTCAATTCTGAGTAGATATTCAGCCACCATTTAGAGTTCCAGGAGCTTCACTGATTTGATGGAGTATTTAATTACTCTTCATGTCAGAGGCTGGGAGGCGACTAACCTGATGACTTAGTGAGTGGTGATCCAGACACATCTATACGGTACTGAGCTCGCTGACCTTAGCTGGAATGGGTGTCGGTTAGCTCAGTTGGTTGATTAGTTGGTTTGTGATGCAGAGAGGGTTCAGTTCCCGTACCGGCTGAAGAACCACTTTCTCAGCCTTGCCCGAGGTGTGGTGATCCTCGGGTTAAATCAGCCTGTGATCATCTGGGCCAAAGGCGACTTTACCTTTAGTTGGTGTGGCTGTGAGGGCATGGCAATTTTCATCAGCAGTTCTGAGGTAGTCTCTGGATTGGTTCTTGTGTGATCCCTGTAGCAGGGATCCGTTGATTACTGTTGGATAAGGACAGGATTAAGATCAGCTCTCCTGCTGACACTCATTCTCAAGGCTAACCTTCGGGTGATATCAGAGAGCTCATGGAAAAGGGTTGCCAACCACAATTAAATATATTCCTGGAGGTTTCATCATGTGACCTGCAGCCAGCCATTCATTGGCCAATATACAGGTGGTGCACTATCTTCCTACGCCAAAGCCAATTGGCTGCTGCTTGACTCTCAGCCAAAGGGCCATTTTTGCCCCTCAGTTCCAATATTTTTATATCTGGGAAAGAAAATGCCAGAAACATTTTTTTTTCATGTCCCGGTGATCTTTCTCCGTGGAGGCACACAGCAGTGTCCTGGAAATTGATCTTCAATCCCTGGAGATTCCAGACCAATCCAGGAGGACTGGCAATCCCCATTGTGGAATCACATCCCAGGAAAGGAGTCAATATCTTGAAGAGGGGAAGAAAAAGCACGACAGTGAAAACAAAGAGACTCAAACTAGAGTGAGAGAATTGTGAGAAAGGAGAGAAGAAATGTCTCAGGCCTAGCAGAATTCCGTACCTCACAAAATTCCATCGTCTCCAGAGTTAAATGTTTTTGTATTAGTTCTGGGATTTGTTATATAGGTCAAAGTACCCACAAGTATGAAGACTTTTACAACCAGGCTAGTGTGGTTTGCTCAGTAAACTCCCTGTACAATAATAGCAGAAGAAAACCACCAAGAAACCAGTCTAGTGAACTAACTGTAACTTTAGATAGCAGGGAATAAAGATCCAGAGAGATGAGGTAAGACTTTTTCCACATCCGTTGTTGGGATTGTGACTGCTCTACTTGAAAAGGTGAAGAAAGCTGATTTTATAAATAATTTGAGATGGATTCCCCTGGTCCACACCTCGTCTAAGACAGCCTAGCAGCTGATTTAGAACTGGAATACCCTCCCTAACGGCACTGTGGGTCAGCCCACAGAACATGGACTGCAGCGATTCGAGTAGGCAGCTCACCACCACCCTCTCAAGGGCAACTAGGGATGGGCATGGGATGTGTCTGGAACAAGCTGCCAGTGGGGGTAGTAGAGGCGGGTACAATTTTGACTTTGTTAAAAAGCGTTTAGACAGTTAAATGGGTAAGATGGGTATAGAGGGGTGTGGGCAATTGGGACAAGCTTAGGGGGTTTAAAACAAAAGGGCAACATGGACAAGTTGAGCCAAAGGGCCTGTTTTCTTGCTGTAAACCTCTATGACTCTATGGCAATAAACACTGGCCAGCAGGGCCCACGAATGAATGAAAAAAGAAAGGACAGCTCCCTGAGCAGGGATTTGTAGGGTCACAGAAATAAAGAGCGGTGGAACTGAACACGAGTGTTCGTTCAAAGAGCCAGCACAGGCAGATTGGCTGAATGGTCTCAGTGTGTACCGTAGGTTTTTAAGAGTCCATGAATTTGCCTGAAGAGTTTGTGAAGATGTTCAGAATTCAACATTTCATTAACTCCCCTCCACATCCTTCAAATAAAAGATTTTGCTCTAAGTTCTTGCAGTTACCTGTCCCGGGCTTGTTGTAGGATGTGTGGAAGACTCCCCCAGCCTTACTCTAGCTCATCCCCTTTTCTGATATGTTGATGAGTGGATCAGAGCCGCTTCCTACTCTTGGCCTGAGTTGGAAAATTTTGTCAACACTGTTTTCAGTTTCCACACGTCTCGCCAATTCTCCAGGACCATGTCGAACTCCGCCATTTCTCTTCTCAACTTTTCAGTCATATTCAATGGATATCAACCAATATTGGCCACGACCTCAATTATACGGCCTCACACCCGGCCCCCTGTAAGATTCTACTCCACTCTCCCACTTTCTCTAACTCTGACAATGCAATCTTCCGATATCATTTCCTTTTCTCCCACAACCCCGGCTGACAGTGCCATCAGACCTCTCTGTCCCATCTCACTTTACCTCTTCCTGTCCTTCCCTGAACCATGACGGTGTTCTCGCTTATCCTCGCTTTCCACCCCACCAGCCTCATATTCAATTGACCACTCGCTGGCATTTGCCACCACCAACCTGGCACTACCACCAAAGACACAATTCTCTTCCCTCCCTTTTCAGCATGGCAAAGGGTCCGTTCTCTCTGTGACGCCTCGATCCACTAGACAATCACCTCCCCTTCCTAGGGCTTCTTTCCATGCGGGTGCAGGAGATACGATACTTTACAGTTCCTCGTTCCTCACCATCCACGGCACTCCGCACTCCTTCCAGGTGATTTATGTGTACATCTTTCAACCTAGTCTACTGTGTTAGTAAACTGTTCACAAAATGATATGCCGTACACTGAGGGGTCAGGACTCACACTGGTGACCCCTATCTGTTCAGTCCATAAGCGCACCCCTGAGCCTCTGGTCACCTATCATTTTTATCGCCTTGCTCTTGTGGTGACCTCTCTGTCCTCAGCTTCCTGCATTGTTCACATGAAGCTCAACATGAGCTAGAGGAACAGCCCACCTCACCTGTCAATCACTCAGACTCATCCCTGAGCCCAGTAATTCCAGGTCGTAACCGCTGCCCTATTTTTGTTCTCTTTCTCACTAGTGGTTTTGGTTTTGTTCTCAATTTTCCCTTGTGTTTTTTGCTTTTGAACAAATGTTCATCATTCTGCCTTTCACACCTCCCCCAGACACGTGGGTGACACAGTGGTTAGCGCTGCTGCCTCACGGCGCCAGGGACCCAGGTTCGATTTGCAGCTCGGGTCACTGTTTGTGTGGAGCTTGCACATTCTCCCCGTGTCTGCGTGGGTTTCCTCCAGGTGCTCCGTTTTCCTCCCACAGTGCGAAAGACGTGCTGGTTAGGTGCATGGACCCAAAGAGGTGCCGGAATGTGGCGACTAGGGGAATTTTACAGTAACTTCATTGTAGTGTTAATGTAAGCCTTACTTGTGACTAATGAATATTCTTTACATCTTCTAGTCCCATTACCACTCACTCTGACCTTGTACCATTCAACGCTGTCAATTAATCTCCCTTCTTGTCCACCCTATCACAGACCTTCTTGTTTTCTGTTTTTCCACTCTCACCCCTTCCCTTGCTCCAAACCGATTACAGTTCGAACTCTCCCCAGTTTGAGTGAAAGCTCACCAATCTGAAACACCAGCCCTGTTTCTGTCTCCGTAGACGCCACCTGAGTATTTCAAACATTTTGGCCAAAACTTTCTAGCCGTTCCCGCCAGCCGGATCGTCCTATTGATGGTGATCCTCTGCAGGTTCCCTGGAAATGAAAGGTGCGAACAATGAATAAACCCAATGATTTGATTTGATTTATTATTGTCACATGTATTAACATACAGTGAAAAGTATTGTTTCTTGTGCGCTATACAGATGAAGCATACTGTTCATAAAGAAGGAAAGGAAATAGTGCAGAATGTAGCATTACAGTCATAGCTAGGGTGTAGAGAAAGATCAACTTAATGCGAGGTAAGTCCATTCAAATGTCTGACAGCAGCAGGGAAAAAGCTGTTCTTGAGTTGGTTGGTACGTGACCTCAGACTTTTGTATCTTTTTCCCAAAGGAAGAAGGTGGAAGAGAAAATGTCCGGGGTTTGTGGGGTCCTTAATTATGCTGGCTGCTTTGCCGAGGCAGCGGGAAGTGTGGACAGAGTCAATGGATGGGAGGCTGGTTTGCGTGATGGATTGGGCTACATTCACAACCTTTTGTAGTTCCTTGCAGTCTTGGGCAGAGCAGGAGCCCAGACCAAGCTGTGATACAGCTGAAAGAATGCTTTCTATGGAGCATCTGTAGAAGTTGGTGAGATTTGCAGTAGGCAGTGACAGAGAGGATGATTTCCTTCCCCCCCCCCCCTCCCGGCTAATGACAAGTAACCCTCTGTTGGAAAGAGGGGGGAATAACCCCGCCTTTTTGTTTGTGCTTCAACGTTCCAGTATCTGTAGTAATTTGCTTTTGTGTCTTTTTTTATTGTGTGTGTTGAGATTATATATGGTGTTATGTAAGCATCTGGACTCAATGTAAATCCATTTTATATCTCTTACTGTAATAATTCACTTTGCTTCTAATTCAAGCCCCCCAAGTTCCAAACATCTCAAAATTCGAACCTGGTTAAAATCAGCTCAAATGGAGTGTATTTCCAACTTAGCCTAACAAGCCAGGAGGGAAAACTTTGTTTGATTTTCCTACCCCGGAGTCAGCCATGAACCAGTCACTGCGGCTTTGAATATTTTTAAGGCAGAGCTAGATAGATTCTTGATTAACAAGGAGGGTGAAAGGTTATTGGGGGTAGGGTTATTGAAGGAGGGGTGAAAGGTTATTGGGGGTAGGGTTATTGAAGGAGGGGTGAAAGGTTATTGGGGGTAGGGTTATTGAAGGAGGGGTGAAAGGTTATTGAGGGTGGATGGGAGTGTGGGGTTGAAGTTACAATCAACTCATCCATGATTTTATTGGGTGGCAGGTTCGAGGGGCCGAGTGTCTTACTCCTGCTCCTAGTTTTATGTCCTCTCTCTACTTGAGTCAGAAGGTTGTGAGTTCGAGTGGTACTCCAGAGACACAAGCACAAAATCTACGTTCTCATTCCAAAGCAGCGTCGAGGGAGTACCACATTGTCAGGGGGTGGTGTCTTTTGGCTGCAGTGTTAGACCGAGGCACCATCTGGCTTCTCGGATGAAAGATCCCATGGTAATTCAATGAAGAAGAAGAGGAGGAACGCTTCTGTGATAATCCCCGGGACTTGCATGGGGAACCATTGATTGACTTCCCTGTCGGACTTGTAGAATATGAGCTCCCTGGTGATTAATAATCACTCACCAGGTGGGGCACCTATACCAACCCTTTATAAAGCAAGCCCCTGAGTGGGTCCACTGTCCCTGTTGGGACCTGTTTGTCTTCACCATAGGCTTGTGGTTTTATTATGTACGATATGGCATTGTTCCTTGACAGCCAAATCCTGGCGTTCTTATATCTTCCCAGCGTCTGGGACAGCATTTATCTCTGAACCACAGTCATTAAAACAGATTATCTGACCATTATCATATTGCGGTTTATGGGATCTTGCTGTGCATAAATTGGCTCCTGCTGTTCTTCGAAGAGTGATTACACTTCAAAAAGGTTTTCATTGGTTGCAAAGTGCTTTGGATCTTGCTGAATTGGGCTATATAAATGCAAGTCTTTTCTTTATCTTAGAATCATAGAAACCCTACAGTGCAGGTGGAGGCCATTCAGTCCATCGAATCTGCACCGACAACCAGGCCCTATCCTCATAACCCCACATATTTACTTGACTAATCCCGCAACACTAGGGTCAAATTAGCATGGCCAATCTACCTAACCTGTACTACTTCCGGACTGTGGGATGAAACCGGAGCACCCGGAGGAAACCCACGCAGGCACGAGGAGAACGTGCAAACTCTACATGTAACCCAAGCTGGGAATTGAACCCGGGTCCCTGCCGCCATGGGGTAGCAGTGCCACCCAATGAAATACATACCAACTTGACGTGATGGGCAAGCATTAGAAGTGAGACTGTTACATTTTTGAAAAAACAATATCAAATTTGCTTGAATGTTTGTAATGTAGAGCTGGTGTTGCCACGGCATTGCTCTGAACCCTGCGTTCTAAAGAGTTCAGCTTTTGTTCAAGTTTTTCACAATAATTGAGGGTGGATGTGAACTTTATAGATTTCCACCTGACATGTTGTAATTTAAACTGATACAAACCCCTGGAGAAGTTTTAGAAAGCTGGAGGAAACCGAGAGCTCTGTCATAATCCCCGTAACCATAACAACAGCGAGTATGTTGCACAGGAAGTGCCGTACAGGAAATTAGCTTCATCTTTTGGTCAGTTTGGTTAAGATATGTGACATTGGCCCTTTTTCATCCTTGGCATTAGCTTCAGAAATAGATTTTAAAAATCCTTCACATTTTCTCTATCACGCTGTGCAGCTGCTGGGACGATACTTAAAGAGCAATGCACGCAGTTTAAACAGCACACATTTGACTGTCGGCTTTGTGTTTGTTTCTACGTGACCTGGAGATCTTATCACAAACTTCCTGTAATTTCTTATGAAATGCACAAGATGCAAAAGCAATGGCAGGTCAGCTTTTCTCTTCCCAAAAGCTTAAAGCTTATTTAAAGGAGCTATTTCACAAATCAGTGTAATGTTCCCACATTTTAAAACTCTTTTGTTCTGTCACGGGATGTGAGTGTTGCTGGCTGGGTCTGCAAATATTAATTTACCCTCGAACTGAGTGGCTTGCTTAGACTATTTAAGGTCTAGTTAAGAGTTAACTACATTGCTGTGGCTCTGGAGCCAGACCAGGTAAGGATGACAGATTCCCTTCCCTAAAGGACATTAGTGAACCAAATCACAGAATCTATACAGTGCAGAAGGAGGCCATTCAGCCCATCGAGTCTGCACTGACCACAATCCCACCCAGGCCCTATCCCCATAACCCCATGCCGTTACCTTAGCTAGTCCCACTGACCCTAAGGGGCCATTTAGCATGGTCAAACAACCTGCACGTTTTTGGAGTGTGGGAGGAAACTGGAGCACCCGGAGGAAACCCACGCAGACGTGGGGAGAATGTGCAAACTCCACACAGACAAGTTACTCGAGGCTGGAATCGAACCCGGATCCCGGCGCTGTGAGGCAGTTGTGCTAACCACTGTGCCACCAGGGGTCTTCACAATAATTGACAATGGTTTCATTAGACTTTTAATTCGAGATTTTTGCTGAATTCAAATTTCACCTTCTGCCGTTCTGGGAATTGGACCTGGGTCCCTGCTGCAGTACTCTGGCTGTCTGGATTAATAACCTCGTGACAATACCTCTATGCCACCACCTTCCCAAAACAGTGAAAATGTTAAAGGTGTAGACAAATCCAGGAAAGGGATGCTCTTTCACCATCATTTGGCTGAATTTTGACCTAAAAGTATGTTTTACAAGTCACTCCTGTTGGTATAGCGTGGACACCACCATAGCGTGGCGTTATTTACATTTCAGAAGTTTGTGTTGTTCGGAGATGCTTTGTGTCTCAGAGAAGTTTGACCACTTTGGATTCACCAACAATCTGTTACAATGGTACAGGTCTGACTGCATTATTAAGAGCTGAGTGTGCCAAAAATTGACGACAGGAAGGCTATGGCCAGGGAAGACCTAGAAACGATCATTATCATGAAAGAGGTAGTGTTGGGCAAGTTAATGGGGCTAAAGGTAGACAAGTCCCCTGGTCCTGATGGAATGCATCCCGGGTACTAAAAGAGATGGTGGAGAAAATAGCAAATGCACTAGTGCTAATTTACCAAAATTCGCTGGACTTTGGGGTGGTTCCCACAGATTGGGAAACAGCAAATGTGACGCCACTGTTTAAAAAAGGAGGTAGACAAAAGGCGGGTAACTATAGGCCGGTTAGCTTAACTTCTATAGTGGGAAAATGCTTAAATCTATCATCAAGGGAAGAATAGCAAGACATCTGGATATAAATTGTCTGATTGGTAAGACACAGCATGGGTTCATGAAGCAGGTCATGTTTGACTAATTTGTTGGAATCCTTTGAGAACGTGTGTAATGGATAATAGGGAACCTGTGGATGTGGTGTATCTGGATTTCCAGAAGGCATTTGACAAGGTGCTACATAAGATAATGGTGCATGGTGTTATGGGTAATGTATTACCATGGATAGAGGATTGGTTAACTAACACAAAGCAAAGAGTGGGGGTAAATGGGTGTTTTTCAGGTTGGCGATCAGTGACTAGTGGTGTGCCTCAGGGATCAGTGTTAGGACAGCAATTGTTTACGATTTACATAGATGATTTGGAGTCAGGGACCAAGTGTAGTGTGTCAAAATTGGCAGATGACACTAAGATGAGTGGCGGGGCAAAGTGTGCAGAGGATGCTGAAAGTCTGCAAAGGGATATAGATAGACTAAGTGAGTGGGTGAGGGTCTGACAGATGGAGTACAATGTTGGTAAATGTGAGCTCGTCCATTTTGGTAGGAATAACAGCAAAATGGACTATTAGTTAAATGGTAAAAAATTGCAGCATGCTGCTGTGCAGAGGGACCTGGGTGTCCTTGTGTAAGAATCACAAGGAGTTGGTTTGCAGGTGCAGCAGGTAATTAAGAAGGCAAATGGAATTTTGTCCTTCATTGCCAGAGGGATGGAGTTTAAAAACAGTGAGGTTATGTTGCAGCTGTATAAGGTGCTGGTGAGGCCACACCTGGAGTACTGTGTACAGTTTTGGTCTCCTTACTTGAGAAAGGATATACTGGCACTGGAGGGGGTGCAGAGGAGATTCTCTAGGTTGATTCTGGAGTTGAGACGGTTGGCTTATGAGGACAGACTGAGTAGACTGGGGCTATACTCATTGGAATTCAGAAGAATGAGGGGAGATCTTATAGAAACATATAAAATTAGATAAGATGAAGCAGGGAAGTTGTTTCCACTTGTTTATTCCCTGTAGTATAGAAGAATGAGGGGAGATTTGATAGAGGTGTTTAAAATTATGATGGGTATACGTAGTGAATGCAAGCAGGCTTTTCCACTGAGGCTAGGGGAGAGAAAAACTAGAGGACATGGGTTAAGGGTGAAGGGGGAAAAGTTTAAAGGGAATATTGGGGGGGGGGGTTCTTCACACAGAGAGTGGTGGGAGTGTGGAATGAGCTGCCGGATAAAGTGGTAAATGTGGGATCACTTTTAACATTTAAGAAAAACTTGGACATATACATGGATGAGAGGGGTGTGGAAGGATATGGTCCAGGTGCAGCTCAATGGGACTAGGCAGAAAAATAGTTCAGCACAGCCAAGAAGGGCCAAAAGGCCTGTTTCTGTGCTGTAATGTTCTATTGTAATGTGGCAGATGAAACTCTAACTAAGGGTCATGGTCTCAAAATAAGGGGGAACAGATTTAGGACTGAGTTGAGGAGGAACTTCTTCACACAAAGGGTTGTGAATCTGTGGAATTCCCTGCCCAGTGAAGCAGTTGAGGCTACCTCATTAAATGTTTTTAAGGCAAGGATAGATAAATTTTTGAACAGTAAATGAATTAAAGGTTATGGTGAGCGGGCGGGTAAGCGGAGCTGAGTCCATGAGAAGATCAGCCACGATCTTATTGAATGGCGGGGCAGGCTCGAGGGGCCAGATGGCCAACTCCTGCTCCTAGTTCTTATGTTCGATCACTGAACATCTTTCTTAGTCAACAGACTCACAATACCTCTGTGTACATCAAGCTTTTTGCAGATCCCGTATTCTAGCAACTTTTTTCTTTTTATTCTTATTTTTGATTTGCACATTTTAAAATTTATATCTACATTATGGGTGGCACAGTGGTTAGCATTGCTGCCTCACAGCGCCAGCAACCCAGGTTCGATTCCCGGCTTGGGTCACTGTCTGTGTGGAGTTTGCATGTTCTCCTCATGACTGTGTGGGTTTCCTCCCACACTCCAACAATGTGCAAGTTAGATGGACTGGCCATGGTAAATTGCCCCTTAGTGTCAGGGGGATTAGCTAGGTAAATACGTGGGCCTGGGTGGGATTGTTGTTGATGCAGGCTTGATGGGCCAAATAGCCGCCTCCTGCACTATAGGGATTCTTCCATTACATTATCTTCATTTTGTATTCTTACATAAAGTAGACTAGCTAAGAGGAGTGGTGGTTGGAGCAGGAGCGAGCCAGAATCAGGTTAATGCCTCTGTGTTTGGGTGCCAACTCTGGACAAAGGACCTGGAGCCTCGAGGAATTGAAGAATAATCTCCAGGATGCTTGGAACCAGCTAGGGAATAGTTGAAAAAATCAATCAAGTTTCTTTGAATGTTTTCATTTGTTGGTTTGAAAGCAGTTGGAAATGAGAAGCCTATTGGGCAAGATTAAAAAACAGAATGCTGTGTGTGTCCTATTTACAGGTCTTTAAAATTATCCGAGGCTTCTCGAGTAGATGCAGAGAAAGAGTTTCCATTCTACAGAAAGGTAAAACTGGAGGCAATTAGTATAAAACATTGACCAACAAATCAAATAGAAGCTTCAAAGAAACATCTTGACCAGGATGTGGTTAGACTTTGGAACTCATTACCCCAGGGTGTGATTAGAGTATGGAACCCATTACCCCAGGGTGTGGTTAGAGTATGGAACCCATTACCCCAGGGTGTGGTTAGAGTATGGAACCCATTACCCCAGGGTGTGGTTAGAGTACGGAACCCATTACCCCAGGGTGTGGTTAGAGTACGGAACCCATTACCCCAGGGTGTGGTTAGAGTACGGAACCCATTACCCCAGGGTGTGGTTAGAGTATGGAACCCATTACCCCAGGGTGTGGTTAGAGTACGGAACCCATTACCCCAGGGTGTGGTTAGAGTATGGAACCCATTACCCCAGGGTGTGGTTAGAGTATGGAACACATTACCCCAGGGTGTGGTTAGAGTATGGAACCCATTACCCCAGGGTGTGGTTAGAGTACGGAACCCATTACCCCAGGGTGTGGTTAGAGTATGGAACACATTACCCACAGGATATCATTGAGATGAACAGTATAGATAAATTAAAATAAAAGCTAAAGAAGCATATAAGGGACAAGGACACCTGAGGTTCTGTTAATAGTTAGGTGAGAAGGTGGAAAAGTTTATTTATGACTGCCACAAATAGGCTTACATCAACACTGAAGTTACTGTGAAAATCCCCGAGTTGCCACACTCCGGTACCTGTTTGGGAACACTGAGGGAGAATTTAGCACGGCCAAAGCACCTAAACAGTACGTCTTTCGGACTGTGGGCAGAAACAGAACCACCCAGAGGAAACCTCGCTGACGTGGGGAGAATGTGCGGACTCCGCACAGTCAGTGACCCAAGCCAGGAACTGTACTCGGGTCTCTGGCAGCAATGCTAACCACTGTGTCACAGAAGAGACTGAGTGGAATGTAAATGCTGGTGTGGACTGGTTGCACCAATTGTCTTGTGAAGCAAAGTCTAATAGGCACAAAATATCATTGAGGCTAACCTTCTACCTCTAGCCTCAAGGCACTGTTAAAACTTTGCTTGACTCAGGATTCTTGCTGCCACATCTTCAAGTGCCTTTTGGAGAAAGAAAATGTGGTGTTCCACTGAAGGGTTGATTCTGTGATCTGAAAATCTGTGCGGAGGACTGTTCCTGATGTTTAACCCATGTTCTTAACAAGCTTCCTGTTTGAAAGGTGGAGAAACAATGGGAGTGTCAGAAAAATAGAGAGACGTCTTAACTATTGTTAATTCTGACTTGCAGAGCATCTGTAATTTTCATCAGGCCAGCCTCCGATTGTCAAGCTCTGGAAGTCCCTCCCAGCCCCTCCTTTCAAAACACTCCCTCTAACAAAAACAGAAAACCTCAGCAGGTCCGACAGCATCTGAGGAGGTGTTGGCTCTGTTCTCTCTCCTCAGATGCTGTCAGACCTGCTGAGATTTTCTGTTTTTGTTAGAGGGGGTGTTTTGAAAGGAGAGGCTGGGGGGGTTAGGGAGGGAATTCCAGAGCTTGAGATTTTCCAGCATTTTCTGTTTTTGTTTCAGAGTCCAGCTTCCGCAGTATTTTCCTCCCAAAGCCAACCTCCTTATCATCCCTACTCTCTCTTCCTACTATCAGTGGCAAACTCTGCTTGATAACCTCCTAATAAGTACCTTGAGATTCCAATTTAAAGGCATTAATAAATACAAGTTCACTGCTCATTTAGAATGATTCCTCTGATTTTAGAATTCCATTGTAGTATAACCCACCTTGACATTTGTGTTTCTGTCTCATATTATTTGGCTCCCTAACTTCTGGATGGTTTTCTTAAATGCAGGAAGACAGTAGAAAGTGAGACTGTAAGGCGGCACAATGGTACAGAGGTTAGCACTGCTGCCTCACAGCGTCAGGGGCCTGGGTTCGATTCCTGGCTTGGGTCACTGTCTGTGTGGAGTTTGTACGTTTTTCCCATGTCTGCGTGGGTTTCCTCTGGGTGCTCCAGTTTCCTCCCACAGTCCAAAGATGTGCAGGTTAGGTGGATTGGACATGATAAATTACCCCCTAGTGTTAGGGGGACTAGCTAGGGTAAATGCATGGGGATAGGGCCTGGGTAGGATTGTGATTGGTGCAGACTCGATGGGCTGAATGGCCTCCTTTTGCACTGTAGGATTTTATGACTTGAATTAATCATTTTTATCATAAAGATTAATTTAGAAAGTTTTTTTAAAGAAAATAGCAGAAATTGCAAATGGCGATTTGTTCTGGTGTAACGGTGGTGAATCTTCATAGCTTCTTCTAAAATTAAATGTATAGTGTGTGATCTTACCCGCTGTTCACACGCCGCTCCAGCAAGGACAGAGAATTTGGTGCTCGGCTAAATCTCCATTGTCTGCAGTGGGACTGGAAAATCGCATCAGTGTGAATGTCCGGCATTAACGTTTTGACACACTGCAGAGTGACGTTTTTAACCATGTTCGATCAGGGTCAAGACTTGTACAATCCTCCAGAACATGAACATTACATTGGCGACTCAGAAAATCTGCATGTCATTGGTGGCAGAGGAAGTAACGATACTTGCAAGTCATTGAATAGCTAACCCTAGCGACATTCCAGCGGTTGTATGGAACAGTAATATTTCGAAACAACGAAAAAAAATCTACATATAAAGTTCTTGAATGAATCTGCCCCAATTACACATTTTCCCCATTAAATAGGGACCTGAACATTAACACAATCCAAAGATATGTGGGTTAGATTGATTGGCCATGCTAAAAATTGACCCTTAATGTCCTAGGATGCTTAGGTTAGAGGGATTAGTGGGTAAAATATGTAGGGATATGGGGGTAGGGCTGGGTGGGATTGTGTTCAGTGCAAACTCGATGGGCCGAAGGGCCTCTGTCTGCACTGTAGGGTTCTATGATTCCACGAAAAACACAGTTGTCAATTTTTGGGGAAAATTTTCATTCGATGAATGATTTCTCCATTGTGTTAATGTGAGCAACATTTTAAGACTCCACTTAACTTCCAATGAATAAAGTTACTTGATTTCCACCGTTGTGGGAATTCCAAGCCGAAAAGAGGCCAATTTTGACCCTTTGTTCCACACCCCACGGATTGTGATTGAAACTGTGGTATTGTTCTTTCAGATGTTGACATGAATCATGTGTGTCTGGTTACAGTGGGTTGGGAGCCGAGTCTGACCCTGCTTTCACTTGCTCTTCACTCTTTCCTCAAAACTTATTTTTGCTCGGGAATTGAAATCAAACGCTTCCTGTTCAGGACGCACTCATTCCAAACTGGAAGCCTGAGTAAGGAGTCTTTTTGGTTGTGTTTACGTTTCATTATTTACAGTTAGCTGGAAATCACAGCACTCTGACATACTGGGTTGTACCTTCAGAGCTGTCTGGAAAAGTTGTTCAAACTAAAGTCCTTCCTCATCGCCACGTAGCTAAGGAGAGAAAATCAGAGGCACAATTCGCTAGTTTATAAGTTTATTTATTAGTTTCACAAGTAGGCATACACTTCAGTTACTGTGAAAAGGGTGGTACAGTGGTTAGCACTGCTGCCTCTGTGCGCCAGGGACCCGGGTTTGATTCCCAGTTTGGCTACACTCTGTCTGGAATTTGCACATTCTCCCCGAGTCTGCATGGGTTTCCTCCGGGTGCCCCAATTCCCTCCCACAATCCAAAAGACATGCGGGGTGAGGTTGATTGACCATACAAAATTGCCCCTGAATATCAGGAAGACTAGCGGGGTGAATGTGTGGGGTTACAGTGACAGGATCTGGGTGGGATTGCTGTCAGTGCAGGCTCGATGGGTCAAATGGCCTCCTTCTGCACTGTAGAGATTCTATGAAAATTCCTTAGTTGCCACACTCTGGCACCTGTTCGGGTACACTGAGGGAGAAGTTAACATGGTCAGTGCACCTAACCAGCACATCTTTCAGACTGTGGCGGAAACTGTAACACCCAGAGGAAACCAGGTACAGACTCTGCACAGTGACCCAAGCTGGGAATCGAAGCCGGGTTCCTGGCGCTGTGAGGCAGCAGTGCTAACCACTGTGCCACAACTGTGCTACCCATTGTATGAGCCTGGAAAAATACATTTTTGCAGTTGGCTGGGGAGTGTTTACAGAGAACGGAGAGACTTGTGCCGTGAGAGCAAGATGAAGATGACAATTTTGTGGAAGGGACTAATTCTTGAGGCAACAGAAGATACATACACCATGGCACCGGAGATGTGTGATCCATGCTTGTTAGCAATCCAACAACTGAATCTAGAGACTCTTCCACGCTCTGTAGATGTGCCAGTGATCTGTGTGTACTGTCTCTGCTTCACACACAGACTGCGTCACACAGTTGTGCAATCTATCACACAATCGCTCATTAACAAGGACTGGGACACTGCAATCAGAAGATCACCAGCTTGAAGCTTTTCAGGGATGTGGAGGGTACCTGTCCCATCCAGAGACAGCGCAGTGTTGATGAGCAGTAAGGCTGCCTTCACTTTCCCTGTGGAAAGGAACAATCAGCTTGACAAGATGCAGAGATTTTACTGCAGTTCACTGAAGGTGACACTCATCAGCCTTCTGACCTACCTAACAAAAAAGATTTAAAATTAATTAATGTTTATTTGGCACTTTTGTATTGATCAGTTAATATCTTAGAACCAGCCGTGATGCCATTATTGGCTGATGTCTGTAATTCTTGCATTTTTGGAGCAGATGGAATGCTGTGTGGTGTCTCTGTGCAGGTTCACGAATGCAGTGGGAGAACCATTATCTGCGCAGAGGCTGGATGTCTGAACCTTCATTTGCTGTTCCTTTTGACCAGCAGCTGTTTCTGCCAGAAAGTTGGGCTATCCTGCTTTGCACAATGAGAGAATAGGCAAAGGTTGATTGCAGTACTGAAGTTAAGTTTATTTATTAGTGTCACAGTAGGCTTATATTAACACTGTAATGAAGTTACTGTGAAAGTCCCCCAGTTGCCACATTCCGGCGTCTGTTTGGGTGCACCGAGGGAGAATTTAGCACGGCCGGTATTCCTAACCAGCACGTCTTTTGGACCATGGGAGGAAACCGGAGCACCTGGGGGAAACCCACGCAGACACGGGGAGAATGTGCAGGCTCTGCACAGACAGTGAGCCAAGCCGGGAATCGAACCCAGGTCCCTGGCTTGTGAGGCAGCAGTGCTACCCACTGTACCACTATGCTGCTTAAGTAATACCTCCCAAAACTTAGTTTTATGCCATGCCCGACAGGCACCTCCAATCCCAAAAGAAATGTGGGTAGAAATCAAAGGCCCTCACCTTCTCCAGATGCCCGAAAATCCCTTCCTCATTTCAGCCAGTTCCGAGGTGAAGCACTAACTCGGTCACTGAACTTCCCTCGGTGACACTGGCACCCGTCCTGTTCCTGCCTCGGTGACACTGGCACCCGTCCTGTTCCTGCCTCGGCGACACTGGCGCCCATCCTATTCCTGCCTCGGTGACACTGGCACCCGTCCTGTCCCTGGGGACAACCCTGACCCAGAATAGGGCCATCCTCCCTTGATGCAACTTTGCAGCAGGGCTGAAACTCCCAGTGCCATTGGGAATGGTACTGTTCACATCTCTCTGCTGAGCCACTGTGAATCGCCGATAGGTTTTAAGCTGAGGTCCTGCCTCCTTTCTTCTGAGGTCCAGGCGTGATTGCACAATGGGAATAGAGGCCCTTGTGGTTAAGTTACAATTCCTTCCTCCAGCAACAGGAGCAGAAACAGACTGGTCATTCAGCTTGCTTGTTTGTTGCAATATTATACATAAAACAAGAGTTATTGTACTTCAGTCATTTATTATAGATGAGGCATTGGGAGAAATTTGAGATTATGATAGTAGTTGAATACAAAAGGTGAGATTAAAGTGACTGCCTGTTTTTTGATTTGATTTATTATTGTCACATGTATTAATATATAGTGAAAAATATTGTCTCTTGTGCGCTATATATACAGTCAAAGCATACTGTTCATAGAGAAGGAAACGAGAGAGTGCAGAATGTAGTGTTACAGTCATAGCGAGGGTGTAGAGAAAGATCAACTTAATGCGAGGTAGGTCCATTCAAAAGTCTGACAGCAGCAGGGAAGAAGCCATCCTTGAGTCGGTCGGTATATATCTTTTTCCCGATGGAAGAAGGTGAAAGAGAGAATGTCCAGGCTGTGTGGGATCCTTGATTCTGCTGGCTGTTTTGCCGAGACAACGGGAAGTGTAGATAGAGTCAATGGATAGCTTGCGTGATGGATTGGGCTACATTCATGACCTTTTGTAGATCCTTGACATCAAGATGTTTGACTGAGTGTGGCATCAAAGATTCCAAGCAAAATTGAAGTCCTTGGGAATCAAAGGGGGAGATCTCCGCTGATTGGAGTCATACCCAGCACAAGGGAAGATGAGTCTGGCTGTTCGAGGTCAATCACTGGATTCCCAAGACAGCAGTACAGTAACTCCTCAGGCTAGTCTCCTGGGCCCTTCCATCTTCAGCTGTTACATCAATGACATTCCCTTCCTCATAAAGTCAGAACTGCAGAGTGTTCAGTTTCATTTGCCACTTCTCAAACACTGGAACAGTCTGTGCGTACCTGCATCAAGGGCTGGAAAACATTCCAGCTTGGGTTGAAAACTGGCAAGTAACAACTGTGCCACACAAACCACCTCCAACGAGAGAGAATCGAATGATCTCCCCCAAGATATTCAATGGCATTCCCATTGCTGAACCCTCACCAACAACATCCTGGGCTTACCACTGACCCAAAACTGGTCTGTACTCGTTGGAGTTTAGAAGGATGAGGGGGGATCTTATAGAGACGTATAAGATAATGAAGGGGATGGATAGGGTAGAGGTAGAGAGATTCTTCCTGCTTAGAAAGGATAGCAGGACTAGAGGGCACAGCCTCAAGATAAGGGGGGGACAGTTTAGATCAGAGTTAAGGAGGAACTTCTTCACTCAAAGGGTGGTAAATCTCTGGAATTCTCTGCCCGTTGAAGTGGTGGAGGCTACCTCGCTGAATATATTTAAGACACGGGTAGATAGGTTTCTGATAGACAAGGGGAATTAAGGGTTATGGGGAGAAAGCAGGAAAGTGGAACTGATCCACTTCAGATCAGCCGTGATCTTATTGAATGGTGGGGCAGGCTCGAAGGGCTAGATGGCCGACTCCTGCTCCTATTTCTTATGTTCTTATATAAAACTGAACTGGACTGGCCCAGCCATAAAAATACAGCGGCTACCTGAGCAGGCCAGAGGCTGGGAATTGAGTAACTTATCTCCTGACTCCACAATGCCTGTCGACCATCTACAGGAGTGTAAATGGAATACATTCCATTTGCCTGGATGAATGCAGCTCCAAGAAGCTCAATGCCATTCAGGACAAAGCAGCCAACTTGACCAGTATCTCCTATCGCTTTAAACATTCACTCCCTTCACCGTCGTTGCACTGTAGCTGCGGTGTGTATATCTACAAGATGCAGCAGTGAGCCCATCCTCCTTCAACAGCACCTTACAAACCTGTGACCTCTACCACCCAGAATAACGGGAACAGATACTTGGGAACACCTACAGGTCCCTCCCTCAGCCACACACCATCCTCGGAACTATGTTGCCACTCTTTCACTGTCGCTGGGTTAAGATCCTGAAATTGGCCCCGTAACAGCACTGAGGGTATACCTACAGTACGTGGACTATAGTGGCTCAAGAAAGCAGTTGACCATCACCTTCTGAAGAGGATGCGCAACAAATACTTGCTGTGTCACTCGTACCTATATCCCATGAAGGAATAAAATATGGAGTTAAATAAATACAACCTTCCCAACCATATTTACATTTGAGGGATAAAAGTCTTGGTTGATCTGGTTCTAAACCTCTTTATAAATCAGCAGTCAGTGTAAAATTTAGATGACAAACTGAGATCTTGTAATCATTAACCGGACTACAAGTTAGCTGCTCTGTGTTGGGTATTAGATTATTGTGGGATTTAGGAGTGTGTGTACACACATTGCTGATTTACTGTTTTTGGTCCCATTACTGAAATGCTGTCACATTGTATCATTCCAGACGTCTGATTTGACCAGATTTGTAATGAAGCCATTGTCGTCTTTGGTTTAAAAAATATTCCTTTAACTAAACACCAGTGCTCACATCTAGCCTCCCACAGTGGCTCGCACTGCTGACTCTCAGTGCAGGGTCCTGGGTTCGAATCCCGGCTTGGGTCACTGTCTGTGTGAAGTATTCACATTCTACCCATATCTGCGTGGGTTTCCTCTGGGTGCTGCGGTTTCCTCCTCAGTCCACAGATGTGCGGGTTAGGTGGATTGGCCATGTTAAATTGCCGAGTGACTGGGCATAGAGGGGGCTAGCTAGGGTAAATGCATGGTGTTATGGGGATAGGGTCTGGGTGGGATTGTGGTTGGTGCAGACTCGGTGGGCCGAAAGGCCTCCTTCTACACTGTATGATTCGATGATAACTTCTTGTCTACCATCACAGCGCTCATGAAGTTGAGTTGTCTGTTTACCAAGGCACTTTTTCCCCTCTGCACAATTTGGAATCCCTACAGTACAGAAGGAGACTATCCAGTCGGCACAGACAACAATCACACCCAGGCCCTATCCCCGTAACTCCACATGTTTACCCTACTAATCCCCCTGAAACTAATTTAGCATGGCCAG
This sequence comes from Carcharhinus amblyrhynchos, assembly GCF_965287045.1. Classification (NCBI taxonomy): domain Eukaryota; kingdom Metazoa; phylum Chordata; class Chondrichthyes; order Carcharhiniformes; family Carcharhinidae; genus Carcharhinus; species Carcharhinus amblyrhynchos. The sequence goes on from NC_137345.1 coordinate 46,786,719, forward strand.
TCCACCTAACCCGCACATCTTGTGTGGGAGGAAACCGGAGCACCCGGAGGAAACCCACGCAGACATGGGGAGAACGTGCAAACTCCGCACAGACAGTAACCCGAGGTGGGAATCGAACCCGGGTCCCTGGCGCTGTGAGGCAGCAGTGCTAACCACTGCGCCACCCATATATTCAAAAACCTGCCTTGTACTATTCTGTGTGAATCAAAGTCACTTGCAGTGGTTTGTATCCAGGCTTGTTGTGGGGGAGCCTGTTTACAGTTGGGGAATTATCCTCGAACACCATTGAGAGAAAGAAATTATTTCATCTCCCACTTACTCTGAAACTGGTCCAAAAACCACAAAGATAATCAAGCATACATCTTCCCCTCAGCTGTTTCCTGGTATGTTAGCGCTCCAGTGCACAGTGTGTCAAGGCATCCAAAAATACATTTTTTTGGGAAATAGTTGGTGACTTGTGACTTAATAAGCACTGAAGATAGATGGTTTCTAAAACCCAGAAAGCCAGAAATAGGTAGGATGCAGAGCTAGCCCGTAATCTATTCAGGGTTTTGTCACACATAATGGATAGTATTGCCTGGTCTGGAGTAAACCGCAGATTGTCACCACAAGGCTTGTTGAAGCAAAATGGAAAAGGGGTGACTTCAGTAAGTCTCTGTTGGCCCAGGATAAACAGCATGCTTTGCAGCATCTTGGAAAGTGCGAGTGCAAATTAAAAATCTTGATATCTCTTTTTGGAAATGTTTCAAATAAATCGTTTAGGCCTAAAATAAAAGCAAAGTGCTGTGGATCTGAAATAAAAATAACAAAGGGTGAAAAGCAGAGGGGGTTGGGCAGGATGTTCTGACCTTGTCCGGTCTCGCTGAAGTCGATTTCACCCCCATCCATCCCCCACAGCCGGGCCCGCGACTGCTTCCCCAGTGCCAGGGTGGGTGAGTCGTGCAAAAGCCCATAGATTTGGGTGGGACTGGAAGATTCCGTTGGCGACCACCACATTTCCCCCATTGGAAACCCTGCTGCAGGGGGGCTGGAAAATCCCAGCCAATGTATCACACCCAATGATTTTTCTTCAGAACTTCTAAGCATAGATGTGTTCCGAGAGCGCTGTGAACTGTTGCCCTGTAAATTGGGATTATTGCAACTAGTATACATCACAACTTTGTTTTCTATTTTCTGCAACTTGGAAATTTCAAAAAATGCCTACAGTGCAGAAGGAGACCATTTGGCCCATCGAGTCTGCACCGACCACAATCCCACCCAGGCCCTATCCCCGTAACCCCTGGTATTTATACCCTGCAAGATCCCTGGCACTTAGGACCAACTCATCAACCTAACCTGCACAGATTTGGACTGTGGAAGGAAACCCACACAGACATGGGGAGAATGTGCAAACTCCACACAAACAGTGACCCAACCCGGGTCCCTGGCGCTGTGAGGCAGCAGTGCTAACCACTGTGCCACCGTGTCACTCTTGTTCAATGACACTGTCTCCCTAATGGAAGCATGAGGAGTGCAGTACCTGAGAACTCTCTATCTCCTAGCACTGTGATACACTCCCATTGTTCAGTTAGACAATAAGTAAATCTGAAAATAATGATAAACTAGAATCAGTAATGGTATCCATGGAAGTCCCAGATTATTGTAAAAATCCATTTGGTTCACTGATATCTTATAGGGAAGGAAATCTGCCATCCTTACCTTGTCTGGCCTACATGTGACTCCAGACCACAGCAATGTAGTTAACTCTCAAGCAAATTACTGTTATATTCAAGTATGTGGCTTCTAGGACTTTGTCAAGGGTAATCCAGGATGGGCAAGAACTGCTGTGCTTGCCGACTATATTATTCTTCATGCTACCGGGCTAATACGGGGTATTTACTGCATGTTTTGAGGTGTGGGAATCAAGGCTTCATTGGGAAATATCTTACTCTACTGGCTGCATCTTATACGAGGCTGCAAGAGAGGAGGCAAAAGCATGTGATATTGCATCACTTCCTTTGAGGGAATTATTAATTCCTCCTCCTGGTACTGTGCCCTGAGAGGGTGCGACAGACCATGTACTTCCGTTGGATGGTCCATGATTATGCTTGGTAAAGTGCTGCAGTGGTTTGCCGTTGCCTTTTGTAATGTGGTTGACCAGAGACTCCCCCCCCACTCTTTACCACCTGCCCCGCCAGTGTACTGGAAGGATTTAAAGGCTAATAATCAACCTACTGGGCAATCACATTGTGAACTGGGGCCGTCAAATCCTGAAGTGGGACTCGAACCCAGAGCTTCTGGCTCAGAGGAAGGGATGTTACCCAATCTGCCTCAAGACCTCCAATTAGCATATTACACGGTTAAAATTAACCTGTTCTACTGCACCACTGATATTCATATCCCATGAATGAACTTTTAAAAATATCTCCTATTGGCCATGCTAAATTCACTCTGTGTACCCGAACAGGTGCCAGAGTGTGGCGACTAGGGGATTTTCACAGTAACTTCATTGCAGTGTTAATGTAAGCCTACTTGTGACACTAATAAATAAAGTTAAACTTATGTGACTCTAGCTGCCGATTGGCATCACTCAGTTACTGGTTCTCTCCAAATCCACCTGAACGGTGTTACTAATTCATCGTAACAATTAATGAGCTGTGGTTCACAGATAAAATCCTCAAATGTCCCAGCAAACCAGTGTTCCTCTCCCTTTTGGTTTGAGTCGATGCCTTCTGACCCAGGATAATGTTTTGTATGTCCTCAGTGATGGGGTTATCTGGGAATCTATCATTTTCTTCATAAGAATAAATATTACATGCTGGCGTGCCGGTGCTCTACACCATCGCTATATTTTACTGCTTGTGATCTGGATGGCTACTGGCTCCAGTTGTTATTCACTGACTCCCACTGCTCATGCTTTCTGGCAGGTCATGAACAATGTGTCTAAATCCCTGGGAAACATCCAAATGATGTGACAATATATTGGATGCGGTCACACTGCCTTCCTGAATAAGCCTTTCTAAACACTGTTTGAGAGCCATGCATTGATCTCATTCTTTAAGTTTTGGTAGGAATAGAATGTAGAATCCCTACAGTGCAGGGGCAATCCATCTAACCAGCAGATCTTAGGACTGTGGGAGGAAACAGAAGCACTTGGAGAAAACCCATGCAGACATGGGGAGAACATGCAAACTCCACACAGACAGTGACCTGAGGCCGGAGTTGAACACTGGTCCCTGGTGCTGTGAGGCAACAGTGCTAACCACTGTGCCACCGTGCTTGTTTTCATTGAGAGTAGAGGACCTCACCAAGAAGGAGCTGTCTGTTTTAAATAATTGCATCTTGCAAAGGCAGAAGGAACGACAGAAGAATTCCAGGAGTAACGCACTAGGGGCCATTCTTAGTAATGGATGATATTTTGGTTCCCCGGTTAGAAGTGTGCAGGAACTTGTTACAAACTGCATTGAGATTTTGGAGAACCAGCAGTTTCATGCCCGATATTGGAACGCCAGGTTATGGATTATTACTCTGATGAGCAGAGTAGGTTTATTGAGCGACAATCGTTAAGCCGCCTTCTGATTATTTACTGCCTGCTTTGACTCAGTGGTCGCACATTCCAAACCAAAAAGTCCCGAGTTCAAGTTCCATTTCAGAGACCCAGCAACATAATCTCGGTGTGGTACTGACGTGCTAGCTTGAGGATAAGACGTTAGCTGCCCTGTCAACTGGCACTATTTAAAGAAAAGCTGCAAAGTTCTCCTGTTGTCCTGACCAATGTTTATCCCTCTGCCAGCACCCTTTAAACCCCCAGATCATCGAATTGTTCAACTCATTCCTGTTGTACGATCGAGCCAATCAGATGGCAACTATACAATTCAAGCACTGATTCTTTCAAAAGTACTTCAAGACATTCTAAACTTATCAAAGGCATTTTCTAAATGGAAGTCACTTCTGTCTTTGTGCGCTCAGTAGTATAATAGAATCTCTACTGTGCAAAAGGAGGCCTTTTGGCCCATCGAGCCTGCACTGACTCTCTGACTGAGTATCTTAGATGTGGAGATGCCAGCTGGGGTGAGCACAGCAAGAAGTCTCACAACACCAGGTTAAAGTCCAACAGGTTTATTGTGGCTTGTGCTACCAAATGAACCTGTTGGACTTTAACTTGGTGTTGCGAGACTTCTTACCGTACTGAGTATCTCGCCCTCTATTCTACCTTAGCGTACACAACTTCAACTGGTAATGTTGCAGTGTCTGTGATGCTAATCTACAGCAAATAGCTGTAATGCTGTTTCCCTGTGGGGGCGAATCCCTCACTGCTAACTGACTGAAATACCCTGGGCGCACTCTCCTGTGTACATTCAAAATGATATAATCAATGCATAGGACTTGCCAAGCCAGCTAAACCAAAGCTCAACCAGCTGAACTTGTGACTTGTACAATTTTCATTTTAAATAGAGGGGCTTATAAATTCTTGAGTCATTGTGTGTGCTAGCTGCATTTCAAATACTTGAACACCAGTGTTGACATTACATAATTAATGCCGCTGATATACATCTGGCAGTTTTATCGCCAACTAGTTTGTTGATGACTAGAAGATCAATCTGTGTAACGTGTGGAGGAATTGCTGGCTAATATTTACCTTGTGACTGATTGTTCAGGGAAAACTGTGTGATAATACTGCACTCTTATCCAGATTTAGAAGGATCATAACTTACTCACAGGAAAAGCTCAACAAGCTGAGGTTTTTGTTCCAGGGAAGGCCAATCTAATAGAAATCTTTAAATTGTGAAATGATTTGATAGGGTGGGTTTGTTGAGCAGTCAGAAACTCTATGGGTTAAAAATAGGAAGGGAAGGTGGTAATGTTGTGGTAATGTAGCTGGAAGGACAGGGCTAACAATCCAGGGACATCAGTTCAAATCCCACCAATAGCAGTTAGTCTCATTGATAACAAAACCCTGGCAAGGTCCATCGACCTTGGGCAGGATTTTCCGGTTTTGGGGCGGGCGAGGCTGGAAAATCCCACCCTTTATGTTTTTAACATTTCATGCTATTTCTTCCTTCATAAAATCATGCACAGAATAAAGTTATTCAGCCAATTAAATCTACAGGAGCCCTTTAATAAAGCAATTTAGTTCTTCTCACCCCCCCCTGCACATTCCCCAAATCCCTGTAATTCTTCAATACAAGAAACTGGAATGATTCACCTTGGAGCGAAAATGGGCAAGGGGAGATTTGAAAGAGGTCTATTACAATTTTGATCCCTTTAGCTGTGGCTAAAGGGGAACCAGTGGATGTGCTGTACTCACATTTCCCGAAGGTATTTTATAACATGCTGCATTATATTGTGCAAATAAAAGCTCATGGTGTAGTGGGCAATATGTTGGCATGAGTAGAAGATTGGCCAGCTAGCAGGAAATGGAGTTGGCATAAATGGATCTTTTTCTGTTGACAAGAGGTGTGTCACAGGGTCAGTGCTGGGGCCTCAACCTTTTACTTGGATGAAAAGACTGAAGGCAGGGTTGCTAAAATTGCCGATGACACAAAGATAGGTAGGAAAATAAATTGTGGAGAGGCTGTAAGGAGGCTACAAAAGGACATAAACTGGTTAAGTGAATGTGTCTGGCAAATGGAGTAGAATGCGGACAAATGTGAAATTGTCCATTTTGGCAGGAAGAATAAACAATAAACATATTAGCTAAATGGTGAGAGATTGTATAGCTCTGAGGTGCAGAGGGATCTAGGTGTCATCTTGATCAAAAATCTTTAAGATCCTGAGGATTATTGGAGAAGTGGATGTGGAGAGGATGTTTTCCTCTGCTGGAGAATCTAGAACGAAGATTCATGGGTGCAGAGGCAATGTCTTCCTGGATGTCTAATGGGGTCCTCAGCATCCCCATAGCTGTTGCAGATGGCTCATCTATGGAAGGAAGGCACAGCATGAGTGAATTTAATTACTGTCACTAAGTCCTAGCTGGCCGGCGGAGACAATGGAGAGATGCTGCAAGGTGACATCTGCATTGGAGCTTCAGTGGGCACTCTGGGTGAGACAACTCACTTTCTGAACTCCCCTGTGCCTGAGGCACACTCATCTGGAAATCTGGGACCTGCACATTCATCCCGGACCTGCACCTCACCAAGACCATGGGAGCGAGCTGGCCAATGGCACTGCGGCTTCAGAGCATCACTGTCATTGCTGCTGAGGTCCAGCAGGTTGGGGACTCCTCCATCCGTTCTGTTGCAGTGTGTCTCCTGCCAGGAAAAGACAAGTCAATGAAAAGCTTTCATCTTCCATCTTCCCCATCCAGATATCCCATTCCTCTTGTTGGGCATTTGATGGGCCACTGTTTTATACGTTTGTGAGACATGGGCATCGCTGGCTGGGCCAGCATTTATTGCCCATCCCTAGTTGCCGGAAGGCAGTTGGGAGTTAACTACATTGCTGTGGCTCTGGAGTCTGTAGGCCAGACCGGGTAAGGAAGGCAGATTTCCTTCCCTAAAGGACATTAGTGAATCAGATGGGTTTTTCCAACAATCGACAATGGTTTCACGTACAGCAGTAGATTCTTAATTCCAGATTTTTAAAACTTAAATTCAAATTCCACCACCTGTTATGGTGGGATTAGCTGAGTTTTTGAAATTTTGAACAAGAAACGAACCGTCAACTAAGAGAATAGCAGGAGAAGAGAAAGCAATTCTGTTTCTCTCAGGCAGAATGTGAACACCAGTGACCGCACAATCTTAAACGTTTGTTACACGTATTTAACTAAAAACCAGCATCATTGTATTTAAAGGCAAAATACTGCAGATGCTGGAATCTGAAGCAAAAACAGATGAAGGGTCATCCAGACTTGAAACATTGGTTCTATTCTCTCTCCGTGGATACTGTCAAACCTGCTGAGATTTTCCAGCATTTTCAGTTTACTGAATTCAACACCCTTGGTACAATGTTACTCCACATTAAAGCATAGATTTTGTGCATTGGGCAGCACTGTGGCACAGCGGATAGCACTGCTGTCTCACAGCGCCAGGGACCCAGGTTCAACTCTGGCCTCATCCATGTGGAGTCTGCACATTCTCCCCACGTCTGCGTGGGTTTCCTCCGGGGGCTCCGGTTCCCTCCCACTGTCCAAAGGTGTGCGGGTTAGGCGGATTGGCCAAGTTAATTAACCCTCAGTGTTCCAAGATGTGTAGGTTAGGGGGGTTAGCAGGGTGTGAGTGGGGTTACAGAGAGTCGGTGCACACTCAATGGGCTCCTTCTGCACTGGAGGGATTCTATGATTCTAAAGTGAGTTGGCATGTTCTAGGGTTCTGAGAGGTGCTGTATAAACGCAAGTCTTTAAAAGAAAGAAAAACTTATCTTGCATTCATATTCGTAACAGAATCAACCAGTCCCAAACTAAAGTAGGTAATAAAATCTAATATTGGTTGAGTTCTGACCAGCCTGCAGCTTTTGTGATTCTCAGATTGGAATTAGATGGTGCAGGAAGTTTGTGATGATATAAATCAGTGTGTAATTACTTGATTCATTCAATCAGCCATCACTCACACCAATTTGACACCATTTACTTGACACAGGGCCAGCAGTGTGCTTGCAGCATTGCCAAGCAATCGTTGAACCTTTTCTCTTGAGTTATCTTTCTTCCCCCCCTGATATTTACGGAGCTTTTGTGGTTATTTTGTGGTGACGTCTTTTACTTCTGCTGGTTCCATGATGGGCTTTCCACCGAGAAAACCCCGCGAGCACTTCTGCCAAGCTTTCGGGAGGAAGGCGGACAGAAAGGTGGCGAGAAGGTCAGCTTGAGATTTAACTCATCCACCTGTCAGTCCGCCCACGCTCTGATCTACCGGTGGTGCTGCGTGTAAGCCCAGGGTGTCGTGTTCAGTGCTTGCAGAGGCTTTAGTGCACCAGGTTGACTGAGATGGAGAGATGTTTTCGTGCTCTGTGTGTGTGTGTGTGTGCAGAGCTGCCACTCACAACCGCATTGAATTGTTACAGGCTCTGATCACTGGGGGCTGTTTTGAATACAGGCTGTGCCACGGATGTATGAAACAAGTCACGTTATTTGCTCAAGCATCACAACCCAGGCTTCTCCTACTGCACAGCCAGCACTATTCTGGCTTCGCGATGTGTTAACAGGCGGTCACAGTCTGAGCTCGTGCCTCCCTCTCCAACCATCATTCACATGGCTGCAAAATTGAGGTCATTGAGGTTTACAGCAGGCCCTTCGGCCCAACTTGTCCATGCTGCCCTATTTCTTTTTAAAACCCGTAAGCTAATCCCACTTGGCCCATACCCCTCTACATCCATCATACCCATGTAACTGTCTAAATGCTTTTTACAAGACAAAGTTGTACCCACCTCTACTACTACCTCTGGCAGCTTAGGATAGAATGTGCCACTGAATTATCTACTTGCCTGCAGTCATCAGCACCACATTATTGCTGCTAAATGATTGATTTTCTTAGCTGGTTTTTACGATATTTCCACGCAGACTAGGAGCTGGAAAGCGAGGTTGTGAATGTAGCCCAATCCATCACGCAAACCAGCCTCCCATCCATTGACTCTGTCTACACTTCCCGCTGCCTTGGCAAAGCAGCCAGCATAATTAAGGACCCCACACACCCCGGACATTCTCACTTCCACTTCCTCCCGTCAGGAGAAAGGTACAAAAGTCTGAGGTCACGCACCAACTGACTCGAGAACAGCTTCTTCCCTGTTGCCATCAGATTTTTGAATGGACCTACCTTAGTTAAGTTGATCTTTCTCTACACCCTAGCTATGACACTACATTCTGCACTCTCTTGTTTCCTTCTCTATGAATGGCATGCTTTGCCTGCATAGCGCACAAGAAACGATACTTTTCACTGTTTGCTAATACATGTGACAATAATAAATCAAATCAGATTAAAATAAGGGGCTAGTTTGTTTTTCTTCCCCTTTTTTTGGCTGGTCGGTGCAGACACAATGGGAATGCCCCCTTTCTGTGCTGTAACTTTTCTCTGGTTCCATTTTCGGGCAGTCCAGTGCAATTTTTGAATATGTAAAAAAAAAACCTCAATATGGCTTCTTGGAAAAATCAGAGCTGTTATTTATTTATTTCTTTGATTATTAGTGTCACAAGTAGGCTTACATTTACACTGCAATGAAGTTACCGTGAAAATCCCCTAGTCGCTACATTCCAGCACCTGTTCAGGTACACTGAGGGTGAATTTAGCACGGTCAATATACCTAACCTGTACGTCTTTCAGACTGTGGGAGGAAACCCACATAGACACAGGGAGAATGTGCAGATTCCACACAGTCACCCATGACTTAATGTGTAGTAGTGACATATGACAACCTCTAGTTCCCTGTATACATGCTGCACTCAGATATAGTGAGGTGTGTGCCTAATCATTCTGTCTAAAAGCAAAATACTGCAACTGCTGGAATCTGAAACAAAAACAGAAAATGCTGGGAAATCTCAGTGGGTCTGACAGCACGTGTGGAGAGAGAACTCAGATCTAACGTTTCACCCAGACACGAAACATTGGCTCCAGTCTCTCTCCACGTGTGTCAGAGCTGCCGAGATCTCCCAGTATTTTCTGGTGGTGTAATTATACAGTTTGTCTCATTGACAGACTGAAGCAATGCTTCTGGTGTCTCTATCCATCCAGAGACGCTCTGCAATGTTGTGAACATTTCAAGAATTGTTGCTTAACAATGCAAGTCACAAAATGTTTGCAGTGGAACAAGGAAGGAGCAGAGCCCAGGAAGAGGCCTAAGCAGCAACATGGAGAGAGAATAGAAGCAACACATTCACCAGCTGTGTGAGCAATTTATGCAGCTACCCAAAACAGGCGACTTAATTTGCAATGTGCTTCCTGCATAATTGTTCCAACTATGTTTTCTCTGTGTCCTCACAACACACTCGCCGTGAAGCGTTCCCTTCCTGTTTCACTGCTGCTCCTTCCATTCAAACTTCTCAATGGTTTGAGCGCTGGCAGGCTGGGTGAGGGTATGGGAACTTTATCCTCTGAACCCTGACCTGGTGCTCCACATACATTTTCCTCAGCGATACTAGTCCATGAGGTGAAGCTGTGTAGCAACAGGACTCTGTTGGAGTTGAGTTGGCCATCGTCTCATTGCAGCAGAGTCCTGAAGATGGGCCTGCTGTCTGTGGTAATGTTATCTCTGTGTACATCCTGAGCTTTTGCTTTCTGGCAACGCTTCAGGCAGGGGAAAGGGCATCCTGAGATGCAGTTCAACTTTTAAGATGCACCACAGAAAACTGGTTGTATCACAGCTTGGTCTGGGCTCCTGCTCTGCCAAGACCGCAAGGAACTACAAAAGGTCATGAATGTAGCCCAATCCATCACGCAAACCAGCCTCCCATCCGTTGACTCTGTCTACACTTCCTGCTGCCTCAGCAAAGCAGCCGGCATAATTAAGGACCCCACGCACCCCAGACATTCTCTCTTCCACCTTCTTCCGTCGGGAAAAAGATACAAAAGTCTGAGATCGCGTACCAACCGACTCAAGAACAGCTTCTTCCTGCTGCTGGCAGACTTTTGAATGGACTTGCCTTACATTAATTAGATCTTTCTCTACACCCTAGCTATGACTGTAACACCACATTCTGCAGTCTCTCGTTTCCTTCTCTATGAATGGTATGCTTTGTATAGCGTGCAAGAAACAATACTTTTCACTGTATGTTAATACATGTGACAATAATAAATCAAATCAAACAATATCATTATTCCAAGGCATTCCTTTACTATGGCAGTGGATTGATATAACAGTAGACAGAATGGCATCATTAATATCCCTATTCAAATTGTTGAGACTGGAAGCAGTGGGCTCCTTCTGGAACATCTGATCTTCCCAGAGTTTCCGTGCTGGGTTGGGACTGCCGTGTTTGCGAGGCAACCCTGCACGCACGGATGTTGCACCCATTCTGCATCTATCAGTATGACACAGTTTGGCGTGGTTCCTGTCCCTGAAATTTAATCCTAGTTTAAAGTTTGTTTATTTATTAATATTACAAGTAGGCTTACATTAACACTGCAATGAAATTACTGTGAAAATCCCCTAGTGGTCACACTCCGGTGCCTGTTCGGGTACACTGAGGGAGAATTTAGTGTGGCCAATGCACCAAACCAGCACGTCTTTCAGACTGTGGGAGGAAACCGGAATACCCAGAGGAAAATCCTGGGAGAACGTGCAGACTCCACACAGACAGTGACCCAAACTGGGAATCGAATCCAGATCCCTGGTGCTGTGAGGCAGCAATGCTAACCACCGTGCCACCCATCAACCTCACTTCCACAATAGTCTCAAAAGAGAGGTTAATTGGTTTGATTCCTTGGATGAGAGGCCGGTCTTGTGAGGAGATTTTAAGCAGAATGTTTCTGTATTGTCCAGAGTTTAAAACAATCTCACCTACGGGTATAGCATTCTTAACAGGATAGAGGCTGAGAAGCTGTTCCTTGGCTGGAGAACAGAGAACAAGGGATAGTCACTGAGGACCAAGATGAGGAGAAATTAAGCAAAGTGATCCCTTCTGCCAGAAATTGTCTAGTAAACGCTCCAGTTTTATTGAAACTACTGCAGTGTGATATACTGAAAGACAAAGCTGTGGCAGATAGTGAGAAAAGCAATATAAAAAAATAAACTTGACTTTATTCCCCCTCCAATTTGGTGGTTTCAGGAAAAAAAGGAGTGCCCGTTGCAAACTCTTGTGGAAATGATGTCCAGTCTTCACACCGGGAGCTCCTTCTCTCAGGGTCGATGAGATAGATTCAAAACAGAACAGGCAGCTCAAAACTGGGCATCCATGAGGTGATATGGGCCATCAGCAGCATTAGAATTATATACAGCTACATTCTAATGTATTCTAATCAGTACTCTGTAAACTGTGTGTGCCTTTATATGCTCTGTTTGTGACCAGAACTCTACACTCACCTGACGAAGGGGCAAACCCTGAATGCTAGTGGGTTTACTATCAAATAAACTTGCTGGACTTTAACCTGGTGTTGTGAGACTTTTTTCTGTGAGGTGTGTACAGAGCACGTCAGGAACAACAATGGACAAAGCTGAAAGTGACCGTCTGGTGAAGCGACAGCACAGGAAAACATGAATGTTAAACAGCAGCAACGAGCTTTGATTTGATTTATTATTGTCGCATGTACTAACATACAGTGAAAAATATTATTCCTTGCATGCTGTTCATAGAGAAGGAAACAAGAGAGTGCAGAATATAGTGTTAGTCATAGCTAGGGTGTAGAGAAAGATCAACTTAATGCAAGGTAAATCCATTCAAAAGTCTGACAGCAGCAGGGAAGAAGCTGTTCTTGAGTCAGTTGGTACGTGACCTCAGACTTTTGTATCTTTCTCCCAAAGGAAGAAGGTGGAAGAGAGAATGTCTGGGGTGTGTGGGGTCCTTAATTATGCTGGCTGCTTTCCTGAGGCAGCGGGAAGTGTAGACAGAGTCAATGGATGGGAGGCTGGTTTGTGTGATGGATTGGGCTACATTCACGACCTTTTGTAGTTCCTTGCGGTATTGGGCAGAGCAGGAGCCCAGACCAAGCTGTGATACAACCAGAAAGAATGCTTTCTATGGTGCATCTGTAAAAGTTAGTGAGAGTCGTAGCTGAGATGCCAAATTTCCTTAATCTTGTTTCCTTAGTCTAAGACTTCCTTAGTTTACATGATGAAGACAGAGCTAAACAGTTTCATAGCCAGCAGATCAGCTCAATGATCTGCAATTCTGCCACATCCAGTCTTTAATTTGGTGGACAATCAAACAGCTAATCAGCAGAGGAGACTCCATAAACATCACTAACCTCAGTGATGGTGGAGTCCAGCACCTCCAGGCGAAGGAGAAGGGCTGAAACATTTGTGTCCATTTTCAGCCAGAAGTGCCAAGTGGATGATCCATCTCATTCTTCTTCTGTGGTTCCCACACCCATCAATCTTTAGCCAATTCGATTCATTCCATATAATACGAAGAACTGACTGAGGACACTGGATACAGCAAAGTTTAAGGGACCTGGCACCATTCCAGTTACAGCACTGAAGGCTTGTGCTGCAGAATTAGGGGTGTCTCCAGTCAAGTTGTTCCAGTACCGTTGTAACCCAGGTATTTAATCAGCAAAGTGGAAAATTGTCAGGTATATCCTGCCCACAAAAAGCCGGATAACTCCATTCCTGTCGGTTATTAATCTACTCTCATCGTTAGCAGTGATGGGTCGACCACTTCAACACTGTGGCTACAAGAGCAAGTCAGACACTGAGTATTCTGCAGCAAATAACTCACCTGCCAACTCCCTATAGTCTTTCCATCACTTACTAGGCACAAGCCAGAAGTGTGATGAAATACTCTTTACTTGCCTGGATGAGTGCAGCTCCAATAACACTCAAACTTGACTCCATCCAAGACAAGACCACCAAAAAAGGCCGAGAAGGATCATACGCGTGGCACATTCGACTGAAGATGGCTGCAAATGTTTCAAGCTTCATTTTTTACATGGAGGTGCTGGACTGCACCATCACTGAGGTTGGTAATGTTGTTGGAACCTCCTCTAGCTGTTTGGTCGTGCACCATGGCACCAGACAAGACAACATGGCAACACCAGCGCCTACACCTTCCCCTCCAAGTTTCATGCTATCTGAACTCAAAATATATGATAATTTCTTCCATTTTTTTCCTTTTTCCTTTGACCATTATCAATGTTAGACTTCATTCTTAGCATCTGGACAATAGTGAGGGTTCTCTTACACTGATCAACGTTCAAAATGTGCATCAGTGGGCAGCACGGTGGCACAGTGGTTAGCACTGCTGCCTCACAGAGCCAGGGACCTGGGTTCGGCTCCCGGCTTGGGTCACTGTCTGTGTGGAGTCTGCACATTCTCCTTGGGTCTGCGTGGGTTTCCTCCGGGTGCTCTGATTTCCTCCCACAGTCCAAAAGTATGCGGGTTAGGTGCATTGGCCATGATAAATTCTCCCCCTGTGTGCTCGAGCAGGTGCCGGAGTGTGGCAACTAGGGGATTTTCACAATAATTTCATTGCAGTGTTAATGTAAGCCTACTTGTGACGAATAAATAAACTTTAAATTTTACTTTAACTTTCCCAATCCTGGTCCATTAAAACTTGACCCTTTTGTTCGTATGAATCAAGTGATGTCAAGATAGGCCTGTGACGAGAGCCTCTGAGACTCTGTGCTTGGGACGGTGGGGGGAGATATTTGTCACCCCTCTGTCTCCTTGTCTGTACCCAGTGACACCTGCTGAGCTCAGGTGAGACTTACCACACAAATAACAGGCCTTTCCAGGCTGATATCTCAAGAATGAACATGTCGGCTAGATTTTCAACTTGTGTGTAAAACTGCCTTCACAGATTGATCACACTTTTTCACTTCCATTGAAATCAATGGACAGTTACGTGTAACCAATGGTAACAGGCTGTAAGAGTCAGCTGACCCAGTAGACAACGTAACCAACGGCAAAATGATGTGATGGTCAGCTGACCCAGTATTAATAGAAAGCAGATGGGGATTGTGGGGAACATTTTTTTTAAGTTTAAAGTTTATTAGTCCATTAAAGGCTTACATTAACACTGCAATGAAGTTACTGTGAAATTCCCCTAGTCGCCACACTCTGGTGCCTGTTGGGGTCAATGCAACTAGCTAGCAGAGTGTGGGAGGAAACCGGAGCACCCAGTGGAAACCCATGCAGACACAGGGAGAATGTGCAAACTCCATACAGACAGTGACCCAAACTGGGAATCGAACCGGGTCCCTGGCGTTGGGAGACAGCAGTGAAATTCCCCAGCAAGTGATATTTGTGGCCCAGGGAGTGGCCCAAGTGGTGGTGTAATGAAGTTTTTTTTATTGAAACTTTTATTTGATTTACTTTGTAAAGTTAGTTCTTTTATTGTTTGCTATTGGAGTGTCCTTACTGCCAGATAAACACAAAGCACCCCAGGCTTTATTTCCAACCCATTTTGTTCCCATGGTACTGAACGCCTGAAGCCCTTCATGCTTATCGCTTCCCCTTTGGCCTTCCTTAGGTCTTGAAAAAGTCTTTTTACTTTTTGCTCATCGACCTCCCTGACTGCTCACCCACCAGCCCAACCCTTCCTGTTGCCTATCCTGTTAGCTCCTTGCCATCTGCAATCCAATTTACTTTCTCTTCTGACAGTGCGTGTATTTCAAAGATAAGATATTTAGATACGGGCTTTTCATGATCTCAGGATGTCCCAGGCACTTTCTGTTCTGAATTGTAATCACAATTGTAATGTAGAGCATGCAGCAGCTACGCAGTGTCTTGGCAAGGTCTCAGAAATAGCAGTGAGAAAATTAACCAACTATTGGTTCAGTGATGTTGGTAAAACTATAAATATTGACCAGGGCACCAAGAGAACCCTCCTGCTTTTTAGAATCATCTCATGAGATGTTTTACCTCCACCATTAAATAGTCTGTTTCTGCAGGGAGGGCAGAGACGTTGATTCAGTTGGAATATTGTGTCTAATTCTGGGTGCCAAACTTAGGAAAGATATGGAGGCTTTAGAAAAGGGCGTGGCAAAGATTGACAAGGAGAGTTAAAGAAATGAAGGACTTCAGGTTACTTTGGACAGCCTGGAAAAGCTGGGCACAAAACAGAAAATGTTCAGCAGAGAGAGAGAGAGAAACACAGTTAATATTCCAGGTTTACAAAACTATCGTATGACCTGAAATGGTAAATGTATTTCTGTTTCCACAGCTGTTGTCAGAGCTGCTGTTTGTATATCCACTGTACAGTTTCGTTTTCAAGAAGCCTGTGGCAGCCTTCTTCGAGAAGAGAATGTTGAGGGAAGATTCGGTCGAGATGTTCAAAACCATGAGGGATTTCGACAGAGTAGGGGAGCTGTTCCCACCAGCAGAGGGTTGAGCAGCAGAGGACACAGATTTGAAGTGGTGGGGCAGCAACATTTTGAGATGGTGTGTGGTTAGGATCTGGAACATACTGTTTGAGAGAGTGATGGAGGCAGATTCAGTTGGGATGATTGAAAAAAAATTGAATAAGCACCAGAAGAGAAAATAATTGCAATGCTGTGAGGAACAGGCAGGGGAACAGGATTGCTTGATTTGCTGATACAAGAGCTAGCATGGACATGATGGACCAAGTGGCCACCTTCTGCCTGGAACAATTCGATGATTCAGTGAGAGAGCAGATGAGACTGCAATTCACAGTCACTTTACAAGACAACCCCTCTGATAGTCCAGCCATCAGTCTCCGTTACACTAACCCGGATTATACTGAGAGCAGGTCTTGAACCCAGAATCATCTGATAACTCAATACTAACACGTCATATCACTGTGAATCTCAGAAAGTAGCTTATAGACACTGATTTCTGGTACAAAAACTCGCAGCTTTAACTGAAAGCACGCGGCACGGTGTCACAGTGGTTAGCACTGCTGCCTCACGGCGCCAGGGACCCAGGTTCGATTCCCAGCTCGGGTCACTGTCTGTGCATGTTCTCCCCGTGTCTGTGTGGGTTTCCTCCGGGTGCTCCGGTTTCCTCCCACAGTCTGAAAGATGTGCTGGTTAGGGGTGCATTGGCCATGCTACATTCACCCTGTGTACCCGAACAGGCACTGGAGTGTGGCGACTAGGTGATTTTCACAGTAACTTCATTGCAGTGTTAATGTAAGCCTTCTTGTGACACTAATAAATGAAGTTATATTTAAAGTGCCTGTTCCCCAGTGACTCCCCAGTGCAGAAGATGTTTGCAGTTTAGTAGCGTGGCAGAATTTGAATTGGTGCTGGAGGAAGCATACGTACTGCATGATTACGTTTGTGGAACAGATATTTCACTATGACTGTCTAACAGAGCCTGTAAGGAAATGGCTGCAGAACCTGACAGCTTGCTGACGTACAGTGACAAACATCTGAGACTCTTAAAAAGAAGTGAGTAACCCTGTTTATCCTTATTTTCTAGGTCTTGTCTCACAATCTTTGCACAGTGTTGCACATCCCCCATGATCCTGTAGCACTGGAAGAGCATTTCAGGGATGATGATGACGGGCCTGTGTCCAGCCAGGGTTATATGCCGTATCTCAATAAATACATCCTTGATAAGGTAACCTTTTACTTTCCAAATGGTTATATTGTTCTGCTTTATGTTCGGATTTTTGGATTCTCTATTTCTCCGAGGGTAGGAAACTACCTCTGTGGAGGTTGTGTCACTCTGCATACATACTACGGTTGACCAGTACAGGAAGGGTATGCATCTGGGAACAACTTTCTTGAAGACATTGCAAGACTATCACACTCATAAAACATAGAACATTACCGCGCAGTGAGGGCCCTTTGGCCCTCGATTTTGTGAAACCAATCTAAAGCCCATCTAAACTACACAATTCCAATCTCATCCATATGTTTATTCAATGACCATTTAAATGGTGAGTCCACTACTGTTGCAGGCAGGGCATTCCACACTCTTACTACTCTCTGAGTAAAGAACCTACCTCTGACATCTGTCCTATATCTATCATTGCCGGGGGCTGCCCGGATATCATTCCAGGCTTAATAACAGTGCCTGGGCTTCGAGTGGACGCATTCCACAAAACCTGGGTTATTAATTAAATGTTGGTGAAAAGGGAGACGCATTAAAGAAGTTTAATTATCTTCCACAAATTTCAAACGATCACAACAATTTATACTGTAGGCGAAACGGGATTCTAATTGGTTGGCAAGTTGACTGTGATTGGCTAATGCATGGAGAAGACAACAGTGAACAATAGGCCCACACTTAGAAAACCCCAAACAAAATGTCTGCCATTAGATACGATTCCAGTATTGGGCAGCACTAGCTAGATAATCCTGAGTGTGCTACATTAACAACCAATTTAAGATAATGACTGGAGCATGTCACATGGCTCATTTACACTTGCTGGAAGCAACTTGCCGTCATACACAGAGACCAGTTCCCTGCAAAGGAAAGGAAGATATTCAAACCTTATACTTTTTTTGAGTTACCCAGAAGTATGAGAAGCCTTTCTCCATGGCAGTGCCTTGGCCAGTTGGAGTTGGCTGGCCGGCAAATTAACATCCCCTTTCATCACTATTATACATTGTGATTGTTTAAAATATAACATTGTCGTAGCATAAGGATCTGGCATGTGTAGGGTTAACCTGGGAGTGAATACAGTATTGCCCACACAGTGATGTAAGAGAGCACATGACTCACACCCAGCATCCATCCAGTGCTGGACAGAGCCCTGTGTACCAGCCAGCATGGAGACATTCCAGCCGTGTGTGTCTCAGTGGCAGGAGGTGGCACGCTGGTTACTGGCAGCGGGATTTTTGGGTCCTGCCGTTGTCAATGGAATTTCCCATTGATGTTACCCCATGCTGGCAGGAAACCAGCAGGTGGGGGTGCCCTGCCAATGGGATCAGAGAATCTTGCTGGTATGAACGGCCAGAGAATTACCCCAACCTTTGGCTTGTAATCTTAACTGTACATTCGTATGTAGTTTTAAGTGTTAATAAAGATATGTAGTTAACCTACTTATGAATATGAAGACTTCTTCAAACCCTTCAAGTGTGTGTGTATGTTTTGTATGTGTGTGTGTTTTTGTGTGTTTGTGTTTATGAGTTGAGTGTGTTTTTTTTTTTGCGTGACTGCGTGATTTTGTGCGCACGCGTTTTTGTGTACGTGTATGTGTCCTGATGAGTTCAAGATGAAAAACTTTGACAGCACAATAATCAAGTTCATACTACGAAGCAATTGATATTTTTCTTAAATACCTGCGTTGTATTTATATTGACTCTGTATAATTGTGAGCTAAATACAGCTCAGATTTTCAGTGCCAATATTGAACACTTCTTTGTTGTATCTTGTTTTACATGGTTGCGTTTCAGCTAAAATGTTTGGAAAAGTGTTCTTTGTTTTGAGATGTGCGGTTGATTTGAATCTTAAGTCTCAAGGACAGAAGGTCGTGTTTTAACCTATTGGTGGAGGGTGGGGAGGGAGGGATCCTCTCTAATCTGATGCATTTCCTGAGGTATGTATTTGTAGAGAAACACTCTGCTTGACTTTATTTTGACCTGAATCAAGTACCAACAAGAATTCTGATTGCTAGCTCTTTCTCTATCTCCGTGAGGTTTGGGTCTTCTTTCCACTTTTCAGACAAGTGAAGATTGTTAATGTGAATGTTACAGGCTGGGCTGTGACTGTGGAATGTGAGAGGCTCGGACTTTTCCCAATTCCTTCAATGGAGTTCATTGTGCTGAACTGTTTAACCCTAGCGTTGAATGTACTGAACAGTGTCAGGCTATGTCAGTATTTCTGCTACACACGAGCTTTCTTCCACCTTACTCCATCCAACCTCATCAGCATAACCTATTCCTTTCCCACATGCTCCTCTTAAGTGTAACCTGGACTCCCATTTACACACTGAGCACCCCCTCCATCTTGTTCTGCTGCGCTCTGACTGTAATGAGACAGATAACAACAGGTCTAGCAGCTCAAAACTGGACATCCATCAGGCAGGAGCAGCAGAATTGTGTTCAACCACAACCTGGAATCTCAAAGCCTGGCACATCCCTCACTCGACTATCACCCCCCTCTTCCTAACAGCACTGTAGATGGACCCACATGGCAGCGGTGGTTCAAGAAGGCTGTTCACCACCTCCACCTTCTCAAGGGCAATTAGAGATGGGCAATAAATGCTGCCCTAGCCAATGATGCTGCATCCTGTGGAAGAGTGAGAAATGTCACAAAACCAGGTTAAAGTCCAACAGGTTGATCCCCAGGAGATCTGATCCCTGCTGAAATGGAAGATGTACAGTCTTCTATAGAATTAAAATATTTTGAAAGTATGGGTTTTTTTTTGATAGCATTAAAGTCTCCCTTTACCATCGATTGGTTCAACACTTTGTGTTTTTAACCCATGGATTCCTTGCATGATACAAAACTGCCTACCATCCCAAATAAACTGGGTTTAAATTAATAACATCTAGGTGAGAGTGGGAATCATAGAATGCTTACAGTACAGAAGGAGACCATCTGAACCATCAAGTCTGCACCGACAACAATCCCACTCTATCCCCGTAACCCCACATATTTACCCTACTTATCCCCCCAAAACTAGGAGCAATTTAGCATGGCCAATACACCTAATCCGCACATCTTTGGACTGTGGGAGGAAACTGGAGCACCCGGAGGAAACCCATGCAGACACTGGATGAATGTGCAAACTCCACACAGACAGTGACCCAAGCCAAGAATCAATCCCGGTTGAGGCCGTCCTCGTGTGTGCGGAGCTTGGCTATCTATGGACAGGCCCCCCCCCCCGTATAAACAGGATCTGCTCAGATGACGAGGATCGCAACAGACACCTCCAGACGCTGAAAGATGTCCTCAGAAGAACAGGATATGGCACTCAGCTCATTGATTGACAGTTCTGGCACGCCATAGCCAAAATCCGCACCGACCTCCTCAGAAGACAAACACGGGACACGGTGACAGAGTATCCTTCATCGACCAGTAATCCCCTGGAGCAGAGAGGCTACGACATCTTCTCCGGAGCCTTCAACATGTCATTGATGAAGATGAATATCTCACCAAGGCCATCCCCACACCCCCACTTCTTGCCTTCAAACAACCACGCAACCTCAAACAGACCATTGTCCGCAGCAAACTACCCAGTCTTCAGGAGAACAGTGACCACAACACCACACAACCCTGCCACAGCAACCTCTGCAAGACATGCCGGATCATCAACATGGATGCCATCATCTCACATGAGAACACCATCCACCTGGTACATGGTACATACTCTTGCAAATCAGCCAATGTTGTCTACCTGATACGCTGCAGGAAAGGATGTCCTGGGGCATGGTACATTGGGGAGACCGTGCAGACGCTACGACAATGAATGCATGAACACCACTCGGCAATCACCAGGCAGGAGTGTTCTCTTCCTGTTGGCGAATAATTTAGCGGTCATGGGCATTCGGCCTCTGATCTTTGGGTAAGCGTTCTCCAAGGTGGCCTTCACGACACACGACAAAGCAGAGTCGCTGAGCAGAGACTGATAGCCAAGTTCCGCACACAAGGACGGCCTCAACTGGGATCTTGGGTTCATGTCACACTATTTGTAACCCCCACGACTTGCCTGGGTTGCAAAATCTCACTAACTGCCTTGGTTGGAGACAATACACATCTCTTTAACCTGTGCTTAACCACCCCCCCCCACCACTCACATTGTCTGTACCTTTAAGACTTGATTACCTGTAAAGACTCGCATTCCAACCATTATTTTGTAAATTGAGTTTGTGTCTTTATATGCCCTGTTTGTGAACAGAACTCCCACTTACCTGATGAAGGAGTAGCGCTCCGAAAGCTAGTGGTGTTTGCTACCAAATAAATCTGTTGGACTTTAACCTGGTGTTGTGAGACTTCTTACCCCAGTCCAACGCCGGCATCTCCACATCAATGCACATAACCAGCACGTCTTTCGGGAGGAAACCGGGGCACCCGAAGGAAACCCACGCAGACATGGGGAGAACGTGCAGACTCCGCACAAACAGCGACCCAAGCCGGGAATTGAACCTGGGTCCCTGGCGCTGCGAGACAGCGGTGCTAACCTCTGTGCCACCCATACTCTGGCGACAAAATAATTTTGTTGCCAGATTGGAGTAGAGAAATATTTCTTGCCATCTGTCCTAAGCTTCACCACGGTACTTTCAACACACTGCCCTCAGTGCTCTGGATAGCACAGACATTGGTTTTAGTTCTGTGGAGGTGCTTCGGATGAACTGAATAGCTGATATTACCCACATTGATTCCTTGTATTCTCTTTCCCCCATCTCCCAGACCTTAAGTCTTTCCTGTTATCTAGTTTAGTTATTACAAATTAATTGACATGGTCTACTTTGTTTCCTATATTCATGACTCCCACCCCGCTGTTTTGCTTCTGTAGACTTGACATTGATTTGCTTTTGTTCTTCAACAGTTCAAGCTTTGTGATTTGTTGATCCTCATTTAATTTGCCGAGAGGCATTGATTGGCTTGCCTTGGTTTATTTATTTCGGGATTAGAATTTGGAACCAGAAATAATAGTAGGAGGGATTACTATTTAAATGGTGAAAAGCTGCAGCATGCTACAGTGCAGAGGGACCTGGGGGTCCTTGTGCATGAGTCGCAAAAACCCAGTCTGCAGGTGCAGCAGGTGATCAAGAAGGCGAATGGAATGTTGGCCTTTATAGCGAGGGGGATAGAATATAAAAGTAAGGAGATCTTGCTGCAACTGTATAGGGTACTGGTGAGGCCGCAGCTGGAGTACTGTGTGCAGTTTTGGTTGCCGCACTTGCGCAAGGGTATTTTGGACTTGGAGGGAGTGCAGAGGAGGTTTACTAGGCTGATACCGGAGATGAGGGGGTTAGACTATGAAGAGAGACTAAATAGACTGGGTCTGTACTCGTTGGAGTTTAGAAGGCTGAGGGGGAATCTTATAGAGATGTATAAGATAATGAAAGGGATGGATAGGGTAGAGTTAGAGATTCTTCCCGCTCAGAAAGAACAGCAGGACTAGGGGGCACAGCCTCAAGATAAGCGGGGGGGGGGCAGTTTAGAACGGAGTTGAGAAGGAATTTCTTCACTCAAAGGGTGGTGAATCTCTGGAATTCTCTGCCTGTTGAAGTGGTGGAGGCTACCTTGCTGAATATATTTAAGTCACGGGTAGATAGGTTTTTGGTAGGCAAGGGGATTAAGGGTTATGGGGAGAAAGCGGGAAAGTGGAACTGATCCACTTCAGATCAGCCATGATCTTATTGAATGGCGGGGCAGGCTCGAAGGCCTACTCCTGCTCCTATTTCTTATGTTCTTAACCAATGAGGTGCCTTTAAATCTGGCATATTTAGCTTTTTGGAAAGTTGTCTGTAAACACCAGTCACTATCTGCTGGAAAGTGTTTGCTATTCGAATGAGCAACCTCGTCACTGCTGAGGGAAGGATGAAGATTTTGGGAGAGTTGTTCCATTTGGACATGTTCCAGTTTAACTTTGCAAATATAGTTGGGAAATGTTTGCTGATTTTTGTCTGTGTGTGATGTACAGAACTTCCTGCTCAGGAGAGTTTAGTTGGGGCTGAGAATTCTAGTTCACTCCCTCTTTTATTGCAGCACATTTTGAAACTGTTTGCTTGTTTGGCGATGTGTTTCCAGCTTAGCTTTTGTGTGGCGTTCTCTGAGTGAACAAGTCTGGACAGTGGGAGGAATAACTGTTTGGTTGGGTCGCCTCCTTCAAACTCCCAACGTAAGAGGCTGCAGTTTTCACTTGGTTGGGCCCATTTTCTCTGCAGGCCTTGCCTGAAATCTGGGTAACCAGCACAGAAGGTGGGGCATTTCAAAATGCTAACTCCACTCTGCACCAGCCCTGGCAAAAACATGAAGTTAGAAGTGGCCAAACGTCCTTCCACATCACCACAACCTGGGTGAAATAATCACATTGTGCAGCAAATGCTAAAAAACGCAGCAGGTCATCGGAACAAGGAGCAAATTGGACTCTAAATGTTAACTCTCTTTCTCACCCCACAGATTCTGCCAGAGTTTTTCCAACGTTTTGTATTCCTATCCTCAACGGGGCTTTCCCTTTGGACGTCCATCTCTGATCAGGGGATGTAGCGTCCTGTTCTGTCTCATGTGGAGTGTTTTTGTAATAAGTTCAAAGCTGACTGGTTGTGGCTTCAAATAATAATTGGTTCAATAACAATATATATGATAGGGTTCTGACAGAATTGCAATACTGAATTCTCTGTCCTGACTAGCGACTCTGTCCACTCCCGTCCCAGGACACAGTCTGGAAGATGAACCGGATTAGTTCATCTTGGAGTCACAGAGGTTTACAGCATGGAAACAGGCCCTTTGGCCCAACTTGTCCATGCTGCCCTTTTTTTGAAAAGCTAATCCCAATTGCCCGTATTTGGCCCATATCCCTCTATACCCATGTATCTGTCTAAATGCTTTTTAAAAGATAAAATTGTACCTGTCTCTACTACTACCTCTGGCAGCTTGTTCTAGACACTCACCACCCTCTGGGTGGAAAAATTGCCCCTCTGGACACTTTTTCCTTCCTGGGTGGCCTCTCCAGAGGGTCTGGCCCAATCATGTGACCCTCCAAGTATCACCTCCTTACAGAGGCCGTGTAACCACAGTTTTATACTCCAGATTTCTGAAGGTCAGTGGATATTGTCACGCACCATGTTATTGGAAGGATGTGATTGCGCTGGCGGGGGAGATTCACCAGGACGCTGCCCTGGGATGGAATATTTAAGTTATGAAGAAAGGTTGAATAGGCTTGCGTTGTTTTAGTTGGAGCAGAGAAGACTGAGGGGCGACCTGATCGAGGTGACCTGAAAGACGTGGACAGAGTGGATAAGGAGCAGCTGTTCCCCTTAGTTGAAGGGTCAGTCACGAGGGGACAGAGAGTCACAGAGGTTCACAGCATGGAAACAGGTCCTTTGGCCCAAATTCTCCAACTGCCCTTTTTTTTAAAACCCCTAAGCTAGATCCAGTTTTGGTCCATATCCCTCTAGACCCATCTTACCCACGTAACTGTCTAAATGCCTTTTAAAAGACAAAATTGTATCTGCCTCTACCACTACCTCTGGCAGCTTGTTCCAGACACTCACCACCCTCTGGGTGAAAAAATTGCCCCTCTGGACACTTTTGTATTTCTCCCCTCTCACCTTAAACCTACATAGGTTCAAGGTGAGGGGCAGGAAGTTTAGGGGGGATGTAAAGGAATTTTTTTTTACATAGAGGGTGGTGATGGTCTGGAATGTGCTACCGGGAAGGGTGATAGAGGCAGGTTGCCTCACATTCTTTAAAAGTACCTGGGTGAGTATTTGGCACATCAGAACAGTCAGGGCAATGGGCCAAGTGCTGGGAAAATGGATTAGGGGGAGGTGAGGTATTTCTTGCGTGTTGGTGCAGACTCAATGGGCCAAAAGGCATCTTGTGCACTAATTCTATGATTAGTTTCACCTTTCTTTTTCTTTCACTGTGTTCATTCCTTCATCCTTCAGTCTGGTTAAAGGGGTACAGAATGGCTGGACCTGGTTGCTGTGGTCCTGGGTGCCCTGGATCCCTCAGCTCTCACCCTCGGGAAATAGTTACGGAAAAAAAGTTAAATTGTGGCTCTCAAAAAGAGTTGGATATGAAGACTGAGTTTGATGGATCCTTGACTGATAAGGGAATCAAAGAGTATAAGGAGTAGGCAGGAGAGTAGAGACTACAAACAGATTAGCTGTGGTCTTGATGGCCCGAATGGCCTACTTCTCCTAACTCAATATGTTTGTATGATAAACACTTGGAGCGAAACAATCTTCTGGGGGATGGATGGGGAAGTGGAATCTTTTGCGTTGCTCTTGCTGAGAGCAAGCATTGACAGGATGGCTCAAGGGTCCAGGGGTCTGGAATGAGCTGCCAGAGGCAGTAGTAGAGGCGGGAACAATTTTGACTTTTAAACAGCGTTTAGACAGTTACATGGGTAAGGTGGGTATAGAGGGTTATGGGCCACACGCGAGCAATTGGGACTAGCTTAAAACTGGTGGCATGGACAAGTTGGGCCAAAGGGCCTGTTTCCATGCTGTAAACCTCTATGACTGTAGATGGCTTCCTTTATGTTGTAACCGTACAATGGTATGACTCTATGAAAGATGTATAATGTTAAATGTGCAAGGTCAAATCTAACCATCGGCAGGCACCATTCGATATCCTGCTACAATAATATCTGGGCCCGTGTGGCAGAGTTATCAGTTGTTCAGTAACATTAGCTGTGGAGCATATTTCCTCCCATCCAATTGTAGCAGGCTCCATTCTCAGTGTTTTCTATTATGGTCAACAGAATGTTCACCAATTCTCGAGTAGGCTGTGCACCTCGCCATGTGCCACCCTTTCCGTTGAAGTACAGATAGGGTGGGAATTTCAACTCCCCACGCCCCCCTTCCATCAGTGGGAGTGGCTCACCATTGGCCACTGATGGGATCTTCCAATCCCGCTGATATCTATGCCATTTTGCACGTCACGTCTGTCCCACCACCAGGGAACCCTCCGGGGGTGGGGGGATTGCCACCTTCAGCGGGACTGGAAGATGCTGCAGATGGGAAGGGCAGGAAAATCCCACCCACAGCCTAAATCTATCTGATCTGCCAAAGGCAGAATGCGTGGTAAGATACCAAGCCTGGAAAAGAACTGTTGAACTTTCTCCACTTAGATGTACTGCAAGTCAGATCTTCGATGGTCTGTCACAGAGACTGTGGTTGTGGAGACATGTACTTAGATCTGCACATGCTTTCACTCAGTCTGCATTTAGTAACTAGCGGCTGCTGTGGAGAAATAAAGGATGTATGTGTTGACCAGAATGCATTGTCACTCCGAAATCTGTGCCAAAAGCATCTGTTGTGTTAGATCAAAGCAATTCAGAGTGTGAGATAGCTTTACGGTGTTAGTGTGTGTTATATTGTCAAATTCAAATAGACCCACTTCATTTTCAGAGAAAAGCGATTTTAGTTTGCTAGGCGTGATGAGAATTGAATTAGTAACAAGAATACAAAATGTGTTGGGTAAAAATATCTTCTTGCGTCCCTCATGCATGTTTTGCCATGGGTCAGTGCTGTTTACTGTCCCAACCTGTAACTATCCAAAAATGTAAATTGCCAACTTTAAAATCTGAAAATAATCTTTGACGTCAAACCCTACAATTGGAATATAGAAAAAGGAAAAAAACAGAACTTTATATTGTAATTGGTGGAAGAGTTGGGTGGAGACAGTGGGTAATATCCCTGAACTAGTAAGAAGGTCGGGGGACATGGAGTTGGGGGTAGGGTGTTAGCGTGGATAGAGGATTGGTTGTCAAATAGGAGGCAGAGAGTGGGGGTCAATGGGTGCTATTCGGATTGGCGGTTGGTGACTAGTGGGGTGCCCCAGGGGTCGGTGCTGGGGCCTCAGCTTTTTACCATTTATATAGATGATCTGGAGGAGGGAACCGAGTGCAGGGTGTCGAAATTTGCTGATGACACCAAGATTGGGGGAAGGCAAATTGTGCAGAGGGTGTGGAGAGTCTGCAGAAGGATCTAGATAGGCTGGGTGAATGGGCCAGGAAATGGCAAATGGAATTTAATGTTGGCAAGTGTGAGGTGGTCCACTTTGGTAGGAAGAATGGTAGGAAGGACTATTACTTACGTGGCGAAAAACTGCAGAAGGCGACGGTGCAGAGGGACCTCGGGGTCCTTGTGCATGAGTCGCAAAAACCCAGCTTGCAGGTGGTCAGGAAGGCGAATGGGATGCTGGCCTTCATAGCGAGGGGGATTGAATATAAAAGTAGGGAGGTCTTGCTGCAGCTGTATAGGGCATTGGTGAGGCCGCAGCTGGAGTACTGTGTGCAGTTTTGGGCGCCGCACCTGCGCAAGGATATTTTGGCCCTGGAGGGAGTGCAGAGGAGGTTTACTAGGCTGATACCGGAGTTGAGGGGATTGAGCTATGAGGAGAGGCTGAATAAACTAGGCTTGTACTCGTTAGAGTTTAGAAGAATGAGGGGATATCTCATTGAGACGTATAAGATGATGAATGGGATGGATAGGATAGAGGTGGAGAGACTCTTCCCGCTCAAAAAAGACAGTAGGACTAGGGGGCACAGCCTCAAGATAAAGGGGAGGCGGTTTAGAACGGAGCTGAGGAGGAACTTCTTCACTCAAAGGGTGGTGAATCTCTGGAATTCTCTGCCCGTTGAAGTGGTGGAGGCTGCCTCGCTAAATATTTTTAAGACGCGGGTTGATGGGTTTTTGATAGGCAAGGGGATTAAGGGTTATGGGGAGAGGGCGGGAATGTGGAACTGAGCCACGACAGATCAGCCATGATCTTATTGAATGGCGGGGCAGGCTCGAAGGGCTAGATGGCCTACTCCTGCTCCTATTTCTTATGTTCTTATTTCTTATGTTCTTATGATTTCAGGGACCTGCATTCGAATCCCATCGTGGCAGCTGGTGCAATTTAGTTTTAATTTGTAAATCTGAAGTTCAAAGCTAATTTTGGTGTTAGTGACCATAAAACTATCATCCATTTGTCATAAAAACCCTTTCGGTTCAATATTGTTTTTGAGGGAGGGAAATCTGCCATCCTCACCCGGTCTGGCCTACTTTGACTCCAGACTCACAGCAGCGTTGTTAACTTTTAACTGCTGTAGGAAATTGCCAAGTAAGCCATTTGTTTTGAGGGCAAATAGGGTTGAGCAATAAAAACAAAGAAAATTACAGCAGAAGAACAGGCCCTTCGGCCCTCCAAGTCTGCACTAACCATGCTGCCCGACTGAACTAAAACCCCTCCCTTCCGGGGACCATATCCCTCTATTCCCGTCCTATTCATACATTTGTCAAGACGCCCTTTAAAAGTCACTATCGTATCTGCTCCACTACCTCCCCTTTTACCGAACGCTCATAATCCCACGAAAGAATCATTTAAAAAGATATTTCAATAATTTATTCAGTGTGGAAATGAAACGAATGAGCTGTGGCAGGTGTGTGTGACTTAGAACATAAGAACATAAGAACATAAGAAATAGGAGCAGGAGTAGGCCATCCAGCCCTTCGAGCCTGCCCCACCATTCAATAAGATCATGGCTGATCTGTCGCTGCTCAGTTCCACTTTCCCGCCCTCTTGTGAGGAAAGTATAAGATCAGAGACTTTGCAACTAGAAGGGTGAATATATTTATCATTAAAACATTGCAAATCTAGAAGCAGTGGCTCACCTTTATGGTCTTTGTACATTAGTTATTAAAATATCGTGAACAGATACAAAAAAAATCGTAAAAAAGATTAATGACCAACTAGCTTTTATATCTAGAGTTACCAGAATACGAGGGGTAGCAACAATGCTCCATCTATACAAAGCTGTTGTGAGACCATACCTGTAAAGTTAAGTTCATAGAAACATAGAAATCGTAGAAACCCTACAGTACAGAAAGAGGCCATTCAGCCCATCGAGTCTGCACCGACCACAATCCCACCCAGGCCCTACCCCCATATCCCTACATATTTTACCCACTAATCCCTCTAACTCACGCCTCTCGGGACACTAAGGGCCAATTTAGCATGGCCAATCAACCTAATCTGCACATCTTTGGACTGTGGGAGGAAACCAGAGCACCCAGAGGAAACCCACGCAGACACGGGGAGAATGTGCAAACTCCACACAGACAGTGAGCCGAGCGGGGAATCGAACCCAGGTCCCTGGAGCTGTGAAGCATCAGTGCTAACCACTGTGCTACCCTCAATACCACACTGTAGGAAAGGCGCATTGGTCTTGGGAGGAGGGCAGCTTAAAATTACCAGAATGATACCTCAAGACTTAAATTAAGAGGTGAATTTACACAAAGTTGGATTCTATTCCCTGAAACATTGAAAGTTAAGGGGTGATTTGATTAAATATCATTGAAAATTATTAAAAGGAAATGATAGGGTAGATGGTGAGATGGCTTCAATGGAAGGGAAAAACATGGCGTACAATAGGTGGCTAATTCAATATTATCCGTGTTACAACTTCACTGAAAGTTAAGGTGACCCCAATGGGTGTTTCTGAGATACTTATCCTGAGCATGTTATGTCACCATATTTCAGCCGCAGTTTGAGTTAGCATTACCATAGCTACCACATTGCCTGTCCATGTTGGCTGCACCAGGTTTTAGTCCAACCTATTTATTTGATAATATACTCACAAGCTTTCGGGGTTAGCCCCTTCGTCAGGTGAATGGAGAGCTCTGGCCTCAGACAGAGCATATAAAGCACAGACAGTTTAGAGATTACTGATTAAAATGCGAATCCTTACACCTAACCTGCTGTTCAAGACCTGAAGTGGCTGATAATGTGAGTGGAAGGAGCACTGATCACAGTTTAAAGAGATGTGTATTGTCTCCAGACAGTACAGTAAGTGAGGTTTTGCAAACCCAGGCAAGTCACGGGGGTTACAGATAGTGCGACATGAACCCAAGATCCCTGTTGAGACCGTCCTCATGTGTGCGGAACTTGGCTTTCAGTCTCTGTTCAGCGACTCTGCGCTGTTGTGAGTCGTGAAGGCCGCCTTGGAGAATGCTTACCCGAAGGTCAGAGGCTGAATGAGCATTCTCCAAGGCGGCCTTCACGACACACGACAGCGCAGAGTCGCTGAATAGAGACTGATAGCCAAGTTCCGCACACATGAGGACGGTCTCAACAGGGATCTTGGGTTCATGTCGCACTATCTGTAACCCCCGTAACTTGCCTGGGTTTGCAAAACCTCACTTACTGTACTGTCTGGAGACAATACACATCTCTTTAAACTGTGATCAGTGCTCCTTCCACTCACATTATCAGCCACTTCAGGTCTTGAACAGCAGGTTAGGTGTAAGGATTCGCATTCTAATCAGTAATCTCTAAACTGTCTGTGCTGTATATGCTCTGTCTGAGGCCAGAACTCTCCATTCACCTGACGAAGGGGCTAACCCCGAAAGCTTGTGAGTATATTATCAAATAAATAGGTTGGACTAAAACCTGGTGTTGTCAGACTTTTTACTGTGTTTACGCCAGTCCAACGCCGGCATACCCACATCATATTGGCTGCTTCAGGAACAGAGCTTTATGGGAAGCACAGAGTAACAGAGTAACACAACACAGAGTAACAGAGCCCTGTAACAGAGTAACACAGCACAAAGTAACAGAGCCCTGAGGTTTCTCAGGTTGTAATGCTGAAGGAGACCTCCAGTACTGACCCCACTGGACTTGGCGATGCCCATAAGAGGACACCTTCATCAGCCATGTGAACCGAGTGCCATTTTGGGCACATCTCTGGCATCTGCCAGGCCCAGCTTGCAAGAAGCTCTGGCACCTGATTCCTGGGGAGGCAATTGTCAAAGACACTTCTTATTCTGTCTTCAGTAAATGGGCCAGTTTCCCAACATCTTACTAAAAATTCAGCTCGCGTACCTTTTTGTGAAGGCCATTAGGCCTCCACTCAGTCAGCGTACCGACTCGGAGTGAGGCCCTAACTGCAGCGCGTGTGGGGAATGCAGAATCTGCACGTTCCTCTTCCGACCATCACTTTCCTAAATATAATGGATAGCGATGATGTCTTAACCCTGACAGGAGTATTATCAAACAGCGTTTGACATTCAGCCTCGTAGGAAGCTATTAGGATAAATGACCAAACGCTTGGACAAAGAGAGAGGTTTTAAAGGAGGGAAGAGAGATAGAGAAGCAGAGACTTTTAAGGAGGGAATTCCAGAACTATGGGCCTTAGCAGCAGAAGGTATAACCACCAAGGCTGGGGCAAGGCCAGAACTGGAGTAGGGTTGCAAGGCTGGAAGAGCTTACAGAGATGGAGAGAAATGGGATTATGGAGGGATTTCAAACTAAGAATAACTGGGAGCCAATGCGCATGGAGATGAGGGTGAATGGGATTTTTTTAGGACACAGCAGAGTTTTGTGTGACCTTAGGGAGGTCATGGAGGACGAAGGTTATGAGGCCAGCCAGGAATGTCCTGGAATAGTCAGGTTTCGAGGGAAGTATTTGCAATAGGTCCTCGAAGTCAGAGTTCCTTCACCAAAATCCCTTTATTTACAAATCTGACAACCGCTGGCAGAGAGTTTTCAGTGAGCAATCTACACTCAGAGCCCCAGAGGAACTGATACTTCGGTTAACTATAACGCAAGAGATTCCCTGATTGGCCCATCAGTTTGGGGAGTTCACCAGGCCAACCTCAGTTACCTGATTAAAGTCATTACAGTGTTGATAAGCGTTGGGCAGTGTAATGGAGATGAAGATAGTGACGGCACAGATACGTGGTTGGCAGGGCTTTTCAGAATGAAATAGGGCAAGAAAAGCAGAAGTTTTGGCTCTGAGAAGTAATTGAGGAATCCCTTTCTGAAATTTGTTCAAATGACCCGTCGTGGAGTCAAGAAACTAGAAGCAGGCTTGCAAAATGTGACTGATTTGTACTCGCCATTCTGATTTAGCCGGGATGTCTCAATATTGTGGAAAAGTAATCCAAACAAAAACAATGTATTTCAGATATAAAATCAGCTGGTAATGGAATGCTGTCTTACGTTGACGGGTTAATCGTGGATGTTCTGACCAAGGACAGGAAAGGCGTATTTTACTTGAACCTATGGCTTAGACACTTTATTGAGGGGGCTGACTTTTCCTGTTGTGATAATCGTGTGAAAGGAAATGTGCTTTCAAATTGTGTGCCTGGTTACAGTGACTAAAAGTAGATGCTGAATATCTGTCTCCCTTAGGTTGAGGAAGGTGCCTTTGTCAAAGAAAACTTTGATGAGCTGTGTTGGACTCTGTCTGCTAAGAAGAACTACAAACACGACAAGAATGGAAACTGCACACTGTCTGACCATGACGCCTTCAGGTTATGGTGCCTTTTCAACTTTCTCTCCGAGGACAAGTATCCACTAGTGATGGTTCCTGACGAGGTGAGAATTTTGTCAGAATTATTTACAGTTGAGTTGGTTTCAGAGGAATGTATTTCCTTGATTAAATGCTGTGGACGGGGCCACTGCTTTTTAACCTTGATTTTTGGGCGTGGGGATAATTTTGTTTTTGTCCACTAACACTTCTACGTTGATGAGAGTGACAGTGGCAGGAGGAACTTGCTTTGCTCCCTAGTATTGATTGGGTGAACTCCTCACTCCTGTTGGAGCAGATCTGCCCTCGTTCAGACCGAGAGAGAATTTGATGTAGTGCGCGATGGATCCTATTTCCCTGTACAACCTGGTAGAATATTAGTGCCATTTGGCTTATTTTACATTGCGTTCCTTCTTGTTTCTAATTTGATTGGGGTGGGGGGGGGGTGGTGGGGTGCAGTGATGTAGTGATATTGTTGCTGGATTGGTAATCCAGGGACCCAGGGTAACGGAATGCTGTCTTACTTTGATGGGTTAATTGTGGATATTCTGACTAAGGGCAGAAAAGGCGCATTTTACTTGAATCTGTGGCTTAGACAGGGTAACCCATGGGTTCGAATCCCACCGTGGCAGATTGGTAATATTTGAATTCATACTTAAGAGTTTAATCATGATCATGAAGCTATTAGCGATTGTCATTAAAAAAAATTTGATTCACTAATGCCCTTCAGGGAAGGAAATCTGCCGTTCTTACCCGGTCTGGCCTACATGTGACTCCAGAGTCACAGCAAAGTGGTTGACTCTCAACTGCTCTCAGGGATGGGCAATAAATGCTGGCCCAGTCAGCATTTCATCCTCATGGACTAATTAAAAAATTAGCCCTTGATTTGTGTTTGTTGGATGCTGGGATTTCTGTGCATATTGAACTGGAAGACATGGGAACAGTACTGAGGATCTTAGTTCAGAAGATCAGGATGTACCATTGGTTTGAGTAGAGATTAAGGAATAGCAAAGATAAAAGTAAGTTACTTGTGGGAGTTGATGGACTCCCCTGCCAGTTAGCTACACTTTGGGACATGGGAATAAATAATAGAGGACTTGCAAGAAAGATAATGCAATAATCATAGGTAGTTCTGGATTGGATGAATCAGATTAGCAAAGGTAGCTTGGAGGATGAGTTCATTGATTGTATTCAGGAGAATTTCTTAGAGCTTGTTCTAGAACCAAGGAGAGGCGATGGCCTAGTGGTATTATAGCTAGACTATTAATCCAGAAATTCACCCGATGTTCTGGGGACCTGGGTCCAAAGCCTGCTATGGCAGGTCATGGAATTTGAATTCAATAAAAAATACCTGGGATTAAGAACCTACTGATGGCCATGAAACCATTGTTGATTGTCGGAAAACCCATCTGTTTCACTAATGCCCTTTAGGGAAGGAAATCTGCCGTCCTTACTTAGTTTGATCTGCATCTGACTCCAGAGCCGCAGCAATGTGGTTGACTCTCAACTGCCCTCTGCAATGACCAAGCAAGCCACTCAGTTCAATGGTAACTAGGGATGGGCAATAAATGCTGGCCAGCCAGCGACACATAGTCCTACAAATGAATAAACGACAACCAAGTCAGAGAGCAGGTTACTCGAGACCTGGTAATGTGTATTGAAACAGGATTGATTAATGAGCTCATAGCAAAGGACTCTCTGGATAACAGTGATCATAACATGATAGAATTTCACATTCAGTTGCATCTCAAATTTAAATAAAAGGTAAAATTGCCATAGTCCCAGTTGACCATAGGCTGTACTTTGAGGAGGAGCTGACTGGATCATATCTCAGGCAAGGAGTAAGGTTGAGAAAGTGAGCCTATCATAAATAACCTCCTCCAGTATAGGGATTGAACCCATGCTGTTGGCATCGTTCTGCAACACAAACCAGCTGTCCAACCAACTGAGCTAAACCAAATTTAAGTATACAGAATTGCAAGGTTATGAAGCTAAAGTGAACTGAAAAAAATAGGTTAAAATGACAGTAGAAAAACAATGGCAAACATTTAAGGGGATACTTTCTAACTATCAGCAAAGATATATTCCATTGAGGAAAAAAAGGAAATTGGGGTTGATGTCAAATACCAGATCTCATTAAATGGCAGAGCAGATTTGATAGGCTTTTTGGCTGCCTTCTGCTCCTACATCTTATGGTCGTATGGAAAGAAAATACTGTGAAGGTAATTGGTAGATCAGAGGATTGGACAGATTTCAGAAAGCAGCAGAGAATAACCAGGAAATAATGAGGGAGAAATTAGAACATGAGCTAGCTGGAAATATGAAAACAGGTAGTAAGTTTCTCTACAACTATTGAAGAAGGAAAAGAATAACAGAACGTTAGTGAGCCTTGGTCCAGTGGAGGATGAGACTTGGGGAATGAAGATTGGGAAACAAGGGAATCACAGACAGCGTTGAACAGGTCTCTTCCATTTGTCTTCACTGTGGATTGACAAAAGAAAATCCCGATAGCTGAAAACCAAAAGGTAAGAGGAAGGGAAAAAGTACTGGGAAAATGATTACAACTAAAAGTTGACAAACCCCTGGACCCAATCACTGGCATCCTAGAGTCTTAAAAGAAATAGTGCTGAGATCTTCCAAAGTTCCATAGATTCTGGGTAAGTTCCATTGGACATTCATAGTTGTAACACTTCCATTTAAGAAAAGAGGGAGATAGAAAGGAAACTGTAGGCCAGTTAGCCAAACATCTATCATGGAGAAAATCATTAAGGAAAATCACTAAGTCTGTCATTAAGGAGATCAGAGCAGGGTATTTAGAAAATCAAAGGATAGTCAGGCAGAGTCGGCGTGTTTTTTGAAAGGGAAATTATGTTTGACCAATTTATTAGATTTCAAGCATGGTGGATAAAGGGGAACCTGTAGATGTGGTGTATTTGAATTTCCAAAAGGCATTCAACAAGGTGCCACAATAGAGGTTACTACACAAAAGAATGATGTCGAGGTAACAAAAAAGCGTAGATAGAGGATTGGCTAGCTAACAGGAAACTGGGATTGGGATAAGCGGCTCATTTCCAGGATGCTGTAATTAATGGAATGCCACAGGGATCAGTACTGGGGCTTGGACAATCTATATCCATGATTTGGATGAATGGACTGAATTGTATGGTGGCTAAATTTGCCAAAAACACAAGGATAAATAAAAAAAAGTAAGTTGTGAAGAGGACTTAGAGTCCACAAAGGTGGGTAAAGATTTGGCAACTGAAGTATGATGTGAGAAAATTAACTTGTGTACATTGGCAGGAAGGATAGAGAAGCAGTATGTTATTGAAATGGAGAAAGATTTGAGTACAGAGGGGATTTGTGTGTCCTTAGCTTTGCAGGGAGAGCAAGTGATTAGGAAGGCAAATGGAATGTTGGCATTTATTGCAAGAGGAATTGGGTGTAAAAGTTGGAATGTATTGCTACAATACGTATAGGCTCTGAGTGAGACTGCTCCTGGAGCACTGTGTGCTGTTTTGATCTCCTTATTTAAGAAAGGATGTAATTATACTTGGAACGGTTCAGAGAAAGTTCTTGTGATTGATTGCTGGCATGAAAGTGTTATCATATGAGGAAATGTTGAGGTTGGCCCTGTGCCATTTGGAGTTTAAAGGGATTGGGGGGTGGTGTGATCTGATGAAACATAAGATTCTGAGGGGGCCTGACAGGGTGGATACTGAGATGATGATCCCTCTTATGGAGGCGTCTAAAACTTAGGGATATCGTTTAAAAATAAGGTTCTCCCATTTAAGACTGGGATGAGGTGACATTTCTTTTCCTTAGAGGGTCATTAGTCTGTGGAATTCTCTTCCCCAGGGAGCAGTGGAGCTTGGGTCATTGAATATATTAAAGGCTGAGTTAAAAGTGGGCTTTTGGTCAACAAGGGAGGGAAGGTGCAGGCGGGAAAGTGGACCTGAGGCTCCAGTCAGATCAAGCATCATCTTGTCAAATATAGTCTATAGTCTTGGCCTGGTTAAAGTCAGCAGGTTATATTTTAGCTTCATTTGAAGCAATTTTTAAAAGCAGCGTCTTGGCCTTTCAGCTAAGATGCAAATGAGATCAGGCTTTGGAGGAGGAGCTACACCTACTCCAATCAGCTTGGATCATGTAGATCAGGCCCAGGACAGGAGGTGAGAGCCCTGTCTGTCCGCTCGGATCGGGAATGTCCCAACTTGCTGGGACTCTGAATTGGACTTGATTGAATTGAATTGGAGTAAAAACAAAAAAAAATCATCTTGTCAAATGCCAGGACAGGTTTGAAGGGCTGAATGGCCTGGTCCTTGTGAACTGTTTGTCATTCTAGCGTTAAGCAGCATGATCCTTCCCATTTTAGGATAAAGTAACATTTCTTGATTTTCCATGAATGAAAGCATCAAACTAAATAATGTACGTAAGTCTGTACGTCAGTGGAAAACTCAAATCCTTTGGTTGGAACCCATTCCAGTAGATGTGTTAAATAATACAAGCCCATTACTGGTCTATGTGAGTTCAGTGTATTTAGCAGGACTGCTAAATGTTGTTCCTGTTTACAATGAATACAGCATCAATTTATAACTGATCGATAAAGTGAATCTTGGACATATTTTAAACCAATCACTTGTGTCCATTGTTGATGACCTTTCCAGGGTGTTTTTTTAAAAGATGTTCTTGTTGTAACCGACCCAAGTGAAAAAAACATGAAACGCAACCTCATAAATATAACTAAAATTTTAATATGTTCATTGTTTTGGCAATATTTAGGGTGGCACAGTGGTTAGCACTGCCCCTCACAGTGCCAGGGCCCCGGGTTCGCTTCCTGGCTTGGGTTACTGTCTGTGTGGAGTCTGCACATTCTCCCCGTGTCTGCGTGGGTTTCCTCCAGGAGCTCCAGTTTCCTCCCACAGTCCAAAAGATGTGCAGGTTAGATTGATTGGCCGTGCTTAATTGCCCCCAAGTGTCAGGGGGAATTGGCAGGGTAAATACTTGGGGTTACGGGGATAGGGCCTGGGTGGGATTGTTGTTGGTGCAGACTCGATGGGCTGAATGGCCTCCGTCTGCACTGTAAACATTCCATGACTGTCTGGCTAAAAGAGGCAGCAAAATTAGATGTTCTTTTATTGAGGTTTACTGTTTAGTTGCTCACATCTGAACATTCAAACACCCTCGTGCCCTGCTATGAAAGGTTTTTGAAGTTTGAAATAAACAGAAGTAATCGAAAGTAGCAGCAAATTACAGTTCCATTAGCTGACAATGTCTTTATGATGATAGCTCAGTGTTCCTTGGCAAAAGGTTTAAGTGAGAAGGTGCTCAGATTACATTATAATGATTCCGTCACAAACATTGAAGAGGTCTGTCAGTGCTTAACACGGCTGCTCATTGAAATCAGCATCATGTTCACTCGTCACTCCAGTTCTCTGTAAGGATACTGGATAATTTCTGGCACATTGCAATAACTTCAGTCTTGGTGAGTCGATGATCCATATGTAGGAAGGAATCTTCTGCTCTCGCTATGGCAGTTTGGAAGGGCGAAGGGTGAGTAATTAAGCCCAATGTGGTGTACCAGAATCATGCAGCCTCCACTGGAATTCAGTTCAGGGTGTGAAGGCCCATTGTCAGTGTATTGGTACTATCCCAGTGATGGGCAGACATGCCACCATGCAGTGTGTGCAGCAGCTAAAACCCCCCACAGCTATATTACCATCACTGGGTGGAAGGGGGAGGTGGGGCAGCACGCTGGCACAGCTGCCTCACAGTGCCAGGGATCTGGGTTTGATTCCTGCTTGAGTCACTGAAATTTGCACGTTCTCCCTGTGTCTGCGGGGGTTTCCTTCAGGTGCTCCGGTTTCCTCCTCCGGTCCAAAAGATGTGCTGGTTAGGTGTGTTGGCCATGCTAAATTCTCCCTCAGTGTACCCAAACAGGCGCCAGAGTGTGGTGACTAGGGGATTTTCACAGTAACTTCATTGCAGTATTAATATAAGCCTATTTGTGACACTAATAAGTAAACTTTAACTTGTCCCTTGACCAAAGGGACAGTGGCACAGTGGTTAGCACTGCTGCCTCACAGGACCTGGGTTCGATTCCCAACTTGCCTCACTGTCTGTGCAGAGTTTGCATGTTCTCCCCATGTCTGCGTGGGTTTCCTTTGTGTGCTCCACAGTCTGAAAGACATGCTGATTAGGTGTATTGACTTAAACAGGCGCCAGAGTGTGGCAACTAGGGGAATTTCACAGTAACTTCATTGCAGTGTCAATGTAAGCCTTACTTGTGGTACTAATAAATAAACTTCTTCAACTTTTAAGACTGGGTTTTGTTCTCTATGTTTTGCTGGCATTTTTGTTTCTGGATTCAGCTAAGCTGAAATAAACCTCACACAGCCAACATTCCTGATTCCTGCTGTTATTGCACTGACCCAACCCTACCCTACTGGTTCAGTACCATTGCCCAACCCTTTGGGCCTAATGGGTGCAGCACAATGAGGTTCTGAGGTTTTATGAGATTCCTTCAAGCTCAGAGACCTGACAAGCATTGCGCAACACTTTACTTTAACACTTCATGGACCTGAAAGGTTAACTCTATTTCTCTCTCCACAGCTGCTGCCAGTCCTGCTGAGAGCTTCCAGCATTTTCTGCTCTTATTTTTGGATTTCGCACTTTGCTTTTTCACAGAAATCATAGGAACCCTGACAGTGCAGGAGGTGGCCATTTGGCCCATTGAGAATGCAGCGACCACAATCCTACCAAGGCCCTATCCCCATCACCCCACACATTTATCCCACTATCCCTCTAACCCCTGCACACTCCCGGGACACTAAGGATCACTTTAGCATGGTCAATCAACCTAGGAAGGGAGTTCCTAGTGGGAGGAAACCGGAGCGCCCGGAGGAAACCCACGCAGACACGGGGAGAACATGCAAACTCCACACAGACAATGACCTGAGCATGGAATCAAAGCCAGGTCCCTGCAGCCGTGAGGCAGTAGTGCTAACCACTGTGCCGCTGTGCCGCATGTTACATACATTCAGTCGCTGTCATGGGTGCTGCTGGTATCATATGGACCATGCTAATATATTTAAATTAGTCTTGCTTATCAATAGGCCAACAAATTGTGGCTTAGTGACACAGTCTGAAATATGCTGCTTTGAGATGTCAAACCCTGCAAGAGATACCAGATTAAATGTTGTGCATTTCGTTGTGGTTGGAGAGTGTGCCTTACACAAACCACATGATCATTTACAATGAAGTCAGGACTAGACTTTTACAGACATTGTGCACAATCGGAAGGCAAGGAAGAATGTTAAATGAGAATAATGTTAGAAGTGAGACGTCTCACAGCGTCTTGTCCTGATCTGCTTCCACGGAAGGATGGGACTACTCAGTACATTGGACTTTCCATGTTTAAGGCTGTTTTCTGATACTTTCAACCTTTGTCCTCGCTGTAATACAGTGAGCAATGCTGAGACAGGCATCAGTCCAGGCTCCCTCCGCCAGGGTTTGTGTGATATGCAGTTGCGTTCTGTTCCGTCGCTCTGACGACACAGACTTAGAACGTGCTTTCCTTAGCTCAGTTTGTAAAAACTGAGAGATGAAAATTACTAAGTTGAAGATGGTGGTACTCCTAACTCACCTGGGGAAATCATAGCATCCCACAGTGCAGAAGGAGGCCATTCAGCCCATCGTGTCTGTACTGACCACAATCCCATCCAGGCCCTATCCCCGTAACCCTATGCATTTACCCTAGCTGATCCCCCTGATGCTAAGGGGCAATTTAATGTGGCCAATCCACCTAACCCGCACATCTTTGAACTGTGGGAGGAAACCCACGCTGAAACAAACCACACGTGTCCTGAGTGAGTCAGGATCCGCTGGAAAAGAAGGTTACATTTTACTAATTTGCTCGAATTGTTTTGGATAAATTACAAGGTGAGAGCTGGCTTCATTCCTGCCAGCAGGAAGTTCTGATCAGTGCCGTCAAATCTACTTGGAGTCCGATTACCAACTCTGTTCCACGGGGAATGGCACTGGGACTGATGCACATTAATATTTGTAGAAATGGCCTAAATCTGGTGCTCAGGTCTGCAAACTCACTGATGTTATGAAAATGAGTGCACGCATCAGAATTGCGGAGGATCATTTTTTTTCAAGCAAATTTAGATGCATTTGGGAATGGGTTTAATTCCAGCAAATTATATTTAATCCAAATAGATTCAACATTATGCCTTTGGGGCAGATCCAACACAAAATATACTGACCACTTACATGGGATAGAACTGAGAGAGTGAATGGCCTCAGTGCTATAGTTAATAATTCTCTTAAAAATTCATGAACACATTCAGGAAGCCAAAACCAAAGCACAAATCTATTCAGCACTGTATAAAGGACACCATTTTGTCATTGTGCAAGGCTTTGAACACAAGAAGGAGAAGCAGGAGGAGGCCACCAGGCCATTCAAGCCTACCCCACCATTGAATATGATCATGGCTGATCTACACTGGCCTCAATTCTCTTTCTGTGCCATTCCCCCCCAGCCCTCTATTCCCCGATCAATCAAATATTTATCCACTTTGGATACTTTGGAAGAAGTCTCACAACACTGGGTTAAAGTCCAACAGGTTTATTTGGTAGCACGAACTTTCGGAGCACTGCTCCTTCATCAGATGAGTACCAGTGCCTGTTCATCAGACACTCACCTGATGAAGGGGCAGTGGTCTGAAAGCTCCAGCGACCAAATAAACCTGTTGGACTTTAACCTGGTGTTGTGAGACTTCTTACTGTGTTAATCCCAGTCCAGTGCCGGCATCTCCACATCAGGACCCCACCACCAGACATCAAACGATCCTCCCCAGGACTCTTACCAATTTCATCTCCTCTGGACCCTCCACACCCTCCAATCTCATCGTCACCCAATTCTAACAGCTCGCTTCTGCCCCCAACTCCCACAGACTGGACTGCTCTGGTGGACCTATTGCTTTAGTCTGTTTCTGCCCAGCTACAGAACTGATTTTTTTTTCCAATCACTAGTCTGTTTTTTTTTCACTTGTCTGGTTTCTCCTCACCTACATCCACAGCTTTTCCCATGTCCTCCTTCACTTGGTGATGTGGAGATGCCGGCGTTGGACTGGGGTGGGCACAGTAAGAAGTCTCACAACATCAAGTTAAAGTCCAGCAGGTTTATTTGGAATCACGATCTTTTGGAGCACTGCTCCTTCATCAGCTGAATCCGGAGATTCTCCAATCCCTACCCACTCACCCAATGAAGGAGCGACACTCTGAAAGCTCGTGCTACCAAATAAACCTGTTGGACTTTAAGCTGGTGTTGTAAGCTTCTTACTCCTTCACATACAGTTTCCTGTTGCGTGGCTCTAACCATCTCCTCTTCACCATAGCTGTCCAATATCTCTACCTCTACATCTCCACATAGAACAGTCTAAGGGCAGTCCACACCAGCGCTAATTTATCAGGAAGTGCATGCTTTGGCACTGACATTGTTAAGCTAATTGTATTGTTAAAGACAGGTGATAGTCACTGGTTCAGCCTCCGAAAGAGAATGAATGGACACAGCTGGAGTAGTTGGGGGAACCATAAGGAGATGTTTGAGAAATAAACTTGCTGAAGGTAAAAGATAAGCTGCTGCATTGTCCCTCTACCGTATACTATTATTGATCTTAATCAGATCTACATCCCACCTCCACCCTCCTCAGCCTGGCTAAATGGTTCTCACAATGAATACTCCTTTAACTCTGCTCATTTTCTCCACATAACAGGCCCTGCTGTCGGATACCCGCTTGGCTCGGAGCTATGTCAGCCGGTTTTTGAGATGTCCCTTGTTCTGGTCCTGCTCCAGTCTCCTCCCTCCCTTACCTTTCCGTTGATGACTGGATTAATGTTGTTCTTTGCTTCCAATTCCCACCCTTTAGTCATCTTCACTGGTTCACCTTTGACTCTTCCCTTCTTTTCCTTGACTTCTCTGTCTCCATGTCTAGGGGTAACAATCAGCCAATGTTCACTGTAAACCCACTGACTCACTCAGTTACCTCGAGTACACTCTCACACTCTGCTTCCTTCAAGGTGGAGCTTCCCAAACTGGACAATGTAACACCCAGTGGCTGGAGAGACCCTTTAAATCCCCGTGGTTTTAAAATGGTGGCCTAACGAAGAGGATGTGGGGGTGTTGTACTATTGTTACTGAACTCGTAACCCAGCGGATAATGCTTTGGGGACCCGGGTTTGAATCCCGTGATGTCAGTTGGTGGAATTTGAATTCGATAAATATTTGGAATTAAAACCATGAAACCATTGTGGATTATCGCAAAAACCTACCTGGTTCACTAATGTCTTTTAGGGAAGGAAATCTGCTGTCCTTACCCGGTCTGGCCTACACTGTGATTGCTTCATTTTCTGTGAACTTGCCAAGCAAAACC
Source organism: Carcharhinus amblyrhynchos (assembly GCF_965287045.1). Classification (NCBI taxonomy): domain Eukaryota; kingdom Metazoa; phylum Chordata; class Chondrichthyes; order Carcharhiniformes; family Carcharhinidae; genus Carcharhinus; species Carcharhinus amblyrhynchos. Next base: position 46,829,550 of record NC_137345.1, read on the forward strand.
ACTCAGTTCAAGGGCAGTTCAGGGCGGGGAATAAATATTGGCCTGTGGCGTGCCCACATCGCATAAATAATTTTCTTAAAAACTGACCAATCTGTTCTGCAAATCCAGAAAGAGAAGTGAAAAGCTCAGTAAAAACCCTGCAGTTTAATCAGCCCCATATTACACGGCTCTCTTCAGCCTCAAGATAGGGTCACTGTAGAAAAACGATTTGGAAGTTCTCTCAGTTTCTCCATCTCCATCATTTCTGTTCAGATGATGCAGAAAGCATTCTTTCTGGATGTTTCACAGCTCGGTCTGGGCTCCTGCTCTGCCCAAGACCGCAAGGAACTACAAAAGTCGTGAATGTAGCCCAATCCATCACGCAAACCAGCTTCCCATCCATTGACTCTGTCTACACTCCCCGCTGCCTTGCCAAAGCAGCCAGTGAAACCAAGGACCCTACACACCCTGGACATTCTCTCTCCCACCAAAAGTGACCCCCCCCCCCCACCCACCACCACGGGTTCTGCCTCAGTTTACAACGGCGGGTCTGGAGGATCCCAGCTCTGGCCAACAGTGTGCTGCCTCTGCCACCACAAAACATGCCACAGAGAGGGCAGATAATCCCATGTTTCTCTCCACAGAAGCTGAGTATTTCCAGCATTGCATTTATTTCCAGTTTCCTGAATCTGTGCTTCTGTGTAAGACACAAAGAACTTCCGAATAGAACTTTTTGAAGTAGAATTAAAGTGGTGGTTCCCTTTTTTAAAATTTCTTTATTGCAGTGAGCTCAGGAACCAGAGCACTTTCACATTCATCTCACGCTAGGTTTTTATTTTAACTGAATGAAACACATTTAAAGTGAGGAGGTTTGAGGTACCTGTCAACAGCTTAGAAGAGGTGGAGCAACTGGAGAGCTGGCCGTGTACACGTGTATGGTGTAAATAAAGTAACTTTCGCCTCCGTGGAGTTATTGCAAGTACTTTATTCTTGAAATTACTTGGAGCTCAGACAGGCCTTTGAAGTCTAATTGTTGGGTAAAAAAATTGATAACTTACAGTTTAATTGTTGCTTTGCCAGGTAATTTTGCAGATCAGAAAGTACAGGTTAAACTTTAAACCATCCTGTTAATTCCTCTAAGGTTGTTTTAGCGCGATGTACGTGTGCATCCTTTTAGTCGCATACATTCTGTTTTGTTACCCACTGTGGGAGAATGTGCCGTTTTATCAGATAAAGGAATGTCGTACACACAAAATGTAGGGCGGAATTCTACAGCCACCTCTCACCGGTGGACGTGGTCTTGCTATCCTGCTGGAAGGATGGACTTGAGAACAATTCACTGCATTTTCCCGTTATCCTGCGGGATGGGGACCCTAAAATTCCTTCTGTAGTGTAGTTGTGTAGCTGAAGACGAGTGTTCCTTCCCTGTGCCACTTTGCCCTGGGCGGCACAGCCGTTAGCACTGCTGCCTCACAGCGTCAGGGACCAGGGTTCGATTCTGGCTTCAGGCCACTGTCTGTCTGGAGTCTGCACATTGTCCTCGTGTCTGCTCCGGTTTCCTCCCATGTTCCAAAGGTGTGTGGGTTAGGTAGATTGGCCATGCTGATTTGCCCCTTACTGTCCCAAAGTGCACTGGTTAGGGGGGGGGTTAGTGGGGTAAATGCAAGGGGCTTTGGGGATGGGGTAGGCCTGGACCTTGTTGCTGCAAACTCAATGGGCTGAATGGCCCCCTCCTGTGCTGTCGGGATTCTATGATAAGTGCTCTGCAATGGTGAAATAAAGGGCCAGATGAGTTCAACTAAAGCCCAACTTTGTTCCAATTCATTCTGAGTCACATTTTTAAATGGAACTCAAAGCTCTCTGTAAAACTATCCACGTGAGTGTAGTATCTTAGGGCACTTGCATGTCTATATCTAAGTTGAAGGCATTTAGAGTTAGAAAGGGGAAGGAAATCTAGGGACGTACTTTTGCTTCAGACTAATTCCCTTTTAACAGAAAACAAGCCTCACCACAAATTCCTTGGAAGCCCTCGTCTCGGGCCTCACGTTGGTTAGGCCGTCCCAAACCAGGCTTACCCGCTGGGTTTATCCAGCGCTTTTCGTTATTATTGTTAAACACTTTATCGTGAGCTAGCTGCCTTTTACCAGCGTTCTAAACACAGATGGAGCAGACTTGTATCAAAGCAAACCACTATGGGTACTGGAATCTGAAACATAACTGGAAAATGCTGGAAAATCTCAGGTGCTTCATCCAGACTTGAAGCATTAGCTCTGCTGTCTCTCCTCAGAGTGGTTGGGATTTTCCAGCGTTTTCTGTTTGTATTACCGAGCAAACTTGCATTTATTTACCTCCTTCCACCTTCAGAGGTAATTATTCCCCGTTGCGTCACAATCAATGAATTCATTAGAGCAAAGAACACTGCTGCACAGGAACAGGTCCTACAGCCTTCCACGTTGCCAATCACGTTGTCCTATCGTGACCAACTGCTCCTATCCCTCTATTCCCCGTCTGTTCATCTGTCTGTCCAGGTAAGTCTTAAACGTTGTTAACTTGTCTGCCTCAATCACCTCCCTTGGCAGTGCATCCCAGCATCTCCTCCCCTCAAATTTACCCCACGGATCTGCACTAAACCTTTCCCCACTTCCCTTTAACTTGTACCCCCTTGTAATTGTCATTTCTGCCCTGGGAAAAAGCTTCCAACTGCTCACCTATCCACACCCCTCATTATTGTATAAACTTCTATCAGGTTGCCCTCAGGGAGAACAATCCTAGTTTATCCAATCTCTCCTCAAAGCTGATACCCTCCATACCAGGCAACATCCTGGTAATCCTTTTTTTGTATTCCAGATATGTGGGACAGATTGGAAATATAACCTTTGAACCGTCAGTTTTGCCACACTGTTGAACAAGAGAATTTGAGACCAATTGAATATTAATTTGTTGAGAGTAAGTGGCCAGATGTAGGACTTGCCCACATGAACAGACAAACCCGTCACATCAGATTCCACTGCAATAGGTGGAAACGTTATTAAAACTGCTGTTGCCTGAAGGTGAAGGATAAGATTTTACTTGTATTGCAGCATCCGGTATAAAGCCAACTTGTTGTCTTGTGGGAGTAGCGGCAGCAGACAACCCTCTCCTTGCAATGTGAGGAATTTGTTGACTTGAGCTTGCAAAATGCTGCCTGCGTTAGTTAGACGAGCTTGAGTCGGCTGTTGTGTGTTTTGTGCTTAAGTGCAATATATTTTTTTTAAAAAATCATTTAAAAATTGGCAGCCGCATTGAGCAGGGCGTCAAGTCCATTCTGTGTGTTGTAAAAGCCTGGCATACCTATCCTGTTTTTCAACAGTTTGTAAGATTGTTGCCTCAGGAGCACAATCTTGTACTTGGTTTTGCTTCCTCGCATTTCCCTTGCTGATCGGTGAGAGAGGGCAAGAGAACAGGATTGAGACAGGGCTTAGCTCAGCAGTCACAGAGACTGTCAGACCCCTACTCTCTCTCAAATTCCCACTGCCTCGGTAAAGCAGCCAGCATAATCAAAGACCTCACATACCACGAGCATACCTTCTTCCGCCAGGAAAAAGACACTAAACACTGAAAACATATACCAACCGACTCGAGAACAGCTTCTTCCCTGCATCATCAGACTTTTGAATGGTCCGATCATACATTAAGCTGACCTTTCTTTTCACCCTATTGATAACTGCACCCTCTCCTTTCCTTCCCCCCATGTACTCTATGAACGATATGCTTTGTATAGCTTGCAAGAAACAATATTTTCCCAATACATGTGACAACAAGTCAATTCAATCAATTCAAGACCAATTATTTAAACTGAGTTACAGAGAGAGATTGAATAGGTTAGGACTTTATTCCCTGGAGTGTAGAAGAATGAGGGGAGATTTGATGGAGGTGTGTAAGATTTTGATGGGCATAGATAGAGTGGATGCAAGCAGACTTTTTCCACTGAGACTGGGGGAGAAAAAAAACCAGAGGACATGGGTTAAGGGGGAAAAGTTCAAAGGGAATATTAGTGGGGGGGGGGGGGGTCTTCACACAGAGAGTGGTGGGAGTGTGGAATGAGTTGCCGGATAAAGTGGTAAATGCAGGGTCACTTTTAACATTTAAGAAAATCTTGGACAGCCTCATGGATGAGAGGGGTGTGGGGGGATATGGTCCAGGTGCAGGTCACTAGGCAGAAGAATGGTTTGGCACAGACAAGAAGGGCCAAAAGGCCTGTTTCTGAGCTGTAATTTTCTGTGGTTTCTATGGTAATAGAGACCCTTTACTACCACAATTCTGGCTTGGTCTTGCTTTTCTTACTCTCAGTAACACTCCTGAAGGCGTTTGTAGGACATCCATTAGGAGGCCAAGGAAAACAACATGGCTGGGATGAGGGGGTGGGGGTATGGTGACATCAAGGTCAAAGGTGAGGCTTTTGAAAGCTAATAGAGGGGGTGGGGGAGAGGGTCAGTAATCCGTCAGAGATGTTTGCAGAAGACATTCCACGGGAGAGAGCCAGAGAAAGAGGGATTTTCACTCTCTCTGGCCTGTGATTGAAATGATAGCCAGGATGTGGAGATGTTGGCGTTGGGTTGGGGTGAGCATGAGGAAAGGTCACATGACACCAGGTTATAGTCCAACGAGTTTAGTTCAAACCGAAGTTTTCAGGTGTGTGACGATGCAGCGGCACTCCGAGAACTTGTGATTTCAGACAAACCCATTGGATTATAACCCGGTCTGGTGTGACCTCTCATCCTGAAATAAAAGCAATGGAGTCTCTCTCTGCCCCCTGGTCTTTTCGCCCGGATGATCCAGGCTGCTGCCCTCGTGAATATTTGGGAATTGGGGTCCTGTTACTCAGCGTCCAAACTGATTGGGATGGATAGTGTGGGCACTCTGCTCAGGAGAAGATGAGAGAGCAGAAATGGAGTCTCCAAACAGTGAAAGCCAGATGTAAGTTTCTGGGACAGGTGGAATAGGTGTGTTTCTCGGGGCAGGAGGAGTTTGACAGTCCCCGTGACTGCTGAGGTAAGTCCTGTCTCAATCCTGTAAATTTAAGCCACTGATAACAAAGGAGGCCACCTCCTTACGCTTTTGGGTCTTCGCCCCGCATTAAACTCCCCGAATGACGGTCTCTGGCCCACCTAATATCCATTACTGAGAAAATGACCCCGAAAGCCTCCATTCCCATTACTCATCCAGCTGTGGACAGCTGGCAGTGTGAGTGGTGGTCCGTGGGGTACAATGTCCCCTGTGCTGGTGGACAGGTAGAGTTGGGAGGGTGGGGGGAGAGGTTGATGTACTGCTGCTGGAGGATGTGTGTTTGATGATGGTGGCACTGGGCTAGTGCTAATAGGTCAACATTTTTCCGCTCCTGTGACTTTGATTATTCCTGTATTGGAATCCCAATGCCCTGTGACTTTGAGCATTTTTTACTAGCTCTAATATTTGTATATCTCTCAGTAATATGCCCAATAAAATTATCCCTTCATTACTGTGGCCTCCCATCGATCTTTCTCCCACACAAGTAATAAACCAACCAATCCTGAGTGGAATTCTGGCCCGGCTGGCAGTGGGAAGTTGATTGGTGGGTGGGGGAGCCTAACTTAGCAAAACATCACTTTGCTGGTGTCGAGATGGACTTTCGGAATATTGTTCTCAGGATTTTAGAGAAGGTTAAGAGTGGGGCGTGTTTCCCGACTGACAAACAGTGTCAGGAAGCCCCTTTTCACACATTAGCATCTCCTTCCTGCGTATTAAACAGAGGAATGAAGTTCCTCAGCCAAATACATTCCCCTCCAGTCAGAAATGAAACTGTTCACCTTCACACCCACGAGGCTGCCTTCTACCCTGGTGAACACTGAGTTGCTATGGCGTTATCCCCTTTGGGGAATGTCTCTGAATACCAGCCTGGGCCTGAGACTAGTGGTCAGTGCGGGTTTCGAGATGATAAGCGAGGGATGGGGAGGGCTGGACGGTGGAGCAGTGACTGGGCACAAGGGGAAGGAACCACGCAGGCTGCCCAGGTCCCTTAGAATAGGGAACCTGGCGCTTCACCCCCTCCCCGCTGTGGTAATGGAGGGGATGGTAACATCACGTCTGCCCCCGTGGCGAGGACGGGCGAGCCCCCCGCGGCGAGGATGGGTGATGTCCTGGCAGTTATGTAATCGGTGCACTGACCACGGCAAAGTCACACATGGTCAGCTGTCCGACTGCCCCACCCACCAACGAGCTTAGACTTCGGAGCCGAGGATTCGCTCGCAGTTTCAGAATTAGCAGAATTCCTTGCGAGCAGACGTGCTGTAATATGACAGTACAGATTATAAAGGCAAAATACCACGGATGCTGGAATCTGAAACAAAAACAGAACATGCTGGAATGACAAAGGGCCATCCTGACTCGGGACATTGGCTCTGTTCCCTCTCCACAGCTGTTGCATCCGCTGAGATTTTCCAGCATTTCCTGCTTTGCATTGTTTGGTTTCGCAAAAAGAAAATAAAGAGCTGAGTTTCTGTAATGAATTATCCTTCTCTCTAAGTTCACCTTTTTGGTGTACAATGATCCTTTTTCCTATCTTTCTCTACACTGGAAGCTACAGTGATCTTATCAGCTTGTAAAGCTAAAAGCCGATGTACTTCTGATTCAGACAATTATTTTTAAATATCCCTGAAATGTTGCACGAGCTTCTTTGGATAAAATTCCTGCCAACTCAAATCATAAAGAGGTTCTCAATCAAATACATAACTGAACCAATCACATAGCCTTACTCACTGATTGATATAAGTCCTCTCATTCTATAGAATCATAGCTCATTGACATGTTCATAAAACCTTGTGACATGTTATCATTTTAGCCTGAAGATGTGTAGTAAAGATAGTTGCTACATGGGCAGCACTGTGGCATAGTGGGTTAGCACTGCTGCCTCACAGCACCAGGGACCCGGGTTCGAATCCCGGTTGGGTCACTGTCTGTGTGGAGTCTGCATGTTCCCCCCGTGTCTGCGTGGGTTTCCTACAGGTGCTCCGGTTTCCTCCCACTGTCTGAAAGACGTGCTGGTTAGGGTGCATTGGCCGTGCTAAATTCTCCCTCAGTGTACCCAAACAGGTGCCGAAGTGTGGAAACTAGGGGATTTTCACAATAACTTCATTGCAGTGTCAATGTAAGCTGCTTGTGACTAATAAGTAAACTTTAACCCAACGGTGAGTGTGAGGTGACAACCATGAGTGCGAGTACTTGTGTAGGAGAGGGAAGGGTGTGGATGTTAACCCAGGTTCCCAGTGTGCTGTCCAAGACCCCATTTATAACAATGATTTTAATATTAATGATAAATTATTGGTAGAACTGTGGAGAGTTTTATCTCTGGGTTTATTGTGTGAATTTCAATGTTGTTAATTGTAAGAATTATCCATGGCTGTACAAAATATATGGGAGATGAATTTTTACACTTACTGTTGCAAAATAGCCTCTTTGGCTGTAAACAGTTTTCCAGCTACATTTTCATGATCAAGAATAGATCAATTCTCAGCAAGAGTTAGCCGATTATTTTCTTCAGCTCTGACAAAGGGTCATTCAGACTCGAAACATTGGCTTTATTTTCTTTCCACAGATACTGTCAGACCTGCTGAGATTTTTTTTGATTTGATTTGATTTATTATTGTCACATGTATTAATATACAGTGAAAAGTATTGTTTCTTGCACGCTTTACAGACAAAGCATACTGTTCATAAAGAACAAAACGAAAGGATGCAGAATGTGTTAAGTAGGGTGTAGAGAAAGATCAACTTAATGCGAGGTAAGTCCGTTCAAAAGTCTGACAGCAGCAGGGAAGAAGCTGTTCTTGAGTCAGATAGTGCGTGACCGCAGACTTTTGTATCTTTCTCCCCGACGGAAGAAGGTGGAAGAGAAAAGGTCTGGGGTGCGTGGGGTCCTTAGTTATGCTGGCTGCTTTGCCGAGACAGCAGGAAGTATAGACAGAGACAATGGATGGGAAGCTGGTTTGCGTGATGGATTGGGCTACATTCACAACCTTTTGTAGTTTCTTGCAGTCTTGGGCAGAGCAGGAACCCAGACCAAGCTGTGATACAACCAGAAAGAATGCTTTCTATGGTTTCTATTCAAGATAGAATGCTTTCTATTTTCTGGCATTTTCTGCTTTGTTTTGGATTCCAGCACTGGTTTGCACTGCACCCTCACAGTGCCATGGACCCGTATTCAGTTCCAGCATCGAGTCACTGTATGGAGTCTGCATGTTCTCCACGTGTCTGCGTGGGTTTCCTCCGGATGCTCCAGGTTCCTCGCACAGTGCGGGTGGGGTTGATTGGCCATGCAAAATTGCCCCTTTGTGTTAGGGGGGTTAGCAAGATAAATACATGAGGTTAGCGATGGGATTACAGGGATAGGAGCTGGGTGGGATTGCTGTCAGTGCAGGCTCGATGGGCTGAATGGCCTCCTGCACTGCAGGGATTCTGTGATTCTATGATCTAGAGTATGTTGCTTTGATTTCTCTAATCAGCCTTGCTGTTAATCTCCTCAGTTCCCTGTTAATATATGCTGCCCCTACCATTATAAACTGGCAAGAGAATGATGCAATGTGAAGCATCTTCCTCACTGACCTGGCTGCTTAATCCTTTGCCAACACCCACTCGCTGCCCCCAGTGAGGCTAGTGTAATGCCCCAGCTGACCCAAGGACTGCTCAGCGATATTAGAAACTGCTGTTGTTGCTTTAAAGCAGAAAAGGCAGCAGTAGTGTTGGAAACATCAGACAGGAAGAGACCACAAATACAACTTGCTGATTCAACTCAACTGCAGATGGGAATTTTTTTAAAAAATTCACTTCAAGCAAACAATCCGGTTCATTGAACGATCTGGAAAGGACCGGGTGGGGGTGTGGGACAACCCTAACAATAAAAGGGACTTGTGTACAGAGACTTCACTCAACCAAAGCTGTGTCAGCTGTGAAAACGGCAGTGGGAACTGGTTAAAACAGCAAATGTGACACATTCAAGGTTATAGCAAACCGGAGTCATTCTTCTTTTACAAAAAAACTACACGACTGAGTGAAAACAAGGCTCCCGTTTTATATCCTGCCTCTCCAAACTGCTTCATAGGGATTTGGTGGAAAATCTGCAGTGGAATGAGTAAAGTGTCTGAATAGGTTCATTATGTCTGTAGTTGTGAGTTCCTCTGCTTTCCAAACCATTCCAAGTGTTTCAAAGGTATTTTAAAATTAATACTAATGGTCACCTTCTGTAACCAAACATGAGTTATTACCCAGCTTTTCAGCCATTTAATGTTCTTCTTGATTGCAGTGGGCAGCACGGTGGCACAGTGGTTAGCACTGCTGCCTCACAGTGCCAGGGACCCGGGTTTGATTCCCAGCTTTGCTGACTATCTACGCAGGGTCTACACATTCTCCCCATGTCTGTGTGGGTTTCCTCTGGATGCTCCAGTTTCCTCCCTGAAAGACGTACCGGTTAGGGTGCATTGGCCGTGCTAAGTTGTCCTTCAGTTTACCCAAACAGGCGCCAGAGTGTGGTGACTCAGCAGTGGTGACCTCTAGACTAGCATCCATTTTTGTAAAATCCTATCTGGCTCATTAATGTCCCTTTAGGGAAGGAAATCTGCCATTGTTCCCTGGTCTGGCCTACGTGAAACTGCCATTTCCAATAATGTAGTTGACTTTTGGTCTGAAATGGCCTAATAAATAAAGTTTATTTATTATTGTCACACGTAGGTTTACATTAACACTGCAATGAAGTTACTGTGAAATTCCCCCAGCCGCCACACCCGGCACTAGTTTGGGTCAATGTACCCTCGCCAGCACATGTTTCAGACTGTGGGAGGAAACCGGAGCACCTGGAAGAAACCCATGCAGACATGGGGAGAATGTGCAAACTCTACACAAGTGACTCAAGCAGGGAATCGAACCCAGGTCCCTGATGCTGTGAGGCAGCAGTGCTAACTGCTGTGCCACCGTGCCATTCAAACCACTCTGTTTAAGGGGAATGAGGACTAAATAAAGAACAAAAAAACAAAGGAAATTACAGCACGTGAACAGGCCCTTTGGCCCTCCAAGCCTGCCCTGACCATGCTACCTGACTTAACTAAAATCCCCTATGCTTCCGGGAACCATATCCCTCTATTCCCATCTTATTCATGTACTTGTTAAGATGCCCCTTAAAAATCACTATCGTATCCGCTTCCACTACCTCAGCAACGAGTTCCAGGCACCCACCACTCTCTGTGTAAAAAAATCTGCCTCATACATCTCTTTTAAAACATTGCCCCTCGCACCTTAAACCTGTGCCTCCGAGTAATTGACTCTTCCACCCTGGGAAAAAGCTTCTGACTATCCACTCTGTCCGTGCCTCTCATAATCTTGTAGACTTCTATCAGGTCTCCCCTCAACCTCTGTCGCTCCAGTGAGAACGAACCAAGTTTTTCCAACCTCTCCTCATAGCTAATGCCCTCCATACCAGGCAACATCCTGGTAAATCTTTTCTGTACCCTCTCCAAAGCCTCCACATCCTTCTGGTAGTGTGGCGACCAGAATTGAACACCATATTCCCAGTGCGGCCTCACTAAGGTTCTATAAAGAGTCAACATTGGTACAACATTGCATAGGCACTTTTTAAAAATTAATTTTTATTTTGAATACATATGGTGGGCTTTTCTTGCTGCTCAAAGCATAGCACATTCATTAATCTGAGGTTTACAATTCCGCTGATAGACAGGACTCTCTGTTGAAAGCTTCAACAGTGGATTACTTGTTACTACCACTCTGCAGACCTGGCACTATGTTATAGATGCTACGTAAATGAGTGTTCTTGAGTGGAGGATGCAAACAGGTAAATAACGGTTTATGAAGTCCAGATGGAATGGATAAGGAAACTACAATTGAGCTGGAAATAGACTCTCGAGGCCATAGACAGTCACTGAATATTGGAGGGAATGGCAATGAGGGGCTTGCAAGCCTTGCTTATTGGTATGAGTGCTTAAGTTTATTTATTACTGTCACAAGTAAGCTTACATTAACACTGCAATGAAGTTACTGTGAAAATCCCCTAGTCGCCACACTCCGGCACTTATTGGGTACACTGGGGGAGAATTTAGCACGGCCAGTGCACCTAACCAGCACGTCTTTCGGAATGTCGGAGGAAACCGGAAAACCCGGAGGAAAGCCACGCAGACACTGAGAAAGACCACAATCCCATCCAGCTCCTAGACCCATAATTCCATCCCAAACACCATGTATTTATCCTGCTATTCCCCTTGATGCTAAGGAGGAATTTAGCGAGGCCAAACAACCTAACCCGCACAACTTTGGACTGTGGGAGGAAACCGGAGCGCCCGGAGGAAACCCACGGGGAGATATTTTAACTCTGTGCTTTGTTGAGTTCCTAGTTCAGGCTCCAGGATCCTGCATCCACTATTTAGCTCAATAGTTGTCCACCAGTGTTCAGATTTGGTTTCACTGGATCACTTTGCACCAGAGCTCATGGGCCAATGAGTTGAATTCCAGAGGTGTGGTGAGAATGACTGCCCTTGGCATCAAGGCAGCATTTGACTGAGTGTGACAGCAAGAAGTCAGTGGGAATCAGTGGGACAATATTCGTCTGATTGGAGTCATAGTTGGCACAAAGAAGATGGTTCTGATTATTGGAGGCCAATTATCTCAGCCCCAGGGCATCACTGCAAGAGTTCCTCTGGACAATGTCCGAGGCTCCATCATCTTCAGCTGTTTCATCAATGATCTTCCCCGTCCTTGTCCGTGTGCAACAAGACCTGGACGTGGCCAATAAGTGGCAAGTAACATTTGTGCCACATAAATGCCAGTTAACGATTATCTCCAATAAGAGGGAATCTAACCATTTCCCCCTAGATATTCAATAACATTGCCTTCACTGAATTCCCCACTAACAACATCCTGAGGGTCACCATTGACCAGAAACGTAATTGGACCAATACTGAAACCTCATCCACTGCCTTAAACATTTACATTTTCCAACACAGATGAAGTGTCTGCAGCAACTTGCCAAGGCTTCATTAACAGCACATTCTTAATCTCTCTACCTCTATCACCAAGAAGAGCAAGTATAACCTGGGCAGCACCACCTATAAGCTGCCTGTGAGTCTCACAGCATTCTTACTTAAAACTATATTACTGTTCCAAATCCTGGAACCTGCTTCATAACAGCACTGTGGCTACACGTACACCACATCCACCACAGCGATTCAAGAAAGAGATTCACTGCCACACTCTTGAGGGCAATTAAGAATGGACAATAAATGCCAGCCATGCCAACAACACCCACATCCCAATGGGTAATGAAAACGGGCCGGTGATGTTACTGAGTTTGAGGATTGAGACACCTTGAGGCAAGGGCTGACTTTAGCTTTGTCCCATTTAGCTGGCAGACATATCAGCTGGTCTACAGGATGTTTTACAGAATGTTTTACAGAATATCTCATTATAATTAGAACAATTCTTTCTTCAATATAGTGTGTTAGGAAGCCTGCGGAGGATGCTGTGACCAGTCAGGATTCTTTATCAACTGCTACCTATTTTACTGGTTCCCAATTCACAATTGTGTATTTAAGATATTGGTGCAGATTTTGCAGTTAACACAATGATGAGGCTTTAGTGTCATTATTATTTTCTCCATTATTATAGAGAAAATCTGACAGCAACTTCCAGCGTTCACTTTGCGCGTATAAACACACCAACGTGGAAGTTACTGTTAGAGGTCCCACAGGAAACACTAATAGTCCTCACTGATAGACAAGTGTTGAAATAACCTGAAGGGACCCAGACTTTATGGTATTGCCCTCCCCCCACCCCCACCCTCCCCAAAAGATGCCATAAGCAGTTTGGGTGAAATTCTGTGCAAACATCAAGACTATGTTTAAACCTTCTGCCTTTTTTGAATCACCCAGAAGCCTGGGGAGCCTATACTTCCCCTTTACATCTCCATGGCAATGCCTTGCAATCAGGGTCAACTAATAAGCACCTTTACCTCCTGGGGTATAAGTAATTAATCATTTGAATTTGGGTGAGTGAAACACACAGGCATGAATTTTCCTGCCCCGCCTGCCACAGGAATTGGAAAGGTCCGTTGACCTTGGGCAGGATTTTCCTGTTTCGGGGCGAGCGAGGCTGAAAAATCCCACCCATAAAGTTTTGGTAACATGTTTCTCTTTTCGGCAACATTCAAGTCAGGGCGAGTTCATTCAGCACGAAGTGAATTTTTAACAGCTTGATAAGTACTGTGGAACCACCTCTCTGGCCTTGAAACTTTATAAATGTAAAGACTCATTCCTTCAGAAGTTAATTAGTGTTGGAGATTTTTACTTTATTCTAATTTCTTTCTGAAATCTCTCTTTATGTTTTATCTCTCACAATCCTATCTGTCTGTCTTGAACTTTATTTTGCTATTTGAGCATAATTGGAATGTAATTTTCACTTCCTGGTTCAGGCCCTACGTGCCTTGGTGTGAGTTCTTCAACCTGTTTGGTTGTAGTGCCACTCTGCTGTTGCCCTGTTCACAGATGCTCTTTAGTGGCCGTTGTTCTGATGTAGACACCAGATTTGAGTACACCTCACCTCAAAATCTGCAAAGACTTCAGTCACCAAGACTGCACAGTCCAGAGCAGTGTACCATGCTGCAGCAGATTACACAGACAGTGGTGCTGGAAGAAAAAGTAAAGTCCTCTGGAACTGCACCCAATGTACGGTAAAGGGTCAGCTTCACAAAAATGTGTACCATGAGGGCAGTAAGAAGTCTGACAACACCAGGTTTAACCATGAGGGCATACAGGAGCAGAGTGAACTGTCACTCAGAAATAGAATGAAATTGGAAATAAAAACTGTAAAACCTGATTTAAAAAAAAAGCTTTGCAGCAGGAATTAGAATTTAGAGAGTCACCAGGCAGGAGGATTTCCTTCCTGTTGGGGAACACTTCAGCAGTCACGGGCATTCAGCCTCTGATCTTTGGGTAAGCGTTCTCCAAGGCGGCCTTCACGACACACGACAGCGCAGAGTCACTGAGCAGAGACTGATAGCCAAGTTCCACACACGTGAGGACGGCCTCAACAGGGATCTTGGGTTCATGTCATGCTATCTGTAACCCCTACGACTTGCCTGGGCTTACAGCATCTCACTAACTGTCCTGTCTGGAGACAATACACATCTCTTTAACCTGTGCTTAACCCTCTCTCCACGCAGACTGTCTGCACCTGTAAAGACTTGATTCAGACACGCAGTCCAATCATTATCTTGTAATTGAGTTTGTGTCTATATCTGCCCTGTGTGTGAAACAAGTCCTGCACTCAGCTGATGAAGGAGTGACGCTCCGAAAGCTGGTGCTGCTGAATAAACCTGTTGGACTTTAACCTGGTGTTGTGAGATGACTTACTGAATTTAGAAAATGACATTGTACTGCTCCTGACAACTGGAAGACTTTTATTCCAGTTTGTGGTATTGACTCTTTACCAGTGGCATTTATGATAATTATACACACTCGGGAGCAGTGTTTTATGCAAAATGTGAATGTTAAAGCTCCCTTGTGCTTATACAATTCCCCAGTAACACGTCTGGAATTACTCAGTGCTTTCCAGTTCCCACCAATTGCCACTTTTGCTTTTCAAATTGTAATTTAGCAATCAGTACATCTGGATATTGGTACTAATTTTAGTTTCAGGTTTGATTTGGGCAGACCAACCAGTTTGCATGCCGTTGAGTTATTGGTGTTAAGGTGGGCGGCAGAGGTTCCAAGAACAATACATTGTAAACCGCCCCGAACAAACTCTGAGAGATCTCGGGATTCATGTCTGAACATTGGTGCCAGCTTTCTCAGTGAGCGGGAGTGGTATTTCTCACAAGCTGACATGTTTGCAAAGCTTCTTTTGCCCCCAGACCATTGGTTTTTGGAAGACAGAAGGAGATCTGAGATCAGTCTTTGAAAGAGCTTTATCTGGCCACAGATTTAGATACTCACTCTGAAACCCAGTTATAGTATTGGAATTGTAGGGAATCTTGCTTTGTGCATACTTCTGGGATATTATTTTTTTCCCAAGTTGTGTGGAGCATACCTTCAATTTCTTTTACCCGTGTTCTATGCTTCTAAAACTTCATTCAAACTCTTTTAAACTTTCTCAACATTTTTAAATTCAATCTCTTCCATCAGACTTTTGAATGGACTTACCTCACATTAAGTTGATCTTCCTGTACACGCTGGCTATGATTGTAACACTACATTCTGCACCCTTCCTTACAGTACAGAAGGGGGTTATCGAGTCAGTACCAACCACAATCCCACCCAGGCTCTATTTCCGCAACCCCACAGATTGACCCTGCTAATCCCCCTGCCACTATGGTCAATTTAGCATGGCCAATAAACCTAACCCACACATCTTTGGACTGAAACCGGAGCACCCGGAGGAAACCTTCGCAGGCACGGGGAGAACGTGCAAATTCTGCACAGACAGTGACCCAAGGCCGGAATTGAACCTGGGACCCTGGCGCTGTGAGACAGCAGCGCTGATCACTGCACCAGCATGCCGTGCATTCCCTCCTCTATGAACGGTATGCTTTGTATAGTGCTCAAGAAACAACACTTTTCCATGTATACCAATATGTGTAACAATAATGAATCAATTCAGTGTATGTTTGTACACAAATCTCTCTTCCTGTCGCATGTACTTACTACTTTATTTCCAGGTGAATTTTACAATGGTAACAGTAACCTCTTGGAGGTCAAACATCTCAAACCACTCCCAACAAAAGCAGAATATTGTAGGTGCTGAAATCTGCTGCTGTCTGGATTTCTCATCCCAAAGTGCCCACCTTGCTGCCTGACCTGCCAAGGTTCAGATTTCCAGTGTTGTATATGTTGTTTTTCGATGTACCAAAACAACTCCTTCATTGTCGAGGTGCTGTGTTACATTCATCATTCTTTAATCAGCTCCACAAGTGTTTATTGGAGGAATATAATAAATAACCATGGTGAGTTCACAATTGTGAAACCATTGTGGAAACTAATCTCTATAAATAATGACTGATGTCAGCAGCAATTAATGCACAACTCAGACTCACAGTCACCCTCATTAGGGACCTTCAAAATATCCACTCCCCGTCCAGGGCTCTTAACTCAGAGGTCATGAGGTCAACTCCCACTCCAGAGATACGAGCACAGACATTCCACAGCAGCACCCGAACGTCCCAGTGTCCCGATCGATCCCGGAATGTCCCAGTGTCCCGATCGATCCCGGAATGTCCCAGTGTCCCGATCGATCCCGGAATGTCCCAGTGTCCCGATCGATCCCGGAATGTCCCAGTGTCCCGATAGATCCCGGAATGTCCCAGTGTCCCGATCGATCCCAGAACGTCCCAGTGTCCCGATCAATCCCCAAATGTCCCAGTGTCCCGATCAATCCCACAGTGTGCCTATCAGTGTCCGAATGTCCCAGTGTCCCAATTGATCCTGAATGTCCCAGTGTCCCGATCGATCCCGAATGTCCCAGTGTCCCGATCAGTGTCCGAACGTCCCAGTGTCCCGATCAGTGACCAAATGTCCCAGTGTCCCGATCAGTGTCCGAACGTCCCAGTGTCCCGATCGATCCCGGAATGTCCCAGTATCCCGATTGATCCTGGAATGTCCCAGTGTCCGGATCGATCCCGGAATGTGATGGGTTGTCTCATTGCTGAGCAGAATCATTCCGTGCAGAAATTGTCAGTCAGTGCTCCCACAATACTTGATGAAATATTTCCTGGCGCGCTATATTGTAACTGTGACTACTCCTCAAAAGTATTTTGTTTGTTTATAAAGCACATTGGGACATTAAATGTTGATGAACAACTGTGTATAAATACAAAGCTTCCTTTCTGTCTCTGTATCTGTCTTACTTTCCATCTCTCTCTCTTTTCCCATTTCACACTCTCCATCTGTCTCTCTCTCTTTCCCTTTCTGTCTCCCCTCTGTCTCCCCTTTCGTCTCGCCCCCCCAACTCCCACCCCAACTTTCTCCCCCAACTCGCCCCCAAACCACCCCCACCGACTTCCCCCTTCCGACTCCCCCTTCCGACTCTCCCACCATTTCCCCCCTCCCCCGTCTCTCCTCCGTCTCTCCAACCCCCCCATCTCTCCGGCCACCCCCCCGTCTCTCCGGCCACACCGCCCCCCCACCCCCCGTCTCTCTCTCTCTCTCTCTTCCCCGTCTCTTCCTTCTCTCCTCCCCCTGCCTTCCAACCCTGTGCCCTCCCTCTCATGCCCCTCCACACCCCATTCCTCTTTCCTCTTTCCCCTTTCCTCTCTCCCCCCACTTCCCTCTCTCTCCCTCCCCCTTCCCTCTCTCTCCCTCCCCCCCTTCCCTCTCTCTCCCTCCCCCCCTTCCCTCTCTCTCCCTCCCCCTTCTCTCTCTCTCTCCCCCCCTTCTCTCTCTCTCTCCCCCCCTTCCCTCTCTCTCTCCCCCTCTTCCCCCTCTCTCCCCCCCTTCCCCCTCTCTCTCTCCCCCCCTTCCCCCTCTCTCTCTCCCCCCCTTCCCCCTCTCTCTCTCCCCCCCTTCTCTCTCTCCCCCCTTCTCTCTCTCTCCCCCCTTCCCCCTCTCTCTCTCCCCCCCCTTCCCTCCCTCTCTCTCCCCCTTCCCTCTCTCTCCCCCCTTCCCCCCCTCTCTCTCTCCCCCCCTTCTCTCTCTCTCTCCCCCCCTTCTCTCTCTCTCTCCCCCCTCCCCTCTCTCTCCCCCCCTTCCACCACAGGAAACACGTGATTGGCGCTGATGATTCTGTGACGCTCTCATTCCCAATATTAACAGCCGTATCTTAGCCAGCCAGGCCTCACTCTGAACACCCCTTCCTAAACCAAGCTGCCTCTTCACATCCCTCTCATCCTTAAAACCCGGCACTCTGAGTAGAGTTCAGTCATCCCCTCTAATATCCCCTGTTTAGCTCAAGCCCGTTTTGGTCAGATTTTCTGTAAATGGCACTGGGTTGTTTTTCTACATTAATGATGATGTTGTTCGTTAGGTTTCCCTCAATGAAACTCCAAAGCTGTGTGGGTTAGATGGATTGGCCGTGCTACATTGGCCCTGAGTGTCAAGGGGACGAGCTAGGGTAAATATGTGGGTCACAGGATAGGACCTGGGTGGGATTGTGGTCAGTGCAGGTTCAATGGGCCGAATGGCCAACTTCTGCAGTGTCGGATTCTATGAATTTAGAACTTTTTTTCTGTATTTGCTGAGGAATGCAGCTTTGACTTGTAGGAGCTCCACAGAACTGGGATAGATCACACACTCAGCACCTTGTTCCACAGAGCTGGGATAGATCACACACTCAGCACTTTGTTCCACAGTGCTGGGATAGATCACACACTCAGCACCTTGTTCCACAGAGCTGGGATAGATCACACACTCAGCACCTTGTTCCACAGTGCTGGGATAGATCACACACTCAGCACCTTGTTCCACAGAACTGGGATAGATCACACACTCAGCACCTTGTTCCACAGAACTGGGATAGATCACACACTCAGCACCTTGTTCCACAGAACTGGGATAGATCACACACTCAGCACCTTGTTCCACAGTGCTCGGATAGATCACACACTCAGCACCTTGTTCCACAGAACTGGGATAGATCACACACTCAGCACCTTGTTCCACAGTGCTCGGATAGATCACACACTCAGCACCTTGTTCCACAGTGCTGGGATAGATCACACACTCAGCACCTTGTTCCACAGAACTGGGATAGATCACACACTCAGCACCTTGTTCCACAGAACTGGGATAGATCACACACTCAGCACCTTGTTCCACAGAACTGGGATAGATCACACACTCAGCACCTTGTTCCACAGTGCTCGGATAGATCACACACTCAGCACCTTGTTCCACAGAACTGGGATAGATCACACACTCAGCACCTTGTTCCACAGAACTGGGATAGATCACACACCCAGCACCTTGTTCCACAGTGCTCGGATAGATCACACACTCAGCACCTTGTTCCACAGAACTGGGATAGATCACACACTCAGCACCTTGTTCCACAGAACTGGGATAGATCACACACTCAGCACCTTGTTCCACAGTGCTTGGATAGATCACACACTCAGCACCTTGTTCCACAGAACTGGGATAGATCACACACTCAGCACCTTGTTCCACAGTGCTCGGATAGATCACACACTCAGCACCTTGTTCCACAGTGCTGGGATAGATCACACACCCAGCACCTTGTTCCACAGAACTGGGATAGATCACACACTCAGCACCTTGTTCCACAGTGCTGGGATAGATCACACACCCAGCACCTTGTTCCACAGAACTGGGATAGATCACACACTCAGCACCTTGTTCCACAGTGCTGGGATAGATCACACACTCAGCACCTTGTTCCACAGTGCTTGGATAGATCACACACCCAGCACCTTGTTCCAGAGAACTGGGATAGATCACACACTCAGCACCTTGTTCCACAGTGCTGGGGTAATCACACACCCAGCATCTTGCTCACCCCATGCTCCTAATGATGTGTATCCCTTCAGAAGTCTTTGAAAATGTCTTCTTTGTACAGGAGTGTTTTGTTACACTAACTTCAGCAGAGGGTAGTCCTCCCCCGCCAAGCCAAAGAACACATAGCCAGCCCCCATTACTGATTACAGTTTCTGTTCCAGTCTGATGGGATGACAACAAATTCACTCTGAAACGTCTCTCAGTTCAGTGGGATACCCTGATGTACAGCAGCAGCATTCAGACAGTGTAATATTCCATTTGGAACATGCACCCATCTGTAATAGTACATCTTTTTGAAGATAGCAGTGTAGTTGCTCAGTACAATACAATGGGGCCATGCTGGGAGACTCAGCAGGTCTGGCAGCATCAGTGGGAGAGAAACCATTACCATTTCATATCCACACAGACACTCAGACCCTCACACTCACACACTCAGCATAGGGAGGAGAGAGACACACACACAACCTCATGGAGAAACAAACTGGGGAGAGAGAGGCACACAAACTGGGGAGAGGGAGAGAGAGACACAAAGTGGGGAGAGAGAGTTTACTGTTTATTATCAAAAGTTAAAACTTGTCTGAAAACTTAAGTTAGGAGTTACTTCAATATTTTTGTTGAATCAGCTGATTTGGTGTCACTCATTGTAGTTGCTATTGTAGTAACATCGCAGAAATGTTTTTAATTTAAGCTTTACCTTACCCTGATATTCTTTTCTGCTTTTATGTTCTTTCCTTATTCCATAAATTGTTTTCAATCTCATTATAAATAATGATAATCATATTTCCAGTTTGGTGAGATTAAACCAGATAATGAATCTGGAAGGCAATGCTGTCATCAAACCTCATGATTGGGTGTGATGAGCTGTCACCTGATCAGATGGCGTCCAATCACATTTCCAGGTCCAACCATAGTGAGTAACCTTGCTGCTGTTTGAGCCTTCCCCATGCCCACTGGCCTTCCCCGTGCCTGCCCACTGGCCTTCTCCGTGCCTGCCCGCTGGCCTTCTCCGTGCCTGCCCGCTGGCCTTCCCCATGCCTGCCCGCTGGCCTTCCCCGTGCCTGCCCACTGGCCTTCTCCGTGCCTGCCCGCTGGCCTTCTCCGTGCCTGCCCACTGCTTGCTCCTCCCCGAACCCCTAACACCCCCCCAACTTCTCCATCCCCCACCAACTTCCCCCTCCTCCATCCCCCACCAACTTCTCCCTCCCTGTCCCCCACCAACTCCCCCCTCCCCCATCCCCCACCAACTCCCCCCTCCCCCATCCCCCACCAACTTCTCCCTCCCTGTCCCCCACCAACTCCCCCCTCCCCCATCCCTCCCCTCCCCCATCCCCCCCAACTCCCCCCTCCTCCATTCCCCCCCAACTCCCCCCTCCTCCATTCCCCAAACTTCCCCTCCCCCACCAGCTCCCCGTCCCCCATGATTCCCCCCTCCTCCATTCCCCCAACTCCTCCCTCCCCCACCAACTCCCCCATCTCGAGTATAACTCCCCCATCCCCCACACACTTCCCCCTCCTCCATTCCCCCCAGTCCCCACTCCCCCCCTCCCCTTTCCCCCCTCCCCTTTTCCCCTCCCCCTTTTCCCCCTCCCCCTTTTCCCCCTCCCCCTTTTCCCCCTCCCCCTTTTCCCCCTCCCCCTTTCCCCCCTCCCCCTTTCCCCCCTCCCCCTTTCCCCCCTCCCCCTTTCCCCCCTCCCCCTTTCCCCCTCCCCCTTTCCCCCCTCCCCCCTCTCCCGTCTCCCCTCTCTCCCCTCTCCCCTCTCTCCCCTCTCCCCTCTCCCCTTTCCCCCCTTCCTCTTTCCCCCTTTCACTCAGTGCCATTCCCAAACCTCTATCCCTGTTCACAGCTGCTCCCAGTGCTCATGCCTTTCCAGCTGCCAGCCTCCCAGCTCCCAAACCTTCCATGGTACTTCTGCTCGACCAAAACCGCCTACTGACCCGGTTCAAGGGAAACCCCCTACTTCCACATTTTACACTGCGGTATTCTTGGGAAAGCAAACTACTATGCTTTCAGTAAGATAGCACTTAACGCTGCTTAAAGCCAGCTACTTGGACTGTAGCTACCAACTGGGCCTCATTTCTTTTCTTGTCAGTCGCCGATAATCCTACATTGACTGACTGTCTACTGGGAGAACATTGTTATTTTTCAGGCAGATATAAGGGAACTTGTCTCATGATAAAGAAACAAAATTGACACACACATTTATGACCAGTCTATCAATTTGAAGCACAATTACTGATTGTGAAGGCTGATAAAGCATTGTGCCTTCTTGTGTGCTATACAGACAAAGCATACTGCTCATAGAGAAGGAAATGAGAGAGTGCAGAATGTAGTATTACAGTCATAGCTCGGGTGTAGAGAAAGATCAACTCAATGCGAGGTAAGTCCATTCAAAAGTCTGACAGTTGGCGGGAAGAAGCTGTTCTTGAGTTGGTTGGTACGTGATCTTAGACTTTTGCATCTTTTCCCTGAAGGAAGAAGGTGGAAGGGAGAATGTCGGGGTGCGTGGGTTCTTTAATTATGCTGGCTGCTTTGTCAAGGCAGCAGGAATTGGAGGCAGAATGAATGGGTGAGAGGCTGGTTTGCGTGATGGATTGGGCTACATTCACAACCTTTTGTAGTTACTTGCAGTCTTGGGCAGAGCAGGAGCCCATACCAAGCTGTGATACAGCCCGAAAGAATGCTTTCTGTGGTGCATCTGTAGAAGTTGGTGAGAGTTGTAGCTGACATGCCAAATTTCCTTAGTCTTCTGAGAAAGTAGAGGCTTTGGGGAGACCAAGACAGATTGTTGGTGATTTGGACATCTAAAAACTTGAAGCTCTCACCCTTTCTATTTCTTCCCCATTGATGTGGACAGGGACATGTTCTCCTTTACACTTCCTGACGTTGATGACAATCTCCTTTGTTTTGTTGACATTGAGGGGGAGATTATTGTCTCCGCACCAGTTCACCAGATTCTCTGTCTCGTTCCTGTACTCTGTCTCGTCATTGTCCGAGATCCAACCCACTACGATGGTGTCGTCAGCAAACTTGAAAATTGAGTTGCAGGGGAATTTGTCCACTTAAAGTAAAATTCACAGTTTATTCATGTTTGTGGTTTCCTGCACTGCTTGAGGGAGCTGTACGCATGCCTGTCCCCGCAGCTCATGAAGATGAATATAAAGGGACGAGAGGGTCCCACGTTCCCCTTTGTGTCCCAAGGTTCCAGATTCCTGTCTCAGTTGAGAATGTGTAAGCTCCAAAAATCTAAGGCTGACTGTTCAGCGCAGTGCTGGAGGAGTGCTGCACGGCACTGCTGGATATCTGCTTTTTTTTAATACAGTGAGGCCCTGGGCCCAATTTTACCATCAAGTTGTACCCGTTTTTGGGCACAAAAACTTGGTAATGTCAGGCGTGAGGCGAGTAACGTGATCTGTGCCCACCTCTGCACCCATTCCCCCTTTTACCAAGAGCCAAAAGTGGCCGCGATGGGGACCGCGTCCAAAATGCACACAGCGGCCATTTAAATACATTTGCGTGCATTTAATTTGAATGAATGGGCTGCACACCCAACCTCACCGGCACTCCCCCCCCCTTTACCACAGTGTTCGCCAATCCAGAATTGGCATGAAACACACACGCTCCACAAAAGTCTTGGTGGAGAGGGGGGAGTGGGGGGATAAGGGGGTCAGTAATGTTGTGGGGGTGGGGCAATGTCTGTGGGGTCCAGAGGGAGGTATTATCCACCCCGGGAGGGTGATGGCAAGGGAGCCACATTCTATCATTTTTTTTCTGCACATGCGCAGTTGGAGGGGCCAATCAGAGCTGCAGGATTTTGGGTGCGTTAAGCCCCGCCCACAGGCTTGTGCAGCGCGATTCGGAATCGCTGATATTTTTGCAGGCAGAGTGCGTATGAGGGAGCCCGAGAATGGGTCTAAAAGTCGGATCTGAGACACTCCCAGTTTCAAATCCACTCAGCACTTGTAAAATGGGGTCCCCCCGTCTACATTCCGGGGGGGGATGGAAGGGATTCCCATGGGATTACTTTAAAGAGAAGGGAGTTATCACAGGTTGCCTGGACAGGGTTAATCCCTCAATCAACATCATTAAAATTCAATTCTCCATTCATTAACACGTTAAATGTAAAAGCAAATTACTGCGGAATCCGAAAGGAAAGCTGAAAATATTGGAAAATCTCAGCAGGTCTGACAGTATCCGTGGAGACAGAGTAGAGCCAATATTTCGAGTCTGGGTGACCCTTCATCAGAGCTGATGTTCTTTAATCCTAACTCTACACACCCTCTCACTCGCTCTCGCACCCTCTCACTCGCTCTCGCACCCTCTCACTCGCTCTCGCACCCTCTCACTCGCTCTCGCACCCTCTCACTCGCTCTCGCACCCTCTCCCACCCTCTCCCACGCTCTCCCATGCTCTCACACACTCACAAAACACACTGTTGTTCTGCTTCACTGATCATTGAGTCAATCTTCTTTGCCCCTATACTACTGGGGTCTCAAGTCTGGTTATACTTCAGATTTGAACCAGCATTATTGAAGCAGGTAGGTGCGGAAACTGGTGCTGTTGTAACCAGTTGAATTAGCGCTGCCTCTGAAACCACACTTCCTGTTACATTTGAGGTACTTGCTGAGAAATACTTGAAAGCTTGGATCTAGTTGTTGTTACAGTGTTTAATTATTTACACGCACAATCCCTATTTAGTAAGTGAAGTTTTAACATTCAGCTAGGGGCTGATAAGTGGCAGTAATGTTTGCGCTGCACAAGTGTTAGTCTCCAACAAGAGAATCCAAACACTCCGCTTTGGTGATAGTTTTGCAAGCAATCACCTTTTTTGTTCTGATCTTCAACCATGACTTTAGTTTGTATCTTTTTTGCCATTCTTTGACAACCTGAACTCTCTTTCCCTTTGTTCTGATCCTTTTTAATTGTCGTCCACCTGTAAAATCCTCCAATTTTGCCAAGAGGCCACTCTTAAAACAGGAACCCTCTCTGCTCTCCACAGGTTGTGACTGATCTGCTAAATTTTCAGCATGTTCACAGGGTGTGTGAGACAGAAACAGGCTGTTTGGCGCACGCCAGCGAGTGTTTATGCCCCATTTGAGTCTCCTCCCATCTTTTTGCATCTATCAGCGTAACCGTCGATTTCCGTCTCCCTCAAACGTTTGTCTAACTTCCCCTTAACTGCGACACTACTCAGTTCAACCACTCCTTGTGGTGGCAGGTTCCACATTCTCACCACTCCCTGGGTAAAGAAATTTCTTTTGAATTCCCTGTTGAATTTCTTCATGACTGTGTTATATTGAGGGCCAATGCTGTTCCCCACAATGGGAGAGATTTTCTCTGCACCCATCTATCAAAATCCACTTTTTATTTGAGTCAAACATTTTGATGATTCAGAATTTAGTTTGGGGATGGAGGGATGCTCTGAGCCTGTAGACTTCCAACATCCTCACGTTGACCAGAGACCCAATAGAAAAATAATTTCAGCAGAATGTACTGTAGCAGACAGATTACCCTTTCTTGTGGGTATTGTACTCTGTATGAAAATATTCCCATCAAACCTTAATGAATGGGGTTGTTAACATGTTTCCCAGGCAGTGTCATCACTGTTAGATACCTTGTGCAGGAACAAGGTGCCTCATGATGTTGGACCATTTGAACACTTTCCTACTGGTCCGGGAATATCGGTACTGACATGCCAGGGTGCAGCCACAATTCCCAAAAACGGGAAAAGGCTGCTCAACTCTGGAGCACGAGGCAGAGTTTGTAGCTGAGTGGGATGTGAGAGGTGGGGGAGGAGGAGAGGGGGTCGGGGGGAATTGGGCAAGATGGGGAGGGGTTTTAAAGTTGGGCCTACCCTTCAGTGCCTCCTCCAAAAGCACACCTAGAGTCTTAGAGGTTTACAGCAAGGAAACAGGCCCTTTGGCCCAACTTGTCCATGCCACCCCTTTTTTAAACCACTAAGCTAGTCCCAGTTGCCCACATTTGGCCCATATCCCTCTATACCCATCGTACCCATGTAACTGTCTAAACGCTTTTTAAAAGACAAAATTGTACCCACCTCTACTACTACCTCTGGTAACTTGTTCCAGACACTCACCACCCTCTGTGTGAAAAAATTGCCCCTCTGGACACTTTTGTATCTCTCCCCTCTCACCTTAAATCTGTGCCCCCCAGTTTTAGACTCCCCTACCTTTGGGAAAAGATATTGACTATCTAGCTGATCTGTGCCCCTCAGTATTTTATAGACCTCTATAAGGCCACCTACGCTCCAGAGAAAAAAGCCCCAGTCTGTTCAGCCTCTCCTTATAACTCAAACTATCAAGTCCCGGTAGCATCCTAGTAAATCCTTTCTGCACTCTTTCTAGTTTAATAATATCCTTTCTATAATAGGGTGACCAGAGACTGGATCACTGCTCAGACGTGCCAGTTACACACATGGGTTGACATCTTTAATCAGACCATTTTTTCAGAAGCCTAATGAACCTGGAGAACAATCCCATTGGGGTGGCACAGTGGTTAGCACTGCTGCCCCACAGTGCCAGGGACCCGGTTCGATTCCCGGCTTGGGTCACTGTCTGTGCGGAGTCTGCCCATTCTCTCTGTGTCTGTGTGGGTTTCCTCTGGGTGTTCCAGTTTCTGCTCACAGTCCGAAAGAGGTGCTGGTTAGGTGCATTGGCCATACTAAATTCACCCTCAGTGTACCCAAACTGATGTCGGAGTGTGTGGTCTAGGGGATTTTCACAATAACTTCATCGCATTGTTAGTGTAAGCCTACTTGTGACGCTAATAAAATTAACTTAAAAAAAACTTAAAATGAAAATTGTACGTAAGAAAGAATTGCTCAACACCCAGGGGTTGGGAAGGTCAGAATAATTTTGGTAAAAATTGTATTTTAGATTCTACAATGTCATCCGGTTCATTCTGCTGCTATCACTGCATTAAAAAAGGCTGAGATCCATCTGGTGCTGTGTGACCGACTGAAAGGCAGTGTTTTGACCGAGAGCTTTGTATCTGAGTGATGTTTGTTGCTGTTTCTGTAGGTGGAATATCTGCTGAAGAAGATCTGCACCGAGATGAATGTGGAGTGGTGCGCGGGGGAGCTGGATGATTACTTCACCCAGGAGCCCTTACAGCAGAACGGGATCACAGTCTGGGTGTTTCTGGAGTTGGTGAACTCTGGCAGGTTTACCCGAGGGATTGAGAAAGAGACGGTTACCATGGCAGTGCAGGAAGTCTATCAAGAAATCATTGAGGATGTGCTTAAACAGGTATGTGTCTTTCAGGTTTGGAATTTTGTTTTTCAGAAAATGAACTTCATAAAAAATAGTCAGAGTACATTTCCTAATAGTTCAAATTTGGCTAAATGCAAAGTACAATACGAAGAGTAATGAATGATAAAGCGCAGGAACAATTCTTTGACCCACCAAGCCTGTGCTGATACACAGTTTGTATCTCTCTCTTCACCTCCTGTTCAGGACCCACCTTGAGCATTGCTAACCTGCCTGCACCCACTACCTCCACTGGCAGCCCGCTCCAGGCACCCAGCACCCTCTGTGTGAAAGACCCTCCCCTAAACCTACCATCTTTCACCTTAAACCTGAGCCCTCTTGTGATCCACCCTGGGAAAAAGCCTCTGATTCTCCACCCTATCACTGCCTCTCATACAGTCCTATCAGGTCACCTCTCCGCCTTCATCTTTCTGGTGACAACAATCTGAGTTTATGCGGCCTCTCCTCATTCCTAAAACCCTCCACACCAGGCGACATCCTGGTAAATCCTTTTTGCATCCTCTCCAAAGCATCCACGTCCTTCTGGTAGTACGTTTACAATTTACCATCTTCCGAAACAGTATGTGATATGCTGGTGAGTCTCTTACAAGTTATATTTACAGTGTACATTTTATATTTCATGTCTGTTACCTGCAGCCCAGTGGGTTTTACATGGGTTTCAGCCCTGTGCTACATGGTGTGAGCTTGTTCCCCATTGAACCTCACACTTTAGTGCCAGTCTGCAACACTCAGCCGTACGCAGCTCCTTGTACGGAAAGGACAGCAGGTTTCGGGCAGACCGAAGAGCGCCTTGCACTGACTTTATGGTCCTCCAGCTGCGGTTGATGTTTGCCTCAGTGCCACATCCCTGGGAACAGTCAATGCGGCACAACAGTCCTGCGTAACTAAGCTGTGTGGCACAAACCTCTTATTTAACAAAGACGCTATGTCTATTTTTGGTTTATTCCACAACTCTTTCTGCACCTTTATCTGAGCCACAAGCACAGCAGTTGGATTCACATTCCTGCATTCCGACATTCCATGACTGCAGTTTTGTCATGAATGGAAGGTAGCACTTGCCATTGGGAGCAGAGCTGTGCAGGATATGGGCAAAATGTTCAATTATTCTCGTGCCCCAGTTGAAAATAAATGAGCAGAATTGGGATTGTTATCTGAAAAGGAAAAGTGTACAGGACCATTGGGAGAATGGGGCAAATCAAGGTGAGTTGATCCTACGGAGATTTGGCTTATACACAGTGGGCAAAATGACCACCCTCTCTGCTGTAATGATTGTGATTCTGTGATTTTGGAAATGAAGGCATAAAAAAACATAATTGCATAAGAGTTATTCTAAAATCCACCCACTAGGGATTAATGACAAAACTAAAAGGAACTTTACTCTAGGATTCACTGAACCTCCACTATGAATCCTCACCAACTTTTACAGATGTACCATAGAAAGCATTCTTTCTGGTTGTGTCACAGCTTGGTCTGGGCTCCTGCTCTGCCCAAGACCACAAGAAACTACAAAAGGTTGTGAATGTAACCCAATCCATCACACAAACCAGCCTCCCATCTATTGACTCTGTCTACACTTCCCACTGCCTCGGCAAAGCAGCCAGCATAATTAAGGACCCCACATATCCCAGACGTTCTCTCTTCCACCTTCTTCTGTTGGGAAAAATATACAGAAGTCTGAGGTCACGTACCAACCGACTCAAGAACAGCTTCTTCCCTACTGATGTCAGACTTTTGAATGGACCTACCTTGCATTAAGCTGATCTTTCACTACACCCTAGCTGTGACTGTAACACTACATTCTGCATTCTCTCCTTTCCTTCTCTATGAATGGTATGTTTTGTATAGTGTGCAAGAGACAATGCTTTTCATTGTCTACCAACACCTGCAACAATAATAAATCAAATCAAGTCAAACAAAATCAAATCAGAAGGTATATTTGATTTATCTTGTGTGTATTCTTACTTATACCATCACCACGTCCCATGAGTGAATAGCAACAACAATAACTGTTTTTAAAACAATAACTGTTTTTTATTTCTGATCTGGTTCCACCTTCCTGTGTTGTGCCAGGGCTATTTATGGAAGAAGGGTCAGTTAAGGCGCAACTGGACTGAGCGTTGGTTCATCCTCAAACCAAGTATCCTCAGCTACTATGTGAGTGAAGATCGGAAAGAAAGGAAAGGCTGTATCGCCCTGGACAGGAACTGCTGTGTGGAGGTGAGCCTGGTTTACTGACGTTTCATTGCTTACAGGATTTGCACTTGATATTAATTGGCAGGAAATTCTGCCACAGATTTGGAATTCAAATAGACATCATTATTTGTGCATTTATTTTTAAGATTCTATCGGACCGAGATGGGAAGAGGTGCATGTTCTGTGTAAAGACACCATCAAGAACTTACGAAATGAGTGCGTCGGACACAAAGCAGCGACAGGAGTGGACAACAGGTAGTAGGATTAACTGACGATAAATGTTATTTACTCAAAATGCACCCACAAGATTGCATTTAGATAATTTTGTTAAGGGGTTTTGGTGCAAAGTTATCCATCAATAGCCCAGAACTCAGCTGGCATCCCTCTGTCATTCAGTAGGTCGAGTGTTATCTGATAACTTTTAGTTCCAAACAAAACTAAAATTGCACTCAATTTTAGCTCTATATTTTTGGTCAAATGCATCCCCTCCCCTTTCTCAAAGTACACATCCCAGTGTGTGGTTGCAAAGATACAAACAGCCTTACACTACGTGCTTACATCGGAGAAGCATTGTACTCGATCTCCCTGATCAGGGAGCAGGACAGTATTAGCCACAGTTCTCATTCTGCTTGGCTATCAGCAGGAAGATGTGTAGAAACACCATGTGAAAGTAGCACTGGGATTGCCTCTAAGTTTCACCTCTCGCCCATGAATAGTTGATGGAATAGTCCATTACACTCCATGCTGATCAGTGACAGAAGGCTGTCCGTGTACATGTGACAGGACACCAACAATGAGATACCGCCTCAGGATCAATAAGGGAGGAGGCAAGGACATAGGTAGCAATTCTCTGTCTGGAATTTCAACGGCCTGCTTAATTGGACGTTAGGCAAAGAACGGTATTCTCACCAGGCATCAAACCTGTTGGAGTCTCTCTGCCCACGGCGCCATCCTCATAAACAGGTTCCTAACCAGAGTGGCTGGAACGTGATGAGTGATCAGTTATCAGGCTGTAAGCTCAACTCAACACCCTCATGTGAGGCACCCAGCTCCCTCCAACAGGGCACCCAGCAGGTGGGATTTGCTGACAGGTGTGAACTCCAAGGGGGGACCAAGTTGGTAAATTCTGTGCCCATGTGCCCCTCTGCCACTGCCAAGAGATCTGTGGATTGGGTGGACTCGGACTGGGCGGGGGGGGAGAAGTTGACCTTGGAACTCTCCCCGGGGATGGTGGTCTTGTTGCTGGACTGATCCTCCTTGTCCTGGGTAAAGTGGAGACCGTTTTTGGCAAGGTGACCTCAGGTGGTGCCATCCTTGCCTCTGCCATACTGGAAGTGACACCCTGAGGAGGGGGGGGTGCAGTGCCTGAGGGGACCCCATTATTGGAGCGTCTCTCTTGTAGGGGTGGGTGAGGCCTCCAACTGGCAGGGAGAGGGGTGGGAATCGGGTCACCATTGCGCCCGTGTGTTGTGGCAGGGGTGGCTTGTTCTTTTGGTGGTGGTGGTGGGGGTGGGTACCCCTCTGTGCTGAGGGGTTGGGGTGCCCCCCCTTCCCAGTGGGGTATCACCAGGCCCATAGTGACATGGAGTTGGGGGGGGACATGTGTCGAAAATATCGTCCTGATTTCTGTGAAGCCAGCGTGTTCTCCATTTTGAATGTATTTGCGTTGTGAAGGTAGCTGAGAACCACCTGATAGGTGCTGCCTGCACCAATGGGCCTTCCCACTGGCAGGAACACTTCGAACGAACATGTCCTTAGTTCCTCTCGTTTCTCTCCTGGATTTTAAGGAGCCTGGCTACATTTAGCGTCTCATTTCCCTTTGATCTTTGTTTCCTCAGCCATCCAGACAGCAATTCGGTTACAGGCAGAAGGGAAGAAATCTTTGCACAAAGATTTAAAACAGAAGAGGCATGACCAGCGCGCCCTGCGGGAGAAACAGAAAGCCGCAAAAGAGGAGGAGCTCCAGAGACTGAAACAGCTCCAGGAAGAGAAGGAAAGGAAACTACAGGAGCTGGAATTACTTAAAGAGGTAAGAACGGTTGGCAGAGCGTAAAGGAAACAGCATCTTGTAACCAACAGCAAAGAGTAGATTCCTCCAAAGCTTGCAGAGCTGGCAGAGGTTACAGAGAGAGGGAAGGCCGCAGGGGGGATTTGGAAGCAAGGAAGAGAATTTTAAAGCCATTTAACCGGGTGTCTAAGTCAGTCAGCAAATACAGGAGTGATAACTGAACAGGGCTCAGGATATTCTCCAGTTTACAGGAGCTGCAAGATGGGAGATTGGCCAGGAGAACATTGGAATCGTCAAGTCCAGAGGAAACAAAAGCAAGGATGAGGGTTTTGGCAGCTCAGGTGGAGGGGACGGAGAGACCAGCAGTGTTAGCTATGAGGAGAGGTTGGAGAAACTTGGTTTGTTCTCACAGGAGCGATGGAGGTTGAGGGGCAATCTGGTAGAAGTCTACAAGATTGAGGGGCTTGGACAGAGTGGATAGTCAGAAGCTTTTTCCCAGGGTGAAAGAGTCAATTACAAGGTAGCACAGGTTTCAGGTGCGAGGGGCAAGGTTTAGAGGAGATGTATGAGGCAGATTTTTTACACAGATGGGTGCCTGGAACTCGCTGCTGGGGGAGGTAGTGGAAGTGGATACAAAAGTGACTTTTAAGCAGCATCTTGGCAAGTACATGAGTAGGATAGGAATAGAGGGATATGGTCCCCGGAAAGATAGGGGGCTTTAGTTCAGTCGGGCAGTGTGGTCAGTGCAGGTTTGGAGGGCTTGAAGGGCCTTGTTCTTTGTTATGGAGGAGGAAATAGGAGGCCTCAGTGATGTGGTCAGACATTCAACACCATGCCACATATGACACCCAGCTCGTGAAATGTCTGGCCCAGTCTCAGAGCGTTCCCAGGGACAGGCCTGGGGTCAGGATGGGGGGGAATGGGAATCGAAAGCCTCAGTCTTCCCCATATTTAGTTGGGAGAAGTTTCTGCCCTTTCAGTACTCAATGACGTTCACATGGGTGATGTTCTTGCTGTTGGCCAGCTCCAATACAGATACAATATAGACAACAAAATCAAGATACCATTTCCTTTAACGCCAGAATTAGGAAGAATCCCACTTAAAAGGACCGAGATGTCTCCATTATAACAACTCAATGGTCTTTGTGATGGCAGTACAGCTGATCAGCTCCAGACCTGATTGTAAATGTTACTGTGACCTTTCAATTCAGTCAAATTGAGGCTGTTTTTTTAGTTGTATTCATTCGTGGGACATGGGCGTCGCTGGCTGGGCCAACATTTACTGCCCATTCCTAGTTGCCCTTTGAGGGCAGTTGAGAGTCAACCACATTGCTGTGGCTCTGGAGTCACATGTAGGTCAGACCAGGTAAGGACGGCAGATTTCCTTCCCTAAAGGGAACCAGACGGGTTTTTCCGACAATGGCTTCATCAGTAGATTCTTAATTCCAGGTTTTTTTTTATTGAGTTCAAATTCCATCAAATGTCTTGGCAGGATTCGAACCCAGGCCCCCGGAACATTAGCTGAGTTAATAATCTAGCGATAATACCACCAGGCCATCGCCTCCTTGTGACTTTCAGAATAAATACCAACTTTGAGGTGTCCAAGTAGCTTTTCAAGAATTTCTCAAAGTGGCAGTGAGGTTATCCAGGAAGTAGATTATTCAGACCAGGGAAGTATTAACTTGCTCACTGTGCCTGCGCTGAATGAGGTGATTGTTGGACAAGTGTTACAAATAGCCACTGGATTCCTTTTAATAACATTCCCACTGGCTGGAATGATAGAACAGACACTATGGTTTGCCAAGTTAAGCAGTGTAATTTATATAAAGTTTAAACTGGCCATTACATTGATTGTGAGGGCTTCTACTGTTACTAGTTCCCAGAACTTCCACTTCATACGCTTGAGGAAGTTCATTTTGAGTCTGTGAAATGACTTCCTCTATCTGCCTGCCCACTGTTGATTTGGTCTTGTAGTTTTTAAGCATCATGCTCCAATTTCACCAAGTTAAACCTTCCATCCATGGTCTGTTCGGCATCCTTCCTAAGGGGTGGATTGCAAGAATTCTGGAGTGCAAAATTCTCAGTATCTGCTGAGGATTCTGGGCCACAGCAAGACCCACCAATCCAGATGTTTTCTTCTGGATTCCTGGATTAGAGGAAAGACAATCTGTTAACGAGCCTCATCAAAGGAGTCCGTTACCCACCCCCCCCAACCCTCCACACACACAATATATAACCTGCCAACACAATCAGGCCTCACACATGAACATACGTGAGTGAGTTCCTGGAGATATCTGGTATTCACTGATTTTTCATCCCCACAGATTGAAGAGTCAGAGAGAAGATTGACAGTGGGGGAAAAAACGACCGTTATTGACTAGATCTTTTGTTAGGGTAATGACAGAATCTGCGGAATCCCTACAGCGCAGAAGGAGGCCATTTGGCCCATCAAGTCTGCACCAACTCTCTGACAGAGCATTTTATGCTCACCCCTGGCCTATACCCGCTAATCCCCCTAAACTACATGTCTTTGGACATTGAAAGGCAATTTATCATGGTCAGTCCATCTAATTTGCACATTTTTGGACTATGGGAGGAAACTGGAACACCCGGAGGAAACCCACACAGACACGGGGAGAATGTGCAGACTCCACACAGACAGTGACCCAAGGCTGGAATTGAACCTGGGTCCCTGGCGCTGTGAGGCCGCAGCGTTAACCCACTGTGCCATCGTGGTGAGAGGAGAGGGCATTGATCTTGCCTTCAGTTAAACCAATTTAATACCATTAGCTAAATAAAGCTCTTCGCCCAATTGTACATGTTCCATCAAGTGCTTTAATCACAGTATCTTATTTCAAAGTCATTTTGAACAGATGTAGTGGGTGGGATTTTACAGCCTCGCTCAAGCGAGACTGGAAATTCTCACCTGAGGTCAATGGACATTTCCATTGTCCGATCTTCACCTGCTCCGATTCCATAATGGACGAGGCAGTAGAATTCCGGCGAGTGACTCTCTGGAATTCTTTCCCACAGAGGTCTGTAGAGGCTGGATTGTTAAGGATATTCAAGGCTGAGATAAACAGATTTTTAATCAGTAAGGGAATCCACTGTTATGGGGATAAGGTGGGAAAGTGGAGTTGAGAGTTATCAGATCAATCATAATCTTATTGACTGATGGAACATGGTTTGAGTTATGAGGAGAGGCTGGAATAGACTTTCCCTGGAGCGTAGGAGGCTGAGGGGTGATCTTATAGAGGTCTATAAAATAATGGGCATAGATCAGCTAGATAGTCAATATCTTTTCCCAAAGATAGGGGGGTCTAAAACTAGAGGGCAGAGGTTTAAGGTGCAGGGGGAGAGATACAAAAGGGTCCAGAGGAGCAATTTTTTCACACAGAGGGTGGTGTCTGGAACAAGCTGCCAGAGGCAGTAGTAGAGGCAGGTACAATTTTGTCTTTTAAAAAGCATTTAGACAGTTACATGAGTGTGATGGGTATAGAGGGGTATGGGCCAAACACAGGCAGTTGAGACTAGCTTAATGGTAAAAGCTGGGCAGCATGGACAAGTTGGGCCGAAGGGCCTGTTTCCGTGCTGTAAACCTCGATGACTCAATGACTCTAACAGACCTGATGGGCCGAATCGTTTACTTCAGCTCCGACATCTTATGATCCACACATTTCAGAGTGTCTAATGCTGTGGCCTAGCCTGTATTGGACCTGCTTTTTAGCTTGAAAACACTATGTCTAAAGGCAGTGAAATGACTCTTCAAGTGGCACAGTGGTTAGCACTGTTACCTCACAGCACCGAGCACCCGGGTTCGATTCCCATTTTGGGTCACTGCCTGTGTCTCAGTCTCCCTGTGCCTGCACAGTCTCCCTGTGCCTGCGTGGGTTTCCTCCGGGCGCTCCGGTTTCCCCTATAGCCCAAAGATGTGCCGCTTAGGTGACTTGGCCGTGATAAATTCTCCCTCCCAAACAGGCGCCACAGTGTGGCGACTGGGGGGATTTTCAAAGTAACTTCATTGCAGTGTGAATGTCAGCCTACTTGTGACTAATAAATAAACTTTACTTTATAAGTTAACGTTTCTGTAAGATGTCATTCATCCTTCTTCTATGGCCTTCCCTTCCCTCTTTTGGGGTTGGATCTGATTGATAACATGTGGAACTGCGGGGCCTAGGAAAGTATGATGCTGACCAGGATACAGGCCCTGGGCAGTGTTATTAATGCAGTAAGGAGTCTCACACCAGGTTAAAGTCCAACAGGTTTATTTGGCAGCAGACACCACTAGCTTTCAGAGCACTTGCTGCCCTGTTATCAGGCGAGTGGAGATCTGAGCTCCCAGTTACTTGACGAAGCTTGTGGTTTTTGCTACCAGATAAACTCGTTGGACTTTAACCTGGTGTTGTGAGACTTCTTGCTGTGTTCACCCCAGTCCAATGCCAGCATCTCCACGTCAGCGCTATTGAAGCCAGTGTTGTGTGATAGGGTTGTGCTTAAAAAGAAAGAGAGACAAGATTTAGTTTGAAATGATTGAAGCTGATGTGCTAAAATACGAGATATTTTTCTCCTGCTCCACTTCAGGCCCAACGCCAGGCAGAGACACTTCTCAAGGAGGAGGAACAGCGAAGGAAGCAGCAGCACGAGGAGATGCAGAGGGCCTTGGAGATCCAGCTCCAACAAGCTGAACAGGTCAGAGGTCAAATCGACCGGATCAGGCTGGTGAATGCGAACAGGAAACTCCGGGTGGTGAAAGATTCCTCGTGGGGGTTGTGGGGGGGTGGGCAGCAGGGGGAGGAGTTAAAAACGTAATACAGGTCAAGTTTCCTTTATCTGTAAACCCACAAACCAAACACATCCAAAGACCTCATTCGAACCTCGCCAATCTTCAGCGTGGGGAGTCCAGTTTGCACTTTTAACCTTGTGATTTTTGAGGTGAATCCCTACAGTGCAGCTAGGAGACCATTCAGCCCATTGACCCTGCACCGACAGCAATCCCACCCAAACCCTATCCCCGAAACCCCCTACATTTACCTGGCTAACCCCCCCCTGACATTAAGGGGCAACTGAGCAAGGCCAATCAACCCAACCTCCCCACCTTTGGAACGGGGGAGGAAACCCATGCAGACATGGGGAGAACGTGCAAACTCCACGCAGACAGCCACCTGCGGCCAAAAGAGAAAATGCTGGAAAATCTCAGCAGGTCTGGCAGCATCTGTAAGGAGAGAAAGCTGACGTTTCGAGTCCGGACAACCCTTTGTCAAATCAGGTTTCAGATTCCAGCATCCACAGTAATTTGCTTTTAGTCACTGAGGCACCTGTCAAAAGGAACTTATTTCCGCTACCCTGTATTTATTATACCATGATACATCTTACTTTCTTTAGCCATTTTATTTACTCTGGGCTATAGCTAGCCAAGGCTATTGTAGTGTAAGTTTTGTACGCAGATTCCAATAACTGAAGTGATCAGAAATCCAGATGCGGTGGGCCCTGAGTGGTGGATAAAGGATACTCGATCTGTAACAAAACCCATTACTCAGCACTAACAATGTCAGTGATCAGCTAGGCATGAGGGCTATAGTTATTTTCAGCCAGTTAGGTCTGTTCTGCTTTTTATTCTGCTTGTCGTGCATTTATATTCTTGCTGGGCTCCCACTTTACTCTGCACTATGTTTGAGGAATTTTATTTTTATTTTCTTGAGAAGTTGGTCATTTCACTTGTTTTCACTCTCCACAATATTACTCAGCCCCAGTCTCAGAAAAATACTCTGCTGAATTGTTCTTTCATTGCTTGCATCAACTTTGCTTCTTCTGAATGAAATTGTAGTAGATTTGTGCAAATAAGGTGTCCATTAGGAACTGAAATCTTAGAATCCCTACAGTTCAGGAGGAGATCCATCGAGCCGGCAGTGACAACACCCCCACCCAGGCTCTATCTCCGTAACCCCATGTATTCAAAGAACAAAAACAGCCCAGGAAACAGGCCCAACGAGCCCACGCCGCCATTTTAACCCTCCTAATCCCCCATGACACTAAGGGGCAATTTAGCATGGCCAATCAACCTAACCCGTGCATCTTTGGAGTGTGGGAGGAAACCGGAGGAAACCCACGCAGACACGGGGAGAATGTGCTAACTCCGCATAGATAGTTACCCGAGGCTAGAATCGAACCCCTGGCGCTGTGAGGCAGCAGTGCTATTCACTGTGCCAACCTGCCTGAATTGGGTTAGTTCAGAAAGGAGCTCTTGCGGTTCGCAGGCAGAGAAAATTCTCATCCCAACAGTCAGACAAGACTTGAGACCAGATCACTACCTAACCCAGTGATCAGAAGTCCCAATACTTCGACAAGATGAGTCAATTTGTCATTTCAGGCTACATGCCACAGGCAGGCATGGCCTACATTGTAATCTGTGAACTGTGGTTCCTGTTCAGGCTCGGGCCAGTATGCAGGCGGAGATGGTGCTGAAGGAGGCAGAGGCCGACCGTCAGAAGAAGCGGATTCGTGAGCTGGAGGACATGCAGAAACTCCTCGAGGAAGCTCTTCACGCCGAGGTTACTGCGCGTCAGGAAGAGGAAGCAAAGAGATACGCACAGACCAGGTACAAGAAATATAACAGCAAATGTACCTCTAGAAGAGCAATTATGTAGTGGCGTAGTGACGTTGTCATTGGGCTAATAATCCAGAGCCCCAGGGTCATGCTCTGGTGACCCAACTTCCATTCCTTTTGAATTTGACTTGGTTTATTATTGTCACGTATGTTAGTATACAGTGAAAAGTATTGTTTCTTGCACGCTATTCAGACAGAGCATACCATTCACAGAGACGGAAAGGAGAGAGTGCAGAATGTAGTGTTACAGTCACAGCGAGGGTGTAGAGAAAGATCAACTTAATGCGAGGTAGGTCCATTCAAAAGTCTGACAGCAGCAGGGAAGAAGCTGTTCTTCAGTCGGTCGGTACGTGACCTCAGACTTTTGTATCTTTTTCCCGATGGAAGAAGCTGGAAGAGAGAATGTCCGGGGTGTGTGGGGTCCTTAATTATGCCGGCTGCTTTGCCGAGGCAGCGGGAAGTGTAGACAGAGTCAATGGATGGGAGGCTGGTTTACATGATTGAGTGGGCTATATTTACGACCCTTTGTGGTATCTACCATTGCAGGTGGTAATTTGAATTCAATAAAAATCTGGAATTAAAAGTCTAATGATAACTATGAAACCATTGTCAATTGTTGTCGAAACCCATCTGGTTCACTAATGTCCTTTAGGGAAGGAAATCTGCCGTCCTTACCTGGTCTGGCCTACATGTGACTCCAGGCCCTTAGTTATGTGTTTGACTCTTAACATAATCTCTGAAATGGCTTAACAAGCCACTCATTCGAGGGCAATTAGGGACGGGCAATAAATGCGGGCCCAGCCAGCAAGGCCCACATCCCGCTAATTAATTTTTAAAAAGTACCATGGGCCAGGTGGCACATTAATAGGACTTTGGGGCCCTACCCCCATATCCCTACACATCTTACCCACTAATCCCTCTAACCTATGCATCTCAGGACACTAAAGGGCAACTTTAGCATGGCTAATCAGCCTAACCCGCACATCTTTGGACTATTGGGAAGAATCCGGAGCACCCGGTGGAAACCCACACAGACACGGGGAGAATGTGCAAACTCCACACAGACAGTGACCCAAACCGGGAATCGAACCCAGGTCCCTGGAGCTGTGAAGCAGCAGCACTAACCACTGTGCCACCGTGCTGCCCAAGTTTAATTCATGTTGGTGTGAGGAAGGAGAGGTTTCGCAGGTATCTCTGCCTTGGCCAGTTTGCGTTGTTGATCAGTCTGTTCTGTTTCAATACGTGAGGTGGGAAATTCCTGGATCTGACCAATAACCTTGCCCATTGCCGCGAGAACGCCGGATTGTTGACTTGTGAAAACACATTGCTTGCTTGTACGGACAGGGAAGGTGAACCTGGCACTGGGTGACCCTGGCAGAAGCATGTTTAAATTTAATGGCAGTGTCAAGGACAGAGGGTAAAATGTCCACCCACAGGAATAAAGTTCCAGTTTAACCTACAGCGTTAGCACTGGGTCAATTCAGATTTGGATTATGTGCCATCACCCAATCATTGGAGGCAACCCTGTGAGAGAGAGTTAAAAGGATGGCACAGTGGTTAGCACTGCTGCCTCACAGTGCCAGAGTTCAGTTCCAGCCTCGGGTGACTGCCTGTGTGGAGTTTGTACATTTTCCCTGTGTCTGCGTGGGTTTCCTCCCACAGTCCAGAATTGTGCTGTTAGGTGGATTGACCTTGTTAAGTTGCCCCTTAGTGCCATGGTAAATTAGCAGCATAAATATGTGGGGTTATAGGGATAGGATCTGGGTGGGACTGTTGTTGACTCAGGCTCAATGGGTCAAATGGCCGCTTCCTGCACTGTAGGGATTCTGTGATCTATGAGAAGGCGAAGGAAAAAAGGATTTTGTACTATTGGAAAATAAGTGGATGATCCTACAATCTGGTGTTTCTGATCAGCAACTGGCTGTGTTCCAACTGCAGGCTTCCCCCAACCTCCTCTTCCTTGGGTAAGGGCAGAATTTTACAGCCCCTCCGAATGGTGGGATTTTCCAGTCCCGCCAACTTAATGGACTTTTAAACGACTCGTTGCATTTTACCCTAGTGATTCTGGCAGTACCTCCTGGCAAGTCTCGATTCCAATCTGCTGAGTGTAAGTTTTTTTTCAAATTCTTTAATGGGACATGAGCATTGCTAGCTGGCTGATATTTATTACCCATCTCTAGTTACCATTAAATGCTGGCCAGCCAGCGATGCCCGTGTCCCACGAATGAGTAAAAAAAAACTTAGACTCAGCAGATTTCCTTAGTTTTCTGAGAAAATAGAAGCACTGTTGGGCTTTCTTATAGTGTCAGCAGGTTCTTGGTGATCTGGACACCTAAAAACTTGAAGCTCTCGACCCTTTCTACTTTGTCCCCATTGATGTAGACAGGAGCATGTTCTCCTTTATGGTTCCTGAAGTCGATGACGACCTCCTTCATTTTGTTGACATTGAGGGGGAATTTATTGTTGCCGCACCAGTTCACCAGATTCTCTATCTCATTCCTGTACTCTGTCTTGTCACTGTTTGAGATCTGACCCACTAGGGTGGTGTCTTCAGCAACCTTGGAAATCGAATTGGAGAGGGAATTTGGCCGCACAGTCATAGGTGTATAAGGAGTATAGTCAGGGCTGAGAACACAGCCTTGTGGGGCACCGGTGTTGAGGATGATGGTGGAGGAGGTGTTGTTGCCTATCCTTACTGATTGTGGTCTGTGAGTTAGGAAGTTCAGGATCCAGTCGCAGAGGGAGGTGACGAGGTCCCGGCCACGGAGTTCAGAGATCCTTCGGGTGCTCTGGTTTCCTCCCACAGTCCAAAGATGTGCGGGTTAGGTGAATTGGCCATGGGAGTATCTCAGGATATATATATAGGCTAGGGGGAATCAGTGGGATAAAATATGTGGGGTTTCAGGGATAGGGCCTGGATAAGAATTGGGGTAGTATCAATGGATTGAATGGCCTCCTTCTGCACTGTAAGGATTCTAAAATTGATTCTGAATTTAAATTGCTATCAATTGCTTCAGTATTGGTTGGTTTGGAGCTACTATATCTGGATACTTGGATGCATTGTCAATATGCAGTGTTTTTCATATTTACTTCAAAGCATTAATATTTAAACTGTTATTTGATTTGGATTCAGTCTCCCATATCCCCATTTTCTGGAATCAATGGCAATTTGCATCACCTTTGATATGCTTTTGGATAAACATTTCCCTTTGGCTTGTCCAGTGAACTGACTCATGGTTTTCAATTCCAGATCACGGAGCAGTCAATTAGTGCAGCACAGAAGGCCATTTGGTCCATCAATACTGTACTGGTTCCTTTGAAGAGTTTGATCCCCCCCCTCACTCACTCTTTCCTCACATCCCTACAATTCTTGACTCTGTCCGATTGCTTTGTGAATGTTACAATTAAATCAGTATCCACTTTTCTATCCGGCATTAGATTCCAAATCCAAGCTGCTTGTTGCATCGTTAACCTTTTCCTTACATTACTCTGATTCTTTAATCAATCGCCTTCAATCTGTGCTCTCTGGTTCATCAATCCTTTTGCATTGAAAGAACTTTCTCTTTAATAATTGTCAGCATCAATATCTCAACTCCATCCACATATTCTAACTCCGTACCTTTATCCATTTGTCCAGAAAAAACCATATTGATCTGTAATTTAGAATTATTAATAGAGCTCACATTAATAGAGATCTAGTATCTAAAGCATTGCCACTGTTCATGTGGAGAAATGTTTCTTGATTTATCTGGCTGTGATTTGAAAGTTATGTCCCCTTGTCCCGAACTCTCCACCAGCAAATAAAGTTTCACTTTACCCTATCAATTCATTTCAATAACTTTAAAGAATCACAATTAAATAACCCCTAAGTGTTATATTTCAGGACTATAACCCCAGTGTATGCAATCTCTCCTCATAATCTAACCCTTAGTAACATTCTGATGAATCTGCACTGCATTCTTTCCAAGGCTAATATTTTCTTTCTAAAGTCCGATGGCCAGACTATGCACAGTACTCCAGATGTGGTTTAACCCTGGTTATAGCAGGACTTCCTTTCCTTTATATTCGAGCATGCGTTATAAAGGCTAACAATCCTTTGGTCTCTTTGATTTTCATTTGTACTTGTTTACTCCATTTAAATGATCAATGTACACAGATCCTTAAATCTCCTGGGACCTCCTTTGTTCCTATTTGTGCAGTATTTTAGAAAAAGCTTGGATCTATCCATGCTGGCATTGAAATCTATTTGTCACAGTTTGCCTTTATGTTTAATCTCTGAATGTCTTTGTTATTTTCTGCATCATGTTTACATAGCTGACTTTGTCACTAACCTGTGCATTCTTGGCAAATTTGGATAGATGGCTGTCTATTGTGTTCTCAAAATCATTAGTAAATAGTCAACAGTTGAGGCTGAAACACTGATATCTACAGAGCACTGCCAGTCTGTGCCTTCCAACTTGGGTCCATAAGACAACAGAATATCATTGTTGTCTCTTCCAGTTGGTCGTACAAATGTCTTTACTGAGGCAGGAGCCATTGCCGATTTGATTTCCTCCTCTGGCATGCAGGGATAAGGGTAAATCGAGTCAAGGTGAAGATTGGCCGTAATGTATTTGAAGGCTGAGCAAGCCCGAGGGGCTGAACGGCCTTCTCCTTTTCCTAAGACCCGTTGTAGTACCCTCCATGCCCACCTGACGTCAGGTGACTGAACACCGATCAGGGACCGAGTCTCAACCCTTTCAGGTCTGTTTGGTCCGAGATCACACCACCTGGTGGTACATTTACCCACAAGTCGTCAGGGGAACCACTTGACCGAGAATTTATTGGTAAAATTTAAGAGTGCCAGTGAGCTCTTTACCCACCTCAACAGCATCCCCGCTGTGAACATATTTCTCCAACTTTTGCATTCTTAACGTATTTGCACAAGCTACATCCGGAGACAGGTCACACCGAAACTATTTCTGTGGTTGGGTATCAAGTGGGCTTGAGGCAGGCGAGCTCGTTGCTGACCTTGTTTTGTACGTGTCTCAAGTTTGCTTTCAAGACTGCCTTAGACCCTGTGCCAGAAGAGCAACATAAAATCTCCTTTGAAGCTTGAAACTCACTGAAAGGCAGGTTTTGCAAATAACTATAGTTCGTCCACCTGGCCCTGGTGACAGACAGAAGCTCAATCACTTTAAGCTAGCCTGCTACTTCTAACACCAAGTTGGAGGATTCACACTGAGTTAGGTAAATCATGTTGTGGAGGTGCTGGCGTTGGACTGGGGTGGGCACAGTAAGAAGTCTCGCAACAAGCCCAACAGGTTTATCTGGTAGCACGAGCTTTTGGAGTGTTGCTCCTTTGTCTCGTAAAGGACCTAATGAAGGAGCAGTGTTCCAAAAGCTCGTGCTACCAGATAAACCTGTTGGACTTTAACCTGGTGTTGTGAGACTTCATACAGTAAATAAAGTGGCTGAGTTGTTGAGACAATGAGGAGTTGAGCAA
This sequence comes from Carcharhinus amblyrhynchos, assembly GCF_965287045.1. Lineage (NCBI taxonomy): Eukaryota > Metazoa > Chordata > Chondrichthyes > Carcharhiniformes > Carcharhinidae > Carcharhinus > Carcharhinus amblyrhynchos. Next base: position 46,872,620 of record NC_137345.1, read on the forward strand.
TATCACCATTGTCAAGAAGTAGCCCCACAGAGTATCCAGATTGCCTCTCTGAAATTATCTTCGGTATTCAATGTTATCATTTCAGTGCTAAAGGATTTGTGAGCACCCCGTGATACAATGAGTACCTGACCCATAACCTCGGGAGGTGAAAATTACACTGCTAGAGTTTAATAACAGCATAGAGCCATAGAATAATGCACCAAAGAGTCCATTGAGTTTGCATCAGCTATTTCAAAGAGCAATCCAGTTAGGCCCACACCCACTTGTTTGTATACACTGTATTTTGTGAAAAATAACTATGTAAAAAATAGAATCACATTTCTCCAGCTGCCAGGACTGGCGCGACGTGCTTTTTTTCCTGTCGGTGATGTAGTGCGTCTCTTATTTTTAAAGTTCCGACAGGTCATTATAACACAGCAGGAAACCGACTAAATTACTGATGGAATCCGAGGCTGCATTTGATCATTTCTCGTACATTTATCAGTTGATTCTTCCCAATTTTCACCTTTTATCTCAACGCTATTCCATTCAGTGCAAATAGGTTAATGAAGGCTCAAACGTGATCCCATCTTTATTCATCTTACCAATCAGCTGTTTGATACACTGTCGCCTCAGTCAGCATCACAAGAGGTTCCCCCTGTCCAAATCAGGAAATGCGAATACTTTGAGGAGTTGGAACGTTGCAGTTTCCCCGGCTGAAACAACATTACTTGATGCCAAGTCGTGTAACTTGTGCATATTAATCTTTTGCGTTTACTCACTCTTCCCACTAGCAGCATTTTCTCGATACTCAACACCAGGAAGAAGAAGTCAAGTACTTCTCTAAGACAGCAGAGAATAAATTTCCAGATTCTGTCTCAGTCAGACCTGGGCAAAGGAGCTGTAAAAAAAAACATATTTTCAACCCAGACTCAAACCATGCGTAGAAACACTGTAATTTCTCAGCATGTTGTAACAGCTGCAAAATTTTTTTGGAGTAATTTCCTAACTGATGCACCCAAAGAACAGGAAAAAAACAGTAAGCAGTCTCACAACACCAGGTTAAAGTCCAACAGGTTTATTTGGTAACATGAGCTTTCGGAGCACTGCTCCTTCATTGCTCACCTGATGAAGGGGCAGTGCTCAGAAAGCTGGTGCTACCAAATAAACCTGTTGGACTTTAACCTGGTGTTGTGAGACTGCTTACTGTGCCCACCCCAGTCCAATGCCAGCATCTCCACATCGTGGAAAAAAAACAAGGCAAAGAAAACTCTTGACTGATGTTTTGTTTATATCAAGGCAGCAGGAATATGTATTCCCAAAGTGAAGGCAACTATTTGAGCCCACATGCTGGCTTTCTATGGGTGGCACAGTGGGTTAGCACTGCTGCCTCACAGCACCAGGGACCTGGGTTCGATTCCAGCTTGGGTCACTGTCTGTGGGGAGTTTGCATCTTCTCTCCGTGTCTGGGTGGGTTTCCTCCGGGTGCTCTGGTTTCCTTCCACAGGTCAAAGATGTACGGGTTAGGTTGATTGGCCATGCTGAATTATCCCTTAGTGTCAGGAGGATTTGCAGGGTAAATATGTAGGATTATGGGATAGGGCCTGAGTGGGATTGTTGTAGGTGCTGGCTCAATGGGCCAAATGGCTTTCTGTACTGTAGGGATTTTATGATATGATGCATAGTCTATCCATTTTGTCATTAGATTGCTGTCTGAGGAGGAGGATAAAATGAAGGCGCTGATGCAGCTTAAAGAAGAGCAGGAGGAACTTATCAGAAAAACCCAGAGAGAAAAACAGGAGTTGAAGCAAGAGATGGACAGTAAGTCGAAGATCCTCGAAGAGGCCCAGAAACAGCTGGAGGAAGTCCGGGTCAACAGACAGCGAGCAGACCAGGATGTGGTGGTAAGTGTCTGCACGAACCAACCATAGCATCAGCACTCAAAACAGCCGTCTTCCTGACATATGATCAGGAAGAAGTTAATCTGCTGGGGATTAATCTGTTCCCAAATTCATAATGTGTTGCAGTGTAACAACAAGAGTGCAGTACTTTCAGAGCAATTAGATGATCAAAGAAATACAGAGAGTACAGATTAGTTTTGGTGATGTTTATCACAGCAATGCCTAATGTGTTCGAATCAACCTCCTTTCTCTGCATTTTCACCACCAGAGTTCACCCATTTAGTTCCAATTGTGTTTGAATTAAAACTATAATAAGGATGCGTCTGATTTGCAGAGGTCAGGAAGGGGTGTCATGGTGGGACAAGAAGGCAGCACAGTGGGTTAGCACTGCTGCCTCACAGTGCCAGGGACCTGGGTTCGATTCCCGGGGGGGCACGGTGACACAGTGGGTTAGCACTGCTGCCTCACAGTGCCAGGGACCTGGGTTCAATTCCCGGGGGGGGCACGGTGACACAGTGGGTTAGCACTGCTGCCTCACAGTGCCAGGGACCCAGGTTCAATCCCAGTGGCATGGTGACACAGTGGTTAGCACTGCTGCCTCACAGCGCCAGGGACCTGGGTTCAGTTCCACCCTTGGGTCTGTGTGGAGTCTGCACATTCTCCCTGTGTCTGCGTGGGTTTCCTCTGGGTGCTCCCACAGTCCAAAGATGTGTGGGTTAGGTTGATTGGCTATGACAAATTGTCCCTGCGTGTCAGAGGGATTAGCAGGGTGAATATATAGGGTTATGGGGATATATAGACCTGGGTGAGATTGTGGTTGGTGCTGACTCCATGGGCTAAATGGCCTCCTCCTGCACTGTAGGGATTCTCTGATTCTAAGTCCAAATATGCAGCAGCCTGTCATGTTACAGAATTCATGGAGAAGGCAAAATCCAAAGTAGAAACATGATATATACTTTTTTTGTTTGTTTGGCTATGTTGAGAATGATGATAAGTATTTCATTCGAATCCGGACCGTAAAACCAAAGCCCCAGAGCTGGAATTTTCCAGCCCTGTCGCAGCATTGTCTCCGATGCAGCGAGCCGTTCAAATCCCTGCTGATTTCGGACTGGAAGATCCCGCAGAGCCGGAGGGGCTGGAAAATCCCACCCAAGGTCGCAAGATTATGCTGTCTTTGTCAGGACAGAACGAGGCAATGGGAATCTGTTGACATGTAACATTCTGAGATTAGTCACCATTTTGGGAACCAACAATTTACAGCTGCTAAACGCACTGAAACTCTGAAAGAAAAGTAGATAATGTTGGAAAACTCAGCGAGTCAACCAGATCTGTCAGACAGAATACAGAGCTGATGTTTTAATGATTCCTCATGAGTTCTGATGATAAATCAATGACATGCAAAATTAGCCTCTATCCCACTACCCCCTTCCCACGTGACAAGTGAGATATTGGTATAAGTTCCGCAAATTTTGAAACCACTTTTAGCATACACATTGTACATGGATTGGTTCCCTGAACCATTTTCTTTCACACGAGGCTGGATCTGTTTAATTTCCCCCTCGCTGTGCAGTGACAGTGACCGGCTGGTGTTTCTGAAGCTCTGATCTGTAACGGGCAGTGAGTGCCCTGGTTTTGATGTACGCTGCAGACGGGTAGCATGTTGCTTCAATCACCGGAGACGCCGAGATTACTGTCTGTCCTTCTCTCCGACATTGTAAGAATTTAAATCATGTCTTATTAACCCACGAGGAGCTTTCAGTATCCCTGAATTCCAAACTTGGAGATCTAAGACATTTGTATCCGATTTGGGGGGGTATTTTCCAGGTCTGCTCACTCCTGGCGAGTATGGCAATGACCCGGAGAATTGTGAGTCGGTGGAGAAACAGGTTGTGAGCTGGTGGCCAAGCCCATGATGACCCTCCCAGGCCGTGCTGCCTGGGTTCCTGCCCAATTGGCTATTCACCCGCGATGCCACTGGGGTCTGCCTGCATCGGGCGGGCTTTCGTACAGGTCTCCACAAGCGTGTTGGACCCTAATGGTCCAGGAAGCACCACCAACTCCTCAGCAAAGAGAGGCATCCTCCCACTGCACCCTCACACACCCCCACCACCATGCAGCCACAAGGTTTATCTGACCCAACTCCCCATTCATGCCCCTTACCCTCCTCGCTCAGAACCTCCACACATCCCCCCCCCCTCCCCTTTCCCTCCCTGGCCCCACATTCAGTTCTCCCTCCCTCCACAGACACCCACTCAGCCTTCCTTCCCCTTCAGACCCTCCACCCAGCCTCTCTTCAGGTCCCGTGGCTTGGAATATCAACAGTGCACTGCCCCCTGGCACCCTGGTGCTGACACCCTGGCCTGGGGCCCATGGTGGCTCAAGGTGGTAGGTCCAGTGACCATTTGCCAGGCTGCAAAGGATGTGTCCTTTAAGGATCCTGAGGGTTGGGTGAGCTTGGGCTGAGGGCAAGGTGTTGACCACCGCAAGGACTGCCCCTTCTCGCTCGGGCGGGTTACCACTGGCAAGTGATTTTGGGCAGCTGCATTCCTGTCTGTCAACTGTGCTAATCCTGTAGTGAGCAGGTCACTTTAACCTCCATGCCCCCAGTTAGCAGGATTTTAAATCATTGCAATGCTCCATTCTGCAGCAGAGATTTTTCTTTCTCCCTGTCAGAATCTGCAGGTGTGAGCAGACCCCTTTGAAGTTTTCTGGTGTCAGTTTCACCTGGGGGTAGTTCCAGTCTGCCCAGCTGTGAACTCAGCCCCAGTCTGTTCACACAGCTTTGATTTGAAGTTGTTGAGGTTTCCCAGCAAGCTGAAATTGTTGAAACTTGCTCCATTGCACTTGAAATCTTTCATCAAATTCAGCAATCAGTGCTTTGTAAAAGATTCAGCTGCCAGCTGAATGGATTTCTAGCATTCTCCAGCCACCTGTGTTTATTTTTATTTCCCTTCAGAATTGAATGCACCACAAGTACCCCATTGATCCTGACCGCAATATTGACAGAGTCTAAACCTGACTGGCAGTCCATGGTTTAATTGCCTCTTTGAACTGGTTTGCAAAAGAGGAAGTGAGACCACAAGCAGTCCCGCCACAACACCCCCATCCTTGGGGAGAATGGGGAGGTCAACCCCTTTCCCCCAGCCTGAACCCACCCAATTCTCAGGATCAGGATGTTGCCTGGTATGGAGGGCATTAGCTATGAGAGGTTGGAGAAACTTGGTTTATTCTCACTGGAGCGATGGAGGTTGAGGGGGGACCTGATAGAAGTCTACAAGATTATGAGAGGCATGGACAGAGTGGATAGTCAGAAGCTTTTTCCCAAGGTGGAAGAGTCAATTACTAGGGGGCACAGGTTTACGGTGAGAGGGGTAAGGTTTAAGGGAGATGTACAAGGCAAGTTTTTTACAGATAGGGTGATGGGTGCCTACAACTTGCTGCTGGGGAGGTAGTGGAAGCAGATACAATAGTGAGTTTTAAGGATGTCTGGACAAATACATGAATAGGATGGGAATGGAGGGTATGTTCCCCAGAAGGATAGGTGGTTTTAGTTCAGTCGGGCAGCATGGTCGGTGCAGGCTTGGAGGGCTGAAGGGCCTGTTCCTGTGCTGCAATTTAGTTAGTTCTTTTTTCTTTGACCATTGAGGAATCAGTCCTTTGCAACATGGCAACAGCAGAGAGACAAATAGTCACTGGACCTTCTTCAGCCAGCAAACGATGAATCTGTGGAACTCTTTGCCACAGAAGGCTGTGGAGGCCGGGTCATTGAGTGTCTTTAAGACAGAGATAGGTAGGTTCTTGATTAACAAAGGGATAAGGGGTTATGGGGAAAAGGCAGGAGAATGGGGATGAGAAAAATATCAGCCCTGATTGAATGGTGAAGCAGACTCAATGGGCCGAGTGGCCTAATTCTGCTCCTATGTCTTATGCTCTTATAGAACTATCTCCTTGAGCCTCCTCGGGGCCCAAGGTGCCAGGCCAGGGTGTCGATGCCAGGGGACAGTGCACTATTGGCCTGCGGGGGACCTGGGTGTGAGAAACCTGAGGGGAGGGGGCTGAGTCAGGGAGCGGGGGTGTCAGATAGGGTAGGGTTGGATACCCTCATGCCTGCGTGATGAGGGAGATATCCGTTATTTGTGGGTTCAGGATGGGGGAGGGGCAGAGATGCCTCTCACTGTGACAAGTTGGTGGGGCTCCGTTGGTCAGTGTGGAGGCCGCCATTTGTGGGAAGGGGTGCCTGCCTCCAAGCGCGGAGATCGGGTTCACCATTTAAAAATGGCGGCCCGGTCTCAGAACAGCGGGGCTGGCCGTCCACATTGCATTCATTAACTGGCAGAATCCCAGTCGATAGACAGGAAACCTTCCAAGTTGGACACTTTGTCCCAATTCAAGAGAATCACAGCCGATATTACAAAACAGAGAAAAACCGTTTTTGTAAATTCAGTCTGGCTGTTATCGGGGAACGAAAGTTTATCAAACATTTTTTTAAATATAGTATCACCACATGGGCTAATTTTAATTGTGACTTTGCTGAGGAGAACACAGTAATAGAGAATAATTTCACAGTGTGGAAGTGTGCCCTTTAACATGTGGTGTCTGTGGTGATGTACAGGACACAGGTTTACGCTTAAAGTAACACGACTCTGGCTAATGTTAAAACCTTCACAAAGCGTTTCCTGGGACTTTGTGCTAATCATTTTGAAATTCATCGAAGTATTACAGTTGACAGCTTATGTTTGCTGTGGGCTGCTTTTAAATAACTGGGGCAAAGTAGCCAAGATCAAAGGTGCGACTATCAGAGTGCAAGACTAGGGACATAAATCACACAGTCATAAAATGGAAACAATACCGCTTAGAAATTTCAGTTTATTTATTACTGTCACATGTAGTTTTACATTAACACCACAATGAAGTTACTGTGAAAGTCCCCTATTTATTTATTTACTGTTAAAATCCCCTTTAAGTCATGTCTTAGATGGAGAACAGGACGTGCTGGTAATACTGAGCTGGTCCCGGCAGTATCTGTGGAGAGCAATGAAGTTTATGGGTGGGACTTTCCAGCCATTGCCGCTGCTGGGATCTTCCAGTCCCGCCGATGGTTGTCCCACTCCCCCAGTGCCTCCCCCCATGTGGGTTGGCCAGGAGCAGGGAACGTGGAGAATTAACAGCAGCGGGAATGGAAGATCTTGCCACCAGCCAATGGCAGGCCTCTTGCGCCACGACATTCCCAGCGGGGAGGGCGGAGTTTGTGGATAGTCCCGCTCCCAGTACGCCAGACATCCATCAGAACTGAGGGAATGTTCAAGATTTTGAGCCGGGAGTGGGCGCCAGGCCCAGAAGGAAGACCTGTGATAGGCTGACAGTCAGGAGAAGAGGAGTTAGTCTTCCAAGGCCAAAGAGAACAAAATTGGACAAGAGAAGACACCAAGGAACAAACAAGGTGCCCAGGGCCAATGTGCTCCTGACTGAAAGCAAAACAGCAACTTAAACAGAGAAAGGGAACAAAATGCCCCTTAACGGATCGTTTTCAGCACAGAGTCGATGGGCTGAATGGCCTCCTTGTGTACTGTAAGGGTTCTGTGATTCTAAAATGGGCACTGAGATCATGATTTGAAATTGCTGAACTGAATGTTATGTCCAGAAGCCTGTAAAGTGTCCAATCAGTAGTTAGCACTGATGCCTCACAGCGCCAGGGACCCAGGTTCAATTCCCGTCTTGGGTCACTATCTGTATGGAGTCTGCACATTCTCCCCATGTCTGTGTGGGTTTCCTCCCACACTCCAAAGGTGTGCGGGTTAGGTCGATTGGCCATGATAAATTACCCTTGAGTGTCAGGGCTTGTGGGTATGGAGCCTGGGTGTGATTGTTGTTGGTACAGGCTCACTGGGCCTAATGGTCACCTTCTGCACTGCAGGGATTCAATGATTCTAAGAAAGATGAGGTGCTGCTCTTCCAGCTCACGCTGAACCTCACTGGAGCAACAGGGTAGGCCGAGGATAGAGATGTCAGCCTGGGTCCACGGGAGGGAACTAAAATGATTGGGCCACTGGAGGCTCCAGGCCATGCTTGCAGACTGAACAGAGGCGTTCTGCAAAGCAGTCACTCGTTCTGCCGTGGGTCTCTGAATGTGGAGGAGACCACGTTGTGAGCAGTGAATACAATAGACTGGATCGGAAGTAGGAAAAGTAAATCATTGCCACATCTGGAAGGAATATTTTTTGGATCATTGACACCTGAGGAGAGAAGCGATCAAAGGGCAGATGCTTTATCTGCTGCGTTTGTATAGAAAGATGCCATTGGGCAGGGGGACAGGGATTTGGGAGTGACTTAAGGAGTGGACCAGGATATCCAGCCCATCGAGGCTGCCACCAGCTCTCCAACAGAGTATCTTACCCTACTAAAGTTACCCAGGCCTTCTCCCCACCCTATCCCTGTAACCCCACTTATTTACCCCATTAATCCCCCTAACCTACACACCTTGGGACACTAAAGGGCAATTTAACATGGCCAATCCATCTAACCCATACACCTTTGGACTGAGCACCCAGAGGAAACCCACGCAGGCACAGGGAGGACATGCAAACTCTGCACAGCCGCCCAAGACCAGAATTGAACCCAAGAGTCTAGTGAGGCAGCAGTGCTAACCACCGTGAATCTCAACAAAATAAAAATATGGAATATTGCTGAGATCTTGTGTAGGTGTTGACACCAGCCCCATTGGTTCATTAACAGGCCTTCATTTGGTGACAGTTCTCTCCCTTCCTTTTAGGCTGCACAGAAGAAATTACGCCAAGCGAGTTCACATGTTAAGCACTGGAATGTCCAGATGAACAGGCTAATGCATCCGATTGGACCAGGAGGTAATTATACATTGAAGTTAATTACATTGTTGAGAAGAAATGTTTTTTATGATTTTCTTCCAAATTGCTGATTTTGCTTAAAAGTTTATCTCAAAATGCAAAACCCAGAAATATGCTCCAACACGAACCTGCAACGAAAGATTGTAAGTGAATTTTGAACCTAAACCCGGAGCCCTGTGTATGAACCACGGTGAAGGTGGATAATCTCCCAATGATTAACTTTAACATGGACGATTGACCATTTGACTGCAGTTTCTGTCAATCCTCTGCCTAGGTGGATGATCATGCAGAAATTCCTGGTTCTTATCATTCCGGTGGACAGATATCTCCTGGTGTGTTGGTTTTGCTGCAGCAACAATCGGCTGGAGGTGTCGCAATGCCGAGTCACTTGCCCACAGACTGTTGCAAGCCACTTCCTGTCGCTTACCACTGCCCTGTCCTCCTGTCCACATGTCCATCCTGGGTCTTTTGCAATGTTCCAGCGAACCCCAAGTGGAGGAAAAGCACCTCACCTTCCGATTGGGCACTTTACAGACTCTCTACCTCCAGACTCAACATTGAGTTCAACAGCTTCAGACCGTGAGCTCTCCCCTCCACCTTCCGCCCATTTCCATTTATTTTATTTCAATTCTGCTTTTATGTCATCCATCCAATTTTCATCACCTTTTATTCTTTTTCCACTCCTCCAGTCTCATTCTCCATCTTATCTCCAAACCCAACCCCCCGGCCACCTTCAGGGCAACTTCCAACTTTCCTCGGGTAAATCCTTAACAATCCACGCCTCTGATTTGTCATTCATGCGTTCCGATCACTTAATGGTTTTTTTGTCCCTTTCTCAGCCGCCATCATCATTCCTTTACATCTCCTTTGTCCAATTATAGGCCCCCCCAACCCTCACATATAAATCTTATCTGATTCTCTTCACTCTCGGCTTTGACGAAAGGTCATGCAGACACAAAACTTTGGCTCTGTTCTCTCTCCACGGGTGCTGTCCGACCTGCTGAGATTTTCTGTTTTTGTGACTGTTTCACAGCTCCGTCGTGGATTTCCCATCCTTTTATTTTCGACAGGCTTCTTTCCCATCCACTCCCGTCCAGCCTCAGCAAGAGTTAACAAATATCCCATTCCCGTGCACAACGCAGACACGAGTGGGTGGCGTTGCATCCCCTGGGCCACTTATTAAAAGGGCTACCAGAGGTTGCTGAGATACAACACCCAGGACGTTTGCTGTTCTCCTTCTCCAGCAACAGTTTACAGCCTCCCAAACTACCCCAGACCCGACCTCCTGCCTTTCTCTACACGAGAGCCAGTGGATTAGTCAGGGTGACGCCTATTGTGTGGCTGCACCACACCTGTGGCATTTAAGTGCCACATTTATGATGTTGAATTTGGCTCCGGTTTCAGACTGATGTGGACCTCCGTGGAAAACCAGCACACACCCAACAGCTGTGTTGGGCACAAGCTAACCTGCTCACCCAATCAGTCTTCCCTGACTGAACCCACAGTGTGACAAATGGTTGGCTTCTGCTTTGCCCAAGACTGCAAGGAACTACAAAATAACAACATAAGAAATAGGAGCAGGAGTCGGCCATCCAGCCCTTCGAGCCTGCCCCGCCATTCAATAAGATCATGGCTGATCTGAAGTGGATCAGTTCCACTTTCCCGCTCTCTCCCCATAACCCTTAATTCCCCTGTCTATCAGAAACCTATCTACCCCTGACTTAAATATATTTAGCGAGGCAGCCTCCACCACTTCAACGGGCAAAATGTCGTGAATGTAGCCCAATCCACCACGCAAACCAGCCTCCCATCCATTGATTCTGTCTATACTTCCTGCTGCTTCAGCAAAGCACCCAGTATAATTAAGGATCCCACACACCCCGGACATTCTCTCTTCCACCTTCTTCCTTTGGGAAAAAGATACAAAAGTCTGAGGTCAAATACAGACCAACTCAAGAACAGCTTCTTCCCTGCTGCTGTCAGACTTTTGAATGGACCTACCTTGCATTAAGTTGATCTTTCTCTACACCCTAGCTATGACTGTAACACTACATTCTGCACTCGCTTGTTTCCTTCTCTATGAACGGTATGCTTTTTCTGTATAGCACACAAGAAACAATACTTTTCACTGTATACTAATACATGTGACAATAATAAATCAAATCAAATCAAAATGGATGCAATAATTTCCTGAATGTAGCAACCCATCTCAAAGTGTTAACAAATTCTTAACATTGATATCTCAAAGAGTGACTGTCTGTGTTAAATTAGTTTCTACATAGAGTCATAGAAACCCTACAGTACAGAAGGAGGCCATTCGGCCCATCGAGTCTGCACTGACCACAATCCCACCCAGGCCCTACCCCCATATCCCTACATATTTACCCACTAATCCCTCTAACCTACACATCTCAGGACACTAAGGGGCAATTTAGCATGGCCAATCAACCTAACCCACACATCTTTGGACGTGTTCCCAACTCAAATAGTTTCTGTGGAAGTGACAGTTTGCACATCAGAAGGTGATTTTAACCTCCAGCAACAGGTGGAAAGCAAGCCAGACATAACCACGTTATACGTGCCCAATCATCTCTCTCAAAAAAAATTATAGATTTTTTAACTTCAAGTGCAGCAGCGCCTCACATTATTACAATCTGTTGGTATTAAATGCCTGAATGTTTGAAAGCGAGGAAAGATTTAAGGCAAGTAATTACTAAAATAGCAGAAATACTGATTAAAAAGGGGAGAAAATGGGACTTGGAAAAAATAAGCTGGGATTTGAATTTGGGAAAGATGTTACTGAGTGACCAGCTGTTTGTGTGGGAGAATCCAGGAAGTTTCCCACTGGGAATCGCTGAACAGTTCAGGAGTTAGTGCCCGTGCAGATAGATGTACGTGCAAACTCACATACCCCCACATACCCCCACCAGAGTACCAGCAATACACAGATATTTCTGCCATTGATACAGTTCAGTGCTGGTTCCCTGATATTGGGTGGATCGAGTTCTCCTCTAGACCAACAATTCCGTTTCCGCATTCCTGACCTGAACTGTTTCTGCTTCTTCAGGAAGTTGTAGGCGGTCCACGTTAGTGCAACCAGTAAGGAATCTGCTGGTGGGAAGGAGAACAGGCTGCACAAACAGATCGGGCAATATTCACCGGCTTCCCAGCCGCGCGGTTCCCGCTGGCGGGAGGTGGCATTTTTGTTTGCTAGCGGCAGGATTCTCACTGCTCTCAATGAGAATTCCCATCATCCCACCCCACGCCAGTGGGACTGAAGAATCCCACCAGCGTGAATGGCCGGGGAATTCCAGCCATAGTCTTTTAGCGTTCCGCACACACTCGCAGCTGTAGCCGTTTTCAACATTCTTGTTCACATTGTTTTAGATAAACGGCCCTCGCCCACCATCGGGACCGGCTTTCGAGCAACAGTAGGAGGACAGAAGGATGGACGAATAAAATTATTGGGAAAGTCGGAGGAGAAAGATGACGCCGGCGAGCTTGGTAAAGAGAACCTCCACCGATCTCTGTCAAACTGTCCTTCAAACGCAAGCTCAGTTGTGGAAATGGAAACCACAACCTTAAATGGACAGTTGAAAAGAAATTCCATGGAAGTAAGAAAACCGGTACAAAGATCGTCCACAGAAGATTCAGAGGATAATCCAACAGAGGAACTCATGCGATAGTTCAGATGTCACCAGAAGGTGATTTGGTTTGGTTGGCATTCCATTGCTTCACTTTGGACAGTAAACATTACAACAACAAGAGCATAAAGTTCAGAGTCATCAATGAATAGCATAAAAAGTAGATGTCAAAAATGACGTCAGCCGATATCTTGAGCTTCTTCCGCAAGGATAATTGAAGTCTCTAAAAGCGAAATGATCCCAAGTTTCCAGAGGCCACCAGCTATTGTTTGCATTCAGTAGAGAGCAGTCCCTAACGTGACCTTGGATCAAGAATGGTGAAGGAAAGCTTTAATTTGAGATTGAAGCTTCATCATATAGTTGCATTCTTACAGCTGCATGTAGTGGTAGAATTGAACCCGGGTTCCTGGCGCTGTGAGGCAGCAGTGCTAACCACTGTGGCTTGCATTCTTACACCTGCGTGTTGTGGCAGGGTCTGGGCATCTTAAATGTTTAAAAAACTTCTAATTGACAAAAACATCTTTGTTAAAATTGGAGACCAAATGTCCAATTTTGAATACTATCAACTTCCTCACCATTAAACATACACCCTGAGTTTTATTTCCAATGGGATAGGATTGAAAAGTAGAAAGGTTATGTTAAACCTGTATTGAGTTTTGGTTAGATCCCACTTAGGATATTGTTTGCAGTTTGGGTCACATTATTGGAAAATTAGTATAAAGGTGCCGGCAATGGTGCAGAGAAGACTTACATGGGTGATACCAGAATTGTGAATACAGATCAGGAAAGGATTGGTCTCTTTTCTCTTGTCAGATAGAGGGCTGTGAGTGAGAGATCTTTAAAACAGTGAAAGGTTCTGACAGAGTGGACACAGAGGAAATGTTTCCTCTTGTGAAAATGAACATTAATAGAAGCTGTCAATTTAAGATAGTCATCAAGAAATCCAATAGGAAATTCAGAAGAACCCAGAAGAGGAGGAAAGATTTTTTTTTAATTTATTGGTGTCACAAGTAGGCTTACATTAACACTGCAATGAAGTTACTGTGAAAATCCCCTAGTTGCCACACTCCAGTGTCTGTTCGGGTACAGTGAGGGAGAATTTAGCATGGCCAATCCACCTAACCAGCTTGTCTTTTGGACAGTAGGAGGAAACTGGAGCACCCGGAGGAAACCCACGCAAACATGGGGAGAATGTGCAAACTCTGCACAGACAGTGACCCGAGCTGAGAATCAAACTGGGTCCTTGACGCTGTGAGGCAGCAGTGCTAACCGCTGTGCCACCGTGCTGCCAGTGGGAGGAGACTCCAGCAGTTCAGCCTGTTTCTGTGCCACACAGTATTCATAACCCAACGAATCAGCAGTCTGGAAATGACTTAATCCTAACCCAAGCAACCAAAGTTTTACTATCAAAATATAAGTCTATTCTTTTCTGATTTGTTCATGTTTTATAATACAGTGACAGTGCCGATTGAAGCTATTAAAATTTCCAGTTTCATCAGCAACAAAGCAGTGCTTAGAATTTAAACCCTTACCCATTCATTGACCAGTGTTGATGTGGAGTTGTCGGCGTTGGTCTGGGGTAAACGCAGTAAGAAGTCTCACAACATCAGGTTAAAATCCAACAGGTTTATTTGGTACCACGAGCTTTCGGAACATTGCCTCTTCATCACTCACCTGATGAAGGAGCGGCGCTCTGAAAGCTCGTGCTACCAAATAAACCTGTTGGACTTTAACCTGGTGATGTGAGACTGCTTGTTCTGACTAGTGCTGTTTGAAATTTAAAGCTGCACTTACCTAAACTTGCCAGCGTGTGTCAGCCAAAGCCAGAACTGTCCAAGCAAACAGTTCATATCGATTAGAAAGTGTTTCAAAGTTCCAGGTTCTGGGGACCTGTATCTCTATTAAATGTGAATAGGAGAAATGTACAAAAGAAATGTTCCTTCTATGTCGTCGTACAGATTTTGGTTCGATTCTAATTTTGCACGGGATGTTTGCGTTCAAGGTGCAGAATCCAAGGCGCTTCTGCGATTCACAAATAAAGACAAGCTTCTCTCTGGATAAATGCTTTTAAATGAGCGTGTCCTTTATTCTGAGCTGCAGTCAGAAGTATCTCAAATCATCTCAACGTTGTTTCAATTCCCATGCTTGTAAAATATATATGCAGCTGTTTTTAATAAATACTTAGCTCAAACGCTGAAGTTTTTTTTTACAAAGTGAAGGGCAGGTACTGGCTAACTCCAGACGTATTTATTTTGCAAAGGTTACAATTTGATACAACTGGGATTTGTTAGCACAAATGACATGTATTTGTGTAGTTTCTTTATTGAAAAGTAAGCATGGTTACAAAGTACACACAATCAGTGCGATTCCATCATAACAGTTGTTACTTAATCCACAATCAAACTTAGATGGGATACTGGTTCTTGTGTCACATTCTAATTTAGACAGCTGATTATGGGTTGGAATTGTGCATTAGTTGTAGCTGTAACTAGGTTTTGTTATAAACATTATTTTTAAAGTCGTCAAAATTCTAAGTGATACTCATTCAGATAACACCTGTACAGTATTGTTACGTTTCCACTGTAATAAAATAGTTTTCTTAAGATGTGCAACTCGATGTCTATGCTTCTGCGCACAGTAACAGGGCGGGAAGTCAGCAGGTTATTCCCTTGTCACCTCTAGAAACTCGTCCTAAAATTCCAAAACAATTTTCATTTTTAAATATTTCATTCCCAAGCGGGCATAGGCATCGGTCTTGGAAGATGGCCAAATGAATTTCTCCATCCCTTATAAAGGAGATCAGAGTGACGGTCTTGCAATTTCACTCACATGAAAACCCTCAATCTAACCCGTCTGCGCTTTATTGAATTGATTTTATGTCCTGACCCTTGCTTTTAAATCACTCCATAGCTGGCAATCCATCTGATCTCATTCATCTCCAATTATATATCTGTCACACATCGTCCATCCCACTGACATTAGCTTCCTCCCCACTCCCAACGTTCCATCATTGAATCATAGTCACAGATGTTTACAGCATAGAAACAGGCCCTTCGGCCCAACTTGTCCATCCCACCCTTTTATTAACCACAAAGCTAGTCCCAATTAACTTCCTTACCATGTAACTGTCTAAATGGTTTTTAATTGTATCCACCTCTAGTACTGCCCTGGCAGCTCCTCCCAGACACTCACCACCCTCTGTGTGAAAAAATTTTGCATCTGTCCCCTCTCACCTTAAACCTATCCCCTCTGGTTTTAAGTTCCCCTACCTTTGGAAAAAGATATTGACTATTTAGCTGATCTATGCCCCTCATTATTTTAAAGACCTCTATAAGATCATCCCTAACTCTCCTTCGCTCCAGGGAAGAGTCCCAGTCTATCCAGCTTCTCCTTATAACTTAAACTGGTGCTGGATTTTCAACCACTATCCCCTCAGGAACTTCCATCTAAAACACCTCAGACAAACCACTTTTGCCTCTTCCTTTGGCTGTGTTTCTGTTGCCTCTCATCCCACCCCCATCACCTCAGCTCGCTTGCTCCATCCTCCCTCCTGCTTGCTGTCTGTGTTTATGCTGTGCAGCATTCTTGAGGCTTATTTATTAGTGTCACAAGTAGGCTTACATTAACACTGCAATGAAGTTACTGTGAAAATTTCCTAGTCACCACACTCCGATGCCTGTTCGGGTACACTGAGGGAGAATTTAGCACGGCCTACGCATCTTTTGGACTGTGGGAGGAAACCGGAGCACCCGGAGGAAAGCTATGCAGACACGAGGAGAATGAGGTTTTTCTGTTTGTGAAAAATCGTACATTGTTGAATGTGAACTCATATTTCATAGAATCATACGATCTATACAGTGCCAAAGGAGGCCATTTGGCCCTTCGAGCTAATCCCATGTAAGCCTGTAACCCCACATGTTTACCCTGCTGAAACTCAGCATAGCCAATCCACCTAAACCCACACATACTTGAATTTTATTAATAAGGATATCAAACACTGAGGGTGGTCTAAGAGTTTTTGTATAAGCCAATAAGATGGCATGATTCCCAGACTGAAATAAATGCCGTTGATTCAAGATACAGTCAGTTACGGCCAACTGGGAAAAGGGAAGATGGAGACTGGGACTGAGGGAGTATCAAAGGTCATGTGTGTCTCAAACCATCTCTGCATGGAGCAGTATGAAGGGGAGAGTCTGAATTAATCATAACCATCTGCTTCAATTGTGGTTCTAATTTGTTTCATGGCCTGTGACATGAAGACACATCTGTTGAATATGCCACACAGCACTTCTTCAAAAACAGTGCAGCTTCTGTTCTTTTTAAAGACAAGTTGCATAAAGCAATGTCAGCATGCTTGCTGTTTGCAGCAGTAAAAACCTTCAAACAGGCTCGTTCGCTTACTGGTATTCTGACTTAATTTCCAAGCTAGTAACCCCCCCAGCACTGATACAGCAATTGCTGGAGACAATGATAGTAAGTGTATCGGTTCAACTTCAGGAAGCGTAGAGGAGAACAACGGGGATGAAGTAGAAAGGGTCAACAGCTTCAGGTTTTTAGGTGTCCAGATCACCAACAACCTGTCCTGGTCCCCCCCATGCTGACACTATAGTTAAGAAAGCCCCACCAATGCCTCTACTTTCTCAGAAGACTAAGGAAATTTGACATATCAGCTACAACTCTCACCAACTTTTACAGATGAACCATAGAAAGCATTCTTTCTGGTTGTATCACAGCTTGGTCTGGGCTCCTGTTCTACCCAAGACCACAAGAAACTACAAAAGATTGTGAATGTAGCCCAATCCATCACACAAACCAGCCTCCCATCCATTGACTGTCTACACTTCACACTGCCTCGGCAAAGCAGCTGGCATAATTAAGGACCCCCACACACACCGGACATTCTCTCTTCCACCTTCTTCCTTCAGGAAAAAGATACAAAAGTCTGAGGTCACGTACCAACCGATTCAAAGAACAAAGAATGAAGAAAATTACAGCACAGGAACAGGCCCTTCGGCCCTCCAAGCCTGCACCGACCATGCTGCCCGACTGAACTAAAACCCCAGCCCTTCCGGGGACCATATCCCTCTATTCCCATCCTATTCATGTATTTGTCCAGATGCCCCTTAAAAGTCACTAATGTATCCACTTCCATTACCTCCCTCGGCAATGAGTTCCAGGCACCTACTAGTGTCTGTGTAAAAAATCTGCCTCGTACATCTTCTTTAAACCTTACCCTTCACACCTTAAACATCTGCCCCCTAGTAATTGACTCTTCCACCCCGGGAAAAAGCTTCTGATCTTCCGCTCTGTCCATCCCCCTCATAATCTTGGTGATTTCCTCAACCTCCGTCGCTCCAGTGAGAACAAACCAAGTTTCTCCAATCTCTCCTCATAGCTAATGCCCTCCATACCAGGCAACATCCTGGTAAATCTCTTCTGTACCCTCTCCAAAGCCTCCACATCCTTCTGGTAGTGTGGCGACCAGAATTGAACACTATATTTCAAGTGCAGTCTAATTAAAGTTCTATAGATCTGCAAGATGACTTGCCAATTTTTAAACTCAATAACCCGGCTGATGAAGGCAAGCATGCCGTATTTCTTCTTCACCTGCATTGCCACTTTCAGTGACCTGTGTACCTGTACACCCAGATCCCTTCCTATCTGTATTAGACCTCCCAAAATGCATTGCCTCACATTTGTTCAGATTAAACTCCATCTGCCATCTCTCCGCCCAAGTCTCCAACTGATTTATATCCTGCTGTATCCCCTGATGGTCCTCATCACTATCTGCAAATCCACCAAACTTTGTGTCATCCACAAACTGACTAATCAAACCAGTTACATTTTCCTCCAAATCATTAATATATATTACAAACAGCAAAGGTCCCAGCACTGATCCCTGAGGAACACCACTTGTCACAACCCTCCATTCAGAAACGCACCCCTCCACTGCTACCCTTCATCTTCTTTGACCGAGCCAGTTTTGTATCCACCTTGCCAGCTCACCTCTGACCCCAAGAACAGCTTCTTCCCTGCTGCTGTCAGACTTATGAATGGGCTTATCTTGCATTAAGTTGATCTTTCTCTACACCCGAGCCATGTCTGTAACACTAAATTCTGCAGTCTCTCGTTTCCTTCTCTATGAACTGTATGCTTTGTCTGTATAGCGCGCAAGAAACAATACTTTTCATTGTATGTTAATCATGTGACAATAATAAATCAAACCAAATCAAAGTAGATGTATACAAGCCACAAACTTCAATCACTACACCTCTCTCTTCCGCAACTCCACATCTCTCCTCACGCTGGCTCACTGTACAATCACAATCACCCTGTTCAAGTAGAAGCTTCACCACCATCGCCTCAAGGGCAATTAGGGACGGGTAAGAAATGTGGACCTTGCCATAGCCTGTGAATTAATAAGAAAGAAAACGCCTTGAAATCTCCTCAAATCCCAGCTCTCTGATCATCTCCCCTCATTCTCCAGGTTAATCTTTGCTTCTCTTCCCTCTGTTGTGAAACATTTTGGGATATTTTGCTCAGTTAAAGGCGGCAGATAACTTCATGTTGCTGCTTTTGTTGTCCATTATATTCAATGTTGTTGAGTCGCACTGTGATAAAGTGAGTAACAGGCCACTGCTTCAGTTGTGTGAAAGCCGACCAATAAAGGCAGTGAGAGGAAATGACTAATATCAGATTTTTGAAATTTACCAACCTAAAAACAGCTGGATCCAGAAATTCCATTCAATGAGGTCAAAATCTGCAAATGATGCAAAACTGGGGTGGGGGGGGGGGGGGTGAAGGTGGGGGTGGGGGGGGGTGAAGGTGGGGCGGGGTGGGGGAACGTGGAGGCAGCTCCAAAATGCTGGAGTGAAATGGACAAGAAACGGAAATGGCAGGTGACATTAAAATAAAGGCAAATGTAAAGTGTTGGACATAGAAAGCAGAATGGATGCTATGACGGGTGTTCATATCACTAACGAGGGTTAGAAACCTTAATGCATTTGATATTATAAATATCAGCTAATTCCAAACAACTGCAACAAAATGTTAACCAAAACAGCAGTGTTTTCTTGAAACCCGAGTTAACACGACTACCAAAGAGATGGCCCTATCATTTGTCTCATCGCTGTTTACAGGATCTTTCAGAGCTCAGAGTGACTGCTTCATTTCTCTACATTACAAAAGCAACTACACATCGCTAAATTGTACTTCCTATGCCGTCAAGCTTCTTGGGAGTCATGAAAAGCTTTCTCGAAATATATTTTCCTCTTATTAGCCAAAATAATAGAAAGGTATGCAGGTTAGGTGGATTGGCCATGGTAAATTGCTCTTTAGCATCCCAAGATGTGTCGGTTAGGGGGATTCGTGGGATTAACACCTGGGATTGCAGCGTTACGGCCTAGGTAAGATACTCTATCAGAGAGTCAGTGCAGACTCAATGGGCTGAATGGCCTCATTCTGCACTGTAGGGATTCTGTGATTTTATGAAGATGTTTAGGTTAGGGAGATTAGTGGGGTAATTACGTGGCGTTATGAGGTTAGGGCCTGGGTAAAGTCCTCTGTCAGAGAGTCAGTGCAGACTCAATGGGCTGAATGGCCTCATTCTGCACCATAGGGATTCTGTGATTTTATGAAGATGTGTAGGTTAGGCAGATTAATAGATAGGGTTACGGGGTTAGGGTCTGCTAGATGCTCTGTCAGAGAGTCAGTGCAGAGTCAATGGGCCGAATGGCCTTCTTCTGCACTGTAGGAGTCTATGATTCTGTAAGTTAGAGAAGGCAATTATCAACCTCAATGCACCATGAATCCAGGTCCAATCTCAAAGGAAATAAGAGGAACTTTACAGGAAATAAGATAAGAAAGAATCCCCCCCTTCAGGTATCATTGCTCGAAGAGGGTATTGATGACCATGGATTTCCATTGGATTGTTCCATGGTTATTCTTGGCAAAATGCTGCAGTGGTTTGCCATTGTCTGCCGGAAAGAGTCATAAGGTTAAAATTTAGTGTGCTGGGGAATGACAAACTTAATCTTTCAGCCTAGCAAATCCCATGACACGGAGCTCATGGGATTTGGGCATCACTAGCAAAACCAGCATTCATTGCCCATTCCGCTTTGCGAATTTGGTGAACCATTTACTTGCACCAATACACCCAATGAGATGAAGGTCACTCCACAGTGCTGTAATGTAGGAAGCTCCAGGATTTTTACCTAGGGATGAAGAGGGAATAAATTACCAAGAGATTATGGTGCATGCCTCATAGGGAACTTACAGTCAGTGGTGCTCCTCCCATCAGCCTGCTTCCCTTATCCCTCTAGACATTCCAGGTTGCAAGTTTTAAAAGTTCTGCAGAGGAAGCCTTGGCTAGCTGCTTATCACGTAAACAGAGCAGACTGCAGCCAATATGTGTCAGTGGTGGAGAACATGGATGCTCAGGGTGATGGATACAGTGTCAAAGTGGGCTGCTTTTTCAGCAATGCTTCAGTTAGTAGCACTCCCACCTCTGAATCAGGACTTTGTGGATTCAAGTCCCATTCCAGGATTTGAGCAGAGAAATCAACGTTGACACTCCAGTGAATACAGAGAGAATTCTGCACTGGGAGAGATGCCATCTTTCAGAGCAGACATCAAACTGAGGCCAGGCCTGACTCTTAGAGGGTGTAAAACATTCCCATGGCATTATTTTGGTAGGAAACCGGGGAGCCAATATTTATCCCTCAATCGACACCACAAAAAGTACATTATCTGGTCATTATCCTGTTCTGTTTGTGGTAACTTGCTTTGTGAAAATTGGCTGTTAGGTTTACAATTTACAACAGTGACTATAGTGCAAAAATGCTTCATTGCATGTAAAACGATTAGAGACATCCAGGGGACATGGGAGACATTACAAGTGCCCACCCAAACCTAGACTGCTTTCCTTCTATCCATCCATCCATCCCTGTTATTGGAGCTGCGCTATTCCAGTTAAGTGCTGTGTATTAGAGCAGAGTCATAGAGATTTATAACATGGAAACAGGCCCTTTGGCCCAACTTGTCCACGCTGCCCTTTTTGTTTTAAACACCTAAGCTAGTCCCAATTGCCCACATTTGGCCCATATCCCTCTGTACCCATCGTACCCATGTAACCATCTAAATGCTTTTTAAAAGACAAAATTGTATCCGCCTCTACTACTGCCTCTGGCAGCTTGTTCCAGACACTCACCACCTTCCATGTGAAAAAATTGCCCCTCTGGACACTTTTGTATCTCTCCCCTCTCACTTTAAACCTCTGCCCTACCTTTTAGACTCCCCTACCTTTGGGAAGAGATATTGGCTAAGTAGCTGATCTGTGCCCCTCATTATTTTATAGACCTCTATAAGGCCACCCCTCAGCCTCCTACGCTCAGAGAAAAAAGTCCCAGTCTATCCAGCCTCTCCTTATAACTCTAACCATCAAGTCCCAGTAGCATCCTGGTAAATCTCTTCTGCACTCTTTCTAGCTTAATAATATTGTAAATATTGCAAGGTAAAAGGTAATATTGCCATAGTCCCAGGTGACTATAGGCTGATATCCCTTTTGAGGGAGAGAGCTGATTGGTGATGATTTAATTTGAGGGTCGCCACACCTCAGGTGAAGGACAAGGTTGAGAAGGTGAGACCTTCATGAATAATCTCAGCCAGTACAGGAATTGAACCCGCACTGTTGGCATTGCTCTGCGTCAGCTGACAAGCCAATTGAGCTAAACTGACCCCGGAATCACATCACATTACTGACTTACATCTGGTAGATGGTGGAAAGACTTTAGCAAGTAAGAGGGTGAGTCACTCACTGCACATTACTGTGGTCTTGTGATCATAGTAATGATGTGACTTGTCCAGTTAAGTTTCTCATCAATAAAGACCCAACCCCCCCTCCGTCCTTCCCCTCTTACCCCCCACTCCCCAGGTTGTTGGTAATGGGAAGTCAATTATCTTGTTGAATGTCAAAGGAACACAGCTGGCTCTCTCTTGTTAGTCTTTGCTGAGAACTTGTACAGTGGGAACATTACTTATCGTATCAGACCAAAGCTGACATGTGATCCTTGCCTCGCTGCCTGTAGGTATAACCTGCTGCTATGGGGAGCTGTGGATGAAACAGGAACCTGTTCAGTCATCAACAAAGATCTCCATTTCTGATCTCCTGTTGGACAACAGTTCACCGATGAACTACTCCGAGAAATTCCAGCAGGGGTGTGCTGGAGTTGAGATGATTAATCGCTAAACATCTTTCTTTGGGTTACATACGACACCAGTCAGTTTTCATCATAGTTCAGGATACAAAAACAGTTCAAAGAATCACACAATTCACAAGAGGCCCTTTGGCCAATCGAATCTGCACCGATACATGAGAAATACCTAATCCACCCACCTAATCTCATTTACCAGCATTTGACCCATAACCCTGAATGTTATGATGTGCTAAGCACTCATTCAGGTATTTTATAAAGGGTGTGATGTACCCTCCCAGGCAGCGCATTCCAGACTGTCACCACCATCATTTTCCTCACATCCACCTTAAACCTCCCGCCCCTCACCTTAACCTATGTCTCCTCACGACTGACCCTTCAACTAAGGGGAACAGCTGCTCTCTACCCACCTTCTCCATGTCCTTCATAATCTTCTACACCTCGATCAGGTCGCCCCTCAGTCTTCTCTGCTCCGATGAAAACAACCCAAGCCGACCCAACCTCTCTTCATAACTTAACTATCCCATCCCAGGCAGCATCCTGGTGAATCTCCTCTGCACCCCCTCCCAGTGCCATCACATCCTTCCTTTAGGGTAGTGACCAAAACTGCACACAGTACTCCAAGTGTGGCCTCACCAAAGTTCTAAATAACTCCAATATGACTTCTGCTTTTGTAATCTATGTCTCAACTAATAAAGGCAAGTGTCCCATTTGGCTTTCTCACCACCCACCTTCAGAGATCTCTGGACAAACATGCCAAGATCCCTTTGATCCTCAGAACTTCGCAGTGTTTTGCCATTCATTGAATACTTCCTTGTCAAATTACTCCTTCCATCACCTCACACTTTCCAGAGTTAAATTCCGTCTGCCACTTATCTGCCCATTTGACCAACCCGACCACATCTTCCTGTAACCCGAGACCTCAACCGCAATGTTAACCAACTGACCAATCTTTGTGTCATCCACAAACTTATTAATCCTACTCCCACATAGTTGTTGTTTATATAAATGACAAATAATAGGGGACCCAGTACAAGTAACAAATAACAAAGAAAATTACAGCACAGGAACAGGCCCTTCGGCCCTCCAAGCCTGCACCGACCATGCTGCCCGACTGAACTAAAACCCCCCACCCTTCCGGAGACCATATCCCTCTATTCCCATCCTATTCATGTATTTGTCAAGACACCCCTTAGAAGTCACTATCGTATCTGCTTCCACTCCCCCTGGTAACGAGTTCCAGGCACCCACTACCCTCTGTATAAAAAATCTGCCTCATACATCTCCATTAAACCTTACCCCTCGCATCTTAAACCTCTGCCCCCTAGTAATTGACTCTTCCACCTTGGGAAAAAGCTTCTGACTATCCACTCTGTCCATGCCTCTCATAATCTTGTAGACTTCTATCAGGTCTCCCCTCAACCTCTGTCGCTCCAGTGAGAACAAACCAAATTTCTCCAGCCTCTCCTCATAGCTAATACCCTCCGTACCAGGCAACATCCTGGTAAATCTTTTCTGTCCCCTCTCCAAAGCCTCCACATCCTTCTGGTAGTGTGGCGACCAGAATTGAACACTATGGGCCTGATTTTACCATTGCATCGCACCTGTTTTCAGGTGCAAAAATGTGGTAAAGTCAGGTGTGAGGCCATTAACGCGATCCACGCCTGCATGCGTGCAGATGCCCACTTTACCAACGCCTGGGAATGGCCACAATCCGATTCACGCCCGAAACGGGCACAACGACGATCTAATTGCGTTTTCATGCATTTAAATTGAATTAATGAACCCAACTTCACCAGCATTTCCCCCTTTATCATCACGTTCACCCATCCAGATTCAACGCCAAACAGATACGCTCGGCAAAGGTCTGTTTCAGGTGCTCCAGCTTCTGAAGAGGTAAGTTCGGAGCTTCCAACTGCTCTCTGACTCCGATCGGTGATGAGGAGGGAGGGAAGCGGGCCAGATCATTCTCTGGTAAGGAGGGGGAAGGGAGGGGTAAAGATATTCAATCTTATTCTTGGGGCTATGGTTAGTGGACAAGTCTGATTTCAGTCTTTTGGCCCATTGAGTTGAGGCATCACCTTAGGGATTGTGCTCATTGTCTAACCAATAGCTAACTGACTCAGAAACAAGAGTGCTGGGGTCCAGCCTTTGTAAAGCAGGGAGTACAGAAATTAAGATGATGCAAAGGAAAATAAAGGCAGGAACTGGGTACTCAATGATATTTGTTCTTAATCTCTGAATTTTCAATTTAATCTTTGAGTAATGTCAGATGAGATTCTCAAAAGGTATTTTGTTTTGGACTGGGGCACAAAGTAACCAGGGGGAATACAGAGGAAGTATCCAAGCCCTGTCTGGAACCAAAAGAATTTTGTTTTCCGAAGCATTAAGTATAAGGTTTTCATTCATTGTGTTTTTAAAATAACAAAACCACAATCAGCAGGGAATATTTAAATTGTAAATGGTAGCTCCAATACTTTGCAGGCTGCCAATTTTCCAGAATTAGAAGTAAAAATATTGGGAAAGGTTACGAGCTTTCCTTGTTTATCAGGGACACAAAAGGGTCTGGCATATACGGCACCTCGCTGGGTTTGTCATAATTCAAATGCAATTTTAAAATGTCATCATAAACCTGGTTCAGGATGTACAAGGGCGCAGAGATTTGATTTGATTTATTACTGTCATTTGTGTTAACATAAGTATTGTTTCTTGTGCGCTATATAGACAAAACATATCATTCACAGAGAAGGAAACGTGATAGTGCAGAATGTAGTGTTACAGCATAGCTAGTGTATAGAGAAAGATCAACATAACACAAGGTAAGTCCATTCGAAAGTCTGACAGCAGCAGGGAAGAAGGTGTTCTTGAGTCGGTTGGTACGTAAACTCAGACTTTTGTATCTTTTTCCCGATGGAAGAAGGTGGAAGAGAGAATGTCCGGGGTGTGTGGGATCCTTAAATATGCTGGCTGCTTTGCCAAGGCAGCAGGAAGTGTAGACAGAGTCAATGGATGGGAGGCTGGTTTGTGTGATGGATTGGGCTCCGTTCACAACCTTTTGTAGTTCCTTGCGGTCTTGGGCAGAGCAGGAGCCAAAGTTGTCACAAGCCGTGGAAAATTTGTCCATACTGACTTGCATCTCTGGCTCTGAGCCAGTATACGGAGCGCAGTCATCCACAAAGAGGAAGTCTCTCAGAACCGTCTCCTTCACTGCGGTAATAGCTTGAAGTCTCCTCAGGTTGAATAGCTTCCCATCCACTCTGTATTTGAGGCTGATTCCAGTAACACTGTCCTGGAAGGCATCATTCAGCATGGCAGTAAACATCATGCTGAACAGTGTGGGTGCGAGCACACAGCCCTGTTTGACACCATTGGTGACTGGGAATGCCTCAGAGGGTTCTTTGCCATCCAGTACTCTGGCCATCATGGAACTGACGTGCCATCTGAATGAATTTGGGAGGGCAGCTGAACTTTGACACGATCTCCACAGGCCTTGTCGGCTGACAGGGTCAAAGACTTCCGCGAGGTCAACAAAGGTTGTGTCGAGCTCACAATTCTGCTCTTGGCAGTTTTCCTGAAGTTGGCGCACAGCAAAAATCATGTCAGTAGTCCCACGACCTTTGCAGAAGCCACACTGTGACTCTGGAAGCAGGGCTAGCTCCAGATGAGTGACAAAGTGACTTAGCAAGGGTTTTCCACGGCTTGTGACAACTTTGGACTCACCATCAACATTAAAAAGACCGAAGTCATGCACCAGCCTGCTCCTCATGCACCGTACACAGAACCCATAATCACAATCAAAGGGCAGAAACTACAGGCAGTGGACCAGTTCACTTATCTTGGCAGCTCCCTCTCCCAAGCAGTGACTATTGATACAGAAGTTAACTGCAGAATCGCAAAGGCAAGTTCTGCTTTCGGTAAACTGCGCTCCACTGTATGGGAACATCGAGGAATCAGCCCAGCAACAAAACTGAAGGTTTACAGCGCCGCGGTACTCACTACCCTCCTGTACGCCTGTGAAACATGGGCTGTGTATCGAAGGCATGCAAGACAACTCTATCATTTCCACATGACTTGTCTGCACAGAATATTACGCATCAGATGGCAAGACAAAGTACCAGACACTGAAGTTCTCTCTAGAGCAAGTCTACCATCAGTCCCCACACTGCTGATGAGAGCGCAGACCCGGTGGGCAGGTCATGTCATCTGTATGTCAGACAAGGGCATATCCAAGTAGTTCCTTTTTGGGGAACTCTCTGCTGGAAGACACTCGCATGGAGGGCAGAAGAAACATTACAAAGACACACTGTTGCGAGGGTTTTTCCTGTGATGGAGAGCAGCGAGGTTCCTCAGTGGTTGTCACACACTTGCCGATTGCCCTTCCTCTTGTAGAGGTGTACGATGGAAGCATCTTTAAGTTCCTGAGGAATGGGTCCTTGCTTCCAAAAGGACTGGAACAACTCGGTGAGCTTCTCGATAAGTACAGGACCAGCAGCTTTGTAGATCTCTGCAGGCATGGCATCTGCCCCTGGGGCTTTGCCACCAGATAGCTGGCTGACAGCTTTGTGTAGGCCATTCAGCCCTTCGAGCCTGCTCCGCCATTCATTATGATCATGACTGATCATCCAATACAATTGCCTGATCCCACCCTTCTG
This sequence comes from Carcharhinus amblyrhynchos, assembly GCF_965287045.1. Taxonomy (NCBI): domain Eukaryota; kingdom Metazoa; phylum Chordata; class Chondrichthyes; order Carcharhiniformes; family Carcharhinidae; genus Carcharhinus; species Carcharhinus amblyrhynchos. The sequence goes on from NC_137345.1 coordinate 46,899,867, forward strand.
CCCATATTCTTTAGCCCCAGGAGCTGTTTCTAACTCCTTTTTGAAAACATATCATTTTTGGCCTTAGTAGTTTTCTGTGGTAGCGAATTCCACAGGCTTACCACTCTCTGGGTGAAGAAATTTCTCCTCACCCTGATTAAAGTATATAAGATCCTAAACGGCCTTGACAAGGTGAACATGGAAAGGATGTTTTCTCTTGTGGATGAGTCCAGAATTGGGGCACTGTTTTATAAGTAGTTCAGTAAAACAAATGCGAGGTAATGCATTTTGGAAGGTCTAATAAGGATAGGAAATATACAGTAAATGGCAGAACCCTTAAAAGTATTGATAGGCAGAGGGATCTGGGTGTACAGGTACACAGGTCACTGAAAGTGGAAATGCAGGTGGAGAAGGGAGTCAAGAAGGCATACGGCATGCTTGCCTTCATCGACCGAGGCGTTGAGTTTGAAAATTGTCAAGTCATGTTGCAGCTTTATAGAACCTTAGTTAGGCTGCACTTGGAATATAGTGTTCAATTCTGGTCACCACACTATCAGAAGGATGTGGAGGTTTTGGAGAGGGTACAGAAAAGATTTACCAAGATGTTGCCCGGTATGGAGGGCATTAGCTACAAGGAGAGTTTGGAGAAACTTGGTTTGTTCTCACTGGAGCGACGGAGGTTGAGGGGAGACCTGATAGAAGTCTACAGGATTATGAGGGGCATGGACAGAGTGGATAGTCAGAAGCTTTTTCCCAGGGTGGAAGAGTCAATTACTAGGGGGCACAGGTTTAAGGTGCGAGGGGCAAGGGTTAAAGGAGATGTACGAGGCAAGTTTTTGACACAGAGGGCAGTGGGTGCCTGGAACTCACTCCCAGGGGAGGTAGTGGAAGCGGATATGACAGTGATTTTTAAGGGATGTCTTGACAAGTACATGAATAGAATGGAAATAGAGGTATATGGTCCCCGGAAGGGTAGGGGATTTTAATTAGGCAGCATGTTCGGTGCAGGCTTGTAGGGCCGAAGGGCCTGTTCCTGTGCTATTTTCTTTGCTCTTTGTTCAGTAGTACAGCTCTTCTAGGACAGAATTGAGGAGAAATTTCTTCTCTCAGAGAGTTGTGTGACTTTCAGAAGGTGGTGCAGGCGGGGTCACTTAATATTATTAAAACATTGGTAGATAGATCCTTGTTCCCCAAGGGAATCAGAGGTTATCAGGATTAGATGGGACTGTGGAACCCAGGACACAAACTGATTAGCCATTCTTATTAAATGGCATAGCAGGTTCGAGGGGCTGAATGGCCACCTTCTGCTCTGATTTTGTATCTTTGTAAAATGCAGGGTAGGCTACAGTATGTCAAACAGCTTCTGAAAAATAGGGATGCAGGGATCTAATGAAGTATCTCTCTATGGGTAGCAAGGTGGCATCATGGTTAGCATTGCTGGCTCGCAGTGCCAGGGACCCAGGTTCAATTCCAGCCTTGGGTCACTGTCTGTGTGGAGTTTGCACATTCCCCCTGTGTCTGCATGGGTTTCCTCCAGGTGCTCCGATTTCCTCCCACAGTCTAAAGACATGCGGATTAGGTTGATTGGCCATGATAAATTGCCCATAGTGTCAGGGGAAGTAGCAGGGTTAATATGTGGGGTTACAGGATTAGGGTGTGATTGTGGTTGGTGCAGACTCAATGGGCCAAATGGTTCCTTCTGCACTGAAGGAATTCTACGCTTCACCCAATTTGTTACCATGTCTTTCTCCATCAGTTCTCTCCTCTTTCAGACTTTCAACAATTTCTGGTTTGATCTGAACACTTGTAAATGTTTTCTTAATTTGGCTGCTGTCTATTTCTTAATTTTCAACTGGATTTGGGTTTATGCAGGTCACAGATGTAACAACAACTGGATCGCAATAAACACTCCATTTTACCCATTCACAATGCTTTCAGTGTTCTGCTGCTGGAATCTCAAAAAGGATTAGTGAGTCCAAGGAAGGAAAAATAAACAGACTATTGTTCGCTCTTAAACAAGTTTCAATTGGTAAATCATTAGGAATCAAAAAAAAAGCTTGTTTAGTAGAACTTGGTTTAAAATGTAAATCCTAAGAGGCTCTTCAGAAGCTCACTATACTAACACCACTTCTTCCGTTGTACAACTGTTGCATTGTTCAGAATGATAATTAACTCATTTAAAACTTCCTTATGGAATAAGGTTCTATTTGCCTACAAGAAAAAGCACACGCGTACAGTCCTATCTTCTGAATGCAGACAATTATCTCTCTGGACTGATTAACTTCAAGTCAGTAGAATATCCAATTCACAAAAGGGAGTACAGCATGTTGAGTTCACTTTGACCTCCCACTCAGTAAAGTTTCAGATAATCCCAGTGTGGGTTAAACTCAGAGGCTTCATCATGAATGTGTTTGCAAATCACTTTGGGAATGACAACATCTGCACTGTACAACGCTGACTCAACACGTAGTAAACATTTGCTGACTCTAGACATGTAATGTCCCAGCATTACTGCTAACGAGCAAAGACTCTTTGGTCTATCCAGTCTGTACATAAAAACATCGAAAACAGGAGCAGGATGAAGCCATTCAGCCCTTTGAGTCTACTCCACCATTCATTAAGATTATGGCTGATCATCCAACTCAATAGCCTGATCCCGCCTCCCCTCCCATATCCTTTGATCCCTTGAGCTCCAAGAGTTACATTTAACTCCTTCTTGAACACATACAAGATAGGATGCTACAGCCATTTGTGGGGCAGGATTTTCCCTTCCTGCTGCAGTGAACGGAGATTTGGCTGGGCGCCGGATTCTCCAACCTCGCTGCAGCGGAAGCATGGTGTGAACGGCTGGGAAGATTATGCCCTCAATGCATTGGCCTCCACCTCTTCCTGTGGTAGTGAATTCCACCGCTTACCACTCTCTGGGTGAAGAGATTCCTCCTCATCTCAGTCCTTAAAGGTTTGCCCCTTATCCTTAGGCAATGACCCCTGATTCTGAACATCTTCACCATCAGGAACATCCTCCCTGCACCTGTTCTGTCTAGCCCTGTTAGAATTATATAGGTTTCAGTGAGATCCACCTTCACTCTTGTAAACTCTGCTAATATAATCTAATCAACTCAATCTCTCCTTACACACCAGTCCTGCCATCCCAGGAATCAGTCTGGAAAATCTTCTCTACATCCTTCTTCAGATAAAGAGACCAAAACTGCACACAATATTCCAGGTGCGGTCTCACCAAAGCCCTGTATAAATGCAGCATGACATCCCTACTCGTGTACTTGAACCTTCTTGCTATGAAGGCTAACAATTTGTCTTCTTTACCTGCACCTGCAAGTTTACATTTGGTGACTGGTGTCTGAGAACACCTATGTCTCGTTGCACATCCCCTCTCTTAAGTTATAGCCATTCAGATAATAATCTGCCTTCCTGTTTTTGCTACGAAAATGGATAACCTCGTATTTTTCCACAGTATACAGCATCTGCCATGCGTTGTCCAAATCACACTGAAGTATCTCTGCATCCTCCTCACAGCTCACCCTCCCCCCCAGCTTTGTGTTATCTGCAAATTTGGAGATATTACATACAGCTCCCTCATCTAAATCATTAATATATATTGTGAATAACTGGGGTCCTAGCATAGATCGCTGTGATACCCCACTAGTCACAGCCTGCCATTACTTTATTCCCTGCCTGCTGACTAGTTTTCTGTTCATCTCAATACACTACCCCCAATCCCATTTGCTTTAATTTTACACACTAATCTCTTATAAAGAATGAAGAACAACACAGCAACACAGTACGGGAAACAGGCCCTTCGGCCCAACGAGCCTACACCGCCATTTTAACATTATGAGTCCCCCCTCTACCCATGACCCTTGTCTATGCTTATGGCGTTCCACATTGAGGGAAGGCTAAGTTAGGGACAATTTGTTACACCAATCAGCCTAAGAGCTTAGTTATGTGGGACTTCGTTGAAAGCCTTCTGAAAGTTCAAATAAAGCACAACCACTGACTCCCCCTCATCAACTCTACGAGCTACATCAAAGAATTCCAGTAGATTTGTCAAGCATCATTTCCCTTTTGTAAATATGTGCTGACTCTGTCAGATTTTACCCCTGTTTTTCAAGTGCTCTGCCATAAAATCTTTGATAAAGGACTCAAGAATTTTCCCCACGGCCGACATCACTCTGACGAGTCTATAATTTCCTGTTTTCTCTCGATCACCTTTTTTAAATTAGCTACCCTCCAATGTGGAAGAACTGTTTCAGATTCTATAAAATCTTGGAAGATGACCACCAATGCACCCACTATTTCTAGGGCCACTTCTTTAAGTCCTCTGGAATGTAGATTATCAGGCCCTAGGGATTTATCAGTCTTCAATCTCGTCAATTTCCCCAACACCATTTCTCTACTAATACTGATTTCCTTCTGTTCCACTCTCACACTAAATCCTGTATTCCCCAACATTTCTGATATGTTATTTGTGCCCTCCTTTGTGAAGACAGAACTAAAGTATGTATTTAGCTGGTGAGCCATTTCTTTGTTCCCATTATAAATTCCTCTGTTTCAGACTGGGAGGGACCTCCTTTTATCTTCACCAATTGCATTTATTTATGAAGGGAAAACATTCCTTGGCAGTTCACAGATGTATAAATGAGCGCTGAGATGTTAAGAGGGTCGGCCAAAAGGTTAGGATATATCTTCTAGCTAACATGTGTTTTGAGCATGTTTATGAAAGGGTGCAGGAGGAGATGTGATGACTGAGAGATTCAGAAAGGTGCTGTAACAAGCAGGGGACAGAGGCAGCCAAATATCAGCACTAGGATAGGGAGAGAGGAAAGGAGGATTCGACAGGGGGAGGGAGGGCGGGGGTGATTGCACAGAAAAGTAAAAGAACATTAGGTCAGGATCATTCTCAATTTGTGGAAAAGTCTCACTTACAGGCCAACTATTAATAGCAGTCCAGCATCTAAGGAAGGTTAGCCTTGGAAAAGGTCCAGAGGAGGTTCATGAGAATGATCCCTGGAATGAAGAGCTTGTCATATGAAGAACAGTTGAGGACTCTGGTTCTGTACTCGTTGGAGTTTAGAAGGATGAGGGGGGATCTTATTGAAACTTACAGGATACTGTGAGGCCTGGATAGAGTGGATGTTCCCACTAGTAGGAAAAACTTGAACCAGAGGACACAACCTCAGGCTAAAGGGACGATCTTTTGAAACAGAGATGAGGAGGAATTCCTTCAGCCAGAGAGTGGGGAATCTGTGGAACTCTTTGCCGCAGAAGGCTGCGGACACCAGGTCATTGAATGTCTTTACGACAGAGATAGATAGGTTCTTGATTAATAAGGAGATCGGGGGGGGGGTGTGGGGAAAAGGCAGGAGAATGGGGGTGAGAAAAAAATCAGCCATGATTGAATGGCGGAGCAGACTCAATGCTCCGAGTGGCCTAATTCTGCATCTATGTCTCATGGTCTTATTTGCAAGGAGAGACTGATGTAATTAGAATTAGATTAAGTTGAAGAAGAATTTGGATGGATGGATAGATGGCTGAGAAGCCATACATGCCTGGTTTCTCTTGCTCCCAGAGCTTTTAATATGCCTGAGTGATAAAAGTTACAGAAAGAAACTTTGCAATATTTAAAATAAACATGAAATAAACTCTGCCTCAATCAACCCTTGGCTTTGGACTCATCCGGTTCTGGTTTGCATGAAAATAGATGTGGAACAACTCATTGCAAACCTACGACTTTTTGTTCACTAGAACTCAATGCGGAAATAGATTATCAGTAAGTTCAGACATGTGGGTGAACATGGCAAGCTTGAGAGAGCTTGATGTTCCTTGTGGTTGGAGTCAGATAGCTCTTACTTCCTGTATTACACTATACCAGCAAGATTTTGCGTAGAGCATAGCGCACCTCAATTACTACATCAGCAGATCACTTTTAAGATGAGTGACAGGTTGTCAGATGTCACATTCTACTGTTTCATGGAGTCATTGAGTTATACAGTGCAGAAAAGGCCCCTATCACTGGCATAAAACTCAAGCAGATAACAAAGAAGATTGTTTTCACAGCATTGACGCACCTTTTCCTTGCAACTGAAGAAAAAAGAGGAATCTTGCACAAAAAAAAATCTATTAATACCTGACAAACAAGCCCACTCTCACACAGCTTAGCAAACCACATAGCCAAGGGCTGAATAAATCTGCTGCATTATACAGATATGAGAAAGGGTGTGCAATTTAGCAAATGATTTCAGTCAAGAAATGTTCCACTGCGTGTGCAATCTTAATACTTTGCAGGTAAAAGATACAGAAAAAATAAAATGACATGTTGAGTACTTAAAAGTAATTTTGAAATGGTGACCTCAGAAGCATTGTCAGAAGGCAGAGCATTCATTTTCATAAGTACTCTGACAACATCCAGTTCTACCACAACAACACCTTACTTGACTCCTCCACTCACTGGCGTTACATTATCGGGTGGTTTATCCAATACCGAGTACAAGATGAGCAGGCATTTCCTCCAATTAAATGTAGGGAAAATTGAAGCCATTGGATGGGATTCTCCAGCCGCCTGCACCTGAACACTGGAAATTCCTGTCTGAGGTCAACGGACCTTTCCATGGTCCCCTGGATTTTCTGTCCCACCCACTAGGGTTCCCGTGGCAGGTGGGGTGGGAGAGTTCCGGCCATTGTTATCACCCCCTGCACCTTGGCTGCCAGCTCCAACCCTCCCACTGGCAACAGTCCGAGATTAAGCCAATCTATTACCTTCATAGAAATTAGAGAAACCCAGAAGTGCAGTAAGAGGCCATTCAGCCCATCGAGTCTGCACCGACCAGAATCCCACCCAAGCCCTACCCCCATATCTCTGCATATTATATCCACTAATCCCTCTAACCTATGCATCTCAGGATATTAAGGGGCAATCTTTTCAGCATGACAAATCAACCTAACCCGCACATCTTTGGACTGTGGGAGGAAACTGGAGTACCCAGAGGAAACCCATGCAGACACAGGGAGAATGTGCAAACTCCACGCAGACAGTGACCTAAGCAGCAAATCGAGCCCAGGTCCCTGGAGCTGTGAAGCAGCAGTGCTGACCCACTGTGCCACCGTGCCACCCACCTTGGTGACACATTTGAGCTTTTGATCTCACGTTTGTGGCATCACAAAGACTGGCTGGCTCCACCCCCACAACATTCCCTCTCTGTCTCAGCTCATCTGCTGCTCAAATTGTCATTCATGCAATCATGACCACTAGCCTCGACTATTCCAACGCACCCCTGGCTGCTCCCTCACATCCCTCTCTAAACTCGCTGCCACCTAACTTCTGTTCACTTACTGCCACAGCTGACCTGTTCCTCTATCGCCCCTGTGTTCGCTGACGTACATTGGTTCCAAGTCAAGCAATGTCATGGCTGTGAAATTCTCATCCTTGTTTTCAAATCCGTCTGTGGCCCTTCCCCTCCCTCTTCTCTGTAATTTCCTCCAGCCACAAAACCCTCTGAGATACCTGCTCTTTAATTCTAGCATCTAGTGCATTGCCAGTTATAATTGGTCCACCACTGGAGGCCATGCCTTCAGTTCAAAGAACAAAGAAAATTACAGCACAGGAACAGGCCCTTCGGCCCTCCAAGCCTGCACCGACCATGCTGCCTGACTGAACTAAAGCCCCCTACCCTTCTGGGGACCATACCCTCTATTCCCATCCTATTCATGTACTTGTCAAGATGCCCCTTAAAAGTCACTACCATATCCACTTCCACTGCCTCCTCCGAAAACAAGTTCCGGGCACCCTGTATAAAAGATCTGCCTCGTACATCTCCTTTAAACCTTGCCCCTCGCACCTTGAACCTGTGCCCCCGAGTAATTCACTCTTCCACCCTGGGAAAAAGCTTCTGACTGTCCATTCTGTCCATGCCCCTCATAATCTTGTAGACTTCGATCAGGTCCTCATCTTCTGTCATTCCAGTGAGAACAAACCAAGCCTCTCCTCATAGCTAATGCCCTCCATTCCAGGCAACATCCTGGTAAAATCTTTTCTGTACCCTCTCCAAAGCCTCTACATCCTTCTGGTAGTGTGGTGACCAGAATTGAACACTACATTCCAAGTACAACCATCTAAGTTTCTATAAAGCTGCAACATGACTTGCCAATTTTTAAACTCAATGCCCCAAAATTAGTCCCCTAAATCCCAAGCTCTGAAATTCTTTCACCACTTCTTTCTGCCTCGCTATCCCACTTTCCTTCTTGAAGTTGCTCCTTACAACCAACTCTTTGTCAAAGGTTTTGGTCATTTGACCTAAAATCTCCTTATGTGTTGACTGTCATACTTTGTTTTATAATGCTTCTGTGAGATGCTTGAGGATATTGAAGGTGCTACATGAATATAAGTTGCTGTCTGTAACTATACCAACAGGTCTTCCTTTACATAAAATAATCATGAGGAAATCATATGTATAGATGTCTGAAGTGAAGTGGCAACATCAATCACTAATTCCAGGATTTACCCATGATATTGGTATCTAAAATCTGGATTCCGTGAGAACACTGCACTATAAAGCAAAGGTTCCCAACCACATCTTTTATATTGGTCAGGCCCATGCCTATGACCAACTGGACTTGGGGCTGGAGCCAAAGGTCTCGCATGTGCCCACACTAAAAAGGCACAAAAAAATCCAGGAGAAATGAGAGAAAGAGAGAGGGAGGTTAAATGTTAACAGGCAAGAGGACAGAGAGAAGTTAAAATCAAGTTCCAAGAAAGGAAAGAAGACAAGGAAAATAAGAAATACCCCTCAATTTTTTTTATAGAATGGACATGTGCCATAACATATAAATGGTGGGAAACAACTGCTATAAAGTATATATCTCTACAGCTTCTCTCCTTTTGACCACAACCCTAGCACACTGTCCTCTGCTGGCCCATTACATTACATTCTCCCCCTGACAATTTATTGTCAAGTTCGGAGATCAAGTGAGTAGCTTGTGCTCTGAGTCTGTGTTTACTGATATTAGCACTGTCGCTGTGGTTGCCATGTTAGGGTATCAGTCCTAACGTTATATATTACTGTCAGTATTATGGCCAGTTTATTGTCTGCTTGTCATTGACCAACCTGCACTGTGCTTAGCATTTCTGTAACGTAATAAGAAAAAACAAATTATAATTTTTTTAAACTATGTACTATTTCCTGCATAACTATAAAAATAGAATTTATTTTTGGTAAGTTAAAGGCAGTGGTTCAATATTGAGGTTTTCCAGATACTGACATATCTTAACTATTCTCATTATTTCATTTACATTAATAGGATCAATTCAATGACTCTCAAAAAAGTAACCTAGACTTTACTGGAATAATAGAAGCATTCATAGAGGCAATGGTGCAATGGGATTGTCACTGGATTGGTAATCTAGACAGCCAGGGTAATGTCCTGGGGACCTGGGTTCAAATCCCACCACAGCAGACAGTGAAATTTGAATTCAATAACAATCTAGAATTAAGAATCTACTGATGACCCTGAAACAACTGTCAATTGCTGTAAAACCCATCTGGTTCACTAATGTCCTTCAGGGAAGGAAATCTGCTGTCCGACCCAGTCTGGCCTATATGTGACTCCACAGCAATGTGGTTGACACTCAACTACCATCAGGGATGGTCAATAAATGCTGGCCAAGCCAGCGATGGCAATGTCCCATGAATGAATAAAAAAAAACTCAATAGCCAGGCTGTTATTAATGCGCACATTGGCTGGCAACCTTGTGACATGGAAGGAATAGCCTGTGAATTGCCACTCTGCTGTTAGACTCTGAGATTTTTATGAAGTTGCTGCATTTTACTTTACACAGAGGGTGGTGGGGGCCTGGAAGGCACCGCCAAGCAGGGTGGTGGAGGCGGACACGCTGCGATCGTTTAAGACTTACCTGGATAGTCACATGAGCAGACTGGGAATGGAGGGATACAAAAGAATGGTCTCGTTGGACCAATGAGCGGTGCAGGCTTGGAGGGCCGAAGGGCCTCTTTCCTCTGCTGTACTGTTCTTTGTTCTTTGTTCATTTACACGGTAATTGTACATTCAACTTGTCTTAAAAAGTTAAGTCTGGTAATTATCGATGTAACTACTCTTTTAGATTCAGCAAGTCACTTAGGGCACAGAACGAGGCCATTCAGCCCACTAAGCCTATGCTTGGCTCCTTGTAGAGTAATCCAGTCAGCCTGTGATCCCATAGCCCTGAAAATTTATTCCATCAAGTGTTCTTTCGAAATCACTGATCTGCTTCCACTGCCCCCTTGTGGGCAGCAAATTCCAGCTCATTATCACTCGCCGCGTAAAATATCCTTCCTCACGTTCCCCAACAATTTAATCATCGTTAAATTCTGCCAATCAATATCTAGAATGATTACTGCAGGGCATGTTAGTTCTTCTACACCTGCACTCATTATAGGAAGCCTTGTTATTGAGCGAATAACCTGAAGAGTGGTTAGGACCTGTGCATGTTTACACTTGATCAGTCATTCATGCACCTACACTCCATTAATCTGACTGGAGGTGAAACTGATTTGATTGGATTTGATTTATTATTGTCACATGTTTTAACCCACAGTGAAAAGTATTGCTTTTCGCGCTATACAGACAAAGCATACCATTCATAGAGAAGGAAAGGAGAGAGTGCAGAATGTAGTGTTACAGTCATAGCTAGGGTGTAGAGAAAGATCAACTTAATGCAAGGTAGGTCCATTCAAAAGTCTGACAGCAGCAGGGAAGAAGCTGTTCTGGAGTCGGTTGGTACGTGACCTCAAACTTTTCTATCTTTTTCCCCACGGAAGAAGGCGGAAGGGACAATGTCCGGGGTGCGTGGGGTCCTTAATTATGCTGGCTGCTTTGCCAAAGCAGTGGGAAGTGTAGACAGAGCCAATAGATGAGAGGCTGGTTTGTGTGATGGATTGGGCTACATTCATGACCTTTTGTAGTTTTTTTCAGTCTAGGGCAGAGCAGGATACCAAGCTGTGATACACCTGGAAAGAATGATTTCTATGGTGCATCTATAAATGTTGGTGAGAGTCATATCAGAATTGCCAAATTTCCTTAGCCTTCTGAGTAAGTAGAGGCATTGGTGGGCTTTCTTAACTATAGTGTCAGCATGGGGAGACCAGGACAGCTTCTTGGTGACCTGGATACCTATAAACTTGAAGCTCTCAATCCTTTCTACTTTGTCCCTGTTGACGTAGACAGGGGCATGTTCTCCTTTACACTTCCTGAAGTCGATGACGACCTCCTTCATTTTGTTGACATTGAGGGAGAGATTATTGTTGCTGCACCAGTTCACCAGATTCTCTATCGCATTCCTGTCCTCTGTCTTGTCACTGTTTGAGATCCGACTCACTCCAGCGGTATTGTCAGCAAACTTGAAAATCGAATTGGAAGGGAATTTGGCCACACGGTCACAGGTGTATAGCAGGGGGCTGAGAACACAGCGGTGTGGGGCACCAGCGTTGAGGATGATGGTGGAGGAGGCGTTGTTGCCTGTCCTTACTGATTGTGGTCTGTGAGTCAGGAAGTTCAGGATCCAGTCGCAGAGGGAAATGCCGAGGCCCAGGCCACAGAGTTTGGAGATGAGTTTCGTGGGAATAATAGTGTTGAAGGCTGAACTGTAGTCAATAAATAGGAGTCTGACATAGGTGTCCTTATTATCTAAGTGTCTCAGGGTTGGGCGCAGGGCCAGGGAGATGGAGTCAGCTGTGGACCTGTTGAGGCAGTGGGCAAACTGTAGTGGATCCAGGCAGTCTGGGAGGCTGGAATTGATTCATGCCATGACTAACCTTTCGAAGCACTTCATAATGATGTACGTCAGAGCCACTGACTGATAGTCATTAAGGCACCCTGCTTGGTTTTTTTCTTAGATACTGGGATGATGGCTGTCTTCTTGAAGCAGATAGGGACCTCAAACTGTTGTAAAAAGAGGTTGAAGATGTCTGCGAATATCCCCGCCAGCTGATCAGCGCAGGATCTGAGTGCCTGTCCGGGTACCCCATCCGGGCCAATGTCTTTCCCTGGGTTGACCTTCGAGTAAGCTGCTCTGATATCTGCAATGGTGACCCCAGATACAGGTTCGTCCAGGGCTTCCAGAGTAGAGGGCATGTTCTCGCTGACCTCTTGCTCAAAACAGGCGTAGAATGTATTGAACTCATCAGGGAGGGGTGTCTAGGAGCCGGCGATTTTACACACCTTCATCTTGTAGCCTGTTATATCTTGCAGACATTGCCATAGTCGGCCGGGGTTGGTGTGGCTAACCTGGGACTCTAGTTTGGTCCTGTACTGTCTTTTGGAATCTTCGATGAATCTCCATAGATCGTATCTGGCTTTCTTGTCACCTGACCTGAACATCTCAGACCTGGAGTTCAACAAACAGTGGATATCCCCGTTCATCCGCGGTTTCCAGTTGGGGAGCACACGGATTTGTTTCTTTGGCACACAGTCTTCTACACACTAACTAATGAAGTCAGTTACTGTAGTGGTGTACTCGTTAAGGCTGGTTGCAGTCCACTGACCCAAAGCAGCCTCTGGAAGTCAGGCCTACCAAACCATGCTGCTATGCCAAGCCTGGAGCTGCTCTCTGCTGGCCCTGGGTGCGCGACTTATGGATCACTAAATGATTGGAGCGTAGGAAGTGTTTGCCACATTCCTCACAGCATAAGGTTTTCTCATCTGGCTCAAGAGGACAAAGACTGTGCAGGAACTGACCCATTCAAAGAGCCAGTGCTCCATGTGAACTCCGCAATGCTTGCTCAGGCTCCTGAGTCTTGTCCACAGGCCTCACGGATGAAGAGCCTGGCCCAAATGCTCACCCTGATGGATCATCCCATGTTTGCCACATCTTCTCTCCTGTGTGGATGCACGAAATAAAACCCTTCTTGAAGGACAAGTAATGGAAGGAGGGGTTTCTTGACCACGTGAATGCATTGATGGCTGCTCAGGTTACAGTGGTGGGCAATGGGAAGTCTTGTCACATTCACCAGGACAGAGAGCCACTTGCCACTATAACTGCACCAAGCCTTGAATTTCTGCCTTAAAGTTGTTACTTTGACCTTATGGTCCCTTCATTCTGAGTTAAAGAATTACCATCAAAATTTTTTTTCACACAATTGACTTGGATCTGGAGTGACCTGCCTGGATGTGTGGTGGAGGCATCCAACATAGAGAAAAGAAGATAGAGAATAGGATTAAGAGAAGGCCATTCAGGCCTTTGATGGCATTAGATGATTACATGATAATGTGCAGGGGTACACAGAAAAGGCAGGGGCATGGCTTTAATCCATGATGTTCATTTGGAGAGTTAGTGCAGACACAATGGGCCAAATTCTTCAGCATTGTAAGGAATCTGTGATTCTATTTTTAATTCATTCGTGCGACATGAGCCAGCATTTATTGCCCATCCCTAGTTGCCCTTGAGAAGGTGGTGAGCTGCCTTCTTGAACCGTTGCAGTCCATGTGCTGTGGGGTTAATTCATTTCCAGAAGGAAAGCAAAACATTAAAAACTTCAACAAAGTAACAGATCCAGTAGTTAGATTATAAAGCATTTTATTTTAAAAGATAAGATTAATGAGAATTACAATGACAGAACTAGATAAGAAGCCTTCACAAAGCTAACCACAGCCCTGGTTTGTACATTCCGCAGTGTTACTGATCTCACATGGTCCACACCTTCCTTACATTGTATAATCACAGCAGCATTATGATTTAATTTGATTTATTATTGTCACATGTATTAACATACAGTGAAAAGTATTGTTTCTTACACACTGTACAGACAAAGCATACCATTCATAGAGAAGGAAATGACAAGGTACCTCACAAAAGGTTGTTACAGAAGGTCAGGGGGCATGGAGTTGGGGGTAGAGTGTTAGCGTGGATAGAGGATTGGTTGTCAAATAGGAGACAGAGAGTGGGGGTTAATGGGTGCTATTCGGATTGGCGGTTGGTGACTAGTGGAGTGCCCCAGGGGCCGGTGCTGGGGCCTCAGCTATTTACCATTTATATAGATGATCTGGAGGAGGGAACCGAGTGTATGGTGTCGAAATTTGCTGATGACACCAAGATTGGTGGAACGGCAAATTGTGCGGAGCGTGTGGAGAGTCTGCAGAAGGATCTAGATAGGCTGGGCGAATGGGCCAGGAACTGGCAAATGGAATTTAATGTTGGCAAGTGCGAGGTGGTCCACTTTGGTGGGAATAATGGTAGGAAGGACTATTACTTACAGGGCGAAAAACTGCAGCAGGCGACGGTGCAGAGGGACCTCGGGGTCCTTGTGCATGAGTTGCAAAAACCCAGCCTGCAGGTGCAGCAGGTGGTCAGGAAGGCGAATGGGATGCTGGCCTTCATAGCGAGGGGGATTGAATATAAAAGTAGGGAGGTCTTGCTGCGGCTGTATAGGGCATTGGTGAGGCCGCAGCTGGAGTACTGTGTGCAGTTTTGGTCGCCGTATTTACACAAGGATATTTTGGCCTTGGAGGGAGTGCAGAGGAGGTTTACTAGGCTGATACCGGAGTTGAGGGGGTTGAGCTATGAGGAGAGGCTGAATAAACTAGGCTTGTACTCGTTAGAGTTTAGAAGAATGAGGGGAGATCTCATTGAGACGTATAAGATGATGAATGGGATGGATAGGATAGAGGTGGAGAGACTCTTTCCGCTCAGGAAGGACAGTAGGACTAGGGGGCACAGCCTCAAGATAAAGGGAGTGCAGTTTAGAACGGAATTGAGGAGGAACTTCTTCACTCAAAGGGTGGTGAATCTCTGGAATTCTCTGCCCGTTGAAGTGGTGGAGGCTGCCTCGCTAAATATTTTTAAGACGCGGGTTGATGGGTTTTTGATAAGAGAGGGGATTAAGGGTTATGGGGAGAGGGCGGGAATGTGGAACTGAGCCACGACAGATCAACCATGATCTTATTGAATGGCGGGGCAGGCTCAAAGGGCTAGATGGCCTACTCCTGCTCCTATTTCTTATGTTCTTATGTTCTTATAAATGAGAGAGTGCAGAATGTATTGTTACAGTCATAGCTAGGGTGTAGAGAAAGATCAGCTTAATGCAAGGTAGGTCCATTCAAAAGTCTGACAGCAGCAGGGAAGAAGCTGTTTTTGAGTCGGTTGGTACCATGACCTCAGACTTTTGTATCTTTTTCCCCAAGGAAGAAGGCAGAAGAGAGAATGTCCGCGGTGCGTGGAGTTCTTAATTATGCTGGCTGTTTTGCCGAGACAGCAGGAAGTGTAAACAGAGTCAATGGATGGGAGGCTGGTTTGCGTGATGGATTGGGCTACTTTGCAACCTTTTGTAGTTTCTTGCGGTCTTGGGCAGAGCAGGAGCCCAAACCAATCTGTGATACAGCCAGAAAGAATGCTTTCTGTGGTGCATCTGTAAAAGTTGGTGAGAGTCATAGTTGATATGCCAAATTTCCTTAGTCTTCCGAGGAAGTAGGAATGTTGGTTGGCTTTCTTGATTATAGTGTCTATATGAGTGGATTAATGTAACCACATAAGTGGATTAATGTACACAATGCAGAGATCAATGAATCATCCTCCAGCACACAGAATCAAGTTACACATTCCAGACAAAGTAATGGGTGCGCCTGGTCCTCCCAGCTGGAATCCAATCAGAAATCTGACTCCATTCAGTTCAGGTGCAAATAAATGCAGCTGCCAATCCCTCTTGCTGAGAAGATAAACAATGAAAAGCGTGGATTCTCATTCCTTCAGGTTGTGAAAGTAAATAATATGAAAATATACATATATATTGGGGGTGTCGACTGCCCCTTTTAAGAGCATGGGCCAGGCGCCCCCCACCCCTAAACCCAGGCTACGCTCTGCCCAGTGTGGGACCCTGCTGGGTTGTCTTAGACCTGACTGTGAATGAATACACACCTTAATAAACAGCACCCAGCATTGAAGCATTCAAGCCTACTTTGTGATTCTTTATGCTCCTTAGTACATAGCGACATTCAGAATAGTAACTGTTTTGGAGATTTGAAATGCCTCAGATTGATTTTTCTTCTTATTTTTTTCCTTGCTGTTGGTAATTTGTTCCCTGACATTCCCTCTCTTTCTGAACCTGGCTGGACACTGAGGCTGCCCACTCTAATTCACCCATCCTGTCTGACGCACTCTTATTTTGCCTGATATCAGCTCACACTTCCAGCAACATGTGGGCGAATAAATCGGCACTAACCCACACCTCAAGTCGGCCCACTCGCTCCAGCAGCATTTGACTCAATGGCCAAGGTTCAGCACAGTGGTTAGCACTGTTGCCTCTCAGCGCCAGAGACCCGGGTTCAATTCCCAGCTTGGGTCACTGTCTGTGCAGAGTCTGCACATTCTCCCTGTGGGTTTCCTCCGGGTGCTCTGGGTCGCTCCCACACTCCAAAGATTGGTTTTAGTGGGTCGGCCATGCTAAATTGCCCCTTAGCATCAGGGGGGACTAGCTAGGTTAAATGCATGGGGTAATTGGGGTAGAGCCTGGGTGGGATTGTGGAGACTCAATGGGCCGAATGGCCTCCTTCTGTAGGATTCTGGATCTGGACTCTCCGAGCTTGTCCGTGGCTGGGATCCTCCAGTCGCCCGGCTGTGAATGGAGATTCGGCTGAGTGTTAAAATCTCTGTTCACACTGGCAGTGGTGTGTGGCGGGTCGGGGGGCGCGAGACCGGAGAACTTCAGCCCATGTTTTCTAATTGAATGTGTATCCAACAGAGGGAGCTGTTCCTCAACACAACATTCTCATTGACAGAGGCAGACTGGGGGCCTCTGTCCCCAGCTGACTGGTATATTGAGGTTTAATAATTATGGACATGAAAGAATGATCTGAGCAAGAGTTAAAAACACAATTAGCACGCGTCTGGTTATTAGATTTTATTTTTTAGAACAGGCTGATTTCTAGAACATGTGAGCAGCTGGGGGCATTTTATTTTCATTTGTAGATCATAGAAGGATGAAGGATGTTCCCCAGGGTGGGGGTGTCCAGAACCAAGAGTCATTGTTGGAGGATATAGGGTAGAGTAAATCATGCATAAGGAACAGAGGTGAAGAGAAATTTCTTCACCCAGTCAGCCCGGACGGGGTGCTCTGTCAAAGAGTAGGTGCAGAATAGATGGGCTGAATGGCCTCCTATTGATACTGGAGATGAGGGGGTTGGCCTATGAAGAGAGATCGAATAGACTGGGTCTGTACTCATTGGAGTTTAGAAGGCTGAGGGGGGATCTTATAGAGACGTATAAGATGATGAAGGGATGGATAGGGTAGAGATGGAGAGGCTCTTCCCGCTTAGAAAGGACAGCAGGACTAGAGGGCACAGCCTCAAGATAAGGGGGGGGGGCAGTTTAGAACGGAGTTGAGGAGGAATTTCTTCACTCAAAGGGTGGTGAATCTCTGGAACTCTCTGCCCGTTGAAGTGGTGGAGGCTACCTCGCTGAATATATTTAAGTCACGGGTAGATAGGTTTCTGATAGACAGGGGAATTAAGGGTTATGGGGAGAGAGCGGGAAAGTGGAACTGATCCACTTCAGATCAGCCATGATCTTATTGAATGGCGGGGCAGGCTCGAAGGGCTAGATGGCCTACTCCTGCTCCTATTTCTTATGCTCTTATTGCTCTACATGGATTTTCCGATGATCATAATGAATGGTGGAGTGGGCTGAATGGCCTCCTCCTACCCCTGTTGTCGATGTTTCTATATCAGGTGAAATTATGAATTTGTACTATTCCCACTTCATGTTTATGTCTTTCCTGCTGGTCCCCATTCATGACCCTCACTCTGACTCTTTTCCTGTGTCTTCTCCTGAAAATACAGAAACGCCCACAAGTGAGGACACACCAAGGGAGGTGTGGAAACCATAAAATTATGGTTGACTTTAAAGTAATGTGGGTGTGTAAGGATAAATATGGAAAGGAAACCACGAAAAGAAATAATGGTAAGCATTGCAAAAAAAGTGAAGATTGATTGGTATGCCTGTGAATATACAAAGCATTCTAAACACTGGAAAATTGGAACTATTAATAGATATAAAAGAGTATCATTTAGTTGCTATAATGGAGCGCTGTGGCTTAGGTTTGGGCCGGGCAGGATGTTTAAAATTCTTGGTTGTAACATTTTCAGGAGAAAAAGTAGAAAGTAGAAAGGGTCGAGAGCTTCAGGTTTTTAGGTGTCCAGATCACTAACAACTGTCCCCCCATGTCAACACTACAGTTAAGAAAGCCCACCAACACCTCTACTTTCTCAGAAGACGAAGGAAATTTGCCATGTCAGCTACAACTCTTTCCAACTTTTACAGATGCACCGTAGAAAGCATTCTTTCTAGTTGTGTTATAGCTTGGTTATGGCTCCTGCTCTGCCCAAGACCGCAAAGAACTACAAAAGATCGTGAATGTAGCCCAGTCCATCATGCAAAGCAGCCTCCCATTCATTGACTCTGTCTACACTTCCCTTTGTTTTGGCAAAGCAGCCAGCATAATTAAGGGCCCCATAGCAAAGAACAAAGAACAAAAGAACAAAGAACAAAAACAGCCCAGGAAACAGGCCCTTTGGCCCAACGAGCCCACGCTGCCATTTTAACATTACCAGTCCCCCCCTCCACCCATGACCCTTATCTATTGTTTTATGGCCATCCACATTGAGGGAAACTAATTTAGGGACAATTTATTACCTCCAATCAGCCTAATAGCACATCTTTGGGGTGTGGGAGGAAACCGGAGCACCCGGAGAAAACCCACGCAAGCATGGGGAGAATGCGCAAACTCCCACAGACACTGGCCCAAATCCATGTGTCTGCGCAGCAAACAGTGATAGTCACTGAGCTGTCGTGTTGCCCAGCATCTGGTCCAGTTTAGGCACACACTAACGACATGAAGCACTAGGCCAATCTCAAACAATCAAGAGCAACCCAAGTACGACCCATCACGTATATGCCCCTCGTTGGACACAAGGCGGACCTACTTAAAACCTGTGAATGAAAAGAGAAAAAAACATTATTATCATACCATATCCATTTACCTTACCAGGGACGCCCCAATGCTAATGAACATTTTTTAAAACAATCTCCTGTATCCACCCATCTCCAACCCACTCATGTGCCTGTCTAAGTTACTCTTAAACAACTCCAGCATGCCTACCTCCACCACCTTACTTGGCAGAGCATTCCATACCCCCATTACCCTCTGTGTGAAAAACCTCCCTCTAATATCTGTGTTATACCTCTCCCCCCTCACCTTAAGCCTATGGCCCCGGACATTCTCTCTCCCACATTCTTCCATTGGGAAAAAGATACAAAAGTCTGAGGTCACGTACCAACTGACTCAAGAACAGCTTCTTCCCTGCTACTGTCAGAGTTTTGAATGGTCTACTTCACATTAAGTTGATCTTTCTCTACATCCTTGCTATGACTGTAACACCACATTCTGCACTCCCGTGTTTCCTTCTCTATGAACGGTATAGCGCACAAGAAACAATACTTTCCACTGTATGTTAATATATGTGACAATAATAAATCAAACCAGCTCAAATCAGATCAAAAAGAGGAAGGTAAAACAAGGATGTGTAGGAGGATTTAGTTGGAATTTCATTTCAGTGCTAGGTTGTCAGGAAGCCTCAGAGGATTGTTTCAAACAAAAATCAGTTTGAATAAGTCGAGGAAAGAGAGGGGCAATTATCAGTGTGTATTACAGGCTAGCAAATAATAGAGTGGAGACAAGCAATATTGGCCAAGGACCGGCAGAACAAAATAACGATGTCTGAACAAAGCACACCCTAATGATTCACAAGTCAGCAGGAGGGGAAGGGATGTGAATCACCACACGTTACTGGCCTACTCGTACAAAAATGTGTTAAATCCAGCAGATTTTTATGAATAAATTGGTGCATTGGCAGATTATTTTCCCATTAAACTAGCCATGGACGTGACATTTGATGCATTTTTTTTGTTCTTGCGAGGGATATGGTGCCTGGAAGGATAGGGAGCTTTAGTTCAGTCGGGCAGCATGGTTGGTGAAGGGTGGAGGGCGAAGGGCCTGTTCCTGTGCTGTAATTTTCATGGTGGAACGAGCATCTCTCTACCTCTGAGCTATTGTCCCTTTAAGGATTCACCTGCAGAGTAATGGTCATAAGACTTGGGGAACCAATTGGGGTGCAGAGTTGCGGATCATCCTGGTCGGCTAGGGTTTTTGTTCCAGAACCTTCTTGGAGATTGACTGCATCCATGAGGCTGCTCCTATGTATATAGCCTTTACCTGGAAACAAATGTGTTGCTGTTTCACCATTAACTGGTGAACAAGAATTAATCATGGAGTATTTGTTTGTGACATGCCCAAATAGGTTGATTATCAACATGCAAATCCTTCCAGCATTACAGGCAGTGAGAGTGGAAGAGTGTCCTGGTCAATCAGAACTATTTGATAGGCTATAGGACATCTTCTTTACTCCTCTGCCATCACATTAATAAACACCATATGCAGCTTCTTGCCATGGGCTATTCTCTATGGCAGCTATCCTCCCCAGTTTGAGGGCCTACCCATCATCAATGTTAACGACCAACAATCAACCCTCTCTCGCACATAAGGTTAACACTGAAAGTGGGGAATCTCATTGCTTTCATAGTTAAATAAGAAAAACTTTATTTGTAAAAGATTTTTCTTAATTTTCCTTTTCATCCGTGTGTTTTCTCTCTCTGACTTGAGTCTTTCTTTTCCTCTGTATCTGATATTCATAGAATCATTGGATCCCTACAGTGCAGAAGGAGGCCATTTGGCCCATCAAGCCTGCACCCTATCCCCGTAATCCCACATATTTATCTGGCTAATTCCCCGAAACTAGGGTAAATTTAGCATGGCCAATCAACCTAACCTGCACATCTTTGGACTTTGGGAGGAAACCCACACAGACACAGGGAGAACGTGCAAGCTCCACACAGACAGTGATCCAAGCTGGGAATTGAAGCGGGGTCCCTGGCACTGTGAGGTAGCAGTGCTAACCACTGTGCTACCGACTGTATTGCACACACTAATTTACACTTCACCTTAGTTCTTCTGTTTCTTTCTCTTTTCTTTTAATGTCAGTGGTTTAGGAGATACATTGTGTGTCCCATTATTCACTGGGATCATAAGAACATAAGAACATAAGAAATAGGAGCAGGAGTAGGCCATCTAGCCCTTCGAGCCTGCCCCGCCATTCAATAAGATCATGGCTGATCTGTCGTGGCTCAGTTCCACTTTCCCGCCCTCTCCCCATAACCCTTAATCCCTTCTCTTATCAAAAACCCATCAACCCGCTTCTTAAAAATATTTAGCGAGGCAGCCTCCACCACTTCAACGGGCAGAGAATTCCAGAGATTCACCACCCTTTGAGTGAAGAAGTTCCTCCTCAACTCCGTTCTAAACCGCCTCCCCTTTATCTTGAGGCTGTGCCCCCTAGTCCTACTGTCTTTTTTGAGCGGGAAGAGTCTCTCCACCTCTATCCTATCCATCCCATTCATCATCTTATACGTCTCAATGAGATCTCCCCTCATTCTTCTAAACTCTAACGAGTACAAGCCTAGTTTATTCAGCCTCTCCTCATAGCTCAATCCCCTCAACTCCGGTATCAGCCTAGTAAACCTCCTCTGCACTCCCTCCAGGGCCAAAATATCCTTGCGCAGGTGCGGCGCCCAAAACTGCACACAGTACTCCAGCTGCGGCCTCACCAATGCCCTATACAGCTGCAGCAAGACCTCCCTACTTTTATATTCAATCCCCCTCGCTATGAAGGCCAGCATCCCATTCGCCTTCCTGACCACCTGCTGCACCTGCAAGCTGGGTTTTTGCGACTCATGCACAAGGACCCCGAGGTCCCTCTGCACCGTCGCCTGCTGCAGTTTTTCGCCACGTAAGTAATAGTCCTTCCTACCATTCTTCCTACCAAAGTGGACCACCTCACACTTGCCAACATTAAATTCCATTTGCCATTTCCTGGCCCATTCGCCCAGCCTATCTAGATCCTTCTGCAGACTCTCCACACCCTCCGCACAATTTGCCGTTCCCCCAATCTTGGTGTCATCAGCAAATTTCGACACCCTGCACTCGGTTCCCTCCTCCAGATCCCGAGTGGCCTGTTTCCCTGGCTGTGTCATTATCAGTTTGTTTGTCCAGAAACTTTGTGGACAAAATATTTCAAACTTTAAACATGCATGAACAAGCCTAACTACAAAACAATCATTAAAAAGTAACAAAGCCAGTACTTACCTTCTGTCAGTGCTAATGGTCTACTCCCAATGAACTGAAACTTCTCCTGATGCATGACTTACTCTGGGGTAACATGCCCTGAGCAATCAATGAACACCTCCTAAACTATGCCTTACATCACTTCAGAAAGTAGATAACATGACTCACACCAGATACTTCTGTAACAAACCTAACCACTAAACAGGATTATTCGTGAACAATGATCAGCTATTCACAGAAGCAAGCAATGAAAACGATATAGAAATTTTTCCAAAATAATAGTTCCAATCCATTTATAAAGGGGAGGTGATGACCTAGTGGTATCATCGCTAGACTATTAATCCAGAAACCCAGCTGATGTTCTGGGGACCTGAGTTCAAATCCCGCCACGGCAGATGGTGGAATTTGAATTCAATTAAAAATATCTGGAATTAAAAGTCTAATGATGATCCATGAAACAATTGTTGATTGTTGGAAAAACCCAACCTGGTTCACTAACGTTCTTTAGGGAAGGAAATCTGTCGTCCTCTCCCAGTCTGGCCTTCATGTGACTTCATGTGACAGCAATGTGGTTGGCTCTCAAATGCCCTCGGGAAACTAGGGATGGGCAATAAATGCTGGCCAGCCAGTGACACCCATGTCCCACAAATGGATAAAAGAAAGGGTGAAACAAGCAGCTTAATCTAACATCACCTTGTGAGAAGTTTGTAACTAAACTTGGCATAAAACAATTACTTTTCAGAGAGAGAAACAATTCATTAACTAATCACAGGTTATTCTTTGCAGGGTGTACATCAGTACATAGAACTGAACCAAGTCCATCTCTGTTTCTCACAGCTAGGCCACAACCAGACAATGCAATCATTGGTATTGACACGTGAGGTTCATTTTTGACCCAACAGTCATTTCAGCTTAGTTTTCAGTAAGCTGGTGGTGATGTGCTACAGTTCACTCAGGGCATCTTGTGTTGCTGTGGACCTTTACATTCATGTTGTAGTTTGAGCTGTGGACAGTGAGAGTAGAGACTCTCCTAATTTGAGTCATGTTGAGATCAAAAAGGAGGAGGTATTGGTGTTCTTGAGAAATCTCAAGGTAGACAGGACCCCAGGACCTGATGGGATATACTCCAGAATACTGAGAGAGGCAAGGGAGGAAATTGCTGGGGCCTTGAGAGAAATCTCTGTATCCTCACTAGCTGCAGGGGAGATCCCAGAGGATTGGAGAATAGCCAATGTTATTCCTTTGTTTAAGAAAGGTAGCAAGAATAATCCAGGTAATTACAGACCGGTGAGCTTTTCATCAGTGGTAGGGAAAGTATTGGGGAGGATTCTTTGAGACAGGATTTATTCCCACTTGGAAATAAGTGGACGAATTAGTGAGAGGCAACATGGTTTTGAGAAGGGGAGGTTGTGTCTCATGAACTTGATCAGGTTTTTTGAGGAAGTGATGAAGATGATTGCTGAGGGTAAGGCAGTGGATGTTGTCTACATGGACTTCAGTAACGCCTTTGACAAGGTCCCTTATGGCAGACTGGTGCAGAAGGTGAAGTTGAATGGGATCAGAGATGAGCTGGCAAAGTGGATACAGAACTGGCTCAGTCAAAGAAGACAGAGGGTAGCAGTGGAAGGGTGCATTTCTGAATGGAGGGCTGTGACAAATGGCGTTTCTCAGGGATCAGTGCTGGGACCTTTGCTGTTTGTAATATATATAAATGATTTGGAGGAAATGTAATTAGTTTGATTAGTAAGTTTGCGGACGACACAAAGGTTCGTGGATTTGCGGATAGTGATGAGGACCATCAGAGGATACAGCAGGATACAGATCAGTTGGAGACTTGGGCAGAGAGATGGCAGATGGAGTTTAATCCGAACAAATGTGAGGTAATGCATTTTGGA
Organism: Carcharhinus amblyrhynchos; assembly: GCF_965287045.1. Lineage (NCBI taxonomy): Eukaryota > Metazoa > Chordata > Chondrichthyes > Carcharhiniformes > Carcharhinidae > Carcharhinus > Carcharhinus amblyrhynchos. The sequence continues at coordinate 46,923,973 of NC_137345.1, forward strand.
AGGTCTAGTACAGATAGGAAATATACAGTAAATGACAGAAACCTTTGGAGTATTGATAGGCAAAGGGATCTGGGTGTCCAGGTACAGAAGTCATTGAAAGTGGCAATACAGATGGAGAAGGTAGTCAAGAAGGCATATGGCATGCTTGCCTTCATCGGCAGGGGTACTGAGTTTAAAAATTGGCAAGTCATATTACAGCTTTATAGAACCTTAGTGAGGCTGCACTTGCAATATAGTGTTCAATTCTAGTCGCCACACTACCAGAAGGATGTGGAGGCTTTGGAGAGGGTACAGAAAAAATTTACCAGGATGTTGCCTGGTATGGAGGGCATTAGCTATGAGGAGAGGTTGGAGAAACTTGGTTTGGTCTCACTGGAGAGATGGAGGTTGGGAAGACCTGATAGAAGTCTACAAGATTATGAGAGGCATGGACAGAGTGGATAATCAGAAGCTTTTTCTCAGGGTGGAAGTGTCAATTACTAGGGGGCACAGGTTTAAGGTGCAAGGAATAAGTTTTAAAAAAAGATGTATGAGGCAGATTTCTTACACAGAGAGTGGTGGGTGCCTGAAATTCGTTGCCAGGGAGGTAGTGGAAGCGGATGTGATAGTGACTTTTAAGGGGCATCTTAACAAGTACATTAATGAGATGGGAATAGAAGGATATGGTTCCCAGAAGTGTAGCAGGGTTTTAATTCAGTCAGGCAGCATGGTTGATGCAGGCTCGGAGGGCCGAAGGGCCTGTTCCTGTGCTGTAATTTTTTTTGTTCTTTGATCTTATACCTTTTGGCTAAGATCAAGCCCAAGATCAAGTGTAATGTCTGTTCTTGTCAACTTGGAATTCGTTTGCCAATTTTATGGGCACCATGGATTGGATTCAATTTGAACTTGAATTGATTTTTGAGCAAGCAGGGAGATGGATTAGAGGCTTGCTCCATCCACTCTGCTTTGTAACTCTGAGAAAGGAATAACATTTTTTTTAAAAATCTCTCCTGCTCCCACGACCAGCCACTGGAGTCCTGGAAGGATTTGCAGGTTGGTAATTAACCTGTTTGGCCTAGTTAAGAACATACTTTCCTTGGCCATCAAGTCCTGGAGTGGGATGTGAACCCGGAGCTTCTGGCTCAGAGGCAGGAATACTACCCACTGCTGTCACAAGACCTCCTCTCTCAGTAACCTACCCTGAAAGTTTCACAAGAGGAACATAGGTTACTAGCCTGTAACAGTGGAATATCATCTTTTAATAAATTTGCAGTTAAAATAGTAGTATATTAAGATTGCTTTGCAATTTCAAAATATTACCAGTGGTTAGAACAGACAGCACTTGATTTGAGCTCAGTTTCCCCAGTATAGAGGAGACCAATCAGGAATAACAATTACAGTATAGTAAATTGAAGAAAAGGACAATTAAATTGCTGCTTCAGTTGGAAAGAGTGTTTGGGGTCCTTGTGGGATGGGAAGAGGTGTAAGAGTAGGTGTTGCATCTATGAAGAGAGAATAGTTTAGGGTCTGGATGACCTGTTGTCAGGGCCAACAGCAAAGGAAATCATAAAAGATTTATACTATGATGATTCATAGAGTTCCTACAGTGCAGGAGGCCATTCAGCCTATTGACTCTGCACCATTCACAATCCCACCCAGCCCCTATCTGGCACTGGTCCAGTTATATGTACTGATAAAGTACATACCCTATAAAGAATGACCTGTGATATATTAGTGAACTGTAAATCAATTGTTTCTCTCTCTGATGGATATTTGTTTTAAGCCAAGTCAAACTTCTCACAAGATAATGTTAGACTAAACTCCTTGTTTCACCCTGTAAAGCTGGTTGGGGTGGGTCTGTAATAGGCCAAAGGAAATGTAAATGAGGATAAAGATGGCTGAGAGAGGTGCTAAAAGTGTTCATTAAGAAATCTTTGCTCTTCGCTCTGACAAAAGGACATCCAGATTAGAAATGTTGGCTCTATTCTCTTTCCACAGATGCTGTCAGACCTACTGAGATTTTATAGCATTTTCTGTTTTTGTTTCAGATTCCAGCATCTGCAGCATTTTGCTTTTTCTAGGTGTTGCATGTCCTGCGCTGGTATGGGAAGGTGCCCTGGGTAGGGGAGCAGGTGCTGTGGGTAACTGAAGAGTGGCCATGGTCTTTTCAGAACATTGAATGGGGAGGGTGGAGAGAGCGGGGGTGGTGGAGGTGTGTTTGGTGTTTATGTGCTTAATCTACCTTTTGGCCAAAGTGCTGCTTTTCTTTTATTTTTATCTGGCTGAAGTTTTAAACTCTAAAATTTAAAAGTTTGCCTACTCCATATGAATCCACATCAACAAAATTAATCATAAAGACATGCACGTGGGGAAGTGGTGGCATAGATATATTGTCACAGGACTAAGAATATAGAGGATAAGGGTTCAAATCCCACCACGGTGGATGGTGAAATGAGAGTTTAATAAAAATCTGGAATTAAAAGTCTACAGATTGCAATGATTGCCCACAGCCTGTGAATAAATTATAAAAAAGAACATTAACCATTTTTATTTCAAGATGAGTAGGAATTGTAATTATAAATATATATAGCAGATGAGGCTACCTCATTGAATGTCTTTAAGGCAAGGATAGATAAATTTTTGAACAGTAAAGGAATTAAGGGTTATGGTGAGCGGGCGGATAAGTGGAGCGGAGCCCATGAAAAGATCAGCCATGATTTCAGAGAATGGCGGGGCAGGCTCGAGGCGCCAGGTGGCCTACTCCTGCTCCTAGTTCTTATGTTGTTCTACAGGAAAGTTTACATTAAGAGAGGTGCAGTTAATATTGCATAACAAGATGCTATTTATGGATGCCAGGTTAACAGAACCACAGCAAAAATGTGCAAATCACAGCCAGAATAATTTCAATAATATAATACTCTTCAAGTACAACACAATGTAGATTAACATTTATGGCAATGTTGGAGCTTTTGCTATCATCATGATAGACCAGAAAAATAAATAAATTGCTTCTTTGATTACTAATTCTCAGTGTGTCTTTCTGCATTTTAAGTTCTTATCATCTATATCGTTGGCGGTTTTATTTACCGATTCGCAGTGGTGCTATTTTTACATAAACAGTAATATTTTGTGGCCATTTCTGCACAACATTAAGACAGAAGCAGTTAAGCACAAGGACTTTGATCAAATCCATTAATAAACTCTTAATAAGTAAAGTAAATACCCTCAGGCATATCCCTAACTTTGGCAAGTTCACTATGTTCAAATCCTGGCAAGCCAGATTATATTTGTTAAGGTTTGAATTGGAACAGGATTTCTACAATCTTTCTGATATACTCCCAAGTTATTATTCATTCAATAAATTCATCTAAATAGGAATAGAAAACATAGAGGAAGGAAAATTCAATCATTTTAAGTGCTGTTGTTCCTTTGTGAAATTTTAGCAGGTCAGCTATAATTAGAGGGCCCAGCTCTAAAAACTGTACAATCTTCACAAAAAAGATGATTATAAAAACCACAAGAAATGTTGGACGTATGCAGAAATCTGTCAGCATCTGAATAAAAAATACTTCTTTCAATTCAGCAGAGGGAAGTTGGAAGTCATACTTCATGCTTCCTCTCCACTTGCTTACTTACCAGTAACTATTCCCCTTTAGCAATTCCACACAAGTTGTATCTTGTGTATGTTCTGTTTGTTTTTGATTGTTTTTTTTCATTTGGTACAGGGTTGGAAGCTTGTGACTCCAAGTATTACTGCGGAGACCTGTACACATCAAACTCGCTGCTGCTTCTGTACACCACTGAGGGAGTGCTGCCTCAGTGTGCCATCTTTTAGAAAAGACGTTACACGCTCATAAATGAATATAAAAGAACGCCTTGCATTATTCAACAAAAGGCCAGGTGTCCTGGTTCTCATAACCCTCAACAAACACCTAAAAACAGATGAGTCAGGGGGTGGATTTTTAAAGGGTTGGAGAAGGAGATTAATTCTACCCTCAGACAGTCTATGGTCAATCCACCTGCCTGAAACCTGGCTGCCCCTCTCCAGTGGTATTATGTTGGGAGCAGCCTGGATTGAGTCAGATTTATCCTTCTGCCCTACTTGGGAGAAAGTCCCACTCCTGAGGGACTGCTAGCGGTCACTGTTGGCACTGACTGATCCTGAAGCTCAGGTGTGTCCAGGGGTTTTGGGTGAGCCTACCTGGCACAGGGCACTGAGAGGCCCCAAAGGAGGACCCCCCTCCCCCTTCCTACCCAATGGCAGCCTACAAGGCAAAAGCTTCTGAGCAACCCTCCTTGCTTTCTGCTTCCCCCCTCCTGCATCTTCACAGTGGTGGAGGCAGGATAAGGCCCTTAAGTGCCTCAACAGGCCTGACAGCAGCAGGCTGTTTGACACCTTCCTCGCCCACCATGATATGGGAGACAGGTCATGTGGAGGAAAGAAGAAGATGGACAGGCTATTTGTTTTTCTGCGAACCGTCCCCGCCCACCTCTCCCCCACCCCACTAACCCATCCTGGTTTTAAATACACCAGCGGAGGGGTCCATAAAACTCAGCCTCTGAATTTTAACTTCATTGCTGTTTGTGGGAGTTTGCTGTGTGTAAATTGGTTGCTGTGTTTCTTACTTTGTAACAGCGTCTGCACTACAAAACACTCAATCATCTGAAAAGCACTTTGGCATCTCTGGAAGTTGTGAAAAGCACCTTGAAAATATGACTTGTTTCTTTCTTGACTGTCCCTCCTTTTGTCTCATGTGAAATTACTACAACCATTTAATACAAAATCCCTACAGTACAGAAGGAGGCCATTTGACCCATCGAGTTTGTACTGAACATAATCCCGCCCAGGCCCTATTCTCATAACCCCACACGTTTACCCTGCTAATCCCCCTGACACTAGGGTCAATTTAACATGGCCAATCAACCTAACCCGCGCATATTTGGAACTGTGGGAGGAAACCAGAGCATCCAGAGGAAACCCACGCTGACACAGGGAGAAGGTACAAACTCCACACAGACAGTGACCCAAGACCTGAATTGAACCCAGTCCCTGGCGCTGTGAGACAGCAGTGCTAACTACTGTTACACCCACCATTGTGCCACCGTGCCGCCCATCTACAATTTTTCATTTCAGTGATTTACTGTTCATTCTCTTTGCTCTTTATGTGTCTGTGTTCTCCTTTCCTCTTCGTTCTTTCTTAAATGCTGTGTATCTGTAATCCTTATGAAGGCCACGCACACTAAATATGAATACATACATTTCTCTCCAGGGCTGCTGACTGACCTACTGAGTTTTCTTCCACCACTTTCAGCATGTGATAGCAACGTGGTTAAAAGTTAAACAGATTGTGTGTTTTCTGAACTAGAGGGATACAAACAGTTGAGTCCTATGAACAAGATGGTATCCAGATTACATAGTAAAACTTTAGAAGGGGTTGAGGAACAGGGATGCACCATGCTGTAAAACTGGAAGAACAAGTTAATAAAGTCCCCAAATGCAAGTATAGGGCCTCCTATGTTTTATAAATAAAGTCAAAGCGTGCAAACAAAAAGAAGGAACAATAAATCAATATAAATCATAGCTGGGGCAGCACAGTGTCACAGTGGTTAGCACTGCTGCCTCACAGTGCTAGGGACCCGGCTTCAGTTCTGACCTTGGGTCATTGTGTGGAATCTGCATGTTCTTCCCATGCCTGCATGGGTTTCCTCCGGGTGTTCCGGTTTCCTCCCTAAGATGTGCTAGTTAGGTGCATTGGCCATGCTGAATTCTCCCTCAATGTACCCGAACAGGTGCCGGAATGTGGCCACCAGGACATTTTCACAGTAACTTCATTGTTGTGTTAATGTAAGCCTACTTGTGACACTAATGAATAAACTTAAATACAATATTGGGAATATTACATCCAATTTTGGCCTACTTGAAGTAAGAGGCCTGGATAAGCTGCAGAATTTGTTTTAACTGAGATGATTTCAGGTTTAGTTGTGGGGAGACCAGAGATACAGGGCGGAGTTTACCACTGAACCCACCTTGCGTTTTGAGGAGGTGGAAGGCACACACACAGGTGGCTGGCGGCAGGATCTTCTGGTCCCGCTGTTGTCAGTGGGGTTTCCTGTTGAATGCACCCCTTGCTGCTGTGAAGGGCATGAATAGCCGGAATGTTCCAGCCACCGTATTTCTGGTAATTGGAGAAAAATAAATGAGAAGGTGATAGAGATATTCAAAATTAATATGTGTAGGTCAGGAAAAAGCATTATTTCATCTTTTGCCAATCACCAAAAATCTGTTTCTACTATTCACTGACCTTTCTGCCACTGGAAACAGTGTCTCCTTATTTACTGCTTAGCTTTGGGCACATAGCCAATCTTGCCTGCTGTCAGGAGAGCCCCAGTTTTCTCAATCTCTCCACCTCCATTAACTTTTCTCCATGTTTGAATCCTCCCCCAAGGTTTCTTTCACTGTCATTGGGAGATAAAGGTTGAGAAATCATAATTATCATTGGCATAGCGTTACCATGGCGTCTGGGGCATGATTCCTCTGGACGCAGTTTACCATCACTTCAAAGACAAAAAAGGGGGACATTGCCTGTGCTGACAACACCAAGAACCGCTGGGAGCTTGAGGGATGAAAACCCTCTATATTGTCTTCACTGCTTTTCTCAAAGTCACAAATGGCATGAGCAAAACCATGACAAAATTAAACTTCCCCTCCTCATCCCATTCAACATGTCTGCACCTATGACATGGTTGACCTCATAGTATCCTCCTCCAACTCCTCCCTCTCAGTGTAGTCTAGTTGGATGGGACTGCTCTGACCTGGTTCCACTCGGCTCTATAGTCAGAGAATCACTTGCAATGGCTTCTCTTCCTGCTCCTGCACTGTCATTGACTTCAAAGACGGCTGGTGTCCGCCACTTAGACACAGAGAGTTCCAATTATTAACTGGCACTTAATTTCGTGGTGGAACATAATTCCAGTGAGTTGGCCTTTTGGCATTGTAAGGTGCAGAGTTTCAAGGTATAAAATCCTTCCAATTAAACAAAACTCAAAGTTTTGAATTTTCAATTTCTAACATTAGGGTCCTCAGTTTGACCTACAAGGTATAAATAACTAGTATTTATAAATCAACTAGAATTTATTAAGCAAGATTTTACATATCCTTAACAAGAAGCAGTGAAGACAATATACAGAGTTCTCATCTCTCAAGCTCCCAGGAGCTCTTAGTGTTGTCAGCACAGACAATATCCCTCTCTTTTTGTCTTGAAGTGAAGTTGAACAGCATGCAGAAGAGTCATACCCCAGATGCCATGGCAATGCTGTGCCAACGATAATTACAATTTTTCAACTTTTATCTCCCAGTCTCCCATTCCACCTTCCTTATTTGGAAATGATCCAAAATCACTCCTCTTATTGGCTGTAGAACACAAATCACCCCATCTTTGCAACCACCCCTGCTCTTTAGGTCATAAACTCCCAAAGTTTACATTCCATCACAAACAAGTTTCTTTCCAGATACAGACCAGCCATAAATAATGTCATATTCTCCTGTCAGCATACCTTAATCCAAGCCCCACACTAAAGCTAGCATTCCTTCTGGTTGTATCACTGCTTGATAAGGCTCCTGCTCTAAACAAGACCGCAAGAAACTACAAAAGGTCATGAATGTAGCCCGATCAATCATGTAAACCAGCCTCCCGACCATCGACTCTGTCTACACTTTCCCCGCCTCGGCAAAGCGACCAGCATAATCAAGAACCCCTATGCACCTTGGATATTCTCTCTTCTACCTTCTTCCGTTGGGAAAAAGATACAAAAGTCAGTCACGTACCAACCAACTCAAGAACAGCTTCTTCCCTGCTGCCATCAGATTTTTGAATGGACTTACTTTGCATTAAGTTGATCTTTCACTAACCCTACCTATGACTGTAACACTACATTCTGCACTCTCTTGTTTCCTTCTCTATGAACGGTATGCTTTGGTCTGTATAGCGTGCAAGAAACAATACTTTTCACTGTATGTTAATACATATGACAATAATAAATCAAAGCAAATCAAAAAATCAACAGCTAAGACAACTTCTTATCAAAATATCAGAGAATAAAGGTTCCCTCTCAGGTAGAGATCAATTAAAGCAACACCTGGTTTTTTAACATAAGGCCTGGAATTTTACCCTCCTGCCCGCCATGGGAATCGGAGCTGGTGAGGGCTGGAGCATGGGAAGGTCTGTTGACCTCCCATGGGATTTTACGGTTTCGGGACAAGCCAGGCTGGAATTTCCCACTCATGGTGTCATTCTAAATTCACAATGTTTTAACCGTTCCTTCAAACCAATTTAAAAACAAACAAAGGCCATTAAGAGAGTTTCAGCTCAAGAGCCAAATGAGCTCAGTCATAAAACAAGTTTATTTCTTCATAAACAACTGCCTTTCCTCTTCCCCAATTAGTTTGACTGCTAATTGCCAAACAAAAAGTCAAAACGGAATGACTTAATTTCAAACTGCTTACAGAAAATCCTACTGCATTCGTGAGAAGCAAATGATGCAAATGTGGTTTCCAACATGGGTGAGCAGAAAGCCCCACCCACCTTAACTCATCATCAAAGTTTCCCAAGTCCTTGAGATTTCCGTGTGAAACCTAACACAGTGCTTTTGGATGATGTCACTAAGGGATGGCATGAAAATGAGAAATAAGAAGGGGCTGAGGATAGATCAATCTGGGAGCAGTCTAGGAGGGTTTGGGTAGAGTTCAGCACAGCAATGTTTGACTGATTAATACAGCACCCTACCTCTCTCCTGCTCAACCACGGCTCAGCCAAGTGCTGGACTTGTGTCAAATGCACAATGAATGAGCTTAAACCTTCACTAATGGTGAGCATTTAGGTGAGAAATCCATGATGCTTCAGTGTTGCGGCGCATTAATTGGCATCTGATCCTCACAGAGGCTTGTGGGAATGGGTTAAAGAATCAATGGCCACATCTGCTGTGAGTGGCCTGGACCCTACAGCTCTCCATGTTCCAATGTACTGGTCATGACATTCAAGCCACTGTGCTTGTAGCCACGAGATAAGTGCAAGGATTGGGTATTGATAGTATAAAAGCAAATTACTGCGGATGCTGGAATCTGAAACCAAAAGAGAAAACGCTGGAAAATCTCAGCAGGTCTGGCAGCATCTGTAAGGAGAGAAAACAGCTGACATTTCGAGTCCAGATGACTCTTTGTCAAAGTTCTAAGGGCCATCTAGGCTCAAAACATCAGCTCTTTTCTCTCCTTACAGATGCTGCCAGACCTGCTGAGATTTTCCAGCATTTTCTCTTTGGGTATTGGTAGTTATTGTCAAGACCACTGGAGGACAAGCATAAGGTTGACTGTGGCTCTTAGGACTTGGGTCTTCTGACCCTAACTGAGACCCTGGTTGTGACTCCTGAGTCACTCCTGAGGGAAAGTTCAGCCACACATCATTCTCCAGGGTGATATCAGCCTGCAAGGGGTGGCCTTGGTATCTGATGTGTTGATTGAGGGTAAGTCAAGGGCTAGAGCAAACATTCCTGCCTTGTATAGGGAGGGAGGTCATTCCACATGAACTGCCATTGATGCTCAATTGTATGTGTTCACGGATAGAAGGAGGAGTGGAGAGTGCAGGCTGCAGGCAGCACTGCCTTGTGAGAGCTTTGATTGGAATGAGGAGAAGAAGGGCCTGTTACTGATTGGCACAGGTGAAGGAAGACCATCACCCTGAGGAATAAGAGCCAGCTGGGCCCCAGAAAGACCCATACAAGACCCATTTGACCCCTGACAAGGGCCAAATCCATGAAGACGCTTGGCTTGGCCAAGGGTCTACAGAAAATAAAGTAAAGTAAAACAAGTATAGTTTATTTATTAGTGTCACAAGTAAGGCTTACATTAACAACACAGTGAAGCTACTGTGAAATTCCTTTAGTTGCCACATTCCGGCACCTGTTCGGTTCAATGCACCTAACCAGCACGTCATTCAGACTGTGGGAGGAAACCAGAGCACTCCCAGGAAACCCACACAGACACAGGGAGAACATGCAAACTCCACACAGACAATGGCCCAAAGCTGGAATTGAACCTGGGTCCCTGGCGCTGTGAGGCAGCAGTGCTAACCACTGTGCAGCTCATACATGGAGATGAGAAAAAGAGAGTGCTGCAGGTGCTTGTCTGGGGATGTGATAGTTCATATTGTCATATTCTCCATAAGGAACTCATGTTGCACAGACTGGGAGGTTGCCTGTGACAAGATTCCAGGAAGAATTAGGTGAAGACAAGTTGTCATTTCAGTTTACTCCATTCTTCGATGCAAGGATCCAGCAACACCTTCAATGCCATCTTCAGCTTATCACAAAAGGTCATTGTTCTTCTCCACAAGGCAGTGTTGCCTGTAGTCTGCATTATCTACTGCTTAGGGTAGTGGTCTTCCCAAAGCTGTGCCAATTAGTGTTGGGCCCTTCATAACAACATGGTTCTAAGATGAAGAACATTCAACAATAGTTAGCACATAGCCAACTGAAGAGGGAGGTTTATCTGGACAGCACCATCTCTCCAAACACCAGCCCTCAAGCATGATTAAGGCAGAGACTGCATCTTTATCTTGAGCTCCAAGATGTCATCTGACACAAGGACACAGAGATATGTTACACGAATGACAGCACTCATAGCTGTAATGTTAATATTTCTCCTCACAGGGAGTTATTCAGCAGGAGGATTATTGATAAATACTTATTATCCTGTGTTTGTCACAAACCTGCCAAGTTTATGTCCTGCAGTGCCTTGGAGTTCAGGAGCAACATGTCCCAGTCAGTTTTGACCCAGCAGTCAATGACAACTTATTCTCTTCATAGATCCTGCTGAGCACTCAAGAGATGTGCTGGAGCATCACTTCATAGAATCCCTACAGTAGAGAAGGAGGCCATTTGGCCCATCGAGTCTGCACCAACCACAATCCTACCCAGGCCCTATCTCCACATATTTACCCCACTAATCCCTCTAACCTATGCACCCTGGGACACTAAGGGACAATTTAACATGGCCAATGCACTTAACCCACACGTCTTTGGATGATGGGAAGAAACCAGACCACCCGGAGGAAATCCACATACACGGGGAGAACGTGCAAACTCCACACAGACAGTGAACCAAGCCGGGAATTGAACCCAGGTCCCTGGAGCTGTGAGGCAGCAGTGCTAACCACTGTGCCACCGTGCCATCTGTTTGCACAGTAACTTTCATAGCATCGCGGCCGTCAACATTCTCCATCTCACGGAGGCCGATCCTTGTTATGAAACCTAAATTATGCAATAAATTCCATAGCGATTTGCATTCTGCAACTTCACAGAGGGAATGTGTGAAGCACTGCTAGGCAGCCCTTCAGGGGCGCAGTAAGATCTCATAGATAAGTGGACAGGTTCATCAGAGTGAGCACACACCTCTGACAGCACACATTCATTCCCAACTAGCAGATGTTTCAAATGTTACCAAGTGGAACCAACTTCCAAAACTCAATGCCATGCACGGGGAGAGTGGGAACAAATAAAGGAATGATGTACAGAGACAAAACAACCCTTCAGTGAGGCATGAAGGCTATGATGCTCGATGATGAATGTTACTTTTCCCAAAATCTCAACAGTTTTAAAATATACGCCATTGCAAAGTTCATTTAGGTGAACTTTGGTCGTGATAAATATTTATAACATCCACAGACATACGTGTGACTCATCAGGATAATTCTCATGAGGTGACATAATGTTTGCCTGAGTTGCAAGGTTTACATGTGTATTATCCAGTCATAATTTTCGTATAGGAAGTGCCTATCTTCATGTTGCAAATATGGAATTAAAAGCAATTCATTATGATTAGATTGAGTGAAACTTAATGTAACTGAGGGCTAAGATCGGAGACTGGGGGGGTTTAATTTTGCATCCTTGAATGAATGTGGGACCTTGCATCACATCAATTAACCATTTAATACCTTAGACTTTTTGATTTGATTTATTATTGTCACATGTATTAGTATACAGTGAAAATTATTGTTTCTTGCACACTACACAGACAAGGCATACCATTCATAGAGAAGGAAACAAGAGACTGCAGAATGTAGTGTTACAGTCATAGATAGGGTGTAGAGAAAGATCAACTTAATGCGAGGTAGGTCCATTCGAAAGCCTGACAGCAGCAGAAAGAAGCTGTTCTTGAGTCACTTGATACGTGATCTCAGACTTTTGTATTTTTTTCCCAATGGAAGAAGGTGGAAGACAGAATGTCTGGGGTGCGTGGGGTCCTTAATTAAGCTGACTGCTTTGCTGAGGCAGCGGGAAGTGTAGACAAGACTCAATGAATGGGGGGCTGGTTTGCGTGATTGATTGGGCTACATTCATGACCTTTGACAAAGCTTTGACAAAAAGCCATCTGGACTTGAAACGTCAGCTCTTTTCTCTCCTGCCAGACCTGTTGAGATTTTCCAGCACTTTCTCTTTTGGTACTGGATGTATTTACCCTGCTACCCCCCACCCCCCACCCCCCGCCGACACTAAGGACCAATTTAGCATGGCCAATCGACCTAACCAGCGCATCTATGGACTGTGGGAGGAAACCAGAGCACCTGGAGGAAACTCACACAAATAGGAGGAGAATGTGCAAACTTCACACTGGCAATCACCCGAGGCCGGAGTTAGACTCGGGTTCCTGGTGTTGTGAGGCAGAGGGGCTAATCACAGTGCCACTTCAACTCACTCATATGTCAAAGGCACATCATCCCCCAGTAGCCATGTCTCCCTAATCCCAATTATATCATACCCATTTACATCTATCTGCGTGATTAGTTCATCTACTTTGTTGTAAATGCTCCGCACATTAAGGCACAGAGCTTGTATTTTTAACATTGTTTGTCTCACTCACAATATTTTTCTATATAGCCCTGTTTGAATTTTGTTGCTGGTTTCTCTGCCTATCACTTTTCTTATTCCTTTCACTACCTCTTGTTTTTACCCTTGCTCCCTCCTTCTTTGAGTCTTTATATAGGTTCCCATCCCCTTAGCATATTAGTTTAAACCCTCTCCAACCGCTCTAGCAAACAGTCCCCCTTGGACATCAGTCCAGTCCTGCCCAGGTGCAACCCTATCCAATCTGTACAGGTCCCAGCTTCTCCACAACTGGTCCCAGTGCCCTAGGCATCTGAAACCCTCCCTAACACCATCTCTGCAGCCTCGTATTCATCCAATATAGCCTGTCATTTCTATTCTGACTAGCAAGTGGCACCGGTAGTAATCCTGAGATCACTACCTTTGAGATCCATTTTCCTAACTTTCTTTCTAGCTCCTTGTATTCTGCTTTTGGGACCTCATCCCTATGTTGTTTGTACCGAAATGTACCACAACCACTGACTGTTCACCCTCCCCCTCCTGAATGTCCTGTATGCGCTCCGAGACATTATTGACCCTAGCACCCAGGAGGCAACATACCATCCTAGAGTCTTGTTTGCAGCCACAGAAATGTCTGTCTATTCCCCTTACAGTTGAGTCCCTTATAACCATTGTACTGGCACATTCTTTACCCCTTCCCTCTGCAGCAGAACCAAACACGGTGCAACGAGTTTGGCTGCTGCCGCTTTCCCCGGAAAAGCCATTCCCCTCAACATCCAAAACGGTGTATCTGTTCTGCAGGAGAATGGCCACAGAAGATTCCTGCACTACCTGCCTACGAGTGCAGGGAGATGAAAGTCCACCACCATTGTTGGTTGTTTATCCAAGAATTAGTTACTGAATTTGTTCAAAATATTAGGTAGACATTCTGACAATGTCTTTTTTCCCTGTGTATTTAAACACATCTTCCCTGATCCATTGCTTTCTCTGTCAAGGGTTAACTTTATATTTGTCCTCAGTGATATGTTTGAGCTGAAACCACAGGTTTCTGTTACGAACACTGACTGTGACTAAAGTACACCCAGATCGATTTGGAAATCTATCGATATTTAATTTTCTCCTACTATCGGTTTATTGTGACATCTCTGACCATAAACGATTTTTTGTTTCCCTACATTGACACAATGTGCAGTTCCCATTATTTAGACAGCACTTTCTCCTATTGTCTCCTGGAATTGGTCACATCATTGAGATTGAGATCTGTGTACAGAGTGGAGACTAATGTCCTTCAATAAACACATCACAGCAGCTGCTGGTTGTGATCAACATTTCATCACCTCACCTTCGTTTTGTTCAGTTTAACAGCCCAAAATGTGAATCCATTCCATCATGGTGCTCTCAGACACAGACACAGACAAACTGAGACACACACAAACTGGGAGGGATAAACAAAGAAAAGGTCACAAATTCAGACACACACAGGCAGACAGAGAGAAACACACAGGCAATTAGGGACAGACAGAGATAAGGACACAGTGACACACACAAGGGCACACTGACACACACAAGGATAGACACATACATAATGACCGCAACAAATCCACACAGATAGACACAGACACACAGAGAGACCGCCAAAAGACACACAGACACAAAAAGACAGACAAATACACAGAGGCTGCCACAAAGACAGAGACAGGCATATGCACAGAGACAGACATGCACACAGCAAGACACATACATGGAGACTGACTTAGAAACAGACAGAGGCAAACAGAAACTCCGAGATAGACAAGGCACACACACACACACACACACACAAACATGAACAAACACTCATGCACAGAGATATAAACACAGAGACACAAACAGATGCACAGAGCGTGACAAATACAGCAATAAACACTCAGGCCAGCAAACCGGAAAAGACACAGATATAAACAAACACACACAGACAGACTGACACAGACATTCAGAGGCAAACATATACAAAGAGACTGACACTAAGGTACACAGAAACAGAGAAACATACACACAGACACACATACACAGAGATAGGCACAGACAGAGATAAGCAAAAAGAGACAGACAGAACCAGGCACATGGGCATAGACAGGGAAGACACAAAAATATGAGGAATATAGGGAAGAAACATTTCCACTTAACAGAGGATTCAATAACCGGGCTTGGGGAGGTGTGGGGGGGAGGTGCATAGATTTAAGTTAAGGAACAAGGGTGTTAGAGGGTATTTGAGGGAAATATTTTTCACCCAGAGGGTGGTGGGAATCTGGAACTCGCTGCCTGAAATGGTAGTAGAGGCCGGAACTCTCACAACAATTAAGATGTGTTCAGATGAAAGCTTGAGTAGCCATTGCATAAACAGCCATGGAGCAAGTGCTGGGAAATGGGAGTATAATGGATAGTTTCTTGATGGCCGTCACAGACACGATGGGCCAAAGGACCTCTTTCTGTGCTGCAAAACTCTCAGACTCTGTTCGGTCACCAACTCTTTGTGCGTCTCAGCTCCAGATCTAATATACATTTCGTTCAGAAATAACCTCAGTCTGAGATTTGAAGTGGACAATTTTCCAAAGGAACAACTGTAATTTGCAGTGGAGAATTCCAATCTGAGAGCACCACTTTCCTGTGGAGAAATGTTTCCAAGCTTCACCCCTGAAGGTGCTGACCCCAGAGTCTTGTCTCTTCCTCTGAGCCCCACACTCCAGAGCTGGAACCACTGAGCTTGTTCTCCTTCAAACAGAGCTGCTTCAGATGAGTTTTGACTAAAGTTCTCCAAATCATGATAAATTCTGATCCATCACATGAGCTGAAATCAATTCCGGTTGTGGGAGACAAGAAATTTGACAAGGAAGTATTCAATGAATGGCAGGAAACTAGGATGTTCTATGGAACAAAGTAACCTTGGTGTGTTTGTCCACAGATCTCTGAAAGCAGAATGGCGTGATAGTCGGATGGTGAAAAATGCATATGAGTCACTTGCCTTATCGAGGAATAGGTTACAAAAGCAGGAAGATCATGTTGGAGCTGTGAAGAACTTTGGTGAGGCCACAGCTAGAGTACTGTGTGCGGTTCTGGTCGTCCCATTATAGGAAGGGAGGGTGTAGGTGAACGCAATGAAGGGTCTTCCTCGGATACTTCCTCTGCCTCCTCCTCTGAGATGGCCTAGGGACTGGGGCTGGGGTTCTAGCTTGTTGTCTTCCTCAACTTTTCTTGTTGGTGGCTGGAATAGAAAGAAGAGCTAATTAGTGATTGCAAATCAGGTCCCTATGTTATAGGTCGCCCACTTTCATTGTCAGATCAAAAAGAAACAGGGCAGACAACAAACTTCTGTTGGGCTGCTAACCCCCAGGCTGGTCTAGAGTCTCCAGGACATAGCTTTATGCAAAATATCATCAGGGAAGAAAATAATATTTTTGTCAATTTGTTTGTGAATTCCTCTTATCAGTGTCATGATCCAGGCCAGAAACTCCAAAGTCAGCCTAGGCCATAAGTTTTGCACTTTGAATTTGGCCTGGGTGAGCATAAGGGTTCGATAAGGGATCGCAGGGCTGGCCAGTGTTCAGGGGGCCGGCAATGCGGAGCTATCGCGCATGTGCTGATCTCCGCTCTGACAGATCGATGCATGTGCAGTGGCCCGCTCAGTGCTATGCTGCCAGTTTCTCCAGTATAGGCCCCACCCCTAGATTTTCAACATGAATTTCCTGAGGCACTCTGCAGTGCTCAGATGTGGGACGTGCATGTTGAAATCCCGCTACAAGAATCAGCAAGAGTTATTCCAGTTTTCCTGCAAATTTAGCACTTAGAATTATTTTGGGAGAATCCTGGCTGAATCACTCCAGGTATGATTCCAGTGACCCACTAGGAAGCTTTTATCAAATAGTTGATTTAAGTCACAGTTAACATATAATAAGAAAAAATGGTATAACTTCTACCAATTACAAAAAAAATGTTGTGTAAACCTTAACAGTTCAGTGCATTGGCCGTGCTAAATTCTCCCTCAGTGCTCCCGAACAGGTGCCGGAGAGTGGCAACTAGGGGATTTTCACAGTAACTTCATTGCAGTGTTAATGTAAGCCTACTTGTGACACTAATAAATAAACTCAAAAATAAGTTCAAAAAGCTAACTAGAACGTTCCAGAACAAACAACATTGTATAAGCCTCCACCACTTTCAGGCTTAGCACAAAAAACAAGTACATATGATGCAGGATTATGTACCTTTTTACATCTGCTGTGAATTGGGCCCTTGGAATGTTGGATTAAAACTCTGAAACTTCCCAGTCCTGGAACTTTCAGCACACCTCAAGGGAGACGGAGATACTGCTTGCCTCTAGCTTCTAATAGCAACCCACAGACAACAGGATTTTCAACACCCGGGCGGGGTGGGGGTGGGGGGGGGAGTGGGGGTGGGGTGGGGGGGGTGGTCCTGGTGGAGAGACGGGGCAACAAGAGACAATGCACTCTGTCTCAAGTCCAAAGAGCTCTGAGCCAAAATGAAATGAAACCCTTGGACTTTGCTGTGGAAAAAACACTTTCCCTCAGGTTCACCTGACCTGTCAATCATTCTTCACCAGCAATTTAACAGAGTCATAAAAACTGCAGGACACTGCGTTAGACATGATTAAAAATAAACATTGCTTCAATTATCCTGCTTCAGCAACAATAAAAGATACTGGTTACTGACGTGGCCTGCTTGAAAAAGCCCTGCAGAGAACATGATTAAAATACATTTCTTAAAGGTACAATAGTGTCACACTAGATATAAAACAATTGACAACTGGTGGGGGGTGGAGGTTATTTGGCCAACTGTTAAGCATTATCCAAATCGACAGTTTTTAGCTTTCCAATTGGTATAGGAGAACCATGCATCACAGGGGTGGATGTAATGGCTTCAGCATGGGGGCAGGTCATGTAATGAAACCTCCAGGAATACTTTTAATGCAGCTTTCAAAAGGATATCATAGAATGTCTACGGTGCAGAAGGAGGCTATTCCACCCGTCAAGTCTGCACTGATCACAGTCCCACCCAGGCCCTATTCCTGTAACCCCACATATTTACCCTGCTAATCCCCTGACACTAGGGTCAATTTAGCATGGCCAGTCAACCTAATCACACACTATGGGAGGAAACCGCCCTATACTAAAAAAGAACGTAACAATCATTCACCAGACTAATTCCTGAGATGGCAGGATTGTTTTACGAGGACGGATTGGAGAAATTAGGCTTGTATTGTCGACAGTTTCAAAGAATGAGGGCTGATCTCATTGAAACTTTCAAAACTCTGACAGGGCGTGGCAGGGTAGATGGACACAGGATGCTTTCCCTGACTGGTGAGTCTAGAACCAGGCAATTCAGTCTCAGAATAAGGGACAGGCCGTTTAAGACTGAGGCTGAGGAATTTCTTCACTCAGAGGTTGGTGAATATTCTGTGGAAGGTCAATCTTTGAGCATGTTCAAGACAGAAATCAACAGTGTAATAAATCGAGGGCGACTCAATGTGGCTCAAAGTAACAAAGGCTTTATTGCCAACAATAAATAAGTGCAATGTAGGGTCAGACAGAACAAGCTGTGACTGTACAACACCCCTCCCTGGCTCCAACAGAGGATCCTCCCCAGACCCGGGATATGTGAATTTGCATTCGATTGGCTCAGCTTCCTGCCTTGACACTCCATACAAACTGGCCTGATTACATGGCCCTCAGGGAGCGCCTCCTTAACAAGAGGCCATGCTACTGCATTCTCCCACCTGAACCCCTGAATTCACTGATGGAGGAAACAAAACACCATTAACAAAGATAACAAATTGTAGAAAAACATCAGGAGCACCCCCTTCTCAAAAGACTAAGGAAATTTGGCATGTCAGCTACGACTCTCACCAACCATAGAAAGCATTCTTGCTGGGTGTATCACAACTTGGTCTGGGCTCCTGCTCTGCCCAAGGCCACAAGGGGCTACAAAAGGTCATGATTGTAGCCCAATCCATCACACAAACCAGCCTCCCACCCATTGACTCCATCTACATTTACTTCTGCCTTGGCAAATCAAGCAGCTTCAATTAAGGAGTCCACACACCCCGGACATTCTCTCTTCCACCTTCTTCCATCGGGAAAAAAATACAAGAGTCTGAGGTCACGTACCAACCGACTCAAGAACAACTTCTTCCAGCTGCTGTCAGAATTTTGAATTGACCTACCTTGCATTAAGTTGATCTTTCTCTACACCCTATCTATGACTGTAACACTACATTCTACACTTTCTCGTTTCCTTCTCTATGAACGGTATGTTTTGTCTGTATAGTGCATTAGGAACAATACTTTTCACTGTATATTAATATATGTGACAATAGCAAATCAAATCAAGTCAAATCCAGGGTAAGTTAAATGGTTTAAAGTTTATTTTTAGCATGGCCAATGCCCCTAACCAGTACGTCTTTCCAATTGTGGGAGGAAACTGGAGCAAAAGGAGGAAATGGAAGCAGAGACAGGAAGAACATGCAGGCTCCGCACAGTGACCCAAGCTGGGAGTTCAACCCAGGTCCCTAGCACTGTGAGGCAGCAGTGCTAACCACTGTGCCACCTCATACACTCGGAGAGTCATAGAGGTTTACAGCATGGAAACAGGCTATTCGGTCCATCTTGTCCATGCCGCCATTTTGTTTTTAAAACCCCTAAGCTAATCCCAATTGCCCGCATTTGGCCCATCTCCCTCTATACCCATCGTACCCATGTAACTATCTAAATGCTTTTTAAAAAACAAAATTGTTCCTGCTTCTATTGGTACCTCTGGCAGCTTGTTCCAGAGACTCACCACTCTGCATGAAAAAATTGCTCCTCTGGACACTTTTGTATCTCTCCCCTCTGACCTTAAACCTATGCCCTCTAGTTTTAGACTCCCCTACCTTTGGGAAAAGATTTGACTATCTATCTGATCTATGCGTCTCATTATTTTATAGACCTCTATAAGGTCACCCCTCAGCCTCCAACGCTCCAGAGAAAAAAGTCTCAGTCTATCCAACCTCTCTTGATAACTCAATCCATCAAGTCCCGTTAGCATCCTAGTCAATCTTTTCTGCACTCTTTCTAGTTTAATAATATCCTTCCTATAATAGGGTGACCAGAATTGCACACAGTATTCCAAGTGTGGCCTTACCAATGTATGTACAACTTCATCAAGACATTCCAACTCCTGTATTCAATGTTCTGACCAATGAAACCAAGCATGCCGAATGCCGTCTTCACCACTTTGAAGCAGCTATGAATGTGTACCCCTAGATCTCTTTGTTCTGTAACTCTCCCCAACATGCTACCATTAACTGAGTAAGTCCTGTCCTGGTTCAATCTACCATTTGTCTAGATTTGTCTAAATTAAACTCCAACTGCCATTCGTCAGCCCACTGGCCCAATTGATCAAGATCCCATTGCAATTGGAGATAACTTTCTTCACTGTCCACTATGCCACCAATCTTGGTGTCACCTGAAAACTTACTAACCATGCCTCCTATATTCTCATCCAAATCATTAATAGAAATGACAAATACAAGTGGACCCAGCACTGATCCCTGAGGCACACCATTGGTCACAGTCTCCAGTTTGAAAAACAATTCTCTACAACCATCCTCTGGCTTCTGTCAAGAACAGTAAGAAGTCTCACAACACCAGGTTAAAGTCCAACAGATTTATTTGGGGTGGCACAGTAGCACAGTGGTTAGCACTGCTGCTTCACAGCTCCAGGGTCCTGGGTTTGATTCCCAGCTCAGGTCACTGTCTGTGTGGAGTTTGCACATTCTCCTTGTGTCTGTGTGGGTTTCCTCCAGGTACTCTGGTTTCCTCCCACAGTCCAAAGATGTGCGGGATAGGTTGATTGGCCATGCTAAGAAATTGCCCCTGAGTGTCCAGGGATGCGTAGGTTAGAGGGATTAGTGGGTGTAATATGTAGGGCTGTGGGGGTAGAAACTGGGTGGGATTGTGTTCGGTGCAGACTTGATGGGCCGAAGGGCCTCTTTCTGCACTGTAGGGTTCTATGATTCTATGAAAAGCCACTAGCTTTTGGAGCGCTTGTTGCTCCTTCGTCAGGTGAGTGGGAGTTTTATTCACAAACAGGGCATATAAAGACACAAACTCTATTTACAAAATAAGGGTTGGAATGCAAGTCTTTACAGGTAATCAAGTCTGAAAGGTACAGACAATGTGAGTGGAAAGAGTGTTAAGCACATGTTGAAGAGATGTGTATTGTCTCCAGACAGGATAGTTAGTGAGATTTTGCAAGCCCAGGCAAGTCATGGGGATTACAGATAGAGCGACATGAACCCAAGATCCAGGTTGAGGCCGTCCTCAGGTGTGCGGAACTCGGCTATCAGTCTCTGATCAGCGCCTCTGCGCTGTCATGTGTTGTGAAAGCTAAGTTGGAGAAATCTTACCCGAAGATAGAAGCCGAATGCCTGTGACCGCTGAAGTGTTCCCCAACAGGAAGAGAACATTCTTGCCTGGCGATTGTCAAGCAATGTTCATTCATCCATTGTCGTAGCGTCTGCACAGTCTCACTAATGTACCATATCTTTCCTGCAGCGTATCATGTAGACAATGTTGGCCAAGTTGCAAGAGTTTGTACCATATACCTGGTGAAAGGCGTTCTCAAGTGAGATGATGGCATCTGTGTCAATCCGGCACGTTTTGCAGAGGCTGCTGTGGCAGGATAGTGAGGTGTCGTGGTCACTGTTCTCCTGAAGACTGGGTAGTTTGCTGCAGACACTGGTCTGTTTGAGGTTGTGTGGTTGTTTGAAGGCAAGGAGTGGGAATTTGGGGATGGCCTTGGCGAGATGTTTGTCTTCATCAATGACATGTTGAAGGCTCCAGAGAAGATGTTGTAGCTTCTCCACTCCGGGGAAGTACTGGACCACGAAGCGTACTCTGTCCACCATGTCCCATGTTTGTCTTCTGAGGAGGTTGGTGCGGTTTTTCGCTGTGGCGTGTCAGAACTGTCAATTGATGAGTTGAGCACCATATCCTGTTCTTATGAGGTCATCTTTCAATGGAGGTGTCTGTTGCGATCCTCCTCATCTGTGCAGATCCTGTATATACGGAGGACTTGTCTGTAACATGTTTAGGGTGGAAGTTGGAGAAGTGGAGCATCGTGAGGTTATCCGTGGGCTTGCGGTAAGGTGAAGTGTTGAGGTGACCGTCCTTGATGGAGATGCGTGTGTCCAAGAACGCAACCGATTCCAGAGAATAGTCCAAGATGATCCTGATGGTGGGATGAAACTTGTTGATTTCATCATATAATTGTTTCAGTAATTGTTCACCATGAGTCCAAACAAAGAAAATGTCATCGATGCATCTAGCGTGTAGCATCGGTTGAAGGTTCTGTGCAGTGAAGAGGTATTGTTTGAACCTGTGCATGAAGATGGTATGAATTTGGCCCCCATGGCTGTTCCGTGTGTCTGGATGAAGAACTGGTTGTTGAAGGTGAAGACATTGTGGTCCAGGATGAAGCGGATGAGTTGTAAAATTGCATCTGGAAACCGGCAGTTGTCAGCGTTGAGGACTGAGGCAATTGCAGCAATGCCATCGTCATGGGGGATGCTGGTTGTAGAGTGCCGAGACATCCTTTGCGATGAGGAGTGCTCCTGGTTAAACTGCTCCATGTGTGCTGACTTCCTGTAGGAAGTCCATAGTGTCGCAACAAAAGCTAGGGGGTTCTTTGTACAATGGGTTTCGACGTAGCCAGAGAGGTTCTCACACAGGGTCCCATACCATGGGACAGGTGTGTTTGTCTTGTGTATTTTCAGGAGGCAGCAGAGATAAGAACGTAAGAAATAGGAGCACGAGTAGGCCATCTAGCCCTTTGAGCCCGCCCCGCCATTCAATAAGATCATGGCTGATCTGAAGTGGATCAGTTCCACTTTCCCGCTTTCTCCCCATAACCCTTAATTCCCCTGTCTATCAGAAACCTATCTACCCGTGACTTAAATATATTCAGCGAGGTAGCCTCCACCACTCCAACGGGGAGAGAAATCCAGAGATTCACCACCCTATGAGTGAAGAAATTCCTCCTCAACTCCGATCTAAACTGCCCCCCTCTTATCTTGAGGCTGTGTTCTCTAGTCCTGCTATCCTTTCTAAGTGGGAAGAATCTCTCTACCTCTACCCTATCCATCCCCTTCATTATCTTAAACGTCTCTATAAGATCCCCCCTCATCCTTCTAAACTCCAACTAGTACAGACCAGTCTATTCAGTCTCTCTTCATAGGCCAACCCCTTCATCTCCGATATTAGCCTAGTGAACCTCCTCTGCAGTCCCTCCAAGGCCAAGATATCCTTGCGCAAGTGCGGCAACCAAAACGGCACACAGTACTCCAGCTGCGGCCTCACCAGTACCCTGTACAGTTGCAGCAAGATCTCCTTACTTTTATATACTATCCCCCTCGCTATAAAGGCCAGCATTCCATTCGCCTTCTTGATCACCTGCTGCAGCTGCAGACTGGGTTTTTGCTACTCGTGCACAAGGACCCCCAGGTCCCTCTGCACCGTAGCATGCTGCAGCTTTTCGCCTTTTAAATAATTATCCCTCCTACTATTATTTCTGCCAACGTGGATAACCTCACACAGATCTCCAACGCAAACCCCTATGACTTGACTGGACTTGCAAAATCTCACTAACTATCCTGTCTGGAGACAATAAACATCTCTTCAACCTGTGCTTAATGCTCTCTCCACTCACATTGTCTGTATCTTTAAGATTTGATTACCTGTAAAGACTTGCATTCCAATTATTATTTTGTAAATTGAGTTTGCATCTTTATATGCCCGGTTTGTGAATAGAACTCCCACCCATCTGACGAAGGGGCAGCAAGCACTCCAAAAACTAGTGGCTTTTGCTACCAAATAAATCTGTTGGACTTTAACCTGGTGTTGTGAGACTTCTTACTGTGTTTATCCCAGTCCAACGCCGGCATCATTTCTACATCATTTCTGTCAAGAAACCAATTTTACATCCATTTAGATACTTCACCCTGGATCCCATGAGATTTAACCTGATGCATCAACCTACCATGCCATACCTTGTCAAAGGCATTGCTAAAGTCCATGTAGACAACATCAACTGCACTACCCTCATCTACTTTCTTGATTACCCCTTCAAAAAATTCAGTCAAATTTGTGAGACGTGATTTTCCACTCACAAAATCATGCTGACTGTCCCTAATCAGTCCTTGCATCTCTCAATGCCTGAAGATCCACCTGCCGGGTAAGTACACGGCATTACGGAGATAGGGCCTGGGTGGGATTGTTGCTGGTGTAGATGGATGGGCTGAATGGCCTCCTTCCACAGTACAGCCCTTCCATTCAGTGAACTCCTGTACCTGGCACAGGTGAGGAGGGCGGGATTTCCCATAAAGTAGCAAGCCAGGCGGGCGGTGACGTCATGGTCGGGCCCCGCCCCCCGGCGACGTCAGAGCGCGTGAGGGTGGCGCGAGGCTGTCACGCTGCGTGACGTCAGCGGTCTGTCAGCGCCAGCCGCCGCGCACGTAAACATTAGCGAGAGAGACAACTTTGAGGCGCTTGAAAAAGTGAGCGGGCAACGGCACTCAGCGGAGTTAGACAGCCATCAGGACTCACACCGGGAAGACCCCACTGTACACGGTTTGTCCTCCTCTCTGTTTACTGTTTATTATCTTTAAAAAAACATTCTTTCTCACACAGGAAGGAAGATTGGGAAAGCTGAGCACGGCCGGAGTTGGCGCCGGAAGTCCCGCCTCTGGCCCAGACTGATTGGCCGTCTTAGGAGGTTCCGCGCCTCTGATTTGTGGATGGAGTTGTCAGTCAAGGCGGTCCCCGCGGCAGGCTGAGCGTATTTCCTCCAGCCTTCACCCTGGCCCAGCCTGACTGAGTGTGGCTGACCCGCCCGGCCCGCAGCGGCGGGGCGCCGTCTCCGCCCGGCCCGCAGCGGCGGGGCGCCGTCCCCGCCCGGCCCGCAGGGGCGGGGCGCCGTCCCCGCCCGGCCCGCAGCGGCGGGGCGCCGTCCCCGCCCGGCCCGCAGCGGCGGGGCGCCGTCCCCGCCCGGCCCGCAGCGGCGGGGCGCCGTCCCCGCCCGGCCCGCAGCGGCGGGGCGCCGTCCCCGCCCGGCCCGCAGCGGCGGGGCGCCGTCCCCGCCCGGCCCGCAGCGGCGGGGCGCCGTCCCCGCCCGCGACTGGGCTCGGGCTCCATGGGCAGGGCAGCTTCCCCAACCATGCTCCACTCCCAGATTTTGTCAATGGCCCAGTACCCACCACGTCAATCAGGCAAATAGACAACACAGTCTCCAAGTCCCAACTTCATATCAGGTTTTTTACCTTGTTTAGAATGTGACCCACAACTCCCACCTGATTCTTTTTCTCCCCCCCGCCCACTCACGCGCCCCTTCTCCCCCCACCTGCCCAATCCTTCTCCCCCACCCACTCCTCCCCCGCCCGCTCCTTCTACCCCACCAGATCCTTCTCCCTCGCTCGCTCGCCCACCCGATACTTCTGCCCCCGTCCTTCTCCCCCCGCCCAGCCCTTCCCGGTCCTTCTCCCTCCGCCCGCCCGGTCCTTCTCCGCCTGCCCGGTCCTTCTCCCCCCGCCCGCCCGCTCGGCCCTTCTCCCTCCCCCCGCCCGTTCGGGTGCGGGTGGGAGAAGGATCGGGCGGGCGGAAGAATTGTAATATCAGAGTCTGTGGGTGCTGATGAAACAATATTGTGAAAAAACAAACTTTTAAACCAAGGTTATATAACCATTCGGATACATATAGTTGTTGATGTGACAATTCGAAAAATAATTTGTGTCCGGAGTTTTGCAGATATGTAACTGTAGTGAATAACAGTTTTATAGATAATTGTTTTAAATTTGGAGACATATTCTTGCGCTTTAGTTTATATGTCAAAATGTTTTAAAGCTATTAAGGAGGGGAAGGGCGTGTTATAAACATTCTGTAGACTGCTAACGGTGGTACCATAAGTTCCATGGCCTTGCTTTCCTTTGTCACAGCACATTGTGGACATCTTGCCATGGCAACAAGGAATCTAATACGTTTTTTGCAAACAATTTGTGCCATGAGCATACAATTGAGCTTAAAGAGATGGCAAGTTGAAGAATATGAGAAATCACTATTTGTTTCTGATACTGATTATTAATTGGAGTTTTGTTAACTGACTTGCGACAAATAATTGTTGACATAGTTGTGTGTATTTAAGACAGAATGAAATGAGAAAAGCCAGCTACAAATTGCAAGGGAAGTTAGGTAGAACTTCATTAAGAGAATGCAAATGAAGTTACTTGCCTATTTGACAGTTCATTAATGGCAATAATGTGAATTAGTGAAGTTTGGGGCAGAACAGAATAAAAAGGTTTACAGTTTCAATTTACTCACTCTTGTAAAAATACTGAATTTTGAAACTGTGTAAAGTGTTTCCATCAGACGATGAAAATTAAAATCAGAATTTTAATTAGATGGTGAAACTTGGATTTTTGGCTGTTTTATTTATTTTTTCCTTCTCCATCTCAAGCTACCTGATCATGATGTAACATGGTTTGACACAAGGGTAAAATTTTACTCGTCCTATGGTACTGGCTTTATTTTTTATTCATTAGTGTCACAAGTGGGCTTATGTTCACACTGCAATGAAATTACTATGAAAATCCTCAAGTCACCACACTCCAGCTGAAGGAGAATTTATCATGGTAAAGCACCTAACCAGCACGTCTTTAAAACTGGGAGGAAACCGGAGCACCCGGAGGAAACCCATGCAGACTCCGCACTGACAGTGACGCAAGCTGGGAATCAAACTGGGATCCCTGGCGCCATGAAGCAGCAGTACTAACCACTGTGTCACCATGCAGCCTTTGGAGTGGGGTGGGAAGCAGGAGGTGAAATATGGCAGGAGCATGCTTTGGAGCAGAACCCCAATGACATCCTTAGCCAGGTATATTTACCAAAGGTGGTTGAGCAATGGATTCAAAATCATCACAGTGGGCAAGCAAGTCTGTGATTTTGAGGTGGACTTCAGAATTTACTGTGGGTACGTGGGTTCCACAGAGCTTCAGTTTGCCAGCAGAGATGAATGGTAGATAGAGGGTGGAAGCCATTGAGTTAAACTATTTTCAAATGGTAAGGGTAAGAAATAGGCAAAGAGTGAAATGTTGGTGAGATTGCACTGTGGGAACCCATATCAGAGGGCACTTACTAGAAACATCTCTCCCAGCTCCATTTCATCTAATGCAGACAACAGTTGGAATTGAGAGATTTTGCGCCTTGAATAATTCTCAATAATTGGTCTCCTTCATTAAGGAGAAGAGTAGGAGTGAGAGCCGGGCAGATGATGGCACAAAGGAACACAGACAAGGAAGGTGCATAAACTAGGAGTGAAGGCAGTGTGCAGGAAGCTGTATCCAGTTGAAGAGTTTGCAGACCATCAACATTCTGGAAGTTGTCATAGATTAGAATCTTAACTGGAGCAGCCATATAAATAATGTGGCTGCAAGAATAAGTAGGAGGCTGGTAATTAACTCGCCCCAAAGCCTGTCTTCCAGATGCAAGGCGCGAGTCAGGGATAGAGTGGAATACTCTTACTTGCCTAAACGAGTGCAACTCCAACAATATTTGGGAAGCTGCAGAACAAAACAGCCCGCTTGATCTGCAGCCCATTCGTCGCTTTAAATATTCACTCCTTCCATCAATAGCATACCATGGCAGCAGTGTGTACCATATAAAAGATTCACTGCAGCAACTTGTCAAGCCTCCTTTGGCACCTTTCAAATCTATTGTATCTAACATCAGGACAGTAGACACGTGGGCATGCCACTTCCTGTAAGTTGCCCTCCAAGCCATACAGCATCCTGACTTGCAACTCCTAGTCATAGTTTTGCAGCACAAAAAGAGGCCCCTCAGTCCATTGTTTCTGTGCTGGCCATCACGTATCTAACTATTTTAATCCCAGCACTTGGTCCATTGCCTTGTATGCTATGGTGTTTTCAGTGCTCGTTTAAACCCTTTCAGCACTTAAATGCGTCCTAAATATTGTAAGGGTTCCTGCCTCTACCACCCTTTCAGACAGTAAGTTCCAGATCCCCACTACCTTCAGGGTGAAAAAGGTTCCCTCAAATCTCCTCTAAATTTCCCGCCCTTTAGCTTAATTCTATTTTATTGACCGTCCTGCTGACGTGAATGGTTTCTTCCCAGCTATTATTTTGTAAACCTGAATCAAGTTTCCCTTCTTCTCTAAGGAAAACAACCCCAGGCTAACCAACCTCTCTTTATAGCTGAAATGCCCCAGCCCAGGCAACAGCTTGGTGAGTCTCTTCTGCCCTCTCTCTAGTGCAATCACATCTTCCCTCTATTGTTGCAACCAGAACTGCACACAATACTCTAGCTGTGGCCCAATGAGCATGCATTTAGCTCATTGTAACCTCCGTGTTTTTATATTCTATGCCTCAGCTACATAAGGCAAGAATCCCATATGCTGTCTTAAACACCTTAAACACCCTACTGCTCTCAGGGATCCTTGGACATGCATCTCAAGATCCCTCTGGTCATCTGCAATTCCTAACATCCTATAGTTCATTGTATATTCACTTAGCTTGTTATTCCTTCCAAAATGCAGCACCTCACTTTTCAGAGTTAAATTCCATTTGCTTCTTCTGACCAGCCTGTCAATATCATCCCATAATCTAAGGTTTTCCTCCTTGCTATTTACCAGACCACCGATTTTTTTTTTGTCATCTGCGAATTTTCCTGACTATACTTTCTGCATTCGTGTCTAGCTTGTACAATACACTACAAATAGCAAGGGACCCCAATCTCTTGCTGTTCCATCACTCTGTTAGATCAAAAATGTGGAACAGCACGTGGATGTAATTACTCCAGATGGACTGTGGCAGTTCAAGAAGGCAGCTCACTAACATCTTCACAAGGATAATTAGGGATGGACAACAAATGCTGGACTAGCCAAAGATGCTCACATCTCATGAGAGAATAAAATGATGTTCTGTTTCCTGAGATGTTAGAACACCTCTGCATAGAATGGGTCTCTCCATGCAGGTGATAATAATAGACATGTGTGAGGTGCTGGAGGAGAAGTTGAGACCACTATGATGTGGTGAAGGTACCTTGGCACTTAACCTTTAAGCCTTAGATTCATTCCAGGGCTTACCTGGAGGCATCTGTAAGATATTCCAGCCAACAGCCCAGCACTGCATCAAGAAGCTGACAGATGCCGTGTACCAGCGGTAGGTCAATATGTAACATACCAATCAGACCACTAAAGTTGAGACTACTTGATTTTCTCAAGTTCAGGTATCATTAACTGCTGCTATGTGACAGTTAAAACTCCTGCAAAGAAGTCAGGAGCTGCTTCAAACAAAGGGTCACACTCACCGACTTCTTTTGGCCTGCGATCATTGCCCAGGAGGTTTCCGTGACTTGTACATCATAACACTGTCCAAGGTGCCTCAGCTTTTTTACCTGAGTGATTGTGCTTAGGTATTAAGGAGCAGACAGTGAAAATATGGCTTCTTACAGCTTTGTGACACCCCAGCACAAAGACAGAGGACATTTATAATTGCTGCCATGTAACTATAACGGCAGCCTGGAAATGAGGTTTTGATGCCTGGATAGATTTGAGGAAGCCTTGCACTTCCCCCTTGCAAGAGTCTCACATATTTTGGTGATCTGCTGTCCTCTGCACAATCTGGTGCTCCACTGGGAAAAGCATCCCCTCTGTTCCCTTTCAGCCGATGACAGCACCACCAGTGAAGCAACACTGAACATTGGTGCTGTATTTCACCTGATTCCATTCAGCTTCTGTTTTTGGTATCCCTTCCAGTGCCCTCTGTGTGCAGCCTGTAGGAAGGCTGCTAAATATGGAGCTTCCTTTGATCTGCTGGAACTTCTTTCTATCTGTTTGGCCGCACAAGCCATGTTGGACCCTAACATAATCTCCTGTTTTGCCGAACTTCGGTCCAAATGTGTCTGAAAGCATTTTAAAGTCCTTTAATCCAATAGCGTGCTCAACATGTGGAATAATTGTTTGAATCAAGTTGGTATTGAACTTTTACTAAGGACGTAAAATTCAACCATTCCACACTTTCATCCAATATGCCAATTTCTGCTAGATTATCTGTAGCCTGAAGAACACCGAGAAAAGAATCATTTTGCACAATATTTAAATATTCATGGTGAAATAAGACGTTTGCACTCATGTAATTTAGCAGAAAGTATTCAAGAAGGGATAAAGGGTATCTAAAATAATGTTCAATTTGAATTATCGTAAATGATAAAATGGAAATTAGGCCACTGCAAGAGATTTGATTCATAAAATGTTGATAAGATATTAGTTTCACTGGAGTGTATTAAATTCTAAGTAAACAGAATGAATATTGTCCCTTTACAAGAATTGTGGGCAGTGTAATCATATTTATACTGAGACAGAAGCACATATTGTTTCACCCTTGCAGTTGCTGTAAACTAAACGTGATTATGGGATAAAAGTATAATAATTGTTGTCAGTGCTTGTATAATTGAATGTGTATTACTGATTTGTAAAAGTAATTGCGTTATAGGTTGTTCTTTTATGCTGCTATAAATGGTCACTGTGCAGCAAGTGGAAACGAAGGTCTGTCCCATTTAGCATTATGTCTCAAGTCTTATGAATCCTTTGGTTGAAATTGTACCCGACTAGGTCAAATGTGAAGCTCAGTCCTACTTCAGCGTGTTACATGGCTCTTGAACTGAGTCCAGTAGCTCAACTCATTCAACAGTTCAAATAGTATTCCTTTCTCCAAAAATATTTTCTAAGTTTGAGTGCGCAAAGATTAATGGTGAACTGTGATTTTTGTGAAAGTAGCCTGAAATTGACAGATAAGTTGGTGACCTGGAAAATCTTGCTGTCGTTCCACCGGGGAAAAAAAATTCTAAATTGACATTGTAAAGGCATATTAAAAATAATTTTGCAATTATTGCAACTCCTGTGTTGCAGAAGTATTTTGATGGTCATTGCTTTCAGTTATAGAATGGCGTTATTCCTGTACGGTCACATACTAAAACCTGCCTCAGGCCATTTTTCTTTTATCTGAGATGGAATGTGCTGAAATCTGCTTTGATTCCACTGTTATGTAAATACTGTTCTTTGTGTGTATAAGAACATAAGAACTAGGAGCAGGAGAAGGCCATCCGGCCCCTCGAACCTGTTCCGCCATTCAATCTTTTCGTGGACTCAGCTCCACTTACCTGCCCGCTCACCATAACCCTTAATTCCTTTACTGCTCAAAAATTTATCTATCCTGGCCGTAAAAACATACAATGAGATAGCCTTAACTGCTTCACTGGACAGGGAATTCCACACGTTCACAACCCTTTGTGAGAAGAAGTTCCTCCTCAACTCAGTTCTAAGTCTGCTCCCACTTATTTTGAGGCTATGCCCCCTAGTACTAGTTTCACTTGCCAGTGGAAACAGCTTCCCTGCTTCTATTTTATCTATTCCCTTCACAATCTTATTTGTTTCTCTAAGATCTCCCCTCATTCTTCTGAATTCCAATGAATATAGCTCAAGTCTACTCAGTCTGTCTTCATAAGCCAACGCTCTGAACTCCGGAATCAACCTAGTGAACCTCCTCTGCACCCCCTCCAGTGCCAGTATATCCTTTCTCGGAGACCAAAATTGTACACAGTACTCAGGTGTGGCCTCACCAGCACCTTCAATAGCTGCAACGTAACCTCGCTGTTTTTAAACTCCATCCCTCTAGCAATAAAGGACAAAATTCCATTTGCCTTCTTAATTACCTGCTGTACCTACAAACCAACTCCTTGAGATTCCTGCACAAGGACACCCAGATTCTTCTGCACTGCAGCATGTTGCAGTTTTGTACCATTTAAATAAAAGCCCATTTTGCTGTTATTCCTGCCAAAATGGATGACCTCAAATTTGCCAACATTGTACTCCATCTGTCAGACTCTCACCCACTCACTTAGACTATCCATATGCCATTGCAGACTTTCAGCGTCCTCTGCACACTTTGCTCTGCCACTCATCTTAGTGTCATCTGTGAATTTTGACACACTACATTTGGTTCCCAACTCCAATAATATCGGGTAGGATTTACATGGGAAACATTGCATTGCATGAGATGAATGTGCTAACTTGAGTCATTTTATCTAGGGCTGAACATGTGTTTTCTAATTTTTAGATGAGAAAAATTGATTCATCTGTAGTCCTGGAGAGCCAGAATTGACGCTGTACCCTGCTAACAAAATTTTCTTATTTACTGAGCCCAAAAATACCAGTGCACCAGATAGTGGAAGTGGGTTTGGTGTACAGTAAGGCCCAGATTTATTTACATGGTTGAATGTTTACTATAAAGCTGCTGTTATACTTCAGTAGGTGTGAGCTGAAACAGCGCAAACTCAACTTCTACAGGCGGTCTTTTGCTTTTGCATGAATGTGACTAGATCATTATATACATGAACTACATTATAATTTAGTTAAGTTCTGTGACCTTCTGATTCAAGCAAAAATAATAAACCTAAAAGCTTATTTATTCACAATGATGTTATTTTCTATATTGTATAATGTTATGCTATTATGTACTGTTGGCACTAAGAACATATACTTAGTCCACAGAATAAGTGAATTTAGGCTTCTCAGCTGAGTGGAGTTGTGCAAAACTGAGCTTCCCGAAACCCTTTTTAAATACTTCTGTGTGATTGTTAGTGAACTTGTTACGGCTCTCAAAGGGTTAAAGCTGAGATTTCATTACAAGCTGAAAGTGTTTATAGTTCATATTATGCAGTCATCTAAATAGACTCTGCACTGCCTTTGCCAAATCACATGTCACATGAAGCAACAAGTGCTTCAGTATGTCTTATTGGTTTGATTAATAAACATGCCTTTCTAAGTTTTTAGTGAATTTGAATCTTGTTCTTTCAACTGGAAGTATGTGTGAGAGATACTTGCAAGAGTGAGAAAGAAAATGGGTATAAGAGAAAGTTCAAAAATAAAATATCATTCTGTGAATCCACCTGAGTTTCCAGGTTCAGCCTCAGCCAATGTAGAGTTAATTGACCTTCGCCCTAAAACAAGAACTTATGACACAGCAGTTTTAGTGTGATTAAAAAATCCCATGGCACTTTGCAGGAGCATTATAAAAGGAGTGTTTTAAAGGAGGAAATTGAGTTAGAGGTGTAGGGGAGAATTCTAGAGCTATGGGTCTAGGCAGTTGATGGTATGGCCACCCGTGGTAGAGTGATTCAAATCAGGGATGATCAAGTGGCCAAAATGATACAAGTGTAGCTATATGAACATACAAATTAGGGACAGAAGTAGGCCACTTCGCTCTTTGAGCCTGCTCTGCAATTCAGTAAGATTGTAACTATAACTCTACATTCCTGTCTACTCCAGATAACCTTTCACCCACTTGCTAATCATGAATCTATCTATCTTTGCCTTAAAAATATTCAAAGATCCTGCTTCCACCAACTTTTGAGAAAGAGGGTTCCAAAGAGACTCGCTCTTCTGAGAGGAAAATGTTTCTCCTCAGTTCCAACCAAATCGACTGTTTAGTTTTAAACAGTGGTCCCTAGAACTACATTCTGCAACAAGAGGGAAATGTTCTCTCCACATCAACTCTGTCAAGACACATTGGATCTTGTGTATTTCAATCGAATCACTTCTTACTTTCCTAAACTTCAGCAGAGGGTTGTGGAACTGGAGGAGGTTACAGAGATAGGGAAGTGAGAAACCACAGATGGATTTGAAAACAAGGATGAGAATTATAAAATCAAGATATTGCTTGACCAGGGGCCAGTCTAGCAATCACAGATGAGAGGGGAATGCTAGCACTACTTTTCCTGTGCTTTGAGATGTCGGCTTTAGTTATGCAAGTCTCCAGAGCATATAGGAAGACACTGTATCACTGCTGCCCTGTAATCTGTGACCTTGGTCACGTATTTTAGATCCTGGTTCTCAAATGCTCTTTTTTCAGTTGGTCAAAGGCTGAACTGACATATTAGGGCTGATGATGAATTTGTTATCTATGTCTGTTCATTGAGAAGAAACTCCAAATATGGAAGATGAGCCACGTTTTCAAGAATCTTGCCATTGTTAACTAGGCCAAGTATGCTGTGGGAGCTAATTCGAAGAGGATCGTAATTTTCTTACGGCAGGTATCTCAATGCACTGGCGAGGTAACATCTTTGCAAGACCCTCCAAATTCAGTGGCAAGAAAGATGATCTGATAGCACCATCTTCTCGCAAGCCAGCATACCCAGCATTGAAGCGCTAATCACTGAAAGCTAGCTCTAATGGGCGGAACATCACCTGAGGTGAGACTCCAGAAGAAATGATTCTATTTGCAATTTGGTCATGATGGGAGACTCTCAGAAGGACAGTGAAGATATTAAACACCCCCATTGACTCATAGCCCTTGGCTTGCGATTGAGTATAATGGAGAATGTATAGGATTTAATTTTGTTCCAGCTGCCATGCAGGCTGGTCCCCTCGTCTCATATCCTACCGTTTTCACAAGAGCTATTTTCAGACCTTTCCATTCTATGTTTCAGTTACTGGGACCATCAAAATTCATGACCTGATCCTCAGTTTGTTAAACTGGATTAATCAATAGGCACACTATCTAACCCATTGTTTATTTACTTCTATCAGATTACCTTTTAAGTCTACAATAGTCAAATACTGCTGGAGAGCAAAAGAGTTGCAGGCTGATCACCTTTTATCAGAACTGAGCCCATTGACTTGATTTTGCAGCTAGTGTTAAAGCAGCAGGGTTGGCCCCTCAGTGCGCTGAAAACTACTCACCTAGTCCAATAGCTGCAAGATTTTTAACTTCTGGCTGCAAATTGGCTTGTCATCAGGAGGAACAGCGAGTCCCTACACATAAGCACATGAGAACATAAGAACTAGGAGCAGGAGTAGGCCATCTGGCCCCTTGAGCCTGCTCCGCCATTCAATAGGATCATGGCTGATCTTTTCATGGATTCAGCTCAACTTACCCACCCGCTCACCATAACCCTTAATTCCTTTACCATTCAAAAATTGATCTATCCTTGCCTTAAAAACATACAATGTGATAGCTTCAACTGCTTCACTGGGCAGGGAATTCTACAGATTCACAATCCTTTGTGTGAAGAAGTTCCTCCTGCTAAATCTGCTCCCCCTTATTTTGAGGCCATGCCCCCAGCTCTAGTTTCACCCACCAGTGAAAACAACTTCCCTTCATAATCTTATATGTTTCTATAAGATCTCCCCTCATTCTTCTGAATTCCAACAAGTATAGCCCCAGTCTACTCAGTCTGTCCTCATAAGCCAACCGTCTAGGGACTTTGTAGGTGAGTGGCATGCACCCAGTCCCTGACAGTGACCTTAATGGATTATGCTATCAGTTCATGATAGTCCTCAAATGAGAGGCAAGTGAGTATTTTATAATACTTTTAAAAATCTCTTCTAGACACTGACATTCTATAGATTGTACTGGATAAGTCAGCCCCGCTTTGTGTGCTAAAATTCATGTTTAGGCCTATACTCAATTTATAAGTTGATCAGCCTTCCTCCTTTTCTGCAAAGAAATGCTATACTCATTAGGAGTTGGCCTCAATTTTTCACCTCAGAAATGCATGTTTTATTTGCCTTGTAACTCGATGCATGTGATTGAGCAGGCATTATGGGCAGCATCGTCAAGAAAATACGCCGGAGGTTAAGATAAGCTCATAAAGTGGACCAGTAGGTTCTCTGATACAATGGATAAAATACACAAAGCTGGTTTTGAGCTAAAAGTTGTAACGTTTGCTAACTTGTCTAACTGTGCTGCAGTGAGGGAATTCAGTGTTAGTGAGAAACTGATGTGAGAGTGGAAGGAGGAGGAATTTACCCTGAAGATGTCCAAGATCAAATGCGCCGTGAGAACAATGACCAGCCAAGGGCCTGATCTTGAGAAACATGCATTGAAATGAGTCCTCAAAAATTGTCAGAATGGTTACACCCAGCACTTAACTGGGCCAAATCAAA
Organism: Carcharhinus amblyrhynchos; assembly: GCF_965287045.1. Classification (NCBI taxonomy): domain Eukaryota; kingdom Metazoa; phylum Chordata; class Chondrichthyes; order Carcharhiniformes; family Carcharhinidae; genus Carcharhinus; species Carcharhinus amblyrhynchos. Next base: position 46,959,865 of record NC_137345.1, read on the forward strand.
CCCTGAACCCAGCAAAGGTTTTGGAACAACTGCTAGTTGGTGTAGCCACTTTTTTGAATTAAAATATGTAGTCTTGTTGCAGAAGACCAAGATCACTTGGAATCTACCAAAGACCTCTGCCAAAATGACCAGCTTCCAGCGATCTTCATCATACAGCAGCAAAAACATGGTTACCATTAAGTCGCATCAGTAAAATGGATTAAATGAATTTCGATATTCCCAGTAACTGAAATATGGAGTGGAAAGGTGTGAAAATAGTTCTTGTGAAAACAGTAGGATGTGAGAAAACAAGATGGGACTAGCCTGCATGGCAGCTGGAGCAAAATTAAAGCCTATACTAATTTTCAGATGTAAAACCATAATGAGGACAGGGGGTTTTATTATGCATCTCCATGACAGCAGTTGAATGGAGTGAAGTTGACGATTAATATGTGAAATAGCTGTGCTGTTGGCCTATGCAAAGGACGCAACTATTAGAATGGGGCGTATTCAGATACCTCGTAACTGTTGGGATCAAGAAGCATCTGTGAAGGAATAACACCCACGTTGCAGTTTTTCTACCTCCACCGTTCAAGGATCATGTTTGCACTGCTGAGTGGAATAGGTGGATGGTTTATGGAGAAAAAGATTTCACAAAGAGTGGAAATATGCACAGTACCTTGGTTAATGTTTTCTCTGATTTTATAATCCAAATTATGGGATATTATGAATGCACAAAATGCAATTAGATCATTCAAAAATTTCCAGTTCAGTGGATGACAAACAAGATGATTAATTGTGAAGGAATAATTCTGAGGCTGGAAGCACTGCATTTGATCGAGAGTGGGATCCAAACAATGTTGCCATATCCAAAATGACTCAATGAGTTCAGTGGACTTTTTGCATTGCCAAAGGCAATGAATCCAATGGTTTTTAAAATGTGTTGAGTGTGGTTAATTTAATTTGAATTGCTATTTCCATATTTCAAAAGGACAACCACCAACTCCAGCGGTTCACAATTTATACTCTGCACTTAAGTTGATCCCATTTTTGGGAGAATTTCTTGAGGCTTCAAAGGGTGACATATTTGCCACAATCTACGGTAATTAATAAATCGTTTAAAATTAAATGGGTAGGATTGGGCAAAAGACAAGCTAAGTAAAACTGACTTTTTGAAAAGTACCAATTTACATCCAGAAAAGTGTAAGACAGATGAGGGGAGGAATAAATGTCATACATAACTTAAGACTTCAGTACACTTGTCTTTGAAGTGGCTGGATGATGTGTTCAGGAGTAAATGATGTCAAGTTGTTGTAAAATTCATTTGCCTTTGGAGTTTGGGCCCACTTAATGTTTGGAATGATCTCTGAACAGATAGGGAAAGTGTGAAATTGTATCACCTCCCCCGCAAAAAAAAACATGCCCAAAGTGATATTTATTTTTCATGTCTGTTTGAAGAAAGCTCATCATGCCCAGGGAAGTCATATTACATTTCTGAAGGATCTTAATAGAGGGCCAAGCAATGTTGTGTTAATTAATGAAAGGTTTATATTTATAAATTACTGTTTTTTTTTGTTCTTGCATATCTTGTATTAATGCTAAACTATTCAAAATCACTTTATTAACCAGAACTATTTTACCATTACAACAGTAGGAAAATAGCCAGTTAGTACAAATGATATTCAGTGTCTTGCACTAAGCACCTGAAATTTACGTTGATTGGCTGTAACTCCTGCAAAAGACTTGCAATGGTACTTTGCTGGTAAAAGAGAATTGGCACTTGTTTCACTTTCTTTTATTTGATTACCTGAGAAGAGAGGAATTTTGTCACTCTCTCAATATCCAAATACACCAGTTGTTTTCTAGCTGCCTTGGTGGCTGCAGCTGGGCGCTTCCTCAGTAGGTCTGTGATACATCCAAACTGAGATCCTCCAATTCTGGCACAGTCTTGTTTATGGAGTGGACAGTCAGTCCTTGTCGGAAAATTTTACATTATTGCTTCCTGATCAGTCTGTGAGCGTGCAGTCAGACTCTGATTCCTGTAATGAGGTGCCATGTAACAAAAATTATACAAGTCTGTGCGCAGGGTGGAATAGACATGTTTCTTTCATAGCTTTAATGTTTAACATATTGCAGCAAGTATTAGAAAGCTAGTTTGTTATTTTGAAGGCATCTTACAACACTACATGTCAGGATTTTAGAATGTCAAATTTTTTAAAAGTCAGTTTAAGAAGTCTTAAGATGAGCCATGCAAAAAGCCATATACAATTAAAAATAAAATTGAACATTTAAAATGTCTGTCACTTACCTCTGAAAGAGCCCTCTTGCTGCTGGTGCCTTCCTGGAAATGTGGAGCTGCTGAACACAACAGACGAAACACCTTGAGGACATTGATAATAACTCTAAACAAACATCTGTAAAACCAGCATTACAGATTACTGACTAGAATGCAGGTCTTTACAACTAACCTCCTATTCAAGTCTTAAAGATCCGACAATGTGAGTGGAAAGAGCATTAGGCATTGGTTAAAGAGACGTGTGTTGTCTCCAGACAGTACAGTAAGTGAGGTTTTGCAAACCCAGTTAGCCCAACTTCACAAACTTTGAGTCCCTGCTGCTTTGAAAAGCAGCATACACATCAGCAGAGGCTGCTTGGTTCCAGTATTCATATGAACTTACAAATTAGGAGCAGAGGTAGACCATTTGGCCCTCGAGCCCATTTAATAAGATCATGGTTGTCTGTTTGTGTTTCAAATTCCACTTCCCATCGACCCCTGATAACCTTGATTCCCTCAGCTAACAAGAATCTATCTGTGCCTTAGGAAAAAAAGCTCCACATCTCTATCCTAAAAGGGTGATATCGAATTTTAAAACAGTGCCCCCCAGTTCTAGATTTTCCTAGGAGAGGAAACACTCTCTCCCCATACATCCTGTCAAGACCTCCTCAGGACCTTTGTATGTTTCAAACAAGTCACCTCTTACCCTTCTGGACTCCAGCTGATACAAGCCTAGCCTATCCAACCTGAGACAACCTGCACATTCCAGGATTAGCCTAGTAACCCTTCTGTGAACTGCTTCCAATGAATTTCCTTCCTTCCTTAAATAAGGAGACCAAATCTGCATGTACTATTTGAGATGTAGTTTCACCAATGTCCTGTATAACTGAAGCAAAACATGCTTACTTTTTCTTCAATTCCTCTTGTAATAAAGGATAGCATTCCATTGGCCTCCTTGATTACTTTGCTGTACCTGCAGCAGAACACCAAGGTCCCTCTATACCTCAGAATTCTGTAGTCATTCTCTGTTAAACTAATACTCTGTTTTTATTCTAACCAAAGTGAACAACATTTTCCCACATTGTACTGTGCACTCCACGTTATACTTGGTGCAGGCATGTGCATGTTGGCAGTTGCAGTGCTGTTGTGACACTCCACCAGTGAATGCCTCAGTGTTTACAGTTTGTAAAATCTGGCTTTCTCTTTCTTTCTTGACAGACACTGTCCAACCTGCTGAGTACTTCCAGTATTTTCTGTTTTTGTTTCACCTCTAAGTCTACACTGCTGCAAAGTAAATGGTGTGGAGATGCCAGCATTGGACTGGGGTAAACACAGTAAGAAGTCTCTCAACACCAGGTTAAAGTCCAACCAATTTATTTGATAGTAAACTGACAAGCTTTTGAGGTTTGCCCCTTCGTCAGGTGAATGGAGAGTTCTGGCCTCAGACAGAGCATATAACAATGCACATAGTTTACAGATTACTGATTAGAATGCGGTTCTTTACAACTAACCTGCTATTCAAGTCTTAAAGATACCGACAATGTGAGTGGAAAGAGCGTTAGGCATTGGTTAAAGAGATGTGTATTGTTTCCAGACAGTACAGTAAGTGAGGTTTTGCAAACCCAGGCAAGTCATGGGGGTTACAGATAGTGCGACATGAATCCAAGGAAATGGACCATTCTTCCAGCTTACCTTCAAAGAGTTTCCAAGCCTCTATCACCCATTATGTAGAGAAACCAAAACTGTGGACAACACTCCAGGTAAACTCTAACTGGAAACCTGTATTGTGAAATTGCCCTTACATTACCAATCTATTGTCAAAAACTTTTACTTAAAGCTAACGTGAAAGGTGAAATACTGTGTGTATATATTCTATATATGGCACATGATTAACACATAAAGATTGTATTCAGCGGTTAATTTGAAATTAAGTATATCTAGTAGAACAAAGAACAATATAGCGCAGGAACAGGTCCTTTGGCCCACCAAGCCTGCACCCATTCCCAATTCTTATTAGATCCAGTAACAATAATCCTCATTAGACCAGGTACAGAAAATATTTACCAGGATGTTGCCTGGAATGGGGGGTATTAGCTATGAGGAGAGATTGGAGAAACTTGGTTTGTTCTCACTGGAACGATGGAGGTTGAGGGGAGACCTGATAGAAGTCTACAAGATTATGAGAGACATGGACAGAGTGGAAAGTCAGAAGGTTTTTCCCAGGGTGGAAGAGTCAATCACTAGGGGGCATAGTTTTAAGGTGTGAGGGGCAAGGTTTAAAGGAGGTATTCGAGACAGGTTTTTTTTGCAGAGGCCGGTGGGTGCCTGGAACTCTCTGCCAGAGAAGATAGTGGAAGCAGATACAGTAATGACTTTTAAGGGGCATCAAGACAAATACATGAATAGGATAGGAATGGAGGGATATGGTCCCCGGAAGGGTAGGGGGTTTTAGTTCAGTTGGGCAACATGGTCAGTGCAGGCTTGGAGGCCCGAAGGACTTGTTCCTGTGTCATATATTTCTTTGCTGTTTGTAATACTTAGACAGCTCACATGCTGTTTCGGTTCAAGTAGACTTGTTTCAGTACTGACAACGACAACATACAGTTATGGATTTTTGCCACCATGAGTGGATATGATCCAACACTTTGTTGTTTGTATATGCTTGGATCTACTTACATAACAAATTATTTGTTTTCTTTCAGGGCTTCTTTTAATTTAATTTGCTGTTAATTCAAAAAATTCCTACTTTGTTTGAGGTTCTACGAATTTGTTGATCTGGGTGAAGACCCCTCAATTTGTCATGGTGATACAGTGGTTAGCACTGCTGTCTGACAGTGCCAGGAACCTGGGTTCGATTCCCAGCTTGGGTCACTGTCTGTGCGGAGTCTGCAAATTCTCCCTGTTTCTGCATGGGTTTCCTCCGGGTGCTCCGATTTCCTTTCACAGTCCAAAATACATGCTGGTTAGGTGAATTGGCCATGCTAAATTCTCCCTCAGTGCACCCGAACAGGTGCTGGAGTTGGCGACTAGGGGATTTTCACAATAACCTCATTATAGTGTTAATGTAAGCCCACTTGTGACAGTAATAAATAAACTTAATTTGTCACTGTCCAGATGGGACACCTCCAAATTGCTACAATCCTGGTGAGCAGGGTTGAATTGGCTCCCTGTCCTCATTGCAGAACAATGTGCAACAGTGAATATTCACACTTCTGACCGTACGAGGGGAGATAATTGGGACTAGGACACTACCCCAAGGAACTGCTGCAATTATGTCTTTTGGTTGCAACAAAATTAAGTCTAGAAAATATCCTTTTTCGTGGGTGCTGCTTTTTTTCCTAGCCCCAACAGTTATATTTTAAAAGATTCTAATTTAATCAAGCTTTCTTGAGTTAAAGACAGAGTAAGCTTATTAATTACCAAAGGCGAAGAAATGGTAAAACACATGCATATACATTCATAGAGACTACAGGGAGAATTGAGTTCAAAGTAAATAAATATAAAAAAAGGTATACGTAACAGTCCTTGATTTATGAGTAGATGATTAAGCATTGTGATTTAAGATTCCAGCAGTGTTGACTTCAGTAGGCAAATAATCAATTTCAAAATTCCAATAGAGTCGACTTCAGGTGAATAGTTAGTTTTACGATTCCAGGGTTCTGTAGTTTAGTGGAGAAACTTCTTTTCTGCTGCGTTCCTTGCTGACTTGGCTTACGTCCACAGACCAAGAGAGAGAGAGAAAATGATTTGACATGTACCTATGAAATGGCAGTTCCAGGGGTATTGCATGTTTGCTGGCCTTACTTCTGTGTCCATCTTCCAGCACTTGTTCTCTCAGAGCGCACTGACAACTTGAAGCAGCTTTTCAGTTGGCTTTTAACCCATTCTGTGTATTTCATGTGAGGAGCAAATCCACACAAATTCAACTGGGCATTACACAACTCTCATGATGAGATGGCCATTGCGTTCTGTTGCCTGTCCCAGAGATGCTTTTGGAAGTACCCTGCTTGGTAACCGAAAAAGCTTGGGTCTTTTTTAAAATCCAATATTTTCAGTTTTTTCCTTCATTATTATGACATATATGAAGACATATTAAATTGTTAATTAACAACAGCTAATATTAGTGAGGATCAGCAATGTGTCTTTCTTTTGAAGTCTTTTGTTCTAATTTCTCAGCTTGGCTACAAATAAATGGGTTTGACTCCTGGCTTGGGTCATTGTCAGTATGGAATCTGCACGTTCTCCCTGTGTCTGCATGGGTTTCCTCCCACAATCTGGGAAAAAAATGTGCTGGTTAGGTAGATTGGCCATGCTAATTTCTCCCTCTGTATACCAGGTACTGGAGTGTGGTGACTAGGTGATTTTCACAGTAACTTTATTGCAGTGTTAGTGTAAGCCTACTTGTGACTGACAAATAAATAAATGATGGGGTGCTGGAGCATGATGGGCACTCTTTGATGGTGTAGAAGATTTTTGTATGAAGTTTCAAATGTGTAATAGTTTAATCTTTGGCCATTGACGTACAGTAATTCTTCAGCTGCTAATTTGTTCTAGTATTCCATTACCATGGCAAAAACCTTTACTGTTTCTCATCCTCTTGCTGAACCCATTAATCACTCAAGGCCAACTGGCATAGACTTCAACTTGTCTGGTATATGATTGGCTTGACCATCGATACCTGAATTTAGCTGGAACATATCAAGTGCTTCTGGGTCTAATTCTTCTCTCCTCCCATTCTAGGTGATATGGTAAGTTGTTTCCTTTTTCCTGGGACATTGTTTTAAAAGTGCTATCCTCTGCCTTCCTCAGAAATACATTCTATTCTTGACCCCTTTGACCTTGCAACTGTTGCCCCATTTCCAGAATGTCTTTATTCTCCAAAGTTCTTGAATATGCTGTCATTTCCTTAATCTGTTACCAGTTCTCTTGGCAGTATTCCAGTCAGGTTGCCAAACTGCCACACAGCTAAACAGACTTAAGCAAAGTCATTATAGGTTTTTTTGTACATGACTGTGGTACAGTATGCTCTTTCATTTCCCCTTGATCTTTTCAGGTCTGTGACGCAGTCAACAACAACAGACAACTTGTATTTATATAGTGCCTGTAGGGCAGTAAAATGAGCAATTTCAAATGAACTTTATCTCTTAATGTGCCCAGCTGTCACTGGGGTAGATGACCAAAAGTTTAATCAGAGGTAAATTTTAATGTGCACCTTAGAGGTGGACCGTGAAGCAGATATTTAGGATGGAAATTCCAGAGCTTGGGGCCTCAGCTGCTAAAAATAGGCTGACTCGAGATGGAGCGATTAAATCTGGTGTTGCGCAAAAGGCCAAAATTGTTGGAGTGCAGATATCTTGGTGTATTGTGGGGCTGGGACAGTTTAGAGTTAGAGAAAATAGCACCTCTAACAATGGAGCTCTCCTTGAGTACGACACTGGAGCGTCAGCCTAGATTTTTGTTCTCAAGTGAGACTTGAACCTACAAGTGAGCTGAGCTACAGCTAACATTGACTAAGATTCTGTATTTTCAGAAACTGAGGGGACAGTTTCCTCTTTCAAATGATTGACTTCTGATTTTTCTTTCCAAAATTGTGTGTTAAATGCCAGGGTTTGTCCCAAGTAAAACAGGTGTTGTAAACATCTAATAATATTATTGCTTGAATTTGTTTCATATGTATCTTCAATCTTTTAATTGTTTTAAAATATACGTTCCTATCAGTTTTTGTGTAGAAAAAATTACATTCCAGCAGCAGGAAGTATGAAAGAAATTTTCATTTTGCTTTCAGCAATTATTTTGTTTGTGCCAATCAGACACCACGCCACTTTTTTTGTTAAATGGCTGACTACAAAGCTGCTAGTACAAAAATTCAGACATGCCAGTCACTGCACAACGAAAAACTATTTGTGATTGACAGATTATAACATGATGCAGGTATGAACAATTTAAGGGAACGTCTGTTATCTTTTAAAAATGTATATGACTTGTTTTCAGCTTTTCTAAGGCTTTTTTTTAAAGCTGGATATGGTGCAATGAATGTTGAGGCAATAGCAGCTGCTTCAAACTTCCTCTGTATGAGAGTGTGTGGAGAGAGTTGTGTCAGCATTTTTACAAAGTGGTGAGGTTACAGGAATGAATGAGCCTTTATCTTAATTAAAATGATACACAAGCATGTGAGTGGAGGTCAATTCACCACTATTATAAATACTGATAGAAAGGATAACACTATCACAGACTTATCCAATCTAAGAATTAAAGTGCAAATAATCCTTTCTCTTTTAAAAGATCACTTCATTGCCAAACTAAGTTCAAATGACTTTTGTTTGTTGCGGTGAAACATGTTCTAAAATTATATGTTTGTTTCTCATCAGGTATATGAATGTGTTTTATCGTGGTTTTAACCGGTTTGCATTTGGGCCAAAAGTTCACACGTCAAAGATATGACTCAAGAGTCAGATTGCTGAGGAAGTGGGTAGTAGGTCATGGAAAAGCTACAGGATGCGTCATCAGATTCTAAGGAGGAGGGGGATGATGGGGTGGATTCAAAGACTGCAGTATATGAAACCCTGGGACCAGATAGTGAAACAGCTTCCAGTAGCCAAAAAGGTAATGAACTAATAATATTAGTTTTTTAAAGTTATTGTAGCTGTTGTATCATTTATAAGTAATGCTCTAATTTTGAGAGTAATTAAGGGTAAGTAACATTTGATTGCAAAGTATCTGGATGCCTTGGGGGATACTTGTGTAGATAGGGCTGAATAATGTACAGTCTCTTTGTAACTAATATAGCATATTTGCTCTTTGATTCTGCTTCTCTTAGGACCTTAGAAAATACCGTATTCCTATTTATATTAATGTATCTCCCTGTACTAAAATAATAGAAGCACTTGATTTAATTGATCACTAATTTAATTATGCAAATAAATTTCCTACAATTCTGATGTGCGTTTTTTTTCTATTGGGATTGTACCAACAAAAAGTGTCTTGTGAGAGCCAACGTTTTTGAATAATAACAACAAAAGACTTCCATGAGGCACTGACTTAGCACTCCATTTCCACTTTTGGAATTTGGATTCAAAATTTGGCCTATCTTTAATTGGTTGTAAATTGCACGGGTCCTTAATAGCATTCAAGTGGACGTGTCAAATCCCTTTCGTAATACGTCAGTATTTTTCTCTCTTGTGTCATTAACATACCCAATTGGAAATGGACAAAAATAGTAGCAGGCAAGTAGTTCCATCAAGTCTCCATTTTAGCCAATTCTTACTATTGACTCAATTAACTGACTTCTTCCAAGATTGCCACGATACTTTGTGAAGAGGTAAATCAACCAGACATTGTGCTGTTGACTACTGGATAGCAGCCCCTGACTGGAATTCTGCATGTGTGGATGCTGGGCTCACCTCTCACTAGCAAAGCTAATATGAGAACAAAGGCTATTCGAATGATGTACTGTGAAAACTGTACTCTGGGAAGGAGATGTAATTGTTGCTGGGACAGAGTAGATAGCTACTCCACTAAATATAATTTTTATACTTTTTAATGGAAGGGAAAACAATGGCACTTCTGCTTGCTTTTAATCTTGAATCAAACCAAATAACTGCAAAGGCTGTGAAGCTATTATACAGTTAAGCTCCCGAAACAAGATGCATCAAGCTGGGATTATGTTAAATTTTTGACACTCAAATTAATGTTAAACACTAATAAAATGTTGTCATAATCCCAGGGGACCAGAGCTCTCCCTTTTGGTGGTGATGTAACCTGAGGGTCACCCCACCTCAGGTGAGGGACAAGGTTGAGAAAGCGGGACCTTCCTGGATAACCTTAGCCTCTGGATTTGAACCCATGCTGTTGGCATTGCTCCTCGTCAGAAAACAGCCATCCAGACATTTTGAATTTATGTGTAAATAGTCCCCTTCTACTTTGATTCAATCAATAAAAATTGCGTAGTATATAAGCTCTAGTCTTAAGTAAGATAAAACTACTGCTGGAAATTTGCATGAGAAGTAGTTATTAACTAAAATACAGATAAAGAAAAAGAGATACTTAAAGCTGAGCTTTCAAATCATTGTCTTTGAAATGTTGTTGCAAGCCCATTGCTATTTTCCAAAGTGAAGGTGTTAAAACTTGAGGTTTAGTTTAGCAGCTGCGATGGCTTCTGTAGTTGCGGAGTTTGCTTTTGCAAGTGGACTCTGAACAAGTCATGGGAGTAAGTGAAGGCTCCTGTTTTCACTTGTATGGTGCTGCAGCCTGTCGCCCTTGGTAGCCTTATTGAATCAGAAAGCTGCTTCTGGAAGCTTTCCTCATCCTCTTCCTGTTGAGAAGGAGTTTTTGTTTCAAAGTGTGTCTGTCATGTTGTTTAAGATGGTTTTCTGTTTCAGCAGCTTCTAGCCTTTTTATAGTATGAAACCCAAAGACAGCTGATCCTTGACTGAAAATTCATGCTTCCAGATTAGGTATTGGCCATTCAAGCAGCCTTCCTCTCACCTGGGGGTTCTTTTTTAGCTGTTCATTAAAGTCCTGATTATCTTCGTTCTGAAAGAAAATCGGCAAGTAGAAGGATCTCATTTACACTTATGGAACATTCATTGAATAATGTATTTTGTGAAACTTCTTGAGATAAGCCTTTTGACAAGCTTTTGGAACCGACACAAGAAGGTGCCAAGCCGTCTGTCCGTATGTCCCTTTGCTGAAGAGAGCTTTTAAATAAATGTGCTTTTCTAGCAGTTGTTCCTAAAAATTTATAATATCATAACCATACATTTGTGACTTCAATCTCTAATTTAGATCAGGGCATCTCCTACTCCTCTCAGCCTACACTTGCAGTGGTCTTTAGCTGAAAGCAGTTTGCTTCCCATTGTTACATATCATTAGAGAGTAAGATAATGAGAAAAGGGGAGAAAATGAAAATGTAAATAGGGCTTATGGATGTTGAACTGAATTATGTGAGATTTACTTGCGTATAACGTTCAAAAATGTTAAATTTTTTGTAACCAATTTATTTTTTTCTCAGATGTAATGGAAGCTGCAAGCCCATCAGTTTTGCAATCCAATCTTACGAATGAGGAGGCCACCACCTCTGGAGTGAATGTTGAATGTCGGATATGTGGAGACAAGGCTTCAGGCTTCCATTATGGTGTACATGCATGTGAGGGTTGTAAGGTACTGTTGCTATATTATGTACTCAAAATCTAACACGAGATTGTAGAAATGTTCCCTCATGTTTAATGACAGCACATATAAAGACTGAAACTTATTTGAATCCTCTTCTGCACTTTTGATGCTGCATCAATGTTCAAATTAGTTAAAATTCAAGATTCCTGTTTGTAATCTATGGTACTAGATGGCTTCAGGTAAAAATCAGTTAATTTAAAAGAATCGTTACATGGTGTGGATGCCACAGCATAAGCCAGAAACTGTCAAGAGGTACAACTTCAGATCAGACATGGCAACCTGCTGAATTTATGCATGTTACTTTGCTGCTCTCTGATATTTAATTATATGATATTTGCACTTTGAACACTTGAATCTACCTTTAATTCAAAAGTGCTTAATTCACATGATTGAAATTAAATTCTTAGCTGAATTTTTGAATTTGTTATCTACATCACTGAACTGTAATATTTTAAAGGATTTCACTTTAACACAAAAATTATCTGGAGGAAACACAATAGCTTGACCACAAGACGTGAAGATGTACAAAATTACTGAGTCAATGGCTCAAATTCACTTTTATTTGACTGCAACTCCTCGCTGCATATACTGTAAGTAGCAATAAATGATTTGGAGTCATATAAAAGAGGATAATTGAGACACAGATGAAATAAAGTTAATCTCCGATTGTCTATATTTTACAAAGCTCAGCTGCACTAGTGGTTAAGAGAGCTTCAATTGTCTTCACACTCTGGTGACAAAGAGGTAATAAAATCAGGGAAGACATGCATTGTTAATTCTTCAGTCCATACTGACAGGAAGTGCTCAGTAGATCAGGCCAGTATTGGATTAGTCTAGTCTAAAGAATAGCAGTCCCTTTTGGAGATGTTCACCCCAGCAAGGAGAGAATTATTCTTTGAACAAAAGAAGTCAATATAAAGAAAAGTAGTATTACAAGAATTGAGAGAGCTGTAAGAAGATAAATTATAAATAGCAGTAAGAGTGATCCAACAAACTTGTTTCCTAGCTTGGGAAGGTAGAAAACAATAATTTACACTAGACTAATTCCCCATGGTATATAAAAGCAAAATAGTACAAATGCTGGAAATCTGAAGTAAAATAGAAAATGCTGGAAATATTCAACAGGTCTGGCAGCACCTGTGGAGAGAGAAATGGAGTTAATGTTTCAGTTCGCTTAAAGCACTTGGAAAGATGCTTTATAAATGAAAAACTTTAGTCAGCCATGGCTGAATTGGTAGCACTCTCACCCCAGAGTCTCAAAGTGTTACATGTCATTATTCTAACACTTGAGCATTGGGCTGATATTCTAATGCAATATTGAGGGAGTTCTGCACTGAGAGGTGCAATATTTTGGGTTAGACATTAAATTTAGGCCATGTCTGTCCTCTCAGATGAACATTAAAGCTCACATGATACAATTTCAAAGAAGAGTAGGGGAGTTATATTAGTTCCTGGCCAAAATTTATTCCTCAACGTTACAAAAAAGATTATCCGGACGTTATCACAGTGCTGTTTGTTGGAATTTTCTGTGTGCAAATTCAGTTACAGCAGTGATTACAGCTGTTCATTGACTGAAAAGCACTTTGGGCCATCTAGTGCTCCTAAAAAGGTGTCACTAAACTGCAGGTCTCTTTTTTATTTTTCAAATATTATGTCCCAGTTCAAAAAAAAGGCAAGTTAAGTGTGGTAACCACTGGTCAATCAAACTATCTATCTACAATAAGAAGTCTTACAATACCAGATTAAAGTCCAACAGGTTTATTTGGTAACAAATGCCACTAGCTTTCAGAGCGTTTGCTGCTCCTTCGTCAGGTGAGTGGGAGATCTTTTCATCTTCTTAGAGATCGTCTCCACTTGGAGCCAGCAGTTTGTGGCGTCTGACGCTGATTGGGGACATGATGTGGATGTGCCAGCGTTGGACTGGGGTAAACACAGTAAAAAGTCTGACAACACCAGGTTTTAGTCCAACTGATTAGTCCAAACCTCTGTCCAAAGCCAGAACTCTCCATTCACCTGACGAAGAGGGAGTCCCCTCGAAAGCTTGTGAGTTTACTATCAAATAAATCGGTTGGACTAAAACCTGGTGTTGTCAGACTTTTTACGCTGATTGGGGAATCAGAAAGACAGGATACGGTCTCAGGATAAGGAGCCAATTCCACCCTATCAAGCCCTTTCAGAATCTTGTACATTTCAATGAGATTACGTCTCATTCTTTTGACTCAGCATAAAGGCTTAATTTTTTTTCAGTTTCTCAACATAGGACAGCTTCCTCATCCCAGAGACCTATTTAGTGAACCTTTATTGTACTGCCTTCATTGCAAGTGTATCCTTTCTTAAATATGGAGATCAAAAGTTTCACATAATACTCCAGATCTGGTCTCACTAAAACCCTGCACAATTATGAGGATGACTTTATCCCTGTACTACAATCCTCTTGCAATAAAGTTCAACATACTATTGCCTTCCTTGTTGTACCTGCATGTCAACTTTCTGCATTCCTTGTAGGGAGCACACCCAAGTCTCATTGAACATCAACACTTAGAAGTTTCCCACCTTTTAAGAAATACTCTGCTTTTCTATTCTTGTAACCAAAGTGAATAACTCCATGCTTCCCTACGTTATATTCCAACTGCCATTTTGTTGGCCCCTCACTTAATTTTTCTATATTTCTTTGCAGCCTTTCCGTGTTCTTCTGCAGGTTACCTTTCCCATCCAGCTTTTTATCACCAGCAAACTGAGACACATCACTCTGTCTCTCCATTTAAATCAGTAATATAGATTATTAAAAACGAAGGCCCCAGCACTGATCCTTGTGGCACTCAGTGCCTGCCAGTTTGAAACAGCCCATTCTCTCTTTCCTGTCTGTTAAACAATCCTTTATCCATGCTAATATATTACCCCCAACTTCATGACTCTATATCTTCCCTATTAACCCCTTGTGTGGCACCTCATCAAATATCTTTTGGAAATCCAGGTATAATGCATCTACTGGTTCCCCTCTAATCTACCCTGCTGGTTACACCCTTTAAAAAAAACTCTGGATTTCCATCCCACTATAGTTGGCAGAGCTCTCAACTACGCCTGTTCAACTTCCTGCACTTCTGCTCTAACCCCTTCACCTATTTTCCACCACAACCTCCCTTTTCAACTTACCAGTCTCCACGTTCAAAAGGACATCTTGTCCTCAATTTCTGCCACTTCCAGTGTGATATCACCACCAAAAATATCTTCACTTTCCCTTCCCTTTTAGCTATCCAAGGGATTTGTTTACTTTGCAATCCCACGTGTCTACTCCTCAAACACTCCCAACGCACCCACTCCTCCCAGTGGCACCTGCCTGTGCAAGTACAGGAGATGTAGCACCTGATCTTTTATCTCCACTCACTGCCAGAACTCCAGATACTCTTGGCTGAGCAACACGTTTCTTGTACTTTTTATTCACTGATGATGATGCAGACCCTCTGCACTGGAAAGACATGATGTAGATTGGATGAACACTTCGCGGAATGCCTCCTTTCAGTCCAATCTCGATCTTCCAGCCACTGGTCTTTTTAAATGTCTGTTCTATTTCCACTATTCCCTTCCTTTCCTCAGCCTCCTGTAGTGTTCCACTGAACCTCAAGCTTGAGGAACAGAACATTATCTTTCGGTTAGGCTCCGTACAGCCTTATGGACTCTATCTAGTTCAACAGTTTCAATTTTCTCTTAGCCATTGGTGAAAATACAGCATTTTTTGTTCATTACCATTTCCTTTTACAATGCATTATCACTGTTATTCCCCTGCATTCTACCATATTTACAGACTTTTCTGTTGTTAACTCTCAGCACTCTCTCTCCACCCCCCCGCCCCCCCACCCACCTCCTGACGTTCTTTACTTCTGTACTAAACTAAAATCTGTTAATATCTACATTTCAAGGAAAGGGAAATAGAGGGATACTGGAACTGAATGAGCACAAGGGCTCACTCAGGAGCACTGCCTAGTGAAGGAAAAGAGCCAATATGGACTAGCTAGGTTAAATAATCAGTTTCTTTGTAATTTCTTTGTAATTTTGTATTACCAATTTTCTTAATAATTTCTTCAGCAATTAGGATATGATAACACTGAAATCTTTTGCCCCCTGAGCATGTGCAGGGCTTCATTCTGCAAGAAAGTCTTGCAAGTCTAGACCTGTTCTAGTGCTCCTGTTTTCTTCTGTTACTACTGTTTTATTATCTTATTTGTGGATTCAAGTTACCACATCTTTGGCATCAAGGAAGAAACAAAAGAGATAAAAGAGAACTTTTTTTATTCAATGTGGCAACACGGGCTTGCATACAGTGAGTAGCTAGTTTCTTTGTGGATTTATTTGATGGAATTTTGAACTAACAGCCCCATGGCCATGTTCAGAGCGGTCGGAGAATTTAATGAGCGAAGTGAGGACTGGACCGAATATATGGAGAGGCTGCAGCACTCTTTAGCAAATGGAATAGTAGAAGCAATGAAGCAGCGCTCGATTCTCCTGAGTGTGTGTGCGGCAGGGAATTATAAATTGATGAGAAACCTAGCCTCATCGCAGAAGCTAGGGAGATTTAATTTGAAGACTTAGTCACTCTGGTACAGAATCACCACAATCTGAAGCCCTCAGTGACTGTTCAAAGATTCAAATCTCATAGCCATTTTCAAAAATTGGGTCAATCCGTAGCCAGCTATGGGCAGAATCACACCAGCTTTATGAACACTGATTTTGGAACAGTTTTAGGAGAGATATTCAGAGACAGGCTGGTCTGCGGCAGTAACGAGCATAGCATTCAGTGTCGGTTGTTGGGGGAAACCACACTTTTAAGATGGCTGTGAAATTTCTCAGGGCATGGAAATGGCTGCTAGCCGTGCCAGAGATATTCAGCAGGCTAATGCTGTATCCAGGCAGGAGCTCTGTACCAAATACAGAAAGAGCTTCCAGAAAAAAGGTTAAAATATTAGAGTGTTTTAGGTTTGGAGGCCCACACTGTGCTAACCATTGCAGGTTTATGGATGCCAATGCAGCAAAAAAGGACATTTAGCAAAGAAATGCAGGGGAAAGGCAAAAGCTGAACCAAAAAATTTAAAGAAACCACCTATGCACCACATGGAAAGCTTGGAGCTGGCAGAGGAGCATACTTATAACATGTTTCATGTTAATGAGGGGCAAGCAGAGCCCATTTTTGCTACAGTTGTACTCGGTGAGCAAATCAAGGTGGAGGTGAACACAAGGGCCTTCGCGTTTGTAATTAATAAGGAAACATGCAAGTCAACGTAGGATTCTAACCAAGTGCCAGCTTATTGTGTTCGAACTCCGACAGAGATTAGTGTTTGGACGGGCGTCGGAAAGATCATACCTTTGCCCTAATTTGCAAGAAGCCACACCACACCACCCATCTGGTCAAAGGGAAGGTGCTAAGTTTGCTAGAGTGTGACTGGCTTCCAAAATTCCATTGAACTAGAGCTAGATCACGCACGCAATGGTGACCAAGAATGTTGTTACGAAGTATCTTGATGTATTCGAGGGATGAATTGGGTACATTGCATGATACTACTGTAAGCTGCATGTAAATCCTCAGGCTGCTCCTCGCTTTTTCAAGCCCTGAAGTGCCTTGTGCCATGCGAGGGAAAGTGGAGGATGTTGTAATCATGTTTGTAGATGTACATTTGAAATGGTTGGAAGCACGTATCATGAGTAATGTTCTAGCTCCTGTGATAATGGAGAAGCTATGTTAAATTTTCACAACCCATGGGTTACTAGATACGCTCCTTTCAGATAACGGCACAATATTCGTAAGTGAGGTGTTTCAGGAATTCATGCAAAGGAATGATAAATTTGAAGGAGGGATTGAAGAGAATATAAGATACTATAAGAACAAATATCTCAAGATTTTTATTCCAGTATTTTATCATGCTACAATCCACTACAGGGCTCTCTCCTGCAGAATAGTCGTTAGGTAGAAGGCCAATGTCTCATCTGGATGTGTTTTGCCCAGATCTCAGAAAGAAAGTGAGCTGGAGACAAGGGAAGCAGAAGGAGGGACCTGCTTTCCATTCCAAAGAGAGGCAGTTCAAACCTGATGATCTGATCTACATGAGAAACTTTGACAGTCAGAGATGGTTACTGGGAATAATTTTAAACCAAAGTGGTTGGGTATCTTGGGTCACGAGACTGCAAAACGGAAGAGTTGTTCGCAGACATCAAGATTTTATTCGCTTGTGGTATAACCTGAGTCAGGAAAAGTTCAGAGTCAGCAACCATTGCAGATAACATAGCAGAAGTTAATGCTGTTGTGAACATTCACCAGAAGTGGTTCCTGTTTTGCCAGTTGATTTTGCGAGAGGAGGAGAGAGGAATGTTATGTAATATTCTCAATCTACCTCTTCTCTTCTGATTCCAGGCCCGCTGTTACACGATTCACCAAGGGTATTGAGTAGGTCAAAATGCAACTGCAAAGTTCCTACTGACTTTTGTACAGTAAAGACGTTACTTTAGTCATATATTTGGCCTGATGGGGGTTTGGAACTTAACGGGGACTAGTGTTAGTGTTCTTATAATCCTGTCTCCCTTCTGAGCATGTGCGAGCTTTGGGTAGGGCTTCTTTCTGCACGAGAGACCTGTTCTGCTGTTCCTATTTTCTTTTGTATACGACTGTCTTGTTGAATTTCTTTCTTTATTTATTTAAAGAAGATCCTTCTTTTAGCATTCAACTACCTTATTTGTGGACTCAGTTTACCACAAATTATAAAAAGCAGATTATTGAAATCAATTTTATGTTATTCATATTGCACTTGATGACAAAAAATCCATGTCAGGCTGCTGACTTCTATTTGATCTATTATTGCACTGATAGGAAAGAAATCTTCCTTTGAATTTACTTTCTAAAAATGTGCTTCCTACTGGTTTAGTTGGTAAGTGAGCTGTTTAAACTGAGCAGTACAAAATAGGAATGGTTTTATTTTGATTCAAGACTCTAGTCTGAATGAATTAACTAATCTTAGCCCGAATGGTGTTGGTGTTGCTGCAATTGATCGTTTCTGAGCTACCAAAATGAAAAATTAGCCAGGTTATCTATCACTCCTTGTTAAGAATGACTCCTGCTTGAAATCCTTGAATGGATGTCTAACTTGCTATCCACAATGAAATAGCCTCATGACTAGACGCTCACAAGTTGAATGGCCAGCTATGTTGTTATACTGCAGCCTGAGTCAGTGGGTTGAAGCTAATTGAAATTGGAGCCCAATGACCAAAACATCATGCACCTATTTGTTTCTTTATTCTCAATGTTCTGTTGTTTCTCCACTCCGCTGGGACACCAGCTGGTGATACAGCTAGAATTCTGTATTTGCTGCATGTACAGATTACCCCAGCTGTGATTAATTGAAATTCCAAATGCAGAAATTGGCTATTCCAGAAAGTTCTTTCTCTGGTTGATTTCCAATCCGTTAAAATTCAAATGTCCTTTCCGTGTTATTAACCTTGTACATTGTTCCAATGAAGATTAACTTGAGCTTCAACACATTATTTCATTTTTCTAGGTACACACAAATTTCTCAACAGTAACTGATTCGAACAGTTCTTCAATTATTTAAGATTTTAGCTTACCTGTTTTAATTTTACATCTGATACTCATGTTTTCCATTTCATTTCGGTGTACTTCTTTCGGCCTTAAGTTACCTGAGCTATTTACAACAAAAACAAGGTGGAAACTTGTAGCATATCAGTCGGAACAAAAATGCATTTGTTATGGTGCATGTTGATATTCAAATGGTTAAGTTAACATTTTATTGAGTATTGTGATCTCACTGGAAAGGAGCTCCACCCAAAATGGAACAAGAAATGAAAGAATTACATTAATTGAAACTTGTGCTTCAATAACTAGCATTCATGAGAAACATTCCAATTTTTAAAAAAAGGTTTACATATTAGTCACAAGTAAGGCTTACATTATTGCAGTGAAGTTAGTGAAATTCCCCTAGCCGCCACACACTGGTGTCTGTTCAGGTCAACGCACGTAACCAGCACGTCTTTCAGAACGTGGGAGGAAACCAGAGCACCTAGAGGAAACCCACGCAGACACGGGGAGAAAGTGCAAACTCCACACAGACAGTGAACCAAGCCAGGAATCGAACCCAGGTCCCTGCTAACCGCTGTGCCACGATGCTGCCTCCGAGGCATTTCCGCCTCAGCGAGCGCAGTTCCTTGCATGTAAATGATGAGAAGTTTTATTCAGACATAGTAATCTAAACTTCAGAACTTGCATTCATGTCTGTTTGCTAAACTTATGCTAAATATGTATGACGATGCAGACACAGGACCATACAAACAAAGATCAGGGTCATCACAATAAAAGTTGAGTTACTGTGAATAGTCTTGATTATTTTCAGAATGAGTTTTTTCAGTCCCGCTTTATGAAGTAACCTTTATTATTATATTCTACACAACCCCTCCATTCCAACACATGTCCTGTGATTCTTGCACTGGTGCAAATCCCTTCCTTGTCGTTATTGATGACAGAACCTTGAACAGTTTCATTTTCTACATTCTGAAATTCCTTCCCTTAACTTCTCTGTCCTTCCACTTCTTTTTCTCTCTCTCTCTCCCAATAAAATCTTCCTTAGAACCCATCTTTTCAGACAAACTCTGTTACTGAAGATAACAGAACCCCCCCCCCCCCCCCCCCCGGATCAGCATAATATCCATTTTGAACCTTGGGGGATGGTGATAGTGCAATATAAATGAAACTTCACACTACAGCAAAACAGTTTTCAGTGTAACTACTCAGTAAAATCAACAATATATATTTGAATAATGCAGTTTCATTAAAATAAATGTAGGTTTCCATGGCTTGTTACTGCTGTAAGAAGTCTCTCAACACCAGGTTAAAATCCAACAGGTTTATTTGGTAGCAAAAGCTGCTAGCTTTCGGAGCGCTGCTCCTTTGTCAGGTAAGTGGGAGTTCGGTTCACAAACAGGGCATATAAAGACACAAACTCAATTTTAGGGCATCCTGAAACCCATTGTACAAAGAACCCCCTGACACTATGGACTTACTTCAGAAACTCAGCACACGTGGAGCAGTTGAACCAGGAGCACTCCTTGTCCACATGAGCATCCCCCACAATGATGGCATTGCTGGAACAGCCTCAGTACTCAACACCGAAAACTGCCAGTCTCCAGATGCAATTTTACAACTCATCCGCTTCATCCTGGACCACAATGTCTTCACCTTCAACAACCAGTTCTTCATCCAGACACATGGAACAGCCATGGGAACCAAATTCGCACCTCAATATGCCAACATCTTCATGCATAGGTTCAAACAAGACCTCTTCACCGCACAGGACCTTTAACTGATACTAGATATATCAATGACATTTTCTTCCTTTGAACTCATGGTGAACAATCACTGAAACAACTATACGATGACATCAACAAATTCCACCCCACCATCACCATGGACTACTCTCAGAATCGGTTGCATTCTGCATCACATGTGCATCTCCATCAAGGATGGTCACCTCAGCACTTCGCTGTACCGCAAGCCCATGGATAACCTCACGATGCTCCACTTGTCCAGTTTCCACCCTAAACACTTTAAAGAAGCCATCCCCTACAGACAAGCCCTCCGTATATACAGGAGTTGCTTAGATGAGGAGGATCACAATAGACACCTCCAGACACTGAAAGATGCCGTCGTAAGAACAGGATATGGAGGTTAACTCATCGATTGACAGTTACGATGCGCCACAGCGAAAAACCGGACTAACCTCCTCAGAAGACAAACATGGGAGATGGCGGACAGAGTACCCTTCGTCATCCAGTACTTCCCCGGAGTGGAGAAGCTACAACATCTTCTCCAGAGTCTTCAACATGTCATTAATGGAGATGAACATCTCGCCAAGGCCATCCCCACACCCTCACTTCTTAACCTGCAGACAACTGCACAAGCTCAAACAGACCACTGTCCGCAGCAAACTACCCAGCCTTCAGGAGAACAGTGACCACGACACCTCATTACCCTGCCACAGCAAGCTCTGCAAGATGTGCCAGATCATCGACACGGATGCCATCATCTCAAATGAGAACACCATCCACCTGGTACACGGCACATACTCTTGCAACTTGGCCAACATTATCTACCTGATACGCTGCAGGAAAGGATGTCCTGAGGCATGGTACATTGGGGAGACCATGCAGACGCTACGACAATGGATGAATGAACACTGCTTGACAATCACCAGGCAAGAGTGTTCTCTTCCTGTTGGGGAACACTTCAGCGGTCATGGGCATTCGGCCTTTGATCTTCGGGTAAGTGTTCTCCAAGGCAGCCCACACGACAACGCAGAGTCGCTGAACAGAGACTGATAGCCAAGTTCCGCACACATGAGCCTCAACCAGGATCTTGGGTTCATGTCACGCTATCTGTAACCCCCATGACTTGCCTGGGCTTGGAAAATCTCACTAACTGTCCCAGTTGGAGACAATACACATCTCTTTAACCTGTGCTTAACCCTCTCTCCACTCACATTGTCTGTACCTTTTAAGACTTGATTACCTATAAAGACTCGCATTCCAACCATTATGTTATAAGTAGAGTTTGTGTCTTTATACGCCCTGTTTGTGAACAGAACTCCTACTTACCTGATGAAGGACTTTAACCTGGTGTTCTGAGACTTCTTACTGTGTTTACCCCAATCCAACGCTGAGATGTCCACGTCATTGCTGCACAGGTTAATAAACTCTTTAACCATTACCCTTGATATGGCCTGGAATCATCCACTCCCTCTTCCTAGCCGAAAAGGAATGTTACTTGTAGTTGACGTAAAATATTTTAAATGCTGGTCCAGCCAGCGATGCCAATATCCTATGAATGAATTTTAAAAATCCTTTGGCAGATAGAATAGGATGGAGGAGGATCCTATTTCTTACCCACCTTTGAAAAACAAAAGGCTTTGCGTATCAAGCTAGGAAGCCTTATTAAACATTTATCTAGAGTTCAAGACAATTTGAAGCTAGGTCCTGCTAATGGAAAGAACTTGGATACCCTTTAGCATGACTTCAGAGTTTGGACTGGGGCAGCAGCAAGATTGGCCCAGTGGGGATTTGGATCAGATAGGTAGTGGTAACAAGAGGGGTAGTATAGAGTAAGCTTTTCAGTGGGTCACAGGTAAATGACTACAGATAGGAGCTAGAAGGGCTCGCTCAAATGCAAGTTGAGATAGTGGCCAGAATTTTCCATGCAACCCGCCAGGTGTTCCACAGCAGTGAAGGCTGTCCGTCATTGGCCAATGGTGGGATTTTCCTGTCCTGCCATTGTTAACGAGGTTTCCTGTTGAATGCATCCCTCACCACCAGGAAACCTGCAGCGGTATTGCACAGTCAACGGGAATGAAAGATCCCGCTGGTGTAAATGGCCGGAAAATTCCAGCCAGAGTACAATGGGAAAGTTAGTTGAAATCATCATGACAGTGCCAGGGCGTGCATGCATGCCTTCAATATATGCAGAGCATTTTAAATTAATCTGTGTTTGCTCTCTAAAATTTCAAAATGACTGATCTGGCTTGCTCTACAGGTGATAATGGAAAACACAAATAATTGTAAATAACTCAACAACTTGATAAGACAAGGAGTGAAATGTTGTCGGGGCTAGCGTATTATCAGAAATTTGCGTTTATTTATCAATGAGCCACGTACTCTGGTTTGAAATGCTATTTCTGTCTCTCTGCACAGCTTAAATCTAAACTAACATTTTGGTTTCCAGGGTTTCTTCCGAAGAACAATTCGCATGAAGCTGAAGTATGAGAAATGTGATCGTAACTGTAAGATCCAGAAAAAGAACAGGAATAAGTGCCAGTATTGTCGCTTCCAGAAGTGCCTGGCATTAGGAATGTCACATAATGGTCAGTAAGTGTTGCCAAAATGAGCAAATGAAATTTTAAGACATGATAAGTTGACAAGCTAAACAGCTTTCCATATAGAGAATTGTGTAATTTTATAA
The DNA here is from genome assembly GCF_965287045.1 of Carcharhinus amblyrhynchos. Lineage (NCBI taxonomy): Eukaryota > Metazoa > Chordata > Chondrichthyes > Carcharhiniformes > Carcharhinidae > Carcharhinus > Carcharhinus amblyrhynchos. The sequence goes on from NC_137345.1 coordinate 46,983,291, forward strand.
GCTGTTTGTATTTACATCTTATTTTGTATAAGTTGTGCTTTACAAGAATGTGATGTGGTAGAAATAGTCTAAAAATCAGAGTTGGTTGATAATTTGCCACAACTTTATTTTTCATGTGCTTCAATTGTTCACCTTTGTTGTTGATTCCGTTTTGAATTAGACCAGTCTTCAAAATAATTGTACACGTTATGTTGTACTTGCTAGGATAGCGCCAGGTTTAGCCTCGATCTCCGCTTGGCTGATCTGACAGATTTGCAATAAGAATTGGTTTCACTAAATTGTTTTTTTACCCAGGCTATGGAGGGAGTATAATCAGCCAACCTTCCTCATCCTGATTACTATCAGAATGGGAAAGGAAAGAAAAGCAAATAAAAATCCAACAAGGCATGCCTGGCTTTTAAACAAAAAACCCATGAATCTTTTGGGGAGGCACAACCTGGAGTTAACTGTGAATTTTCAAACATTGCCCTCATCTTTGAGTAACATTTCGAGCAAGGCCATGCCTGCCTGTTCAGAACTGAGACCCTGCAGCCACAGCATTTTTTTTTAATGAAAAAGAGCAGGGAGCTACCCAGGTGTGCTAGCCACCATTCACCCACAGTAAGTGCCACCATAAACATTATAACTGTCCATTCACCTCATTGCTGTTTTGCAAACTTTCTGCATGTAACTTGGAGACCTGTTTTTCCTACAAAAGCCAGATGTGAAAGGTGCCCTGTAAATCTGCCAGCCTTTGTATGTTTTATCATGTCCTCAAAGCCCATCAGTTCATATTCCATCTTTGTAATATATCCATGGCTATTGTTTTCTATCGTTCTTGATTATCCTTTGTTATTTCTGGAATTGATGGGACAATAGCCATGAAGGACAGTATGATTGCTGGTCCTTGCATTTTAGAAGGTTAAAGTGAAAAGGGTTACTGTTTTACAATTGTTACCAGAGGGGAGAACTGCCTGTTTTCAATTTATGCTAACGACCTTGTGTTGAAATCTTCTACGGTAGTACATACTGCAACAATTGATACTTGTGTAAAACAGACCCACTATTCGCAGACCTGCCTAATAATAAATAATTTAAATTTAAGCCAATTTTATGCTTAACCTAAATGAACTGAATTATTTGCCAAGTCTAATTTTGTTTTTCTCTGATAACAGCCATCCGATTTGGCCGAATGCCTGAAGCAGAGAAGAAAAAGCTAGTTGCAGGACTTCTAGCTAGTGAAACAACAGTTCAAAACCCACTAATAGCTGATCTGAAATCACTGGCAAAACACATTTACGATGCATATCTAAAGAACTTCAATATGACTAAGAAAAAAGCACGAGATATCCTAAGTGGAAAGGCGACCAAGGATCCTGTAAGTAAAGGGAGAAGAGCCTTGTTGTTCTGAGGCTGAATTTTGTGATCAGCACAGGTACTGCCATAACATTACTATACCTTGGTTTTCCCAACATTGGCTACACTTGTAAGAAATGAGAACAGAACATTGCTATTATATGGTTCACTTCACATTCACTTCTCATCCCTAAGAACTTCATAGACAATGAAGCATGGCAAGAACAGATTCAATTTATCCAGTGCCTTTAAAATTGCAAGATATCCTCTAGGTACTAATCAGACAAAAGTGCTGTGCCAAAGAAGGCTGCATTGTAAGGAGTGGCCAAAAGCATGGCTAAAGTGGTGGCTTCTAAAGTGAATCTTAGAGTGAGGCAGAGAGGTTATAGGAAAAAAATTCCAGAGCATAAGATCTCTTTGATTACCAAAAGGTGCAAGCCAGAGTCCTTGGGGTGGAGGGGAATGGTGGGTTTGTAGGATAGAGAAAGGTGTTCTAAAGATGTGCTTGGTTAGGTGCATTGGTCATTCTAAATTCTCCCTCAGTGTACCTGAACTGGCATTGTATGACTGCTACGGGATTTTCACAATAACTTCATTGCAGTGGTAATGTAAGCCTAATGTGACTAATAAACAAATTTTAATTTTTAACCCTAGTGAGAATTTTGAATTGGGTTTCCCCAATTCAGATCGCTGAGGGCGGGGATGACTGATGAATGGAATATGAGCAAGCAGGGTTTTGGGTTAACTGAATTTTGTGTAGGATGAGAATCAGACTGGGGAAGGAGAGGGATGAACGAGGAAAGAGGCAGAACTGATAGATTGAATGCTAATGATGACAAAGTGCAGGAGCTGCAGGTGTTGAGGTAACAAAGCAGTTGGTAATGGAGATAAGAGACTGGTACTTTGAAGAACAGAGTCTGCTAAAATGAATTGAAATTCATCTTTGAGAAATTGGAGGTGCCTTTTTTCCATAAATCAGCTGATCTTTGCTGAGAACAATGATCTCTTCTAGTTTATTAATGGAAAAGCTGTTGTGTTTCAAAGTTAACATCATATGCAAATATCCTGAGGCACAGCATCTGCACAATTTTAGTTCCCTATTTCACTTAATACATGTAATTCATAAGCAATAGAAGCAGAGGGTATTCACTCCGTAGAGTCTGCCCCAACATACAAAAGATCATGGTTGGTTTGTTTCTGGCCTGTACTCCACTTTCCTGCCTGTTCCCGTAACGCTCAACTCCCTTCTTGATCAAAAGTCTGTCTAACTCAGCCTTGAATATCTTCAGTGACCCAGCTTCCACTGCTCCCTTTCTTCCAAAAAATTCTGAAAAAAGGAATTCCTCCTAATCTCTGACTTAAATGAGAGACCCTTTTTTTTAAAAAAACTGAAAACAGTATGAAATATTCTAAGTGAAAAGGCTAACAAGGACCCTTAGCTCTAGATTCCTGCGTGAGAGAAACATCTTCCCTGTCAAACCCACTCTCAATCTTATTTGGTTCAATAAGATCACCAAACTTGAATAAGTATAAGTCAACCTGTTCGATCTTTCCTCATGAGATAACGCATTCTTCCCAGGAATCAGCCTAATGAACTTTCTCTGAATTACTTCCAAAGGAAGTTCTTCCCTTCTGAAGTACCCTGAAGTCTCTCTCCACTTAAATAAAAATCTACTTTTTTATTCTTCCTGCCAAAGTGGACAGCTACATAGATTCTTTGTATCTTTCTAACTTGTTTTCTTACCCAACTTTGTATCATCAGGAAATTTGGATGCAATACAGTTGGTCCTTTTAGCCAAGTCATTAATATAGATTGTAAATAGTTAAGGCCAAGACTGATCCCTGTGGCATTCCGCAGGTTACAGTTTGCCAACCTGAAAGTTATCCATTTATCCTGGCCCTTTCTTTCCTGTTAGTTAGCTAATCGTCTATCCATTGTAATATAATAAGAACATAAGAAATAGGAGCAGGAGTAGGCCATCTAGCCCTTCGAGCCTGCCCCGCCATTCAATAAGATCATGGCTGATCTGTCGCTGCTCAGTTCCACTTTCCCGCCCTCTCCCCATAACCCTTAATCCCCTCTCCTATCAAAAACCCATCAACCCGCGTCTTAAAAATATTTAGCGAGGCAGCCTCCACCACTTCAACGGGCAGAGAATTCCAGAGATTCACCACCCTTTGAGTGAAGAAGTTCCTCCTCAACTCCGTTCTAAACCGCCCCCCTTTTATCTTGAATATACCACTCTGAACACCATGAGCTCCTACCTTGTGGAATAGCTGGTTACACGGCTATTTATAAAATTTGGAAATCCAAATTCGGAAATCTATTTGTTCCCTTTATCCACCCTGCTTGTTGCGTTCTGCAAGAACTAATGAATCTGTCAAACACTAATGCCCTTTCACAACACCATGTTGACTCTGCCTGACTGATTTTCCAAATGAACTGCTAGCGACTTCAGAACAGATTCTTGTATTTTCCCACTACTGCTTCTTTATCATACCTTTTAACTTGTTTTCCCATTGTTTTAACCAACTCCGTCTAATGCTTGTAATTGCTTTCAAGTTTAAGAAATTAATTCCAGATCCACATTTCTCAACCTCAAACTGAATGTGAAATTCTATCATGTTATGATCACTCTTACCTAGCTGTTGCTGTTTGTAGCTACTCTTGTCATGAGTCCTGCTGACATGATATGTCATGCTCATCTATTATATGCCATCGTCTCACATACTCTGCATTCGTCTGCAACACTTTGTGACTGTTCATCTAGAGGTACTTTTATTATGAGGTAATTAATTAAGCTGGCCTCATTGTAAAGTTCCCTTGTTGGTTAGAACATAGAAACTATCCAGGATACACTCTCTGAACTCATCCCCCAGGCTACTTTTGTCAATTTGGTTCATTTAATCTACATGGACATTAAAATCTCCCATGATTATTGCAGTACCTTTCTTGCAAGTTCCCATTATTACTCTGTCTTGCAGTGCATCAATTGTCAAGAGGCCTACAAACCATTCCCACCAGTGCTTTTAGGGAGTTGGAATGCTTGATATTGGGATTGGACATAATTCGGCACAACATTGAGGGCCGAAGGGCCTGTATTGTGCTGTAATGTTCTATTTCTATGTTCTATGTTCTCTTACCTCCACCCAAACTGATTCTTTTTGGTCCTCCGAAGCAAGATCATTTCTCACTACTGGACTAATCTCTTCTTTAATAACAGAGTCCCCCACCTCCCTTCCCTTCCTTTTTTTTAAAATATCAAATACTGTTAAATACTCTGGTCGTAGCCATGGAATCTTTGCAAGCATGTCTCTGTAATGACTATCATACTCACTTATTTTTCTTTGTATTATCAATTCATCTATTTTGTTATGAATGCTGCATTCTTTCAGATGAAGAGCCTTTAATTCTGCTTTTTACTGTGTTTTTCCTACTCTAGTGCAATCTTATGTTTATATACAGTCCCTTCTAGTTACACTCTGATTATTATTACCCACATCACTAACTTGCATTACTGCTTTGACCTTTTCAGTGTTCCAAATCTCCCCTCACATAAATCCTTTCCCATCACTATTAACTTCAATGCCTCTCTACAGCTTTTGTTGTAGGGTTCATTAGTATGTTGGTCCCAGCATGGTTCAGGTGAAGATCGCCCCAACTGGTGCTAGTGCTGATGAATAAATATTGATGTCTTGAGGAGTGTACATACTACAGAGAAGAAGGCGCTGGAATTCTTAAAGCGCATCAAGGTAGATAAATCTGCGGGACCTGATGAGGTATATCCCAGGACGTAGTGGGAGGCTAGGGACGAAATTGCGGTTCCCCTAGTCGAGATATTTGAATCATCGATAGTCACAGGTGAGGTGACTGAAGATTGGAGAGTGGCAAATGTTGTGCCTTTGTTTAAAAAGGGCTGCAGGGAAAAGCCTGGGAACTACAGGCTGGTGAGCCTCACATCTATGGTGGGTAAATTATTGGAAGATATTTTGAGAGACAGGATCTACAGGCATTTAGAGATGCAAGACTGATTAGGGACAGTCAACATGGCTTTGTAAGTGGAAAATCTCAAAAAAGACAGTAGGACTAGGGGGCACAGCCTCAAGATAAAGGGGAGGCGGTTTAGAACGGAGTTGAGGAGGAACTTCTTCACTCAAAGGGTGGTGAATCTCTGGAATTCTCTGCCCGTTGAAGTGGTGGAGGCTGCCTCGCTAAATATTTTTAAGAAGCGGGTTGATGGGTTTTTGATAAGAGAGGGGATTAAGGGTTATGGGGAGAGGGCGGGAAAGTGGAACTGAGCCACAACAGATCAGCCATGATCTTATTGAATGGCGGGGCAGGCTCGAAGGGCTAGATGGCCTACTCCTGCTCCTATTTCTTATGTTCTTATGTTCTTAAATCAAGTCTCACAAATTTAATTGAGTTTTTTGAAGGGGTAACCAAGAAGGTAGATGAGGGTGGTGCAGTTGATGTTGTCTACATGGACTTTAGCAAGGCCTTTGATGAGGTACCACATCGTAGGTTGTTACATAAAATTAAATCTCACGGGATCCAGGGTGAGGTATCCAAATGGATACAAAATTGGCTTCTTGACAGAATATGAAAATGCCGGCATTGGAGGCATTTTCAAAAGGCGTTTGATAAGGTGCCGCACAAAAGGTTGCTTCAGAAGGTTAGGGGGCATGGAGTTGGGGGTAAGGTGTTAGCGTGGATAGAGGATTGGTTGTCTATTAGGAGGCAGAGAGTTGGTATCAGTGAGTGCTATTCTGATTGGCGGTTGGTGACTAGTGGAGTGCCGCAGGGATCGGTGCTGGGGCCTCAGCTATTTACCATTTATATAGATGATCTGGAGGAGGGGGCTGAGTGTAGAGTAACGAAATTTGCTGATGACACAAAGATGAGTGGAAAAGCAAATTGTGCGGAGGATGTGGAAAGTCTGCAGAGGGATCTGGATAGGCTGAGCGAGTGGGCGAGGACCTGGCAGATGGAGTACAATGTTAGCAAGTGTGAGGTTATCCACTTTGGCAGAAATAATAGTAGGAGGAATTACTATTTAAAGGGCGAAAAGCTGCAACATGCTACAGTGCAGAGGGACCTGGGGGTCCTTGTGCATGAGTCACAAAAACCCAGTCTGCAGGTGCAGCAGGTGATCAAGAAGGCGAATGGGATGCTGGCCTTTATAGCGAGGGGGATAGAATATAAAAGCAGGGAGGCCTTGCTGCAACTGTATAGGGCACTGGTGAGGCCGCAGCTGGAGTACTGTGTGCAGTTTTGGTCGCCGCACTTGCGCAAGGATATTTTGGCCTTGGAGGGAGTGCAGAGGAGGTTCACTAGGCTGATACCGGAGATGAGGGGGTTAGATTATGAAGAGAGACTGAATAGACTGGGTCTGTACTCGTTGGAGTTTAGAAGGATGAGGGGGGACCTTGTAGAGACGCACAAGATAATGAAAGGGGTGGATAGGGTAGAGGTAGAGAGATTCTTCCTGCTTAGAAAGGATAGCAGGACTAGAGGGGCACAGCCTCAAGATAAAGGGGGGGCAGTTTAGAACGGAGTTGAGGAGGAACTTCTTCACTCAAAGGGTGGTGAATCTCTGAAATTCTCTGCCCGTTGAAGTGGTGGAGGCTACCTCGCTAAATATATTTAAGTCACAGGTAGATAGGTTTTTGACAGACAAGGGAATTAAGGGTTATGGGGAGAAAGCGGGAAAGTGGAACTGATCCACTTCAGATCAGCCGTGATCTTATTGAATGGCGGGACAGGCTCGAAGGGCTCGATGGCCTACTCCTGCTCCTATTTCTTATGTTCTTATCACTGAGGTAAACACAGTAAAAAGTCTCACAACACCAGGTTAAAGTCCAACAGGTTTATTTGGTAGTAAACGCCACTAGCTTTCGGAACGCTGTTCCTTCGTCAGGTGAGTGGAGAGTTCTGATCGCAAACAGGGCGTATAAAGGCACACACAGTTTACAGAATACTGATTAAAATGTGAGGTTTTGCAGCTAATCTGCTATTCAAGTCTTAAAGGTGCAGATAATGTGAATGGAGATAGCATTAAGCATAGGTTAAAGACGTGTATTGTCTCCAGACTGGACAGTAAGTGAGATGTTGCAAGACCAGGCAAGTCAGGATAGTGTGACATGAACCCAGGATCCCGGTTGAGGCTGTCTTCAGGTATGCGGACAGAAGCCAGAGGGTGGTTGTAGAGAGTTGTTGTTCAAACTGGAGGCCTGTGATTAGCAGTGTGCCTCAGGGATCAGTGCTGGCCCACTGTTATTTGTCATTTATGTTAATAATTTGGATGAGAATATAGGAGGCATGATTAGTAAGTTTGCAGATGATGATTGATGGCATGGTGGACAGTGAGGAAGGTTATCCCCAGTTGCAGCGGGATCTTGATGAGTTGGGCCAGTGGGCTGACGAATGACAGATGGAGTTTAATTTAGACAAATGCGAGATAATGCATTTTGGTAGTTTGAACCAGGGCAGGACTTAGTTAATGGTAGGGCATTGGGGAGAATTACAGAACAGAGAGATCTAGGGGTATATGTTCATAGCTCCTTGAAAGTGGAGTCACAGGTGGACGGAGTGGTGAAAAAGGTGTTTGGCATGCTTGGTTTCATCAGTTAGGACATTGAATACAGGAGTTGGGATGTCTTGTTAAAGTTGTACAAGACATTGATAAGGCCACACATGGAATACTGTATACAGTTCTGGTCACCCTATTATTAGAAAGGATATTATTAAACTAGAAAGAGTGCAGAAAAGATTTACTAGGATGCTACTGGGACTTGATGGATTGAGTTATAAGGAAAGGCTGGATAGACTGGAACTTTTTTCTTCGGAGCGTAGGATGCTGAAGGGTGACCTTATAGAGGTCTATAAAATAATGAGGGGCATAGACAAGGTAGATAGTCAATATCTTTTCCCAAAGGTAGGGGAGTCTAAAACTAGAGGGCATAGGTTTTTGGAGAGAGGGGAGAGATACAAAAGTGTCCAGAGGGGTAATTTTTTCACACAGAGGGTGGTGAATGTCTGGAACAAGCTGCCAGGGGTAGTAGTAGAGGCAGGTACAATTTTATCTTTTAAAAAGCATTTAGATAGTTACATGGGTACAACGGGTATAGAGGGATATGGGCCAAATGGGGCAATTGGGATTAGTTTAGGAGGTTTAAAAAAAAAGGGCAGCATGAACAAGTTGGGTCGAAGGGCCTGTTTCCATGCTGTAAACCTCTATGACTCTAATTGAAACCCATTTCTGTCACATCATTCTTTGAGCATCACAGTCAATTTCTGATCGTATTTTCCCTAAGCCAATTTGTACATGGCTCAGGTAATAATCAAGAATTTAATAATATTTGTGGCTCTGCTTTTTAGTTTAGTCCCTAGCTGTCACTCGACATCACGTTTTTAAAAAAAGTCTGATCGTTGTCTGTGGGATCTTGCTGTGCACAAATTGGCTGCTGCAATTCCCATCTCACAATTACATATTGAAAATAATTGGGTGGAAGGTGCTTTGGGACCGCTGAGGCAGTGAAAGGTGCAGTGTAAAAGCTTCTTTCTTGGCCCAGCTACGTAATTGGTACCCATATGGACCATGGAAACTGGATCCTTGTCCTCCCATTCCAAGTTCCTCATCAGCCATGAGGAACTCTGGAACCATAATTACATCATAACACAGCAATTCCAGGACCACACCCAGACTGCATGCTCTCAGGCTGGCAGAGAAACCCATACAAGGCAGCTGTATAAACAGAGGAGTGAAATTCTCCAAAACGGAAAGGAAGAATGCTAAGTGTAGACCTAGCCCACACTGTACATACCCACTGGGAGGAAGTTAGGCTTGCACTGTAACAAGTTTACACAGGTAATTTCCATTAATATGTGGATGTAGGAATTTGTGATGGAAAAAGTATGTGCAGATGTAAGATTTACAATATATAGATATTACATTTACAAAGAAATAGAGGGGCACATTTATAATCGAAAGTACTCTCCCTGGACTTTGCTTTCACATTAAAGGAAGCACACGCTTCGTTTGAAGTTCAGTGGCTGACCCAAAAAAGAAGAGTGCAGGAAAAGTCAAGCTGCAACTTTCTATGTGATACGAGTTGCCATATAATGCCCTCTGTGACTTTTTCAATCAGTCCAATGCAAAATTGAAATACAGCAGGAAAGATGCTTAAATTGTTGTTTCTTGTGTTCTAGAAACTTAATTTTAATTCAGAATCAAAGTAGGGTGAGAGTTCAATAGTCAGTAGTCCCAACTCAGTACGAAGTTAGGTCTCTAATAACGCATAATTCATACTGAGGTGTAGCGCCATATTTGTATGGAAATGTAATTAGGCTTGGTATTAAATATTAGTACTTGTCACAGAAGTATAAATGAGTGCATCAGTTGAAATTAGAAGCACTCCTCACAAACAGGAGTGGTGAATTATTTGCAGTTCGTTCACTGCAGGTTACCTGGTCCGAAGACTGGACTGGCGCTAAACACTTGTGCTTCATAAATGCATCGCCTCTTACTTCTGTCCCATTCCAAATTAATATAAAAACAATTTGGATTAGGAAAGTCTGATTATAGATTTTGTTATTAATCAGAAAGGGAGAATTTTCTGCTGCTGTAGCAGAATAACGATGTGCAAGTTTTTCCACAATCAAGCATCTGAGTTGAGGGAAAATAGACTTGATTACATTTATATTCCACTCTATCTAAGTCTTTCGGGAAAGTCTCAGTGCTTTATGTGCACTAAATTACTTTATAATGCATGAGCTATGTCCAAGTAAGCAAATAGTACTGCCATTTTGTGTTCAGTCAAAGCTCCAAAAGCAGCATTGGGATGAAGCATACATAAATGCGTTTTGGTGGCGTTGGTCAAGACATTGAGAGACTTTCTAACTTATCTTCAAAAAATGCCAGGGTTTTCAACATCCATCTGAAAAGTAAAGCACAGCCCTTCAGCCTCACTGTAACGTTGGAGTATCAGCCTGAATTATGTGCTGCCATCCTGAAGTGGGGACTTGAATGTGCAGCCTCTGACTCAAAGGGAAGAGTATTGATAAATGTCGGACTAATAGAAATATAGGCTGGAATTCTCTGGCCATTCGCTGACGGTGGGATTCTCTGGTCCTGCCAGCAGCGCACCACCGCCCGTGGCTTTCCCAGCAGCGTGGGATGGCTTCAATGGAAAATCCCACTGATAACAGCAGGACCAGAGAATTCTGCTGCCAGTGAATGGCACACTGCCTCCTGCTGCCACCAAGAAACACGTGGCTGGGAGGCCAGAGAATCCTGTCCATAGACTTCAACACCAGGCTACCTAAGAGGGGTACACGCAACACAGATATTAAATTCTTCCTTCAAGAATATCAACAGGAGTACTAATAGTTAAGATGCAGAATATGATTAGGGGTTTGTATGAATTTGGTAATCGGTAAATAAACAAAGTTTAAACACTGAACTTGTCTGCAAAAATACTGGCAATATTACATATAATGCACGCATTCATTTTTTTCTCCAATCCTGTCCTAGCAATAGCCAATTATAGCCCTATACTGGAGTTAATGACTGACAAATAAGGCTCTTTGTGTGTATGTGTGTGTGTGTGTGTGTGTGTGGTGGGGTAGTAGGAGAAGGAGGGAGGTGCAGGGAAGTTAGCACTAAGTCAATTACTCCTTTGGATAGCTAGCATGGACACAATGGATCAGATGGTTGCCCTGTGCCATAAACATTCTGTGGTTCTGTGACATATGATGCTTAGCTTCATTCTGCTTAAAGTTTAAAAAGATTGTTTTTCACTTACAGGTTAGACCAATTATTATTATGATTTGGCAAAAGCATCATACCAAATACATTTTTTTCCCATTGAGTTAGTTTCCAGTCTATTTGCTAACATATTTAATATGTTTTCAATACTCTACTGTTCAGAATTAGGAACTTAAACTGTTGGGATGTATAGTAAATGTTTGTGTAATCTGACACACTCTACAAACTGGAATTCTTTACTAACTGGAATTCCTGATGTTCTAATACGAATCATCACTTTACCAACTGGAAGCAATTACAGACTTACCCAGAACCTGTGTACTGTATTATTTTATACTTTATGTTTTAATGTACTATTGAAAGTTAGAAATAAAAAGAATACTGTTTTATACTTCCTGGATACTTGTGTATTAGCTGATGTTACAAGTATTGTGCTGCATTCCGTTGGTAAATAGAACTCTCCAATAACCGCCACTTTGATTAATCTGCACCACTCATTTCTCACTTGTCAGAAAATGAAAACTTATCTGTATTCTGAAAAATTTACAATTGATGTACAACGGAGACATCTTGTGGCTCTAAATGGTATTGTGTAAGCTTTCTGACAACAAAGGAAGTGTGTCAGATCTGGGCTTATGAATAGGGAGTTTCAACTCTTGTGGGCTTTAGAATGTCTGACCAACATTGCCTCTCTGAGCCCCAGTACTTAAAAATTAAAATAATTGCCCTTGTACTAAAATTCCTTTGGCACATCACCCCATACACACATCCCTATTCACCTTCCCGTTCCAGACCCCATCTTTACGTGCAACCCCCACCCCCCCATGTCACATGACAGGCGGCAGAATCTGTCAAAAGCCTGGTTTGGACTCTGAAATTTCATTTCATAAAGCCCTGTGCTTCTCCATCTCCTTCATTAAAAGTCAATCATATAATTGGTCACCCTTCATTGGCATCCATTTTGCAGAAACACCTGTGACATTCTTGTGAAGAAATATTATGTATATTGAAATTATAGTTGAGAGAAAGTCGAAGTCAAAGGGAAACAAAAAGAAAAAGAGATATAGAACACAAGTGACTCAGAAGGCATGCATGCATGTGAATCTGAGAGTGCATGCACAATTGAGAGACGCAAATTGCCCCTTAGTCCTGAGATGCATAAGTTAGAGGGATTAGCAGGTAAATGTGTAGGAATATGTGAGTAGGGCCTGGGTGGGATTGCAGTCGGTGCAGACTTGATGGGCCAGATGGCCTCTTTCTGCACTGTGGGGTTTCTTTGATTCTATAAATTCATGCATGACTGAATGTGAAACAGAGAAAGCACATGCATTGGAGAGTGGAGACTGAAAGAAGCGTGTTTCCTATCCATTTCAATTTGCATCAAGTTCTGTGTAGCATTTCCCCCATGAGTGAAATTCTGTTGGCAGTGGAGAATTTAAAAGCATTAGTGTTTATACTGGAGAGTGTAGATTATTCACTCACTTCTGTTTAGCTGAATAAAATGGGACATTGCTATTTACAAATTCTAATGGCAATTGTTGCATTCCTAACTTTTTAATTGTTTTTTACACTGTTAAAACTCTGGAAATTTTCATACTTGATCGTATCCTGATAGTTTAAAAAGCTTAGGCAGTTTTTCTGCAGGTCCAGTAGCCAAAATCTGCAACCTCTGGGGCCAAGACCATGCTTAATTTTATATTTGCCTGGAATTAGACATTATATCTGTACAGTGTCTGAAACTAATAAAGACCTTGAAATTAATGTAGACCTTAGCACTAGACCAGCAGCCATGTCAAAATTGTCCACTTAAAGCTGAATTTTGGTAATTGTACCCGTAACTGTTTGAATGGTAACAAACGTATATATGGTCCTCCACGAAAATTCTAATTGTTCTACTTTCTTTCCTGAATGTAGCCATTTGTTATTCATGACATGGAGACTCTTTGGCAGGCTGAGAAAAATCTAGTTTGGAAACAATCGGTAAATGGAATTCCGAACAAAGAGATTGCTGTTCACGTCTTCCATCGTTGCCAATGTACAACTGTTGAAACAGTCCGAGAACTCACTGAATTTGCCAAGTGCATCCCTGAATTCTTAAAGCTGTACCTGAATGACCAGGTGACATTACTAAAGTATGGTGTACATGAAGCCATTTTTGCCATGTTGGCATCAATTATGAATAAGGATGGTCTTCTTGTGGCTAACGGAAATGGATTTGTGACTCGGGAATTCTTGAGGAGCCTACGCAAGCCATTTAGTGAAATTATGGAACCCAAGTTTGAGTTTGCAGTGAAATTCAATGCCTTGGAACTGGATGATAGTGACTTGGCTCTTTTTGTAGCTGCCATTATTTTATGTGGAGGTAAGAAAGTAACTATCTTTGCCTGTGCAAGTACTGACTCCCATAACTTCATAGAATTGTGGAATAATAGAGTCTGCAATGGCTCTCAAAAAGCCATCCAGTTTTTGCTACTCCCCACTCTTTGCCCATATTCCTTTTGTTTTCATCCTTCACGTATTTTGTCATTTCCCTTTTGGAAGGTTGGGCGGAGCATTCCAAATCTTATTCCCTAATTGCATAAACAAAATAAAATGTTTCCTCGTGTTGCGCCTTGTTCTTTTGCCAATCTCCAAACAACATTTCGGCTACTAGAATCAGTGTCTTAGAACGTAAGTTCGGAGTGGACCATAAGGCTCCCTTGAGCCTGCTCCATCATTCACTAGATTTGTGCCCTTACTTGACGTGGTAACATAAGAACATAAGAAATAGGAGCAGGAGTAGGCCATCTAGCCCTTCGAGCCTGTCCCGCCATTCAATAAGATCATGGCTGATCTGTCGTGGCTCAGTTCCACATTCCCGCCCTCTCCCCATAACCCTTAATCCCCTCGCTTATCAAAAACCCATCAACCCGCGTCTTAAAAATATTTAGCGAGGTAGCCTCCACCACCTCAACGGGCAGAGAATTCCAGAGATTCACCACTCTTTGAGTGAAGAAGTTCCTCCTCAAAGATTCACTACCTTTTGAGTGAAGAATTTCCTCCTCAACTCTGTCCTAAACCGCCCCCCCCTTTTATCTTGAGGCTGTGCCCCCTAGTCCTACTGTCCTTTGAGTGGGAAGAGTCTCTCCACCTCTATCCTATCCATCCCATTCATCATCTTGTATGTCTCAATGAGATCTCCCCTCATTCTTCTAAACTCTAACGAGTACAAGCCTAGTTTATTCAGCCTCTCCTCATAGCTCAACCCCCTCAACTCCAGCATCAGCCTAGTAAACCTCCTCTGCGCTCCCTCCAAGGCCAAAATATCCTTGCGTAAGTATGGCGACCAAAACTGCACACACTACTCCAGCTGCGGCCTCACCAATGCCCTATACAGCCGCAGCACAATGGTTAGCACTGCTGCTTCACAGCACCAGAGACCCGGATTCAGTTCCGGCCATAGCTCACTGTCTGTGTGGAGTTTGCATGTTCTCCCCATGTCTACATGAGTTTCTGCTGGGTGCTCCAGTTTCCCCTCGCATTCTGAAAGACGTGCTGGTTAGTTGCATTGACCCAAACAAGTGCCAGACTGTGGTAAAGAGGGGAATTTCATAGTAACTTCATTGCAGTGTTGATGTAAGTTTTACTTGTGACTAAATAAACTTTTTACTTTTATTTCTTATTCTGCATCAACCTCACTGTCCTGCCCTGTATCATATCTCTTTATTTCTTCAGTGCCACAAAATAAATTGATCCTTGAATATACACATCCACAGGTTTTTCTGAAGGCTAGCATTGCAAAATTAGCTTTTTAGATTTTTTTGTACTTGTTTGTTTCATTGAATAATCTATTTTTCATGGCTCCCCAAATCACTTTGGACATTTGCTGAAGTTAACTTTTCACCATTTAGAAAATACCATTTTATCCTTTTTAGGTCTGAAGTGAATGACGTCACCCTTGCCAACATTGGTATAGTTTGGCTATTCGATTAATCTATCAATGTCTCTTTATAAGTTTAGCTTCCACCTATATTGCTTACAAAAAATAATTAATTCTTATCTTACGAGAGAAGCGTAAAGGAGAACGTGCTCCTGTCTACATCAACGGGACGAAGTAAGAAGGGTCGAGAACTTCAAGTTTTTAGGTTTCCAGATCACCAACAACCTGTCCTGGCCCCCCTGTGCCTACACTATAGTTAAGAAAACCCACCAACATGTCTACTTTCTCAGAAAGCTAAGGAAATTTGGCATGTCAGCTATGTCTCTCACCAACTTTTACAGATGCACCATGGAAAGCATTCTTTCTGGTTGTATCACAGCTTGGTATGGGCTCCTGCTCTGCTCAAGACTACAAGAAACTACAAAAGGTTGTGAATGTAGCCCAATCCATCACGCAAAGCAGCTTCCCATCGATTGACTCTGTCTACACTTAGCGTTGCCTTGGCGAAGCAGCCAGCATAATTAAGGACCCCACACACCCTGTACATTCTCTCTTTCACCTTCTTTCTTCGGGGAAAAAGATACAAAATCTGAAGTTACCTACCAATTGACTCAAGAACAGCTTCTTCCCTGACGCTGTCAGACTTTTGAATGAACTTACCTTGCATTAAGTTGATCTTTCTCTACACCGTATCAATGACTGTTACACTACATTCTGCACTCTTTCATTTCCTTCTCTATGAATGGTATGCTTTGTCTGTATAGCGTGCAAGAAACAATACTTTTCACTGTGTTAATACATGTGACAATAATAAATCAAATCATACTTCAACCTTTACTTAATGCAATTACTAGTTTAGAAGAGATCTAGGAAGTCCACCAAACATCAAAGTAGTAATACCTTGATCCCCGGGAGTATGAGACTCGTTAGGTTTAGAATGGAGCTAAAGTGGAGGTAACCACTATCAACATTCTCCCGTAACGAATCTAACAATTCAAATTATGTTGAGATACTTATAATGACATTTTGGTGTTGTATAATTAAAAGCTGGTGTGGAAGATGGTAAATCGCTCAATAATAGACGACTGAATTATCAACCCATGTTAGGCATGGTAGTACTTTGACTTGAAGAAATGTATTTTTAATCATGATTTTTGTAGAGGGTATGTGTAAAATTCTTTTACACTGTGTGAGTTTGCCTGCAAACCAGGCAGCTCACATGCCTGAGAATGCAGGCTAATGATTGATTTTAGCTAGAGATGTGTTTGTTTTAATCTGAGTTGATACATTTTTGTTTATTTGGTTTTCCCATGGGGTTTAGAGTAGAGTATTGATTGATTGACAGAGACAGTCATGTGTTAATGGGCAGAGCTAAGCTTGCAGAAGAGACAAGGTTTTAAAATCAGGAGCAGTGTCTGCCTGTTCTGAAAGAAGCAAGAAGTGTCTTTCTGTGTATCTCTCTAGAGGTGTGCAAAAGGCTCCAGTACTGTACAAGGACGTAAGCCTGTGACAAAGCTAACTGACTTTGAAGAGGGGTTTTAAGTCTCTAAGAGGAATATTGCCTGAATCGGAACTCTTAAAAATAGGTTGCAGTTAAGAACTGTATCTTGTCATGTTAAAGTATTGTTCAATTGGTAAATGCTAAGCTAATCATTTATTATAATTAAACTATTGTTTTGATTAAAAGTTTCTTAATGTGTCAGTAGAATTGTGCCTGGAGTGAAACATTACATCCTTACAACGCAAAAATAGCAAATAGTTATTTGCTATTGCTAGTGTAACTTCATAATATACCTTTGGGTTTCTGCTCTGATACCCTATTGGAGGCCCTCCGATATGTAATTAGGTTGCCCATTCAATTTTGAATAAATGTTTTTTTGAGTTTATTCTTGAAAAACGAGAGTTAGGTGCAAGTCATGCTGGTCATTCTGCTTGGTCATAGCATCCAGATAACAAGACCTGGGGCCTGGTGTTCCTTTATCAGATTGTGGTTTCACTTAGCATCAGTGCTAGGTTTCACTGTGAGGATCCCTATGATAGTGGTTTTAATGGTGCGTGTAATATTTATCAGTAATGTGAAGGAAGTTGACCATATTGGACTTGGTTAGTTTTTCTCTTAAAAATTGCAGTTTGCCGTGTGCTTTACTGAAAAATAATTCTTAAATTAATTTCATGTATCTACCCCATATATTTCAGCCCGTATTCTGTCACATTCCCAGTCCTAACCATCTCGCAGCCATGTCTCTAAGTACTACTATGTCATATCCTCCAAGTTGAATTTGCACCTGCACCACATCCAGTTTGTTCCTTATTCATTGTGCGTTTATATATTATTTCATTCACGTGTTTATTATTTTTCTCTTTGGTACGATCACTTTGTTTTAGTTTTTCTTTTACTGTACTGTCTAAAGCACATTTTCTACTTGCTGCTCTACTCTCAATCTTGTTTTTTGCTTTTGGCCTATTATGAATACTACTTTCTATACCTGAGCCCTTTCTCCCCAGCCACATTCTCCATCCTTTAAACCGTTGACTTTCTTACAATCACTACCTGAATCTGCATGCGTGACTTCCTTCTCATATACCATTGCCAATTTCCTATTTTTTTTTCATTCGCTTTTCTTGTGGCTTTTCTCAATGCTTGTTCCGGATGACAGTTTGACAGGCACTTTGTTGCGATTCTTCATGTGTGACCCAAGACAATGAATGTGAGGATTGTGCAGCTCACAGCTACATTTGATCCTACCATCCCCTAGCAAACACGTCTCCAACATGGTCACAGATTGAGCTCAGGAATCACGGCCAGCTTTTCTCACTCTATTTCACTTGAAAGTAATCCTGTATGGGAATCCTGGTTGTTATCCAGTTCTATCCATAAGGAACACTGAGACCAATTGTGCTGCACTGCTAGAGATTGACCAGAAAATGTATTCTCCAGGTTTCTATGGCTGTGGGGGTAGTTTTATTTTTAACTGATGCACATGGTTTATTTACCCCTTGAGCTGGATTTGAAGCTTGATTTTGAGGCTCAAAGTTCCTTGACTGTCTCAGTAGATGTTAGCCACAAGCTGCTAAACTTGTGATACTTCATTGTATTTAGCAAATTTGTTGGGGGAAAGTACTAATCTCGTGTTTTGCAAATGTATTTTCCATCCTCTTTATGGACAAAGTTAGCCTCCTGATTTAAGTCGGTGGAAGTGTCAAGTCTACTTGTTCGGTATGAAAGACCTACTTGCCAAGTGAAAAAATATATTGCAATAATTGAAAGCACAAACCTAAAACAACATAACTGCACTGAAACATTTCCTGGGTAAGGCCATCATCTTAAAGCTGAGAACTATACAGAATATGGCCCATAAATGCGACATTCGTAAAGCAAATTATGTTTGACATTAAATGTTCAATTTATTTATTAAATAAAAGGCTGATGATGAATTTATGTTACAGCAAATCTTTGGAGGCAGCCCTGCTTCTGGCTATAATATGTAGTGATGTCTATTGCCACAGAAAACCCTTAGTTAATGGTATGGTGCCACATAGCCAGAAGTGCACTGCTGCTAACAGCAAATATAAATTCTACTGAAAGAATTTTGCAGCTGATTGGGCCAGAGTTCTTTTGACTTGAGCAGTATGAGAGCAGCTTTTGAATTGCCGATTGTTTTGATTGCTCCTTTTTTCTCCCTTCCCTTCTCTGGAGCTACTGGGTAACCAGATTTGATGAGAAAAAAAATCATTTCTGAACACTGTTCTTTAACCCCAAATGGATGTGTTTGTGAGTGGATAAGGAGGATATCCAGTTTGACAATTAGTTCCCAACAATTCAATACCCTGCCAAAAGACTTGTACGTAGGGAAGGAAAGGAGAGAGTGCAGAATGTGGTGTTACACTCATAGCTAGGGTGTAGAGAAAGATCAATTTAATGCGAAATAGGTCCATTCAAAAGTCTGACAACAGGGAAGAAGCTGTTTTTGAATCAGTTAGTATGTGATCTCAGACTTTTGTATCTTTTTCCTGATAGAAGAGAGAATGTCCAGGGTACATGGGGTCTTTGATTATGCTGACTGCTTTTCTGAGGCAGCGGGAAGTGTAGACAGTGTCAGTGGATGGGAGGCTGGTTTGAGTGATGGACTGGGCATCGTTCACGACCCTCTGTAGTTTCTTGCGACAGAGCAGGAGTCATACCAAGCTTGCTTTTTGTGTGTTTTACAATAAGACTGTGCTTCTGGAACCCTAGTTTAGATTCTTTTAATTTGGACACCCCAGTGTGCATGGGATCAGTATTAGCTTTTGAGTCTGATACCTTATCCACAAGCACTACTATCTAGAAGGACAAGAGCAGCAAGTACTGGGAACACCAGCACTTAATGGTTGCCCTTCAAGTCACTCACCATCCTGACTTGAAAATGTATTTCCTTTCCTTCACGGTCACTGGGTCAAAATCATGGCATTTCTTCCCCAACAGCATTGTTGATGTACTCGCACCTCAAGAATTGCAGTGGTTAAAGAAAGCAGCTCACCACCACCTTCTGAAGGGCAATTAGCGATAGACAATAAATGGTGGTCTAACCGATGATGCCCACATCCTGTAAATGAATTTCTAAAAATGCCAACTTATAGAAAATACATTAAGCACATGTCTAGGCTGCAATTTCTCAATATTGGGAACTTAAGTGTTGGTTTTCAAAATACCTTTCCATATTGGGCAACAAAATAAAAGTAGTACTTCTCAGGAATTTCAAGAGTCACAACTTGGTATGGCTTCTGCTCTGTAGCAAGAAACTACAAAGGGGTGTGAACGAAGCCCGGTCCATCACTCAAACCAGCCTCCCATCCACTGACAGTGTCTACACTTCCCGCTGCCTCAGAAAAGCAGCCAGCATAATCAAAGACCCCATGTACCCGGACATTCTCTCTTCTATCAGGAAAAAGATACAAAAGTCTGAGATCACATACCAACTGATTCAAAAAGAGCTTCTTCCCTGCTGTTGTCAGACTTTTAAATGGACCTATTTCGCATTAAGTTGATCTTTCTCTACACCCTAGCTATGACTATAACACTACATTCTGCACTCTCTCTTTTCCTTCCCTATGTGCAGTATGCTTCGTATAGCGTGCAACAAACAATATATATGTTAGTACGTGTGACAATAATAAATCCAATCAAATCAACAAGGGGAAACTTCAACGCCACCACCAGCTGCAGTTTACATTCACTGCTGGTGGAGCTATGTCTCAGAAAATCACCACCTAACATGATTTTAATCTTAATGGCATTAGTCCCACATTGTTCATATTGCACAGGTGAATATAATGTAAATTACTGTCAGTTTGTGCCTCCTGCGGCTAGTTTCTGGCCAGGATGCTTTAACTTCCAGCATCAGGAAGTTACCGTAAAATCTAGTCTCCTCTACTACCTGTTCCTGAATTTAGTTGAATGTTTGCCAATAAGGAAGATGTGTGAGGAGAAGGAGAGTAACGAGTGAGTAACAAGAGGAAATGAATAAGGAATTGGGCACCATTGAGCAATCAGTCCAGATCAAAAAGATGCTAACAAATTGGTCCTTAACAATTATTTTTCTTTTAATATAGACCGTCCTGGGCTGATGAGTGTGAAGCAGATTGAAGAGATGCAAGACAGTGTTCTCCAAGCCTTGAGCCTGCACCTGCAAACTAATCATCCAGACTCTCAATACCTCTTTCCAAAGCTCCTCCAGAAAATGGCTGACCTGCGCCAGCTAGTGACTGAGAATGCACAGCTTGTCCAGAAGATTAAGAAAACTGAAGCAGACACTTCATTACATCCACTGTTACAGGAGATCTACAAGGACATGTATTGACAAACATTGCACATTGCTTTATTTTGCAATCCACCTCCCCGCCCCGCAACAAAAAAAATCAAAGCCTAACATGGCTCCATTGAATTCTCACCAAAATAGTTCAGCGCAAATGCACAAGGATACATGAAGTATCTGTAACTAGACACTCCGCTTCTGAATTTTTTGTTCTTCGTTTGGCTGGTTGCAGCCCACTCATTTAAAGTCAGCAAAGCAGAACCATAATGATTAAAGCTGAAAATTGTTGGACAACATATACATTTACAACACTACTGACTTACTACAATAAATAATTTTGTGTTGTAATTTGTGATTTTGGTTACAGTACTAAAACCTCCAAGTGGTAGATGCAACCTTGGCCAGAAAGATAGCTATCCAATGGTACTAAGCATGCTGAGCCCAACAGTATATACCCATCTTGCTGGTCTTACTTCTGATATAATTAGACGATATGGAAATTATATGAACTGCTGCAATAAATGTGGCATACTCTATATAACAATCCATAGTATAAAAGAACATGCTCCAAGAAGTGTTTAGTTCAGAAATGTGCATAAATTTACAGGGCTAGCATTTAACTCTTCCTTTTATGACATTTTTGGAGTTTGCAAATAACCACCTTTCCAAAGCACTTTCAGTGAAGTGCTTTAAGAGGTTTCACAGAAATATGAAGAAGTGCTTAGTTAAATGCAATTCTTTCTTTAACGAAGAATTTCATTCAAGTTTTTCAAGCCACTTCTTTCACACTTCTGCATCTGACATTTGTACCTGCTTACCAAACTCTATTGACGGAACATTTACAAATTCCCGGTTGGCGATTAAAATGTAAGATTGGGAAAATCTGATCCCTTATCTGGCGTTTCACAGACACTGTTTACATTTGTTCTAAAAGGTATTTGTAGTGCCCCAATAATTTTGGGGTTTTTTATAGGGGCTCTCCTTCCCTTGCCATGGTAAAATTCACCAGAATAGGTTCATTGGGAAGCGTGTGAGGAACCTTTAATCAGGCTCTCCATTTATATTATTAATGACCTTTTTGGGAAGATAATATTGTCAAAAGCCTTGTTAGAATAAAATATTATCATTAATGGAAGTTATTAAATTATTTCATATTTTTCTAATTAATGAAATCCGATTGGATCTTAATTGCCAAATATGTTTCCCTTTGCATTGAAAATTATTAAATTGGTATCACCTCGTTACAATTGATAACTATTCTACTTGCTGTTCTGTTTTGCTTCTCAATGGCAGACAGAAAAAAATCCATATTTATTTCTTACCCCTCTCCCATTTCTATTTCCTGAAGAGATTTTTTTTGCATGCCCGTGTTCACTTTATTTCCCCATGAGTATTGAATTCCAATAGACAGGGAAATGCTGGAACCTTATTGTCCGGTAGCCATTTTAACAATGTTTGTTTCAACAATTGGTAGTACAGGTGAAATGGGCAGTTGAACAGCATCTCCAAGCAATTGATTTGTGGCTGGCAGACTCCAACCTCAGCTCTGGCACTGATAATGATGTTTATTAATACAAAACTATTACATTCAGAAACTGATGATATTGGAAATTCTCAGCAGTCTGTCAACATTTGAAGAGAAAAAGAAAAATCCTGTTGTGGGCCCTTTGATGTCATCACCTAAGGTTAAAAGTTTATTTTATTAGTCACAAGTACGACTTACAGCAATGCAGTTACTGTGAAATTCCCCTAGTCACCACAATCTGGTGCCTGTTCAGGTCAATGCACCTAACCAAGTCTTTCAGAATGTGGGAAGAAACCGAAGCACCCGGAGGAAACCCACGCAGACACAGGGAGAACGCGCAAACTCCACAGACAGTGATCCAAGCCGGGAATTGAACCCGGGACCCTGTAACTGTGTGGCAGCAGTGCTAGCCACCGTGCTGCCCACGGTATTTTTCGGACAGTAGTGAGCCTGTTCCCATTTTTGGTTTTATTTGAGATTTCTGGCATTCAGCATTTTGCTTTCTATCTGCATGAAAGTACAAAGTTTTATACCTCCAAACTTCCAAGGTATAGCCCATACTAAATTTAATTTCTGTGCAAATTTGACACTTTGACACTGAGTACTGATAGTCCATGCGTCAACCATTAAGTAATGTAGGTAAAGCCATAAGTGAAAATTCTTCCATAAGTCCACAAATGTGCAGTATTACATTTTATGATTATATTTTACATTCAGTTGTAGTTTTGACTAAAATGTTATAATTTTAAAATTAGTTCATTGCTGGGTCTCTTGAAGGGAATTTGGGGAAATTTCTGATGTGTCCTGGTGTTGCTCTGAGTTGGGGAGGCCTGCTGGAGTTGGCTCTTAGTAGAATTGTTGTGTAGTTGTGTAGTGTGAACCAGAACTGACTGACCAATGGAATGTGCTGCAGGACATAATGAAGACTGACAATACCAGTTCTGGAGCTTCAAAGTGGGAAGGGCAATTAGGGGACTTTGTAATATTTACACGCAATTAAATCATGGAAGCTGAATCCAGAAATTTGTTTTGCTACTGTTTCAAATAGCTAGAATCTTCTTTTGTTAACATTTCTTTTAGTGATTTTTAATCTATTTTCCTCTTGATGCTCTGTGATTTTTTTGTTGTTGGAGATGTTTTCTTCCCTTGCCAGTGTTCTAGTCCTCTCCCAGAGATGTTCACTCCATTCTTGGGGTGTAGTTTCAATTAGGTGCCCTCAACTACCTTGCGTAGTTGGCCAGTTGTTTCATGAGAGCTTTGACTGTGAAGGTTTGGTTGTAGAGAACGCATCGAAGTTGAGGCCCATCCTCTCCCAACATGTGACCCTCCAACAGGAGTGCTGGATGGATATTAGGAGTAGGAATTACTTTATGAAGTTCCATACTCTGACATTGCTGCGGCCAATTACCAATGCACTCCACTTGAACTCTTCACTTCAGAACAACCATATAAAACACTTCAACGTAACAAAATGTACCAAAGTGCTTTACATAGGGCTATGGATCAAAATTTGAAGATTGGACCTGGTGTTTTTGTGGTCTACAATGGTATTCACTCTATAAAGTACAGAGGTGTAGGAAAAGTGTCCTTATGCTTATTTATGATGTGTGGGACCAATGTCAGTGAGCAGTGAAATGGGTAGCAGGAAAAAATGAGCAATGAGTATCTATAATTGAACCACCATGTATAACATTTGCAGGGCTATCCAAGAATGTGGTATGCAACAACAGCTCAGTGATGGATTTCTCCCCTCAAGACTGGACTTGATTGTCAATTGCCATTTTCCATTAGACACAGGCCAGGTGATATATGTGTATGTATGGGTATTTTGTTTATATATATAAAACTGCTTTACGTCAGTTGATGCCCATACTCTTCACGTAGCAATTTATTTTCAGGGCCATACCACAAAATATAGATAATTAATGCTCAACACTAACCGATTCTGCAGGGAGATTGCTGGAAAATTTAAATGCAGATTTTCACTGGTAAAATAATGACTGTGAATACAGGAAGCGGATGGTTTAAGAAAATCTTTGACATTCAAGTTTGTTAAAATCACGAATTAGTTTATTTGGTGATTCAGTATTGAGCAACGTAAGCACTCGAATAGGTAAAGAGGAAGTTTTGTCCTCGTGATGAGCTGAAGAAGGGTAGTGCAGGAGAGGTTGTGGATTGGTAGAAATGATGAAGCCTACAGTGAATGAATTGTGATATCTGCTGATGTGACAGCTATTCTCAAACTTTTCTCTGGAATGGATTGCACCCCAGCTAAATTCACAAGGAAGTACTGAATTTGTGGTTTTCTTGAGCTAGTTAATTTCAAATGACGATCCTTATAGATTTCAGACACTCTAAAGGAAACAAAGGCGATTTATTTGTGTGACATTGGTATTTTAGCATCCCAATTTCACATTTTGTGTGGCTTCCTTTTGAAATAGCAAACGTATTTATTGAATATCACTTGTTGGCAACAAATATCTATAATTGATAGCAAGGCAAAAGAAATATGAAGTTTTTAAAGTCTGAAATTGATTTATGCACTTTTTGACTATTTGCTTCAGACTCTAATGGTGTTAACGCGTTCGTGCCCTCCAGGTGAATTACCAACTGTATTTCTCTTTGAATTGTCTGTTACATTCTTAAACTGAAAGAGATCTTCCACCAACTGTCTTAGTTTTTTTTACATATACGATAAGCCTAATGCATTGGCTGCAAAAGGCAACTGGGAAATGAATTTAAGTTTTTTAGTCTAACGGACTCTAATACTAATTTAAATATAAATATCAATTTAATTAGTTTTTGAACCCAGTAGTTATAATCTTTTAAAATCAATTTTGTTTAGTATTAGGATATTCAATCTGTGGAAGATGCAATAAATAAGCTTTATCATGTATGTTTTGCTAAACTAACGTATGTATTTTTTCAGACTGTGTCTTGTTAAAGATTGTCCTTTTTTTGTCACCTAAACAGAATGCCTCTGTTTAGTTAATGTGTTATTTTGTTAATAAGATTATTTCCTTTCATTACTTTTGTTATATAGGCTATGCACTACCTGGTCAATGTGGTTCTAACGTTGTGCTGTTTGCACTGATAGTATTTTTGTACTAAAAGAGCTTCTTAAAAACTCCAGTGTAAGGATGTGTTTTATGTTGGAACCCAGAAATGTTTAAGAACTATTCCTAACCAACCCAAATCTCTCCTTAGTGGTTGAGGTGGAAGATGAGTAAAATCACCTTACCGATTATAGTCAGATATTGTCTGCAGCTGTACCATCTCATTGGCAGAAGAACATTATTTTATCAGACATAAGGGGACTGAGGCATTTTCCTCCAATGTACTCATAAAACTGATGAGTTATCCCCTTCAATCATTTTCTTGCACCAGGAGTTTCCTGCCACTCCTTGCTGGTTCGGCCTACCATTGAAACACTACAATATGGGAGTAAGTTGCTGAAAATGCATCACTTGTCACCTACATATAATTCAATTTTTCCAAAATCAATAGATGGGGGTCTCAGATCCATGTGTGCACAAAACAATTGCACAATTTTAATAGTTATCCTTTTTTCTTTCAGTGGAGACCAACGCTTGTAATTCTATCTCTATTCTTTGAGGTTTTATCTTTAATCGGAGTACTAGACATGACAAATTCTACTTGTCCCATGGACAGGTAATTGTACATTTGCACTTTTCCCTGTTTTTAGATCTGCACAGACATGTGGATAGATGGGATATTTCACTCACCGTGTCTTCAATATTATACCTACAGGAAACACAGACACACTCAGGACTTTAGAACACTGTGCCATTTATTTGAAATACTTCAATACTATAATTTGATTTCTTTATTTGATTATCCCAGGCAAGCATCCTTTGTTTACATAGATACTGTAGCCATATCAGTTATAAGGTATGTGTACGTTCTATGTTCAGAGGTTAGACACAGATTTAGTTATTACCTCCATAGGAAAGGATTTTGTTATGGTTGAACAAAACAAATTAGGGTTGGTACCTAGACATGCAAGGTGCTTTACTCATCCATTCATGTTCTAATTATACTGATGTCTCAAGGAAGACATGGACATTTTTGTCACATCTCAGGACAGTAAGATTTTTTGATACTGTATGTAGGTTGTGTGTTATGTCCTAAGAAGCATGCAATAAATTTCAAGTAAAAGCTGGAAAAATGAAATATGTGAAAACTGCATATTTTTTATGTTGAAATATAGTATTTTTGTGACATTATTCATGACTTCTGCAAAGCATTCAGTAGCAAAGATTTTACCAAGAATTACTATTAAAGACAGCCCTTATGTGATGCCTTTTGCTGTAATTCTGCAGATATCAATCATTCGAGGCCAATTCTAAAAATGTATTACATTGTTCCATGGAATGCACCTTTTACTCAGCCGTGTTAACCAATTTCACCAATTATCTTTCTACCTAAAAGCCATTCCTTACAGGCTGAGGTTTCTCTTAAGTTTAATCTCTGAAGTGAACCTCAGCTCAATAGTTCAGGTTTTACGGGGCCAAAAAAAAACATTTTAGAAACACAGGGAAAACACAAAGGTGGCTTTCTGTAATATGTGAAGATAATAAATGGCGCTGTGACTTGTGGGATAAGTTGGGCTCGCTTGTCCTGTACCTAATGTTAAAAATATTTTTTGAAGCATTTTACCTCAAAAGACCAGGCAATTGAAATAAAAATTAATCCAGAATAAAACACAAGCAATTGCAAGTTTCTGTTGTTTGAAATGATTTTACTCGAAAGACCAATCTCAAAAACAGTTATAAAGATTCTGACTGTGGCTTGTGGGACTGACAATTTAAATAGAGGTAGTTTAAATAGAAATGGTAAACTTACTACTGGTTTAATAGGCTATAATAAACAGTGTGTGTGGGTCCAGCACTGGAGATTTTAATCACCTTGAGACCCACTGCCATGTGGAAAGAAAAGTCATCCTTGATCCCGCTGGGGCTGCCTAAGAAGAAATATGATGTGGGTATGCCGGCGTTGGACTGGCGTAAACACAGTAAAAAGTCTGACAACACCAGGTTTTAGTCCAACCGATTTATTTGATAACAGACTCACAAGCTTTCGAGGTTTCCCTCTTCGTCAGGTGAATGGAGAGTTCTGGCCTCAGACAGAGCATATAAAGCACAGACAGTTTAGAGATTACTGATTAGAATGCAAATCCTTACACCTAACCTGCTGTTCAAGACCTGAAATGGCTGACAATGTGAGTGGAAGGAGCACTGATCACAGGTTACAGAGATGTGTATTGTCTCCAGACAGTACACTAAATGAGGTTTTGCAAACCCAGGCAAGTCACGGGGGTTACAGATAGTGCGACATGAACCCATCTGTAACCCCCGTGACTTGCCTGGATTTGCAAAACCTCACTTACTGTACTGTCTGGAGACAATACACATCTCTGTAACCTGTGATCAGTGCTCCTTCCACTCACATTGTCAGCCACTTCAGGTCTTGAACAGCAGGTTAGGTGTAAGGATTTGCATTCTAATCAGTAATCTCTAAACTGTCTGTGCTTTATATGCTCTGTCTGAGGCCAGAACTCTCCATTCACCTGACGAAGAGGGAAACCTCGAAAGCTTGTGAGTCTATTATCAAATAAATCGGTTGGACTAAAACCTGGTGTTGTCAGACTTTTTACTAAGAAGAAATAGCCATGATGTAGAGATGCCGGCATTGGACTAGGGTGGGCACAGTAAGTAGTTTCACAACACCAGGTTAAAGTCCAACAGATTTATTTGGTAGCACGAGCTTTTGGAGCGCTGCTCCTTCATCAGGTGACTCGCCAAATGAAGGAGCAGCACTCTGAAAGCTCGTGCTACCAAAATAAACTGGTTGGACTTCAACCTGGTGTTGTGAGACTACTTTCTAAGAAGAAATAGGTTATCGACATGCTTGACTGATTCAAGGGGATGGGGAGGTGGTGACATTTCTTATTAATAAATCTCTATCAATTAGTTTTCAATATACCAAGACGGGAGTTGGGGAAATTTGCAGTGGTGGAAAGCTTTGGAAACTGTTCAATTCAGCTGTTCCTCTCAAGCATGCTACACTCTAAGTCACTAGAAAAGGTGCAGAGGAGGTTCAGCAGGATGTTGCCTGGGCTGGAATATTTCAGCTATGAAGTGAGGTTGGGGTTATTTAGAGCAGTGAAGGATGAGGGCAGGATAGTTGAACAATGTGCAGGGAGGTATTGAATACCTCTCAACTGAAGTGTTATTCCTGAGAGGAAGGGGAATCGTAAAAGGAAGAAAAACATTCTATGGCTAGACAAGGGAGTCAAGAGAACATAAAAAACTAGGGTATACCAAGCTGCAAAAACTGGTGCAAGCTGGAGGATTAGGAGAACCTTAAGGTTCAGTGAAAGGCTACTAAAAATAGAATCAAAAGAGCTAAGATGAACTACAAAAGGAAACTAGCAGAAAACATAAATGGTGATGCTTCTCTAAGTATATAAAGAGGAAGAGAATAGCTTGAGAAAATGTTGACCCTTTTAGAGGATGATACTGGTGATATATTAATGGTGAACACAGAGATTTTGCCTCTGTCTTCACAGTAGTGCATAATGAAGATTTTCTAAAAACTGTCACTAATGTAGAGGAACTTGGTGCAATAACTATCACTAGGGAGAAGATATTGAATAATGGGATTGAAAGTAGGTAAACCGCCAGGACTGATAGACTGCACCCTAGGGTACTAAGGAAGGTGGCAGCAGAAATAGTGGATCCATTGGTTGTGATATTTTACAATTCCTTATAAGATCCCAGTAGATTGGAAATACGCTAATGTGATGCCCCCATTCAAAAAGGGAGCAGGGCAAAAAGTAGAAAGTGAGAGGCCAGTTAACTTGACCTCAGTGGAGGAGAAGTCGCTATTATTGATCATCATTAAAGAACAGATGAATAAACATTTGGAAAGACAAAAGCTCAATCCATCACTGTCAGCACAGTTTTATGAAGGGAAAGTCATGCTTGACGAACTTGCTTGTGTTTTTTGAGGATGTAACCAGCAAGGTAGATACTGGAGAACCTGTGGATGTGGTATATCTGGACTTCCAAAAAGCACTTGACAAGGTGCCACATAGAAGACTGATCCAGAAGGTGAGATAGCAGGGGATTGGGGGTAAAGTACTGGATTAGATTAAGGATTAGCTGACTGGTGGGAAGCAAAGTGTCAGGGTAAAACGGGTCCTTCTCTGGCAAGGTTCTGCAAGGTACAGTGCTTGGACTCAACTGTTTACAATCTATATAAATGATCTTCAAGCAGGGAAAGAGCATAACAGAGCAAAATTTGTGGATGATACTAAAATTGTTGGGAAAGCAGGCATTGAAGAGGGTATAAAAATTTTACAGATGGATATAGAGAGGCAAGGAGAATGGACCAAAATTTGGCAAATGGAGTTTAATGTGGATAAGTGTGAGGTTATCCATTTTGACAGAAAAATATCAGCATGGTAGCACAGTGGTTACCACTGCTGCTTCACAGCCCAGGGACCTGGGTTCAATTCCCAGTTTTGGTCACTGTTTGTGTGAAGTTTGCACAATTTCGTGCCTGCATGGGTTTCCTCCGGGTGCTCCGGTTTCCTCCCACAGTCCAAAGGAGTGCGGGTTAAGTTGTATGGCCTTGGTAAATTGCCCCTTAATGTCAGGGGGATTAGCAAGGTAAATATGTGAGATTATGGGGGAAATGGGACCTGGGTGGGATTGGGGTCGGTGCAGACTTGATGGATACTGTTGGGATTCTGTGGCTTTCTCTTGAGGCAAGCAAGGCATACTTGATTTGTACGAAGACTGCAATTAGCATGTCAACTTCATCCTTTAAGGGTACCCTTGTTCCCCCAGATCACAAGGACTGGAACAGCTACCCGGAAACTAATCCCTGACAGTCATATCTCCATTACAAGTAGTGGGCCTTGAACTTCCATAAGGCTTATGCCCTCTGGCCTCACAGTGCTGCCTGAGTGTGGGGGTCCACTGCAGTGACCCTCCCTCCTTTTTGTGAGGGTCTTCAGGCCTCATGAGGCTGTAAAGCACCCCTTCTCAGAAACCCCCACTCAGCCCATGCAGCCTGGCCTCTCATGGGACCCCATTCACGAACCTCACAGTCAGCCCCCCGGTCATCCGTCCACCACCACCACCCTCCCCATGGTGACCCTATAGCTTCACCTGCTTCTACCCACTTTGCAGCTCCCTCTCTGGACGGACAATCACACAGCAGCTACATCGCCACAAGCCCAGAGAGGAGGACACAGGTAGTGCTGCCTACATACCAGCCACTAGACTCCTTTGAATTTTGATTTGAATTTGACAGATATGAAGGGCTGGGAAGGCAAGCGCCCCCACTCCGTGAGAGGCCAATGCTGAATTCCCCTCCCCCCCCAGGTCGTGAGTTGAACCTATTTGAGTTCCCCCTTCCTCTCTGTAGCCCTCTGTGAATAGCTTCATGGGTGATAATGGTGACCTGAGCGCTCACCTCCAATGTTCCCTTCGGAAATGGGATTGCCAGATACTCGTTTTTATACGGCTGTTGTAAATTGTGCTGAATATTCAGTGAGGTGGGGAGGGGGGGTGCGGGGGGATGGATAGGGGGGTGCGGGGGATGGATAAGGGGTGTGCGGGGGATGGATAAGGGGTGTGCGGGGGATGGATAAGGGGTGTGCGGGGGATGGATAAGGGGGTGCGGGGGATGGATAAGGGGGGTGCGGGGGGATGGATAAGGGGGGTGCGGGGGGATGGATAAGGGGGGTGCAGGGGATGGAAAGGAGGGTGCGGGGGATGGGTGGGAGGCTGGAATTTTACTGGCCTGCCCACCACGGGAATCAGAGCAGGACAAACCATGGGAAGGTCCAGTGACCTTGGGTAGAATTTTATGGATTTGGGATGAGCAAGGCTGTCAAATCGCATTCCATTAAAATGAGGTTTTTGGCCTTCCTTGGCACTTTCTTGTTCCACCCCTGGCAGGGGTCCTGAAACATTGGGAATCATGATCTCATCAACGAGAGTTGCATTTTCCTGTTCGTTTCTGCCCATGTTGCTGTTCTTTCTGACAGTTAATGTGTGCTCAAGATCAGCCCAATTAGCCTTGAGACCCCTCGTTCTGTCTGTGTGAATAGTGGCTCAGAATACGGAAAGTGTGATTCGCACTGGCGAATTTCCGAGTTCTGATCTTCCTGGCCTCTCACCAGCGGAGTGGCGTGAAGCGCGCTGCGGGACTGCAGACAGCTCATTTTAATATGTTAGCGTGTCATTAGTGAGTGGTCTCTCTGGGACACCCCTACTCCCCCACTCGATAGGCGCCTCCATCACTTCACACGGGCCAATGATTGGGGGGAGGCAAGGGGACAGAAATGCCAACTCGGAGTAGGAATCTGTGAGAACTCTAGTGGGCTGGGGGATGGGGAAGGTTTATTCCTGTTATGATCGGGGTGCCCTTTAAAGATGGCGCTCCAATCTTAGTGCAGCTGGGTTTTGCCGGCATGTTGAGGGAGGCACGGTGGTACAGTGGTTAGCACTACTGCCTCAGAGCGCCAGGGACCCGGGTTCAATTCCCGGCTTGGGAGACTGCCTGTGCACGTTCTCCCTGTGTCTACGTGGGTTTCCTCTGGGTGCTCCAGGTTCCTCACACAGTCTGAAAATGTGTGAGTTAGATGGATTGGCCATGCTAAATTGCTCCTTAGTGTCAGGGGGATTAGTAAGGTAAGAGTTTGCGGGGTGCAACAGGGTGAGATTGTTGTGGGTGCAGGCTTGATGGGCTGAATGGCCTCCTCTGCACTGTGGAGATTATATGATTCTATTCTCTAATTCCATATGTTGTGGCCTCAGCCCCTGTATGATTTGAAACAGACTCCCTCGATTCTTTTTTTAGCCAAAATTTAGTATGATGTGGAGAGAAAAGTAGTGTTTTTCCGGAGAGAAGCACACTGTTTTCTCACCAGGAACAACATATATTTTGGTAGGATTTGGCCCAGCATTTCAATTTACTCATATACAACACCTGAAGGGATATTATCTGAGGGAAATCTATTGAATGACTACTATAGACATCTGTAGATAACATACACCAGGAGACTAATGTTTCCACAGATAAATTCTGATTTATCTCTCTTTAAACACAGGCTGTGATCTCTGATTCTACTGTTTTTGGTTAAGGTGAAACCTTCAGATTCTCTTCTTTCAGTGAGAAAGTGCCCAATTAACAAATTATCTTCATTATCTAATCTCTCAATCATTCTGATCCCCCTGTTTAGTGTTGCTGCTTTATCTCTTGGTTCTGCAGAACTGTTCACTATTCTAAGTAGAGATGCATTAATAATTTATAAGTGGCAGATTATCTCACTTTCATATCAATGTATTCAATCACCAACATCTGATTTGCTTTACTCCGGTACTGAATGTTGCAGCGATAACTTCAATTTATTATCAAGAGCTGCTGATCTCATTCATTTTACATCACATAGAATGTGCACCCACAGAAGTAGGCCATTTGGCCTACACACTGGTGCAATGTTCCACATGAGTCTCATGTCTTCAGGAAGCAATGTGTCTCTTAGATGAGCTTGGCTAAGATCAAGCATCAGATCAAGCCCAAGATGAGGTCAGTTTGGATCTTGTTTGTCTCTCTTGCTGGGGACCATGAATTGGAATCAATTCGGTTTTTGGAGTCAGCAAGGTGGTGGGTTAAGGGCTTGCCCCGTCCACTCTGTAACTTTAAGAAAGGAATAAAAACTTAAAAGAAGCCGTGAACCAAAGAGAAAGTATTCATTTCAGAAGAGACAGCCAGTGGATTGACTTCATGAATATGTTAACCAAGCAAGTTCCTGGAGTAAGTGGATCACACAATGGCATGCATTTGCTTCAATTTAGGTGATTGTCTGGATTATTTGAATTTCTGTGGTCAAGCCATTAACAGGTTTTACAAAATAACAAGTATGGTTTGGCTGTTTCTGGATCAATTCTCACATTTCTTGAAAATGTTAACATCAAAATTGCCACTGGAGTGACAGGTACTCCCCAACCTGTCAGACTACTGAATCTCACAGAGAACACCTTGTGTGCTAGTGGTTAAACATCAAACACAATGAGGACCCAGGGTGGACAGAAGATTAAATCAAGCAATTATAATCAAAGGGAAGTGTGGTTACATCACTCCATTGTCACAGGTGTGAAATTTGAATTAGAAGTAGCATGTATTTAAGGCTGTCTTTGGCACCTTGGAAGGAAAATGTAGACAGATTTGATTATTTACAATCGGGCAGTGGTCTTGAGGCCCTGAGGGAAAAGGAAATGGTGGATCCTGTTGGATGGTTCCCTGAGCAAACTGTCTTGATTTATTATTGTCACATGTATTAACGTACAGTGAAAAGTTTTGTTTCTTGTGCACTACACAGACAAAGCATACTGTTCATAGAGAAGGAAAGGAGAGAGAGTGCAGAATGTAGTGCTACAGTCACAGGTAGGGTGTAGAGAAAGATCAATTTAATGCATGGTTGATCCATTCAAAAGTCTGACAACAGCAGGGAAGAAGCTGTTTTTGAGTTGGTTGGTACGTGATCTCAGATTTTTGTATCTTTTTCCTGAAGAAAGAAGATAGAAGAGAGAACGTCCGGGGTGCGTGGCGTCAACTGGCAAAACACCTCATCACTAGAACTTTCAGACAAGGGCTAGGCTGGTGGTGAGAAGGGCACTCCCCATCAGATCCTTCATGCACTCAGTCTCAGTACAGCTTCACACTGCCCTCAAAGTGGCTGCGGGGGGGTTGAGATGGTCGAACACTCCTTGTGGAATGTGCCTTTGTAAGGAATGTCTGGAGTGAGATGCAGTGGTTTTATCATTTAAAAAGCGAAAAGCTGCAGCATGCTACAGTGCAGAGGGACCTGGGGGTCCTTGTGCATGAGTCGCAAAAACCCAGTCTGCAGGTGCAGCAGGTGATCAAGAAGGCGAATGGAATGCTGGCCTTTATAGCGAGGGGGTTAGAATATAAAAGCAGGGAGGTTTTGCTGCAACTGTATAGGGTATTGGTGAGGCAGCAGCTGGAGTACTGTGTGCAGTTTT
Organism: Carcharhinus amblyrhynchos; assembly: GCF_965287045.1. Classification (NCBI taxonomy): domain Eukaryota; kingdom Metazoa; phylum Chordata; class Chondrichthyes; order Carcharhiniformes; family Carcharhinidae; genus Carcharhinus; species Carcharhinus amblyrhynchos. The sequence goes on from NC_137345.1 coordinate 47,017,715, forward strand.
GGTCGCCGTACTTGCGCAAGGATATTTTGGCCTTGGAGGGAGTGCAGAGGAGGTTTACTAGGCTGATACCGGACATGAGGGGGTTGGACTATGAAGAGAGACTAAATAGACTGGGTCTGTACTCGTTGGAGTTTAGAAGGTTGAGGGGGGATCTTATAGAGATGTATAATGAAGGGAATGGATAGGGTAGAGGTAGAGAGATTCTTCCCGCTTAGAAAGGATAGCAGGACTAGAGGGCACAGCTTCAAGATAAGAGTGGGGGGCAGTTTAGATCAGAGTTGAGGAGGAACTTCTTCACTCAAAGGGTGGTGAATCTCTGGAATTCTCTGCCCGTTGAAGTGGTGGAGGCTACCTCACTAAATATATTTAAGTCACAGGTAGATATGTTTCTGATAGACAGAGGAATTAAGGGTTATGGGGAGAAAACGGGAAAGTGGAACTGAGCCACTTCAGATCAGCCATGATCTTATTGAATGGCGGGGCAGGCTCGAAGGGCTAGATGGCCTACTCCTGCTCCTAGTTCTTACGTTCTTATTTATAGAGGTTCATCCCAAGCAGCTCTGTGAAGCAGGACTCTAAGCTCCAACGGCTGTTCCCAGTGTTGTACTGAGATAAATATCAACTGTTGCTGGAAGCTTATCAACTCGGTGAAAGGTGCTCTTTGGTCTGTCTGAAACTTGCTGATCTTCCTGTGCAAAGATTGGTCCTCCACTGAGTGTTGCAGATTGGCACATTCCAGGTCCAAGACTACGTGCTAAGGGACCCACTCAAGCTTGAGGCAGTTGCTGACAAAGCACAATGGGGAAAGGCCACCATCAGCCAATGAAGACCGTGAGGCCAGTAAGCAGAAAAAGCCCTCAGTCCATAGTCTGTAACTGTGTGTAATTCTGTTAAGCGTTACAAAGTTCAATTTGACAAATGTACATAGTTTCATAACGAACTTTGGACTTGTATTGAAAATATATGTAATGTTTTGAGACTGAATGTAGTGTAAATTTTGATCTCAAATATAAATACGATCCTTTGTTATACGATTACTTTGCAATGATCGGAAATGTTTCTGTAATATTTCTCAGAATATTTTTGAATAAAGTATATTTTTGGAAAAAACCTACGATTGAGGGGGTGGCACAGTGGTTAACACTGCTACCTCACAGTGCCAGGGGCCTGGGTTCAATTATAACCTTAGATAACTGTTGGTGAGGGGTTGGGTGGCACAGTGGTTAGCACTGCTGCCTCACCCCACCAGGGGCCCAGGCTTAGATCACTGTTAAAAGAAAATCAGTCGAGATTTATACTCTGATGGTGGAGGGGTATATTATATTTGGATAAAGTGAATGTAAGTGATGATGAAAAAGGCTGAGAAAGGTGCTAAAATTGTCCATTAATGTGTGAATGGCAGAGCTGAGGGGGAATCAGATGGGATTGATGTGATGACTGGTGGGTGGGAGGGGGCTATAGTTGGACACTCTCAGCAGGTCTGGCAGCACCTGTAAGGAGGGGAGGGAGGCTGTGTGGAAGCTGGAAGGCAATGGAGGGTGGGTTGGAGGGGGGATGTTTGGGACCCAGCAGCCACACCATGCTGAGGCCACTTCCGGCTGGGCAACCCTCCTCCCACTGTGATTGGCTGATAGCTCCACCAATTAGAATAACCAGCGGTACCTCCTTATGATTGGTGGATGGGAAGGATGACGCGAAAATGCTCTGCAGCAATTGGTCAGTGTGGAGGGGCTGCTCTTTAGTGATTGGTCAGTTTGGAGCGGCTGCTCTGCACTGATTGGTCAGTGTGGGACGCTGCTGTGCAGCGATTGGTCAGTTTGGAGGGGCTGCTCTACACTGATTGGTCAGCCTGGAGAGGTGGCTCTTTAGTGATTGGGCAGCCTGAGGCAGTTGCTCCTCTCTGATTGGTGGCTCGGTGAGGGTGGCGGTTGCCCTGTGGCCTGGGAATAAAGGCGCCGCGGCGGCGGCGGCGGAGCGGGAGGCCGGGGAGCGGTATGGCGGAGGCGCGGCCAGCCAGCCTTCCACGGCGGAAGCGGATCCTGTGCAGGTGAGAGGGAGGCGGGGATATATATATATATATATACACACCCCACCCTCCCGGAGAGATCCCCCCGCCCCAGTTAGAGATATACCCCCCCCCCCCGGGCTGGAGAGACCCCCTTTCCCCTCCCCCCCCCACCCCCGGGGCTGGCGGGACCCCCTTTCCCCTCCCCCACCTGGAGAGAGTCAAAACTCCACAACAACCTCCCCCCCCCGCCCCCGGGGAATAACCGTTAAAGCGCGCGCCCGGCTCCTCGCTCCCGGGAAACGGGGGCGCGCATGCAGGGGAGGGGGCGCGCGGGGGGTCCTGATGTGGAGATGCTGGTGTTGGACTGGGGTAAACACAGTGATTAAATCTCTCAACACCAGGTTAAAGTCCAATGGGTTTATTTGGCAGTAAGCGCCACTAGCTTTGGGAGCACTGACCCTTCCTCAAGTAAGTGGGGAGTCCCCAGTCACCTGACCAAGGAGCAGCCAGTGCGCCGAAAGCTAGTGCTTTTACGACCAAATAAACCTGTTGGACTTTAACCTGGTGTTGACTTCTTACTGTTGTGACTGACGGCAGGGGGGGCACGATCTGTGCTGGAACAGGTTTTGGGGGGGTGATCTGTGCTGGAACAGGTTTTGTGGGGGGGGGTGATCTGTGCTGGAACAGGTTTTGGGGGGGGGTGATCTGTGCTGGAACAGGTTTTGGGGGGGGGGGGTGATCTGTGCTGGAACAGGTTTTGGGGGGGGGGGGTGATCTGTGCTGGAACAGGTTTTGTGGGGGGGGGGGTGATCTGTGCTGGAACAGGTTTTGGGGGGGTGATCTGTGCTGGAACAGGTTTTGTGGGGGGGGGTGATCTGTGCTGGAACAGGTTTTGTGGGGGGGGGGTGATCTGTGCTGGAACAGGTTTTGGGGGGGGGTGATCTGTGCTGGAACAGGTTTTGGGGGGGGGGGGGTGATCTGTGCTGGAACAGGTTTGGGGGGGGGGGTGATCTGTGCTGGAACAGGTTTTGTGGGGGGGGGGGATCTGTGCTGGAACAGGTTTTGTGGGGGGGGGGGTGATCTGTGCTGGAACAGGTTTTGTGGGAGGGGGGGGTGATCTGTGCTGGAACAGGTTTTGGGGGGGGGGGTGATCTGTGCTGGAACAGGTTTTGGGGGGGGGGTGATCTGTGCTGGAACAGGTTTTGGGGGGGGGGGGTGATCTGTGCTGGAACAGGTTTTGGGGGGGGGGGTGATCTGTGCTGGAACAGGTTTTGGGGGGGGGGTGATCTGTGCTGGAACAGGTTTTGGGGGGGGGGGTGATCTGTGCTGGAACAGGTTTTGGGGGGGGGTGATCTGTGCTGGAACAGGTTTTTTGGGGGGGGGGGTGATCTGTGCTGGAAACAGGTTTTGGGGGGGGGGGGTGATCTGTGCTGGAACAGGTTTTGGGGGGGGGTGATCTGTGCTGGAACAGGTTTTGGGGGGGGGGGGTGATCTGTGCTGGAACAGGTTTTGGGGGGGGGGGGGTGATCTGTGCTGGAACAGGTTTTGGGGGGGGGGGTGATCTGTGCTGGAACAGGTTTTGTGGGGGGGGGGTGATCTGTGCTGGAACAGGTTTGGGGGGTTGGGGGGCGGGGGTCTGTGCTGCATTGGGTTGGGGGGGGTAACGGGGGTCTGCACTGCAGGGGGGGTTGGGGGTCTGTGTGTTTCTTGCTCCTATTTTGGGGGGGGTGGGGGTCTGTGCATTTCTTGCTCCTATTTTGGGGGCATTGCTGATTTCTCGGTGATATTCCACACCCTGCTGTACTAGAATCATCGTCTGTTTCTCTCCTGTCCGGCTGACCATTTGTGTCTCAGGTTTGGTTTTGCTTTGTCCAGCTGTGTTTTGTCCTCTCCACAATGTTAGCCAGTTTACAGTGCAGTCTTGCTTTAAACCAGCTTCATTGAAGGGCAGACTCAGAATAACTTCCAGTGCTTTCTCTCAAATGTTTTTATACCTGGTGGTTTACAGAGCTGGGAAAACAGGATGAAGCTGATATAGACAAGCACCTTTTGTGGCCAGAGTGATCACCTGACCCTGCCATTTGAATGCTAGGTTATTGCCATGAAATGTTATTTGAAGTGTTAATGTTTAATCTAGGAGGGTGATATTTGCAATTGTTAACATTGTTTAAAAATAGCTGACGTTGGAAGTATCTGGCAATGCCTAATCCAACCTGGCAGAGGTGTGGGTTAGGTGCATTGGCTATGCTAAATTGCCCTTTAGTATTAGGGGATTTTCTGAGTAAATATGTGGGGTTACAGGGAGAGGGCCTGGGTAGGATTGTTGTTGCTGCCAGCTTGATGGGCTGAATGGCCTCCTATGATTCATTAAATATTTCCCAAAAATTGCTGATCTGAAGTAGTACAGTTGCCCTGAAATAGAAATGACAGGTATCTGAAAAGATGCATGAAAGACTCCTTGACCCACATACACACCAGAGAATAAACCACAATCTGGAATTTATTGATACAATTCACTAGTTGTTGGGATATACAGCTTGTCATGTACTGACACTGAAATGCATATAATCATATTAATCATTTGTGTGGCAGTCGAATGCCTTTTGGCTTAATGGTAGCATCCTGTTAGTGGAAAATACCAGTCCTGTCACCACTGCATTGTTGCAATGTGAGCCAGCTAGCTTCAATGGACTTAACTTGCATTAAGTTGATCTTTCTCTACGCCCTAACTATGACTGTAACACCACATTCTGCACTCTCTCCTTTTCTTCTCTATGAATGGTATGCTTTGTCTGTATAGTGCGCAAGAAACAATACTTTGTATGCCAATACATGTGACAATAATAAATCAAACCAAAAACCATCTGTTGCTCACAACTTGAGATACTTTGCCCTTGCAGGATAATTTGAGATGACTGGGCATTTTTCAGGTTTGTACAATAAACTTCCCATTATCTTCAAGAATAGAAGGGATTTGGGGATCAAGAATAGCTAATGCCTACTTCTACTTGGATGCAAGGTTAACGAATTTCAACTTGCAGTGGAGAACAGAGCAGAGGAAGTTATCTCTGCATTAGGGTTAGAGGTTTCCCTGCAAGTCAGTGAGCGTCGCAGAAGGCAGTTCACTGGTTAACAGAGCAGGCTGTTCTGGTGTGTGAGCTATTACAACCGGATGTTGGAATGAGATGGTCTACAGGTGAAAAGCTACATTCTGCAGCCATTAAAAAGGTTGTTGGAGACTTATTCTACTGTGGATTGGAAGAGGCTTCATTGTTACTTGGCTAACTGCAGAATTGTCTGGACATGGTCACTTAAAGTTGCTATTCTGTCAAACGGGTATGAGAACCCGCTGGGGCAACTTTAAGTGTTTTGCTATGAGTACTGAAATTCTGTGGAGAGCACAGTGAATGGTGCTTTCAAAAGTAATGTGTAGTCAATAGTGCTTTTGGTCATTTGTTACAATCACAGTTTTAAAATGTGAAATTGTTCTTTCAGCTAGAATTAAAGCAGTCTTTAGTGGAGATTGCAACAAAAAGTTTCATACTTTTTGGAGCTTTGGCATTGTTTTGATTGCTGCTACAATAATTCAGGCTATTTCCATAACAGGTACAAATTTTGGGTATAACATATGTATTTCACTCTTGAGACTTGGCTTAATGGGTATGCCTGGTTATGAGAACCTTGGGGTACGTGCTATTGTTTGGTCTGTATCATATTAAGAAAATCCACAGCGTGTGGAGGCCATTCAGCCTATCAAATCTCAATCTAGAACTGGTTTTCATCCACAATCAGCAGGGGCCTGGAGGGCCGGTGCCTGTGCTGTACTTCTATTTACCTGTACTGGCTCTACCTCTTCTGTTTGTGTACTATCTTGCTGGGATCTTGGGCTTGTAACTGCTAACTCGAGGGAATCTCAATATTGATTTTTGTTTTCCAGAAACTTCATCTGTGGCGTTTGCAAATGGGGACATAGCTGTTATTACTCACATGATCTTTCTATGCTGAAGTCGTCCCAGATCTGTAAACACTATTTAAATGGATTTTGCTTCTATGGAAACCGTTGCAGGTTGGTAGTTGGACAATTGTGGGAATTTGTAATATTTCAAATGGTTCTTTTTGGGCTTTGCATGTTAAAACTTGAATTTCAATTTCTATTTCTATAATACGTTAATGCATAACTGAAATACTTCAGACTGGAGGGACAGCATCTCCTCCTCTGAATAGGTACTTTATTGAGAAGTATAGGAAATGGCTGCAGGAGTAAACATTTTGCTCTTCAAGCCTGCTCTGCCATTCAACAGGATCATGGCTGATACTCAGCGCTGTACCCCCATGCTCCCTTGATGCCTTTAAATAGGTTCAATGACTTGGCCTCCATAGCCTTCCCAGGTAGAGAATCCCTCATGTTCACCACCCTCTGAGTGAAGAGGTTTCTCCGCACGTCAGTCCTAAATGCCTTGCTACTTATGCTGAGATTGTGACCCCTTGTTCTAGACGCTTCAGCCAGAAGAAACATCCTTGCATCCAGCCTGTTCAGCCCTGTCAATGTGTTTCAACGAAATAGTTAGAACTTGCACCTGTGGACCAGTTTTCTCCCTTTCTATGACTATTTTCAAATTATGGAGCTATGGTCACTGGTCCCAAAGTGATCCTCCACCATCGCCTCAGTCACTCGTACTACCCTATTTCCCAAGAATAGGCACTTTCCTGAATGGGACCCTCCACATACTGCCTGAAGAAACTTTCCTGAACACACTTAAATTCCACCCATCTAAGCTGTTAACTATGTGAGTCCCAGTCTATGTTAGGAAAATTAGAATCCCCCCCTAACTATCGAGTCTCCTATCACTATGATCCTGTTTACTGTTACCTTTTCCTGCTGTGCCTCAGAGCCAGCCATAGTGCCTGATCTGGCTGCTGCTGCTGCTTTCATCCGAACCCTTTGTACATCAACATTTCTCAATCTATCACGTTTACTCAGGTTACAGCGCACCTGCCAAGTATTTGTCCACTCAGCTTGTCTAAATCACTCTGAAGCATTTTAACATCCTCGTCACCACTTACATTCCTGTCAAATTTTGTGGAAATGTTAAATTTGACTCCCTCTTTCAAATCATCATCATATTGTGAATAGCTGGGGCCCAAACACCGATTCCTGCAGAACCTCACTTGTCACTGCCTATCACTTTGAAAAAGTCCCATTCATTCTTACTGTCTTCTGTTTGCTGACCAATTCTCAATCCGTGCCAATATGTTGCTCCAATCTCATCTCGTATGCTGTAATTTTGATATGGAGATGCTGGCGGTGTACTGGGGTAGACACAATAAGATGTCTCTCAACACCAGGTTAAAGTCTAGCACGTTTATTTGGTATCACAAGCTTTTGGAGTGCTGCCTCTTCATCAGGTGAGACTTTAACCTGGTGTTGTGAGATGTCTTGCTGTGCCTTAATTTTGCATACTAATCTCTTGTGTGGGACTTAATCAAAATACACCAATCCACTGGTTCACTGTCATCTGTTCTACTAGTTATGTCCTCAAAAAATCTGCAGCATGTTTGTGAAATATGATTTCTGTGTTGTCTTTGTTATATTTTCTAAGTGTCCTGTTATCACGTTCCCACTGCTGATGTTGGGCTAACCGGTCTGTGATTCTATGTTTTCTCCCTCCCTCCCTTTTAAAATAGCACTCTGCCCAGTCTGCTGGGACTGCTCCAAAATCTACAGAATTTTGTAAGATTACACCCAATACTTCATGGCTACCTCGTTAGTATCCTAAGTTGGAGACTCAGACCCTAAGGGTTTATCAGCTTTCAGTCGCAATTTCTCCAGTATTCTTCTAGTAATGTAATTTCCTTTGATCCCTCCTTCTCACTAGACCCTTGGTGTCTAAGAAATTCTGGGAAGTTATTTGTGCCTTCCCCTGTGAAGATAGAGCAAAAGTAGCTGTTTAATTGGTCTGTCATTTCCTTGCTGCATTATAAATACTCCCGATTCTGACTCTACATGCTGTTGTGGGGTAACCGAGGTGACCAGTACGGTCAGAAACTCAGACAATACAAGACTCGTGAAGCCAATATCTCCCTATTAAAAGCGTAACTTTATTTCAACCAGTGGCTGCCAGGAGATCATCAAAGGGTTTAGTAGCCCTGGCATAGAACAGCAAAACCTCCCTGAGTCTAACAATACAATCAAGAAACAGATCAGTTCTAAATTTTTTCTATCAATCATTCCTGTTGTGCAATAACTTTAAATCAATCATCTTCAAGATGCACAAATCAACAGTAATACCTGTCAAATACTCTGGCCAATTGTATTCTGCTCCACAACATAACAGTATTTTATTAGTCCGAGAAATTTGGAAACTGACTTCTGTCTTGGCTGAACCCCTCACCTGGGTTGCCTAGAAACCTAAGATGCTTAGCCGATTGTTCAAATTAACATTCTCACCAATTCCCTTAAAGTTCACTGTCTAACCAGATAAACTTGTGACACCATGTCTGCGCACCAGTCCATCTCATCTGGACAGTGATTGTGTTCTAACGGTTCTCTTATCTGAAACTTTAAATGATGAAACTCACGTGTTTCCAAGGTTCAGATATTTTCTTGAAATTTGGCTTCGCCCTAATGACTTTTACCATGGTGCCTTTTAAAATGCTTTTTGACCAAAGTGAACAATTCCTTAAAATCAATAATGTATTTAAAATATTACCATTTATGTTTTACAATCATAATCACTTATTTGAATCAATCACTGCATCTAGCGTAAATTGCTTCTTGTTAGATTGTTTTAACTGAACACTGCTAGTTCTGTTAGTGTCTTAATGTGTACTCATTTTTTAAAAATCTCTAACCTTATTACCCCACTTCAGTGCTTATAGAAGCTTTTACAGTCTGCTTTTGTGTTAGTTGCAAGTTTACTCTCTTTTGTTTTCTTTCTTAATCCCTTGGCACTTCTTTACTGAATTCTGAACTGCTTCCAATCTTTAGCCTCTTTTGAGCAACTTTGAATGGCTGTCTTTGGATCCAATACTATCCTTAACTTATTTCATTAGCCCTTGTTGGGCCCCTTATTTTGTTTTTGTGCCAGCAAGGAATGTATAACTGTTCCAATGAATGATCTATCTTTGCCACTTCCTGTTTCATACCTTTGTACCTTCGCTTATTTAGATTTAGGACCTTGGTTTCAGTTTGGACTTCTAATGCGGCACAGTGGTTAGCACTGCTGCCTCAGTGCCAGGGACCCAGTTCAATTCTGGCCTCTGGTCTGTGTTGGTGTGGCTTTCCTCCAGATGCTCTGGATTCCTGCCGCAGTGCAAAGTTGTGCAGATTGGGTAAGAACATAAGAACATAGGAGCAGGAGTAGGCCATCTAGCCCTTCGAGCCTGCCCCGCCATTCAGTAAGATCATGGCTGATCTGTCGTGTCTCAGTTCCACATTCCTGCCCTCTCCCCATAACCCTTAATCCCCTTGCCTATCAAAAACCTATCAACCCGCGTCTTAAATATATTTAGTGAGGCAGCCTCCACCACTTCAACGGGCAGAGAATTCCAGAGATTCACCACCCTTTGAGTGAAGAAGTTCCTCCTCAACTCCGTTCTAAACCACCCCCCCTTTATCTTGAGGCTGTGCCCTCTAGTCCTACTGTCCTTTCTGAGCGGGAAGAGCCTCTCCACCTCTATCCTATCCATCCCATTCATCATCTTATATGTCTCAATGAGATCTCCCCTCATTCTTCTAAACTCTAACGAGTACAAGCCTAGTTTATTCAGCCTCTCCTCATAGTTCAACCCCCTCAACTCCGGTATCAGCCTAGTAAACCTCCTCTGCATTCCCTCCAAGGCCAAAATATCCTTGCGTAAGTGCGGCGACCAAAACCGCGCACAGTATTCCAGCTGCGGCCTCACCAGTGCCCTGTACAGTTGCGGCAAGACCTCCCTACTTTTATATTCAATCCCCCTCGTTATGAAGGCCAGCATCCCATTCATCTTCCTGACCACCTGCTGCACCTGCAGGCTGGGTTTTTGTGACTCATGCACAAGGACCCCGAGGTCCCACTGCACCGTCGCATGCTGCAGTTTTTCGCCATGTAAGTAATAGTCCTTCCTACCATTATTCCTACCAAAGTGGACAACTTCACACGTGCCAACATTAAATTCCATTTGCCAGTTCCTGGCCCATTCGCCCAGCCTATCTAGATCCCTCTGCAGACTTTCCACACCCTCCGCACAATTTGCCGTTCCACCAATCTTGGTGTCATCAGCAAATTTCGACACCATACACTCGGTTCCCTCCTCCAGATCATCTATACAAATGGTAAATAGCTGAGGCCCCAGCACCGACCCCTGGGGCACTCCACTAGTCACCAACCGCCAATCCGAATAGCATCCATTGACCCCCACTCTCTGCCTCCTATTTGACAGCCAATCCTCTATCCACGCTAACACCCTACCCCCAACTCCATGCCCCCTGACCTTCTGTAATAACCTCTTGTGCGGCACCTTATCAAACGCCTTCTGAAAATCAAGAAACACCACATCCACCACCCTAGACACATCCTCATAGAACTCCAATAAATTCATCAGACACGATTTCCCCTTAACGAAACCGTGCTGCGTCTGCTGTATCAAACAATTCTCCTCAAGATGCCTCGCTATTTTCTCCTTGATCACGGATTCTAGCATTTTACCTACAACAGACGTTAAACTAACCAGCCTATAATTTCCTGCCTTTTGCCTGCCACCCTTCTTAAACAACGGCGTAACATTAGCCGTTTTCCAATCTTCCGGCACTTCCCCGGAATCCAGCCACGTTTGGAAAATAATCACCAAGGCGTCTACTATCGCCTCTGCCATTTCTTTCAGAACCCTTGGATGCATTCCATCCGGTCCTGGGGACTTGTCCACAATCAGTCCTTCCAGTCTTTCGAGCACTGCCTCTGTAGTAACAATAATGTCATTCAGGCTCTCCACTCCTACCATCTTTCCATCGCTAATACCCGGCAAATTATTCACGTCCTCCTCCGTGAAGACCGATACAAAAAAGTTATTCAAGGCCTCAGCCATTTCCCCATCCCCTACCACTAAGTCCCCCCTCTCATCCTCTAAGGGTCCAACGTTCACCCTAGTCAGCCTCTTCCTTTTTATATATTTATAAAAACTCTTACTATCCTTTTTTATATTAAGCGCTAGTCCAGCTTCATAGTTTATGCTACCCTTCTTTATCAACTTCTTCGTCATTCTTTGTTGATATTTAAACAAAGAATGGTTAATTGGCCATGCTCAGTTGACCCTTAGTGTCAAGGAGATTAGCAGAGTAAATACTTGGGGTTACAGGGATAGGGCCCGGGTGGGATTGTTGTCAGTGCAGGCTTGATGGGTCAAATGGCCTTCTGTACTGTAGGGATTCTATGATTCATTATTTTCTATCCTTTTGGGGTTCAACATCTGCAGACTCTGAACTTTCTCCTCCATCTTGACTTGATTTTTTTTGAACCAAAAATTTTTTTCTTGTGCCATTGTAACCGCATCCCTCCCCTATCTCCACATGACCATCTGTTACTTGATCTTAAACTTTGCAGTTACCAAACATTGACCCCTGTCCTGTTAACGTGTTCTGCTGTCTTGCCTTTATGCCATAATCAGCACTTTTAATCTTCAACATTTCCTTTGTCTCCTCCTCCTCCTCCTCCTCCTCTTTTTTTTCTCTCTCTCTCTCTCTCTCTCTCTCTCTCTCTCTCTTCCCCCCCCTCTCTCTCTCTTTCCCACCCCCCCAAATTCAGGCATCCCTCTGTTTTTAACGAAAATGTTGTGGGTGTTTATAAATCAAAGTTCAGTAATCTTTCTTGGTGCGTGTCTTTCCTGAGAACCAAGTTAAAATTCAACTAGCTGTAATCTGCTTCCGACTGGTTAAAATTAACAAATACATATATAACTGTCCATAATTTTGATATCTCACTTGCTTTGGGTGGCAGTTCATTGGCATTGATATATTGTGTTCAGAGGCTGGATCTGGTTAGGTAGCTTGAATTAGAGGGGAGCCTAAAACTTTCCAACATGAAATGATTCTCTTTTAATTGATATGTAGTACATTGAGTTGCTGGGGTTTAGTATATTATAGTTGTTAGACCAGATCTTTGTCATTTACCTAACAACCTTGGACTTGAAAACTAAAGGTTTTTTTTTTGTACGAGGCGGTATTAAAATATATTAATGTAACATCTCGTACTAGGTACCAACATGTCCGACCCACTGCGCCCTGGTTTGCTGGAATCAGACGTGGTTCTGAACCAGCCCTTCAGCTGAGGGCTGGAGAATCATCCCGGAGTTACCAAGATGTGGAATTTAGTGACCCTAACAGAAGAGACTGCCCTCGAAACAGGCGTAGCTCTGCTCCTGCTATTCCTCAAGTTCCGGGAAGATTTGCCCAGCATTCCCGTGCTGAAGGATGCACTGTCCGCTCAGCTGCTGTAGAGAACACTCGGGGTTGGCATGGTTTTGAAACCTCTGTCTCAAGTTTCACTCCCTTGGGTAGGAATACTGAGCGTTTTGGTACACAACTGGAGGAGGATGTTGAAGAGGATAAGGAGAATGAAACACCCAAAAGCTCAAACCAGTGGGCCCTTGCTGCAGAGTTTAAACCTCAACAATTTCAAGAGCATGGTAGGTAATAGTGGCCTTGCAAAAGAGGGTGGATTATGAATTTATCGGAAGTTGCATTTCTCATACATTATGGGGCTACAGTTTGAATAATTTGATTAAATATAGAAATTTTTTTCTTGTTTATTGATGCTCTGTTGGGTTAGCACTGCTGCCTCACAGCTCCAGGGACCTAGGTTCAATTCTCGCCTCAGGTCACCGTCTGTGTGGAGTTTGCACGCTCTCCCTGTGTCTGCGTGAGTTTCCTCTGGGTGCTGTCGTTTCCTCCCACAGTCCAAAGATGTGTGGGTTAGATTGATTGACTGTGCTAAATTAACCCTCACATCAGGGGATTAACAGGATAGTATGTGGGGTTACAGGAATATGGCCTGGGTGAGATTGTGGTCAGTGCAGACTTGATGGGCCGAATGGCCTCCTTCTGCACTGAAGGAATTCTGTGGTGCAGTAAGGAGAAAGTAGGAGAGAGAAATTTTCTTTAGTTGAAAGGAGATGTATCTTCATATTGCTGAGTTAATTTGCTGACTTTTTTTTGTGAGATGTGATTAAAAACTGCTATTAAGTATGTTGCAGAGAATCTTTGCAAGTTTTGGCAGGAGTTAAATTTAGTAGCTACTGACTTGTCAGAGGATAAATTGAAAACATGCTAAATTCATACTTGCCTTCAAGGATGTGACAAGCTTGATTTTAGGACATCTAATTCCAAGAGGCTATTAGAAAATCCTATGATGCAATGTACGTGGCTTTCAGAAAACTAAAGCCTCACTGTTGCAAAATTTAAAGCAGTGGGTATTCTGGCTCAAAATTAATTTAAAGTTTGCAAGAGAACATTGTGTTAACTGTGGTGTCTGTGTGCACCACTGCATGGAGTGGACTGCTGGGAACCTACATTGGAAGCCTCCTTTTAATAAGATGATGTTGAATTGAAAAGAGACTGGTATTTATATAATGTTTTCACAACCACTAGACATCTCCGAAGCACTTTGCAGACAATGCAGCTATTGACCATAAAGTGTAGTCATCTGTTGTAAGAAACGTGGCAGGCAACTTGTGCTGATCGAGCTTCTACAAACCAGATAGTCATAAAAACCGAAATAGGGAATAACTTCCATGTTTTTATCAAAATCTGTAAATTACATGGTGGCTGACATCTCTTGCAAGTATCATAAGTTTAAGTGGTCAATCCCTGACTCTGCTGTGAAGTGATCATTGCACAAAATGCCTGTTGTCCCTTACACTGGCAAATGTATGAGTGACCCTGAATTAGAGTCCCAGATACAGTAGCTATGCCGCAGGCTGTAGAAAAAGAAAAGCTTAATGTATTAAAGACTGTCCATAGCAGTTATCTGGATATCTGAATAAGTGGATATTATAGGTGTCTGTTTTATATATGCTTCTGTATTGGTATTTGTGTTTATTGATATTTGAATTCCCAGCAGGTGATCAGTATAAGCATCTGATTTTTTTTTTCTCTCCTTCATTTCCCTCTTCTAGCTTGTATGCTTTGGAAAATTGGAATTTGCCTCTTGAGGTGTCTAAAGTGAATCATCTTTAACTCAGTCTAAATTTGGTATGACTGATTTGCAACACAGTCGCAGGACATAGTGAGATGTAATCAATTCTAGCGTCCTGGAACTGGGGAAGATACTGCATTAACACTACATTTATCCACAGTTTTGTTAACATGATCACGAAACATAATTCAAATTTAAACTACAACATTGATTTGAAATATAAAGGAATGAGACTTGTAGATATGTGTTAATTAACAGTTAAGATTGTCATCTATGCAACCAGTATTCAGTATGCCACAGCCAATCTTGGTTGTTTTCCAGGATGACAACATTAATTGCTATTGACTATCAATAAAATTCCAATAGACTAAACTTAGAACTGCAGCCTTTAGTGGGCGCAGTTACAGCTAATCAGGTTTTAACTGTGTTCAGTCAAAATGGGGTTACATTTCCATAAAGGTTATTCACAATTAGTAAATTGAAGAAAGATAACCACAAAGGCTGCTGGATTGTTCAAAAACCTAACTTATTCACTAATGCCCACTGCAGAAGGAAATCTGATACTGCCATCCAGTTAGTTCTGTGTCTGACCCTAGTTCCACTATGGTTGACTCTGGGTGGCCTCTGGCCACATGGGGGCGGGAAATAAATAGTGTGTAGCCCCAAAACAAAATTGGAGTTTAGATTTTATAGTCTAAACCAAAGCTGAGATGCTCTATCTGGGATTGAAGGTCCTTACTTGTAATATTCATAAAATCTGACCTGTTACTGATGGGCATTGATAATGTGGTCTTAAAAATAATACTTCTATCTTGTTAGAAGAAGTGCCTCTTGTTTGGGGCTACTAGCAATTGGAGAACTATTAATCACTTCCAAAAGAAGAGGAGCAGAAATTTTCTGTTTTTAAAAGTTGGAATCTTCAATATTATGGTTTAAACAAGACTGCCTGTTTTCTGTTATTTTTTAGAATTATTATTGGAGAATTCAATCTTTGAAAACAATATCTTGTGCGTTCCTTGATATTTTTTCAATGATTTATCAGAGGAAGTATGAACTTCCTCCATCTGTCTTGAGTTTGCATGTACATGATTTAGTCTCCAAGCTGAAATATTTATGGTGTCTTTCTGTTGCACATACCCTAAAATTAATCGGGGTATTTGTGTGGAATTATTTGCGTATTTCAGATTATGCATCAACCTCTCAGGCAGCAGCTCCTTTTCATTGTATGCCCAGTTATGCCAACAACAAACCTCAAACCGAGAAGCCAAAGAATCTGCCTTCAAGTCAATCTGCCACGCAGGTAGAAATTAATCCACTTGCTTTTATAAATTAATCCACATGCCTGTCATTGCAATGTAATGTCTGTCTTTCTCCCCCATCTAAGTAAATACCTTTCGAATATTTCAGATAGTAAAATTTTTGATAAAGGGAAATATGGGAGCATTAAAGGTACAATTTAAATCCAGTTTCCTGATTTTTAATGTGAAGTCAAAGGGGTCAATCACGGTCAATCCACCTACTGTGGGACGAAACCGGAGCACCTGGAGGAAACCCACACAGACATGGGGAGAACTGGCAAACTCAAAGTTGATCAAAGCTGGAATTGAACCTGGGTCTCTAGTGCTGTGAGGCTGCAGTGCCGACCACTATGCCACCGAGTTGCTCTTGGTTATTCAAAGGCTGCTGAGCCATGACTTGTGCTGTGACTTTATTGCAGAACAGGGTGAGGAGACATATCCCAGCCTCCGTTGGAATTGGCATCAAATCCTTCACTGTTAATGGTGTTCTGAACCAGCTAGTTAACCAGTCCCCATAGGGACATTTCCATTTCTTTTAAAACATTTTTTCTTTTCTAACATAGATGTGCTGCAGCAAGCTTACTCTAATTCTTACTTGTCAGAAAAGCGAGGGAAACTTAAATCTCTCCCTTAGGTTTTTGGGCTGTTATTTTTTCTCTCTTTGGGGTGGTTTCTTTGCTTAGGTGCAAGTAAAATTAGCTTTTCTTTGTGGATGCTATTGATTAATTGTTGAACAACTTAGACACTACAGCTGTGACACAAAGGACTGAGAATAAGGAATTTGGATCCAGATAAAGAGCACTGATTTACTAAACATCTCTCCTGTGTAAATTTTAGGGGAAGCTGACTAAAGACCCGGCCTTCGAAATGAGTAAAGATGTAATTTGTGGAATTTGCATGGAGAAAGTGTATGAGAAAACACCAGCTAGAGATCGTTGCTTTGCAATTCTTCCCGAGTGCAACCATGCTTTTTGTGTGACCTGTATCAAGAAATGGCGAGAAAGCAAAGGCTTTACCAATAATATAATAAAGTAAGTGCGTGTCACCAAATTAAACAACTCTGGTATCTGAGCCATTACTAATCTCACTATTCCAACTTTCTTATTGACAGTTGTAATGCCTGCTGAATATACTATGTATCCAATCAAAGCCAAATTCAGCAAGTGAGACATTCCCGATCCAAGCTGACAAGACGGGCTCACCACTTCCTGTCTTGGGCTTGATCCTTACGATCCAAGCTGCTTGGAGCAGGCATTGCACCTTCTCCAAGGCTTGATCTCATTTGCATCTTAGTCAAAAGGCCGAGTTGCTGCTTTAAAAAATTGCTTCAAATGAAGCCTCGGTGTAACCTCATGACTTCCAAGTGCAGGATGCTAAAACTACCCTTGATCTTAACCAAAAGGCCTAGTAGCTTAAGTAGTTGTGCTGATAGAATTGCCAGTTTGTTGCCTTGGTTTCACATTTTAGTAGAATTAACTTCTGTTTGGAAAGTGGGCTTGGTGCCATGCCAACTTTCCATTAACTTGAACAGGTGGAGGACATTTAGTTCCTTGACTTCTGCCATTTAATGAGATCATAGCTTTTTTTTAACCATCTAATCGGATGCCTGGCTTTGGCTTGTGCCTTTTGATTAACAAAAGTCAGTGGCTGAGCTGTATTTTAAATTAACAATTGATCTAGCAGCAATTGCTATTCGTGGAAGAGCATTCCAATCTATTACCGTCCATTCCTGAGATCCAGAGTTATGCGCCTTTGGAACTCTCCCTCAGGAGGTGGTGGAGTCGGGTCATTTTTAAGATGCAAATAGATGGTTTCTTGTTGAGCAATGGAATCAAAGGTTCTCAGAGTTAAGAGAATGCAGAATTCGAAACCATTGCTGCCTGCCACACAGTCTGTTTTAACCCTTATACGATGGACAAATAACTATGAGTAGACGTCTTATTAGCACAAACAATATTCATTTAAACCCACACAATCAATAATCACCCACTCGACCAACAATAAGTTATTTTACAGAAAATACTAGAATTCAAGTCCGATACAAGACCTTGACTTTGCGTGACTGGCAATTACCCAAGCAGACATTGGCTTTTATCTGTGCATCGGTCTCGGTGGTCGTCTGTGTGGTCTGGTCTGGCAGTCTGGCTCTGGTCTTTCTTCCTTCCTTCTTGGGAATGGTGGCTCTCCTCGTGCTGGTCATCGCTGGCGACGTTCGCCGTTGTTGTAGCTCATTTGTGGGGTCAGAGGGAGAGATTCCTGGTTGTGCAGCACCCTTTATACCCTGTTTGGCTTCATGCCCCTTTTTGACCATTGCCAATCAATTGATCAGGACTTGATTCCCCTGGTCGATAAGAGTCCAATCAGCTGCTACCACACCGATCTCTGGGTGTGTCCCCAGCGGCTATGTCTGTAGGTGCTGGAGGCACATAGGTCACTTAACTCCCTCCTAAATAAGGGGTCACGGTGCCTTATGTCTGGTACACAACCTAGAGTGACCAGAAAGTCTCTCTCATCCTGAAGATGAAACAAGTCAGTATGACTATAAAGTCCCTTTCATCCTGGAGATGACCCATATCCTGTTTGTTCACTCGTCAGGGTTGCAGCCTGTTTGTCTCTGTCTTTAAACTGCAGCCTGTCAGTTTAGTTTCTTGCCCAATTGCCCCAGAGTGCTTTACAAGTCGCCATTTTAGATGACCCACTTGGCTATGCCATGATCTTATTGAATGGTAGAGCAGGCTTGAGGGTTCGAATGGCCTACTTCTCCTAGTTTGTAAGTTTGTTGTGTTTGGGAGTGTTTCTGATTTTACTTTCCTCTAGTCTGGTTCTGATTTTTAGAATGCATCTGTAGCCCTAGACTCCCCAGTTAGCTGAAATAGTTGCTGTACCTATCCATTCCCATTTTAATTTTCTAAATTTCAATCACATTACCCCTTAACTTCTGACTTGCAGGGGATGCAACTGGAGTTGATGTAATTTTGTAATTTAATCTTTAAATCTTCATTGTTTTCCCCTTCGTAAGGCCAACAGGGTTCTGAAGGAAATGGCAGAGGTGATAGTGGATGCCTTAGTGATTATTTTCCAAACCTCGCTGGATTCTGGGGAAGTGCCGGAAGTTTGGAAAATGGCTAATGTTATGCCGCTGTTTAAAAAGGGTAGCAGGCAAAAGGCATGGAATTATAGGCCGGTTAGTTTAACGTCTGTTGTAGGAAAAATGCTTGAATCCGTCATCAAAGAAGAAATAACGAGGCACCTTGAGAAGAATTGTTTGATAGAGCAGACGCAGCACGGATTCGTTAAGGGGAAGTCGTGTCTGACGAATTTATTGGAATTCTATGAGGATGTGTCTAGTGCGGTGGACGGAGGGGAACCGGTGGATGTGGTGTTTCTCGATTTTTTTTTTCAGAAGGCGTTTGATAAGGTGCCTTACAGAACGATAGGGGGCATGGAGTTGGGGGTAAGGTGTTAGCGTGGATAGAGGATTGGCTGTCAAATAGGTAGAGAGTAGGTGTCAATAGGTGCTATTTGGATTGGGGGTTGGTGACTAGTGGAGTGCCCCAGGGATCGGTGCTGGGGCCTCAGCTATTTACCATTTATATAGATGATCTGGAGGAGGGAGCTGAGTGTAGGGTGTCGAAATTTGGTGATGACACAAAGGATAAGTGGAAAAGCAAATTATGCGGAGGGTGTAGAAAGTCTGCAGAGGGATCTAGATAGGCTGAGCGAGTGGGCAAGGACCTGGCGGATGGAATATAATGTTGGCAAGTGTGAGGTTATCCACTTTGGCAGGAATAATAGGAGGGACTACTATTTAAAGGGAGAAAAGCTGCAGCATGCTACGGTGCAGAGGGACCTGGGGGTTCTTGTGCATGAGTCGCAAAAACCCAGCCTACAGGTGCAGCAGGTGATCAGGAAGGCAAATGGGATGCTAGCCTTCATAGCGAGGGGGATTGATTATAAAAGTAGGGAGGTCTTGCTGCAACTGTAGAGGGCACTGGTGAGGCTGCAGCTGGAGTACTGTGTGCAGTTTTGGTCGCCACACTTGCGCAAGGATATTTTGGCCTTGGAGGGAGTGCAGAGGAGGTTCACTAGGCTGATACCGGAAATGAGGGGGTTGAACTATGAAGAGAGGCTGAATAGACTGGGCTTGTACTCGTTGGAGTTTAGAAAGATGAGGGGGGATCTTATTGAGACGTATAAGATGATTAAGGGGATGGATAGGGTAGAGGTTGAGAAGTTCTTCCTGCTCAGAAAGGACAGCAGGACTAGAGGGCACAGTCTCAAGATAAGTGGGGGAACTTCTTCACTCAAAGGGGTGGTGAATCTCTGGAATTCTCTGCCCGTTGAAGTGGTGGAGGCTACCTTGCTAAATATATTTAAGACACGGGTAGATAGGTTTTTGGTAGGCAAGGGGATTAAGGGTCATGGGGAGAAAGCGGGAAAGTGGAACTGAGCCACTTCAGATCAGCCATGATCTTATTGAATGGCGGGGCAGGCTCGAGGGGCTAGATGGCCTACTCCTGCTCCTATTTCTTATGTTCTTATGTTATGTTCTTATGTAACATGAGAACTGCGTTCCCTTTGATGTTCAGGCCTTTAGAATGGATATAAAGACCAGCATTCTATTAGCATTTTTCTATCTCCATTATAATGATCTATCTACCTGCACTTCCCCTGTTTTCTGGTTTTCACCATTTAGAACAGGGTTGTCCAAAATTTTCATACAAGGCCAGATTTCAATCTTTTTCTCATTCCAGGAGCTGATGAGCAAATTTCAGAAAGATAAGAATTGGTACAATATAAATGTGAATTTGAAAATTATGTCTGAGCAGTAAATTGATATATTGCTAAGCAGCAAAGCTAATGATTAGTAAAATGTTTTTATTGTCTTTTTGCTTAAGAGGCAGAGCTAGAGAAACAGACCTAGGCTCTGAATCCTGATCCCCAGGGAATGGATGGACACTGGGGTTGACTTAAAGAGTTGGCTTTCACTAACATTGACCTTGTGTTGCCTCTGGTGGCATGCAGGTCAAACAAACCATGTTGGAATTTTTATGAAATTGGGGTTTGGGAGCAGGTTGCCTTCAGCCTGGGTTTCCCCTTTCCCCGGCCTACTTTGTGGTTGGGTTATATGTCTGACTAGTTTTAAGGTTTTTCACTGGCGTGGGCCTGTGTGTTTACACACTTTATTATTGAGGAGGAGTTCAAGGCAATGGTAATGGTACCAAAACATTCTCCCTCATTCTTGCCTGTGGGAGACTTCAGCTGCCCTGTTTTTGCAATTGTTATTCCTTGTGGCTTCCCCAAACTACTCCACCATCTTGACCCCTGTGCCCCTTTAGAGGTCTGGTGCTTGCACACAAAGGCAAAACAGGGTGCATGGCCAAAGGTAGTGAGAAAATGCCCCATGGCTCCTCCAGTTGTGTACCTATTAACAGCAAATGTGGAAGAGAAACAGTCCGTGATTGGAGCAGCTCCTCACTCTCTTCAGTGAGGTCCTGACTCCATTGCAGTTCTTGCTGCTCAGCTGTTGTCTGTTTACTCGCGCTTTTATTATGTGTGGTTTTGGGCGCCGTACTTACGCAAGGATATTTTGGCCTTGGAGGGAGTGCAGAGGAGGTTTACTAGGCTGATGCCGGAATTGAGGGGGTTGAGCTATGAGGAGAGGCTGAATAAACTAGGCTTGTACTCATTAGAGTTTAGAAGAATGAGGGGAGATCTCATTGAGACGTATAAGATGATGAATGGGATGGTTAGGATAGAGGTGGAGAGACTCTTCCCGCTCAGAAAGGACAGTAGGACTAGGGGGCACAGCCTCAAGATAAAAGGGGGGCGGTTTAGAACGGAGTTGAGGAAGAACTTCTTCACTCAAAGGGTGGTGAATCTCTGGAATTCTCTGCCCGTTGAAGTGGTGGAGGCTGCCTCGCTAAATATTTTTAAGACGCGGGTTGATGGGTTTTTGATAAGAGAGGGGATTAAGGGTTATGGGGAGAGGGCGGGAATGTGGAACTGAGCCACGACAGATCAGCCATGATCTTATTGAATGGCGGGGCAGGCTCGAAGGGCTAGATGGCCTACTCCTGCTCCTATTTCTTATGTTCTTATGGTTCTCTTTACCTGCATATTGCATCGCCAACAACTGGACATTACTCATACCAACTGGGTAGTATGAGTGATATATTTATCTGTCTGGTTGTCCAGCTCCTCAGCCACACAGCCAATACGTCAATTTGTGGTGGCATATCAAAGTAAAGACACTTGACGCTTAGCTGTCAGTAAATTGGGCTAGTTTACCAGTACGCATACAGAGTGATAACTCATTTCTCATTTGTTCAAAGCATAAATTTATTGTCATATTTGTTCAGCCAGTTGCCTGTTTCTGGCCTCTTTTTGTTCTGCATATCTTCCTGTGGCTGCTCATTAGTTATCTTCTATGTTTCACTCTCTCCCCTTGGTCATGTCTCGTGTTTCTCAATAACAAATTGCAATCATCAGCTATTTACAGTGTTAGCAGTCCCCATGTTTGTTATAAATTCCCATGGTTCCCCATATTGTCAAGTGTCCCATGATTGCCCACTTCAAAACACCATTAGAACATAGAACATTACAGCGCAGAACAGGCCCTTCGGCCCACGAAGTTGCGCCGACCAGTTAAAAAAACAATGACCCTTTAACCTAAACCAATCCCTTTCCATCCATAAACCTATCCATGGATCTCTTAAACGCCCCCAAACTAGGCGCATTTACAACTGCAGCAGGCAGGGCATTCCAATCCCTCACCACCCTCTGGGTAAAGAACCTACCCCTGACATCCATCCTATAACTACCCCCCCCCCCCCCCCCTTAATTTAAAGCCATGCCCCCTCGTGCTAGCTTTCTCCATCCGAGGAAAAAGGCTATCACTGTCCACCCTATCTAAACCTCTAATCATCTTATATGTTTCAATAAGATCCCCTCTTACCGCCTTCTTTTTAGCGAAAACAACCCCAAATCCCTCAGTCTCTCCTCATAGGACCTCCCCTCTATACCAGGCAACATCCTGGTAAACCTCCTCTGCACCCTCTCCAAAGCCTCCACATCCTTCCTATAATGTGTGGGGACCAGAACTGCACACAATACTCCAAGTGCGGCCGCACCAGAGTTGTGTACAGTTGCAACATGACGCTGCGACTCCTAAATTCAGTCCCCCTACCAATAAACGCCAAGACACCGTATGCCTTCTTAACAACCTTATCTACTTGATTCCCAACTTTCAGGGATCTATGTACACATA
Source organism: Carcharhinus amblyrhynchos (assembly GCF_965287045.1). Taxonomy (NCBI): domain Eukaryota; kingdom Metazoa; phylum Chordata; class Chondrichthyes; order Carcharhiniformes; family Carcharhinidae; genus Carcharhinus; species Carcharhinus amblyrhynchos. The sequence goes on from NC_137345.1 coordinate 47,040,458, forward strand.
CACCTAGATCCCTCTGTTCATCCACACTATTCAGAGTCCTCCCGTTAGCCCTATACTCGACACATCTGTTATTCCTACCAAAGTGAATTACCTCACACTTCTCCGCATTAAACTCCATCCGCCACCTCTCGGCCCAGCTCTGCAACCTGTCTAAGTCTCCCTGCAAACTATGACACCCTTCCTCACAATCTACCACACCTCCGACTTTGGTGTCATCAGCAAATTTACTAATCCACCCAACTGTACTCTCATCCAGATCATTAATAAAAATTACAAACAGCAGTGGCCCCAAAACAGATCCCTGAGGCACACCACTCATAACTGAACTCCATGACGAATACTTACCATCAACCACCACCCTCTGTCTCCTATCTGCTAGCCAATTCCTGATCCAATTACCTAGATTACCCCCAATCCCATACATCTGCATTTTCTGCAGAAGGCTTCCATGGTGAACCTTATCAAACGCCTTACTAAAATCCATATATACCACGTCAACTGCCTTACCCCCATCCACCTCTTTGGTCACTTTCTCAAAAAACTCAATAAGGTTAGTAAGGCACGACCTACCCGCTACAAAACCATGCTGACTATCTCCAATCAATTCATTACTCTCCAAATAACTATAAATCCTATCCCTAATAATTTTTTCTAAAACCTTGCCCACAACAGAAGTAAGACTCACCGGTCTATAATTCCCGGGGAAGTCTCTGTTCCCCTTCTTAAACAATGGGACAACATTCGCTATCCTCCAATCTTCCGGTACTATACCTGAGACCAACGACGACCTGAAGATCAGAGCCAGTGGCTCTGCAATCACCTCTCTTGCCTCCCAGAGAATCCTAGGGTAAATCTCGTCCGGCCCAGGGGACTTATCTATTTTCAAACCCTCAAGAATATCCAGCACATCCTCCTTATCAACTGCAATACTGTCTAGTTTACACCCCTGCAACCCAGTGTTCTCCTCAGCTACATTTATGTCCCCCTGCGTGATCACCGAAGAGAAATATTGGTTCAATGTCTCTCCAATCCCTTCCGGTTCCACACACAACTTCTCTCTGCTGTCTGTAACTGGCCCTAATCTTGCCCTAACCAACCTTCTCTTCTTAACATACCTATAGAACGCCTTAGGATTCTCCTTAATCCTATCAGCCAAAGTCTTCTCATGTCCTCTTTTAGCCCTTCTTAACTCACCCTGCAAATTATCTGCTGTCACCTGCCAGTTGGCCAATTTCCTAACCAGGAAATTTCATGAACTTTAAGTAATGGCAGCTACTGCACAAATATTCCAGTGGCTTGATGACCCTTTCAGAAGCAATCTCAAAAAAAACGGTTTTGAAGAGTACTATTGAATGCCTGAAAGTATTTTTAGTAGCCATGTAGTCAAGGAGAATTAAATATGTGGTGTCTGAAAGCAAATTTATGCTGGTCTCAGAACATTATAACATCTGGAAAAGCAAAGCTTCATTGTGCTGCGTTCATGTGGTATATCTGTGAGGATATTGTGAAAGGTGGTGGTGATCCTGGTCTGGTTAAATGATTTTATCTTTTGTAGTCAGGAAATTAATAACTTCAAAGGTGTTCTTTTTGTTTGCAGGGCTTGTCCTGAATGTAGAGTGGTGGCCAGTTACTTCATACCATACAAGTACTGGGTAGTTGATGAGCAGAAACAGAAACTTGTTGAAAAATTCAAAGCTGAAAAGAAGTAAGTTTGCCTAGTGGTATAACGCAAAATAGTATTTTTAACCTGTGTTCTAAATGTCAAAATACTACGGAATTGCACAAGGTTTTGTAAAAATATGCTACTTTTTACATTTTTAATTCTTCCTCTATTTATGCCAATTTGATAGTCATGCAGAATTTGTTCTGAAGCAAGAGAGTAGCAAGGGAAAGAGTAGGCCCACTCAAGGACAATGGAGGGAACTTATGGTTGGAGCCACCGGAAGTGGGTGAGATCCTTAATGAGTAATTTGTATTGGTATTCACCAAGGAGAAGGACATGATGGATGTTGATGTTAGTGATAGGTATGTGAACGCTTCAGAAAATGTCAGCATGTCGAAGGAGGAAGTGTTGAGTATCCTAAATTGCACTAAAGTACACAAATTCCTGGGGCTGGATGGGATTCATCGCAGGTTACTATGGTGGCAAGAAATAGTTGGGGCCTTAATAGATACCTTTTGCATCTTCTCTAACCACAGGCAGTGTTCCAGAGGACTGGAGAATAGACAGTGTTGTTTCCTTCTTTAAGAAAGGAAGCATGAACAATCCAGGAAATTATAGGTTGGTGAGCCTAATATTAGTGGTGGGGAAGATTTTGGAGAAGGTACTAAGGGACAGGATGTATGCACACTTGGAAGAAAATGGACTAGTTAGTGATGGGCAGCATGGTTTGTACAGGGACGGTCATGTTCCACCAACTTGATTGAGTTTTTTGAAGAGATAATTGAGGGAAGGGCTGTGGATGTAGTTTATAGGACTTTAGTAAGGCGTTTAACAAGCTCTGACATGGTACAAAAACTAAAATCACATGGGATTCTGGGTGGGCTGCCTAGATGGATGCAGAACTGGCTTGGTTATAGAAGACAGAATAATGGTAGAAGGATGTTTTTCAGAATGGAGATCTGTAGCTAGTGGAATCAGCAGGGATCAATGCTGGGACCCCATCTGGAGGAAAATGTGGGGGGTTGCTGATTAGTAGTAAATTTGCAGATGACACAAAGATTAGTGGAGTTGACAATACCAGGGATTGTCAGAGGTTACAACAGTATATAGATTGGAGATTCGGGCACAGAAATGACAGGTGAAGTTTAATCGGACAATTGCGAGACGATGCATTTTGGAGGATCAAAATTAGGTGTGAATTATACTGTTAAATGGCAATCCTTGGGAACGTTAACATACAGTGGGATCTAGGCATGCAGGTCCACAGTTCTCTAAAAGTGACAACATAGGTGGCCGAGGTGATTTTAGAAGGTATATGGCATTCATTGATAGTTATTGCAGAATTTGTTCTGAAGCTGGGGCATTGAGTACAAGAGTTGGGAAATCATGTTGCAGTTATATAAAATCTTGTTTAGGCTGCATTTGAAGTATTGTGTGCAATTCTGGTCACCACACTACTAAAAAGATATGGAAGCTTTGGAGAGCATGCAAAGAAGGCTCAGCGGGATGTTGCCTGGTCTCGAGGGCATTGCCTGTGAGGAGAGGTTGAATAAACTGTTTTCACTGGAAAGACGGAGGCTGAGGGGAGAACTGACAGAGGTCTACAAAACTGAGGCATAGAAAGTGAGTAGTCAGAGGCTTTTCCCTAGGGTAGAAGTGTCAATTACAAGAGGGTACAGGATAACTTTAAGGCAGATATGTGGGGGCAGTTTTTTATGCAGAGTGTGGTGGGTTCCTGCCGGTGGAAATGGTGGAAGCAGGCACATCAGCAACATTTAAGAGGCATCTGGATGGGTATGTGATTAGAGACGGAACAGAGGACTGTGGACCAATGCTGGAGTGTGGTGACTAGGGGATTTTCACAGTAGCTTCATTGCAGTGTTAATATAAACCTACTTGTGACGTTAATAAATAAACTTATTCTTCTGCCTTACAAAGTTTCTTCTTCCTACTGACGTCATTTGTGAGTTGTTAGTATTGGAAATAATAGCTAAAGAGATCTTTTTGAACTGAAAGTGCCTTTCTCACTGCTCCAAAAAGTAGCTCTTACAGTGCATCTCAAGATGAGCTTGCTATCAGATTAAAAATTCCAGGACAATTTTGATGACTTCAGTCCAATACCTAATACCAGCTTGGCTAAGTTGTATACTAGTCATAGATTGTGGATTAAAGCTGAGTTCAAAATAACGACTAGGGTGATACAGCACTCCATTAACTTTCCAAAGTATCTGAAGTACTATGGTTTGGGAAAGACATTTTATGACAAAGTTTGTCTGGTTTTTTCAATGAATGATGGCAACCCAGTGGCCCTCAGAGACCCCATCCCAGAGAGGCAACAAGGGTTATTCTGGCAAAGTGTAAGGGAGAGTGACTGATGGTATTTTAATTCTGAAATTCTTCAAGGCAGTTGGGAATTGAGTTGCGTCTAACAACTGATTCTTTTTTTCCACAGAAAAATACACTGCAAGTTTTTTCTACGAAGTAATGGCAGATGTCCTTTTAAATCTGAATGCATTTATTTACATGAGTTTCCAGAGGGGTATCGACCTATCCCACGTCGACAAAGGAGGCCAAGGGATAGTGTAAGATCATACTATATATTACAGCATAAGTGCTGATGTGATAAATGACAGGATAACATTATCAAACCATCTCATGGACTAAAAAAGGGGACCTGCAGTAAGTTGAGTCTTCAACCCTTTGGAACTTAATAATGACACCAAGAATCAGCCTAATATTAATTTCCAAAATTAAAAACTTGAATTGAGGATTAATTTTGACCTCCTTGTTTTGTTTGTATCCAGGTTGAAACTGTTCACTAAAGTGTGATGCTATTTGTTTTGCATCCGAAATGGATAAATTCAATTATTTTTTTTTCTTGAATGTCTGCAGTAATTTGAAATGTCCAACATAAATCCTGTTCATAAACACTTCCATGGCAATTTCCCCTTTTTCTTTTTTAATTGAGCAACTTCCATACCATGGATTTGATAATGTTCATGGATACCTCTTGTTGTTAGTGAGAGGTTCTGGAAATTGGGTTCAGCAACACTGTAGTAGAATAACGGGAGGGGAGAGATGTTGCCTTGGCTTCACACTTGCTTGAATGACTGTAGCTCAGCATCAGTAACTTACCATCTTTTTAAGTGGGGCAGGGGGAGCAAGTCCCATTTCTTGAGAAACTGTTTCTCAGGCAATGGAAGGGGGCACAAGTGACATACAAACTTTGTAGAATAAATATTTTAACTTCTTTCCTGTTTTGATGAATGAGTTGGCCTAGTTAGACACTGGTTTACACAGACTGAAAGCAGTACTACAACTGTTTTCTAAAGTTTTTAAATCAAATGGATTTCCTACTTTGTTATAAAAAGAGTTCAAACACAAGTAATGTGAAACCACTCTAATCATAGGGTTATACTTACAGCTTTCCTCTCTTGGCATCAATAACTTCTCATCCTTCATGATTGCAGCTTCCAGCTCATTGCATCTATTCTCCCCTAAGCTCACTGCCCAAGAATCCTCTCCATGTGGAGTATGAAACCAAGACATTGAGACAAATGACCAAAAGCTTGGCTTTAAGAAGTGCCTTCAAAGGAGGAAATGAGGTGGAGATAGGCAGGAACGTAATGCGAGAAATTGGGCCCTCAACAACTGGCAGCACAGCTACTAATGGTGGATTGATTAAAATCAGTGGTGCACAAGGGACCAAGAGGAGTGCAGATAGGGGATAGTGCAGTGGAACTGGGGGAGATGTTGAGCCTTGGAAGGAATTCAAAACAGGGATAAGCACTTCAGAGTTGAGATGTTGCTTGGCATGGAGCCAAAGCAGGCCCAATATCATAGGGATGATGAGGAATGGTGTGAAAGGCAAAGATGGAACAGCTTTGGATGATGCCCAACTTGGGGAGGGTAGAATGAGGGTGATCAGTCGGGAGTGTTGAAATAGTTGAAGATAAGAGTTGTTTAAGGTTTCAGCAGCAGGTAAGCTGAAGTGGGGGTGAAGTCAGGCAGTGCTATAGTGGAAATCAGTCTTCGTGATGACGTGAATGAGCTGGGAAGCTGCTCATGGGGTGACTGCAAACAGACTAGCCTAATCTCAGCTGTCATGATGTAGGATGGAGCTGAGTAATGGAGTTTGGAGTGGGGTTTGATTGCTATTGCTTCGGTCTTTCCAGTGTTTAATTAGGAAATTTTTGCTCATCCAGTGTTGGATGTTGGATAAGCAGTCTGATAATTTTAGTAACAGTGGAGGAGTCTAGAGAAGCAATGGTGAGGTAGAGCTCGAAGTGCAAATGAGTGTGTGTTTGTGTAGTGATGCTGAGGGGTAGCATGCAAATGAGAAATCTGGAGCAGGGGTGTGGAGTGAGGATCTTTGGGAAATTTTGGGTAACATTAACCATGTGGAAGGAGGAAAAGAAGCTAATGGAAATGATTCTATGATTAGCCTTGGATAAGAATGGAATAAGATGAAAACAATGGACAGTGGAGAGGCAATAGAAGAGGATTGTGTGGCCATTTTGCAGGTTGAGAAGGTAAAAGAAAGTCTACCATGGGTTTTGCTGGCTGTGCTAGTATTTATTGCCCATCCCTGTTGCCGTTGAAGTTATTGGCTTGCTGGAGCATTTCAACCACATTGCTGTGGGTCTGGACGTGCATGTAGACCAGATAAGGATGGCAAATTTTCATCCCTAAAGGAACATTAATGTCCCTAACCATCTAGCTCATTAGTGACTCTGATGTTTTTTGACCGTCTACAATAGTTTCAAAGTAATCACTTTTTTAATTCCAGATTTTTATTGAGTTCACATCCCACCATCTGCTGTCGTAGGATTTGAATCCTGGGACTCAGGCTCTCTGGATTATTAGGTTCAGTGCCCTTTTTGGCACTGCCTCTGTGGTCCTCAATCACGTGGCATGTCATTTGTGATGATGTGGAGATGCTGGCGTTGGACTGGGGTAAACATAGTAAGAAGTCTGACAACACCAGGTTTGAGTCATTTGTGACACATTGCAGGGGAGGCATCCAAAGGCGAGATGATTGGGATTTTGCAAGTGAATAATTGGATAGTTTTTTCCAAGGTAGAAATGGGGTGTAAGTAGAAAGTGATCAGAGATGCTTTATCTGTAATTATGTTGAGATTAGCAGTACTTGAGATGACCAAGTCAGGAGTGTAGCCATGAATTTAGATGGAGTTTTGTATGGAAAGATTTGGAGAGGATTCTTGGGCAGTGAGCTTGGGAGAGAACTTACTGTGTTGAGATGGAGGCTGAATTCAGAATGAGGAGATAGGAAGCATTGAAGAAAAGTGAATTAAAATTTTAGGTAATTGGAAAATGATCAGAGAGGAGCTGACATTTAAAGAATCATTGGCAGTTAATGACCTGGAATATACTACCTGAAAGATTCCATGTGAAAGAGGATAAAAGAGGAGCGTGTTGGGGGGGGGGGGGGGGGGGGCGGGGAGGGGAGGAACAAAGAAGATAGTTGTTTTAAAGCAAGCACAAAAATGGCCAGGTCTGTTTAGATGTCCTTGCTGTGGTGTCAAGCTTCTGTGCTGCTTTGTAAATCAACTTTGGCAGTGTAGCAGATGATTACATTTGGTTCATACCTCAATGATAAACAGCAAGGTCTGCCATTTCCCCTACAAGAAACATCTTGTCCACAGATTGTAATTGCATGCTGGCACTGTGGAGCAGAAGCTTGGCTTCACCAGGGTAGCTAACAAGTGAAGGAAATTAATATGATCAGCTTCTATTTGACTTTAGGTTAGAAGAGTTCAACAACTGGCTTTTTAAAATCTTGGCTTTAACCACATCTTGTTGTATGTTCCACAGTCTCCATTGGGAATTATGTGGGAAGATGATGATAGTGATGACTACGACTACGACCACGCCCTTCACCTCCTTGGTATTCTTTCCCTCAATGATTCATTTTTAGAGAATTTGACCCATTTTGAGTACGAACTCTTTGATTCAGATCTGTCTGATTTTATTGATGACGATGATGATGATTCTGATGATTCCGATGATTAAGATGGCTTTGTGCCATTTGTGTCCTCTGTAGGAAGCAGTGCTCCTGCATACAGCAGGTAGAATATTGATATTTTGGCAGTGCAGTTGCAGGTAGCAGGCTAAACCATACAGTTAGGCATTTGTAACTAAAGTCTGTTTACACTGATGTCTAATGCAAGTGCAATTAATTTGTTTTCTTGCGCTAGTTGCACTATGACAGTCTAGATAAACAACTACTCTTTGCTGAATCCTGTAGATGCAGCTGCTCAAGCCCGCAAACCCTTTAGGCTAGAGATGTAAAGAGTGACAAATGAAATGCATCTAAATGATTTGAGCAATTCATTTTGATTTTTGAAATTGGACTTCAGGGATTGACTGTACTGAATTGTGATCATTGTGATTAACATTCACTTGGGAATTGGCTATTTTACCAAACTCTGTAGATGTTTTGACTGCAGGTGAACTGATTATGTATTAAGAGTTACTAAACCAAATATAGAAAGTGGAATAATATAGGTTCAGTAGAACTGGAATGTAAAATTTATCTCCTTCTGTCATCCACTAATTAGGGTGAGTGCATATTTAACATGGGGATCAATGGTAGTTTGACATTTTGTAACTTGATCAAGCTGTTATTGCTTAATGATGGGAATGTTTTTTATATGTGCTAACAGTGATCAAATAAAACCTTTTTTTTCTAAATAGTTCTGTGTTCAGTTCTTGCATTTTTGCTTCCAGACATTCTTGTCTGGTCTGTATGCTTTGGAAAGTCATAAACACATGTTGATGAGGTCCTAAAACTGGAACTTGGTGGATATTGGTTAATAAAAACAACAGCAGCAAATAGCTATAAAGAAAGCAAAAAAACCTTTCACTATCTGAAACTAAGCCAGGTGCCATGATGAGATTTTAACTCGTGTCCCCAAAAAATTTGTCTGATCTTCTTCTGGAATGCTAGTCCAGTGCTTCTATGCAATAATGGAGAATGTGTGAACACATTCTCTTGAATTTTATAATCTCTCTTGTCCCAAAACCCGAGGTCAATGGACTGCCCCCTCACCCACTCTGATTCCCATGTTGGGTGGTTCAGTAAAATTCCAGCCATTCTATTCTCTCTGTTTGCAAACAAAAAAGTGCCCTATGTAAGCCATACGGCAATTCCAACCGATCTTCGGTCATTTGTGTAACACTCAGCAGAATCAGGATTAGAGCCGTTTAAATGGTGTCCAATTTTGGAACCAAGTGCTTGCAAAAGCAGAGCACACTAAGCTCATTGAGAAATCATTATCTGCCTGTTGTAAATGTCTGAAGGGCTCTGCTACTTGATACAATCCATCAGACATTGGGACCCATGGTCTACATACTTAGCATCACAGCACTGAAACTCCTGTACCACCTGACTTATCTGTGTAGTAGGCAGTATGTTTCTTTGGTTTCGTGGCAGCATTCTGCTAGTGAAATGTCTGTATGGTAGCAGTGTGAAATGGTTTGCTTAATCTGTTGCTCAGATTTTTGAGTCTTTATTCTTCCAGGATAATCTGATGTAAACTGGCCACTTTTCTGGACGGACAGTGGCAGCCTTGGGTCTGTTCACAAGTTTGAGTAATATTTGATGAAAATTGGTTTGACCAGGGTAGCCACGAAGTGCCCTATTTGTGTCCAGATTGCACAGTGAGCTTGGGTTCTATTTAGAAGATTGCTGATGAGGCCAGTCTTGTAGCATGTGGAACTGTAGGAACCCCATTGCTCATACAGGCACTCTTTGACCCCATGAGTTCTAGTTAATGAACAGCACTTAAGTTGTAAATCAATGCAATATGAGCAAACCAGTTTGAAGATTCATATGTGCTCACTGAGTTCAGTTGCTATTTTAATTTGTGAATCTTGATTTCCAAACCTTTAAATTTTATTGCTATATTCTTTATAATTGATTTGAGGACAAAATGCAGGGTTATTTTAGTGAAAATAGGCTATTAGGTTTTGATTTGGGGACCAATCCTTGCTTTATAACATTTGTTCTTATGGAGAAAATTGATTCTGACTTGCAACATTTCAACTTGGCATATGATTTTCAGGAACCAATTATGTGGTAAGTCTGAGCATTACCTGTATTCATTAGTGAAGAGCTTGCAGAGAACTCTCTCCACCAGCACATCAGGGAAAGGGCTAATATGGCTATGTGAATTTGAGCCCATTGAGGTGTATAAGGAAATATCTACATATATTTGTAATATTTTAGGGAACTACCATTTATTTGGACGTGCATGTTACCGTTAACACTGAATTCAATTGTATGAGTTGCTGAGTTCATAAATTGAGCCAAGAAGAGTTTCCCAGACTTTTTCAGCCATAGAACCTTTATGATCTCGAGTACTGGTAGAAATATTCTTTATGTTGAAGAATTAAACCACAAAATTATTACTATTGTGCACTAAACACAAACATACCAAACATTTAAAAGGTTCTTCTGTCTTGTGTGTATACATTTATGGTTAACGTTCTCTTAACCAACCCAACTCTTTTTATCATTTTTTAATGGCATGAGTGACTTGCTCAATTCATAATATGGATGGGGAAGAGGGCTGCGGATGGTGTGGGGGAGCTGGATTTTCATTGCGGACATGCACACGTGCTCTTCTCTCTCGTTGTTCCTCTTGGTCCTTGTAGCTCTGGCATGGCACTCTGGGGATGTTCCTTGGAACCCAGTTTGGGAAATTCTGGTTTAATGAATGGTGCTGCCAAACTGCTTCTGAGTTTAATGTGTACATGGTTATGATACTGTCATCCAATTGCAATTGATTTTTTTTTAAAAAAATCTGTCCAGCTCGAGCAGTGTAGAACATGCTGTAAATTTGTAACCCAATACCAATCTGTTCAATCTTTTTTGTTCATTTGTGGGATATGGGTGTCGCTGGCTGGACCATCCCTAACTGCCCTCCATTTCAGAGGGCACATGAGTTAACCACATTGTTACGGGTCTGGAGTCACATGTAGGCCAGACCAGGTAAGGACGGCATATTTCCTGCCCTAAAAGGCATTAGCGAACCAGATAAAATTTTATAACAATGGTTTTGTAGTTATTAGACTTAATTCCAGATTTTTATTGAATTAAAATTTCACCATCCGCCACAGCGGGATTTGAACCCAGAACCCACTGGATTACTAGTCCAGTGACAATATCATTATGTCACTGCCTCTCCATCTGCCCCTCTCCTGCGTCAATGCTTGTTTGATTATGGACTCTCCTACTTATTGCTTAGTATTGTCACTAGGAAATGAATGCTGGCACAACCTTGAGTCAAATTCACTAAATAGTTTCTTAAGGTTAACCATGAATTTCACATTTGGTGTGGTGCCAGAATGTATGTCTCAACATCTGGTGGATCATATCAGCATCACATCCCTTTTTAGTTGTTCACAGCAGGCAAAGTACTGAACATATTCAACTATCTTTTGTTTGTAAAACTTTGAACATACTGTTCAATTGGATAACATTTATTGAACAATCCTGATTGTCATAAGAATTAGACTGTTGACCAATTTAATATCATCAATGGAGCTTGCAGTGTGGCTCACTTTCAAGGTCTTGAAGCTATGTATAGTCACATACATGACCCACCTTTTGCAAATAAGTGAGCAATTGCTTGGAGGACAGCAAGGTGGTTAGCACCATTGCTTCAGTGCCAGGGGCATGGGTCACTGGGCAGAGTCTGCATGTTCTCTCTGCCTTTATGGGTTTCAACCCAGGTGCAGCAGGTGGTCAGGAAGGCGAATGGGATGCTGGCCTTCATAGCGAGGGGGACTGAATATAAAAGTAGGGAGGTCTTGCTGCAGCTGTATAGGGCATTGGTGAGGCCGCAGCTGGAGTACTGTGTGCAGTTTTGGGCGCCGCACCTGCGCAAAGATATTTTGGCCTTGGAGGAAGTGCAGAGGAGGTTTACTAGGCTGATACCGGAGTTGAGGGGGTTGAGCTATGAGGAAAGGCTGAATAAACTGGGCTTGTACTTGTTAGAGTTTAGAAGAATGAGGGGAGATCTCATTGAGACGTATAAGATGATGAATGGGATGGATAGGATAGAGGTGGAGAGACTCTTCCTGCTCAAAAAAGACAGTACGACTAGGGGGCACAGCCTCAAAATAAAAGGGGGGCGGTTTAGAACGGAGTTGAGGAGGAACTTCTTCACTCAAAGGGTGGTGAATCTCTGGAATTCTCTGCCCGTTGAAGTGGTGGAGGCTGCCTCGCTAAATATTTTTAAGACGCGGGTTGATGGGTTTTTGATAAGAGAGGGGATTAAGGGTTATGGGGAGAGGGCGGGAAAGTGGAACTGAGCAGCGACAGATCAGCCATGATCTTATTGAATGGCGGGGCAGGCTCGAAGGGCTAGATGGCCTACTCCTGCTCCTATTTCTTATGAAAGACATGTTGGTTAGGTGCTTTGGCTATGCCAAATTCTCCCTCAGTGCACCTGAACAGGCACCAAAGTGTGATGACTAGGAAACTTTCACAGTAACTTCATTGCACTATTAATAGAAACCTACTTGTGACATTAATAAACTTAAAACATTCCCCCTTGTTCATTGGTCAAGGCATTATTCTGGGCAGTGTATCTTGGTGCAGGCCTTTCCAATTCTGAGATTTGTGATCCTGCAATCCAATCTTCTCACTTTGACCAAGCTCTGGAACACCTAACTTCATCTCTGTGGCGTGTCAAAATGTTTGGTGACGCTTTTGTGATGTATCTTGGTGTATTTAATTGTGGAAAAAGAGCCATAAAATTACACTCAGTTGAATGGTGACAGGTCTTGCACCTGCTCCACCTGCATTGATGCTATAACTATAAATGTTACATTCAGACTGAGTCATTTTCTACTGCCAGAGGTACTGCTAACTGGTACTTTTTGAAGTCACAACCCTGGGTATGTTACAGTTTGGATGTACTTCTGAGGCTAAGGCTCTGGTTAGATCCTATTTGGAACATTGAGAGCAGTTTTGGGCCCCATATCTAAGGAAGGATGTGCTGACCTTGGAAAGGGGCCAGAGAAAGTTCATGAAAATGATCCCTGGAATAAAGAGCTTGTTGTATGAGGAACAGTTGAGGACTTTGGGTCTGTACTTGGACTTTAGGATGAGAGGGGATTCTATTGAAACTCGCAGGATACTGTGAGGCCTGGAAAGAGTGGATGTGGAGAGGATGTTTCCACTAATAGGTAAACCTAGAACCAGAGGGCATAAATCTCAGGTTAAAGGGCGGATCCTTTAAAACAGATGAAGAATTTCTTCAGCCACAGTGGTGAATCAGAAACTCTTTGCTGCAGAAGGCTGTGGAGGCCAGGTCATTGAGTGCCTTTAAGACAGAGGTAAATAGTTTCTTGACTTGATAAGGGGAGCAGGGGTTATGGAGAAAAGGCAGGAGAATGGGGATGAGAAAAATAGCCACGATTGAATGGTAGAGCAGATTCGATGGGCTGAGTGGCCTAACTCTGCTCATGGTCTCAGGATAGACAAGTGGAAATCTGCAGAAATTCAACCCTTAAATAAAAATCAAAGCCTTCAGGATCCATCCTCTGCACTATTATAATCCTTTAGTCCTAGGTTATACTGAGCATAATGGAAATGCAATTTGTTAATATAAAAATTTCAAATTGAAATGAAATGTGTTTCCTCTGATATCAAAACGTGCCTTTCTTTCATCACATTAGTACTTCTAGGTGAAATTTGAGGGTTAAATTTTGCACATACTGTTATTTCTTAGGGGGTTAGGAATGACATCTACACCAGAATTCTACTGTCTCACCCACCATGGAATTGGAACATGCAAGAGGTGAACAGTGGAAATGTTCATTGACCTCATTTTCCAGTCTCGGGTTGCGTGAAGTTGTAAAGTCCTGCTTCTTGTTTTTGGAAGGGCTTTAGCACAGCACAAATTATCTGCTAATGTCAGATTTAATGATCTGCAACCAGCACTGTCTCTAAAGGGTTAACAGCTAATGTACATCAATAGCCAAAGCACTTGGCTCTTGGAGGCTCATGCATATCTGTTGCTGTGTATTGTTAAATGATTGGAAGTTCTCAGATACTTTGGATGGAATTTTCCCATCCCACCCACCACGGGAATCATAGTGGGCAGGGCACAGACCGTGTAAAGGTCTACTGACCTCCAGCGGGATTTTCTGGTCTTGAGGTGAGTGTGGCTGGGAAATCTCACCCCATGTTTCCAATGCTCTCTGTCAAACACAGCCAGGCACTGTTTCTGATATTGCTTTGACCACCTTCAAAAGTACTCATTGACCATACAAACAAATGATGGAATGTGCTTTAGTTCCAGACGAAGTACAATTCATTAGCATAGGAACTTGCAGCAACATCAAGTGGTGAAAAGGTGCAACTACAGATGTGGTGAAATAGACAGTAACATACCTTCATCAGATTGCATATTTTTAGATACGTTAAACAATGCTATAGTGTCATAGTCCTCAACTTTATCCTGTACTTTATTCTGATAATCTTCACCCATTTCAATTCTTACTCTGGTTCTGAAGTATGTACTCCAATCAAATTGGATGTGTAATAAATATCTAGTCACAACCCCTCTCCACATCCCATGTTTGTGTCCTCAGAAAACACTTCCTGTTGTGGTGATGTGCTTTAGTGCTGCCTGCATCGACTTCTTCAGAAATGTCTTGTGTGATGTCAGGGCACAGGACAGCATGTTCTTGTGTGCAGGTGTTATCTGGAAAAAGAAACCAAAAAAAATCAATGTCTCCAAATCATTTCTTCAATTGGTTCCCTATTAGCTTTCGAAAAGGAATCTGATGGATCTGTGTTGACAGTGGTGGGGCTGGAGAGACCTTTAAAGCCTGTCCTCACCTGACAGGTACATGTTCTAACTGGGATCACTGGATAATTAGAAGTGGAAACCACACAACAGCTATTGTGAGAAAAGAACTAATTCAGTTGCAGAAGTTAGTTAGATTTAGTTTTTAGTTGTGGAGCAGTTTATTGTACAAAATAATCTCAGGAGCCCCAGTCCAGAATGATTGTTTATTAGCAAAGATGTTCACGAGGCAGGGTGTTTACTATCCCAAATAATGTTTTCCTTATCTCCCTTCAGCTCCTTGTAGTGTCTTCCCTGCTTCTGCCAGGCTCAGCCTTGCACAGTTAGCTAATTCAGGCTACCTAAATATTACATAGTCTCCAGGCATACTAGCTACTGCTACCCTGAAGATGTCTTGTATCTACTGCTACTGCTTAGGCATGCGTGCATTCAGCTGGCCACAGCAGCATGTTAGATGGGTGATGTTTTTACCCTCAGTGTGGAATGTCACTGAACTTTTCTAATACTTTGCTATATAGTTTTCAAAGCCTCCTAAAAAGTCTTCTGTGAGTTACCATTCCTTTTGATTGATTGTAATCCTTTCACTCTTAAATCCCTTAACAAAACCATGACTGCTGTTTGCCCAATAAATCATTGTAATAGTCCATATTCCATTTTATTAGTCTCCCTCTTACAGTCCGAAGTTAAATAAGTTTGGCTAACACCAGTCAAATTGTTCAGAGAAACCAGGCCAGAACAGAAGCAGGAATGTCCCTAACAGCCCTGTGTATGCTTCCAGCTCCTGTTCCACCCACTCACTCTTTATCAGAAATCCACTCAATAATGGAGCACCCACAAGCCTGTGGGGTAAAGATTCACACTAAAATTAAAGCTAAATTCTGCAGGTGCTGGAAATCAGAAATAACAGGAAATGCAGGAACAATTCAGCAGGTTTGGCTGCATCTAGAGACAGAAATAGTCAGTGTTCCAAATCAGTATGATTTCTACAGAGCTGAAACGTTAACTCTGTTTCTTGCTCCACAGGTGAAGAGTTTTTCCAGCATTTTCAATCTGCATCACTAAAGATACACAGTCCCAAGTGAAGAAACCTCTTGTCCACTCAGTCCTTGCACATGACACCTTATTGAATACTTTTTGGAAACCCAAGTATACAATATCGACTGATTCTCATCTACCTACTCCACTACTTTCCTCTCTCCAAGCGATGTCCTCGTGTTTGAAAAGTACAAGAGGCAGAGCCAAGCACTACTTGAATGGTTCAAGGTATTGAACCCATACCACTGGTGGTGTTAAGCACCACTTTCTTTCATAAAACCACACAGACTCTGCATGTTCATTATATCTTCAGAACATTGAAGATGGATAAGCGATGGGAGACATGCGCCAGGACCCTGCAAGTGAATTGCCTGGAAGTTTGATCTAACAATGGGCTGATTCCCTGTGGCCCTCCATGAACATCTTCAACCTTGAGCTCAGCCTCAAGCCATATGTGTGGGAGCCATATGTGTGGGAGCCATATGTGTGGGACCCATCTGTATTAACCGGTAAGTGTTAGGACACTTGAAAGCCTAGTCTAACAACTGGGTAAGATCGCATCCAATTCCAAACTGACCACCTGCTGAGATTTTTATGGAACTTTTTTTATAGAATGTTCAGGATCATTTTTTAAAATGTTTATTTAGCACCAAAATGTTTTGATGATTTAATCGATTAACCTCAGTGAGCTCTCCTTTTCTATCTGTGTACTGTGTTTTGCAGCAGCAGGGACCCTGGTTCGATTCCCAGCTTGGGTGACTGTCTGTGTGGAGTTTGCACTTTCTCCCCGTGTCTGCATGGGTTTCCTCCCACAATCCAAAAGACATGCTTGGTTAGTTGCATTGGCCATGCTAAATTCTCCCTTGCTGTACCCGAACAGGCGCCGGAGTGTGGCACCTAGGGGATTTTCACAGTAACTTCATTGCAGTGTTAATGGAAGCCTACGTGTGACACTGATAAATCAGCTTTAATGTAATTGACTTCATTTAAGTTGAAATTTCTTGTTATGGACCAGTGAGTGTTGCTCTCAAGCTTAATATGGAATTCAATTGTATTATGATCACTTTTCCCAGAGGATCTTTTGCTACGAGATTATAATCATCCCTGCCTCATTATACAACAACAGATCTAAAGCAGTTTTATCCCTGGTTGGTTCAAAGTATTCTGCAACCGCACTTTGCCAATCTGATTAGTTATTTTCTTAATGTTATAAATGCTATATTTGTGTAGGAATGTCTTTTAATCGCTATCAGACCAGTCTTTTTTATGATGGTTAGTATCTGCTTGGGAACAGTGCCCACCATTCAGAAGGTCAACACTTAAAACAGATTATATATTAGCCAAACATAGTAATTAGTCAACCATTTGTATTCACATCACTTGAAAAGTTTCCATTTCTTAAATGCTGTTTAATTGGCCAGAAACTGTTTACTTACTGATGATATTGTCTGGGTGGAGTCTACACAAAAAACTGAGGAGTGTTTTCTTAAAAGTTTATTTCAATTTATATCACCATGCGTAATAATCCAGGAAGCTGAACTGAAGTGCCCCAGTTGTGTGTTTGGGTTGCCAAAATAGAATCCCACAGTGCAAATGGAGGGCACTCCAAAACATCTTACCCAGGCCTCCCCCCTCGCCCCAGCCCTAATCCTTGTAACCCCAACACATTTAGCATGACCAATCCACCTAACCTGCACATTTTTGGACTGTGGGAGGAAACCGGAGCACCCGGAGGAAACTCACACAGACACGGGGAGAATGTGCAAACTCTACACAGTCACTCGAGGCCAGAATTGAACCCGAATCCCTGGCGCTGTGAGGCAGAAGTGCTAACCACTCTGTCACCCTTAATGGTCATCCTATTCCTGCAGTTTTCTGATGGCTGCAGCTAGGGTAAGATTGGAGCTTGGGATGTTTGGTCAAGTGTAGGATCTGACAATGAGCAAGTGCATTCAAGGAGCATTTCAAAAGAAGAAAAAAAATCATATGGCAGCAAAGATTCCTTAAGCACTTAGCCTGCACAATTATCTGGTTGAGTACATTGATTGCCATGACTACGAAGTTAATATTTCATCTCAACAATGCAACCCTTGGATTATAGTATTAAATTAATACAGAACATTAAACACAGGAATCTAAATTTGTCAGTGCTGCAGAACTGTGGGCATGGTGGCACAATGGTTAGTACAAATACCTCACAGCGCCAGGGACCAATTTCGATTCCGGCCTTGGGTTACCATTTGTGCAGAGTTTGCACATTCTCCCCGTGTCTGTGTGGGTTTCCTCTGGGTGCAGGTTAGGTGGATTGGCCAGGCTAAATTGTGCCTTAGGGTGGAATTTTCCAGCTGTACTCGTCCCAACATCAGAAAATCCCACCTGAGGTCAATGGACCATTGCATGATCCGCTTTCACCCACTACAATCCCACGGCGGGTAGGATGTGAAAATTCTGCCCTTAGTGTCCAAAGATATGTAGATTAGGTGGATTAGCCATGATAAATGCAAGGGGTGACAAGGATAGGGTGTTTGGGAGGGTGACTCTTTTGAAGAGTCAGCACAGAGTCAATGGGCCAAATGGCCTACTTCAGCAGTTCTATGTCCAGAATGGTGGGTTTTGTTCAGTCACAAAGATGTTTCTCCATCCCAGGTGATTTTCTGGCCTTGGGTATCAGACACATTATTCAGTGGTCTCTGTTGTATATCCCAAAACCAAGTAAATAGCAAGAAAGCTAATGCAATCAATCACCAAACTCAAACATTTCAATTTTGAATGCCCAGCTTGGCTGGTAATGAGTAGGCAGCCATGTGCCTGCATTGCTACAGTTCATAATAGTTGCCACCTCCGCTACCGCCCCACTTCAATCCTGGCAGGAAGGCCTTGAGGGGGAAAGAGGGGTCAGCAGGGAATCAGCTGACTATCGCATTGCCCCCACCCCAACTCTCTTGAAAAATAAACCTGCTGCCAAAGTCCCACCTGCCCCCTGCCCCCACCCACACACACACCCCGTGCTGAGTTGTGATACTCACGTAGATCTGGTACTTTGTAAGTACAGCCAGGACCACTTTGGCATATTTCACAGACTTGCTGAAAACTTCTGCATGCTGGCTCAGCTTTTGAACAAACTGCTCAAATATTTCAGACGTCACTTCCACCTATTAAGCAAAACAGAACGATAATTGTTTCAATAGCAAACTGACTCCTTCAGCCAACACCATCAAAACACAATATCTGGTCATTTATTTATTGCTGGACTTGAGATTCTGCAATGTTGGTGCTGTATTGGTTACAAAACAGTGACTGCAATAAGGAAAAGTAACCTCTTCTGTATAAAGCAACTCTGAATACCTTCGTGGAAGTGTAAGAGTTTCATAAACTTTATTTCAATAAGTGATGAGCCATTTCAGAAGGACTGGATTGTTGTATTAAGTTGCCCCCCCAGAGCTTTATTTCAGGCCATCAGATTAGAAATGTTGCTCAGTTAAACTACACAGTGTTGTGTGGTGCCTCCAACTTGCCGTTACCATCACTCACCTTCCTCTCAAGTAATGCATGGACCACGGAAAGTATTTCCTCACTCCACATGATGGACAAGATGTGCCTGTAAGTATTTCACAATAATTAATAGGAAGAGCCAACACACAAAAATAAAATCCCAAAAGATGATCCTCTTTGTGATTTTTATAAATGACCTGGATGAGGAAGTGGAGGGATGGGTTGGTAAGTTTGCCGATGACACAAAGGTTGGAGGTGTTGTGGATAGTTTGGAGGGATGTCAGAAGTTGCAACAAGGCACAGATAGGATGCAAGACTGGGCGGAGAAGTGGCAGATGGACTTCAACCCGGATAAGCATCTGGTGGTTCATTTTGGCAGGTCAAATGGGATAATGGAATATAATATTAAGAATAAGACTCTTCGCAGTGTGGAAGATCAGAAGGATCTTGGGGTCCGGGTTCACAGGACTCTCAAATCAGCTTCACAGGTAGAGGATGTGGTTAAGGAGGTGTATGGTGTACTGGCCTTCATTAATCGAGGGATTGAGTTTAGGAGTCAGGAGGTAATGCTGCAGCTTATAAGACCATTGTCAGACCCCACTTCAGTACTGTGCTCAGCTCTGGTCGCCTTACAGCAAGGATGTGGAAGCCATAGAAAGGGTGCAAAGGAGATTTACAAGGATATTACCTGGACTGGGTGACATGCCTTATGAGGATAGGTTGAGAGAGGTCGGTCTTTTCTCCTTAGAGAGATGAAGAATGAGAGGTGACCTGATAGAGGTGTATAAGATGTTGAGAGGTATTGATTGAGTAGACTCTCAGAGGCTTTTTCCCAGGGCTAAAATGGCTGCCACAAGAGGACATAGGTTTAGGGCGCTAAGGAGTAGGTACAGACGAGATGTCAGGGGTGAGTTTTTCACTCAGAGGGTGGTGGGTGCATGGAATCAGTTGCTGACGGTGGTGGTGGAGGTGGATTCAAAAGGGTCTTTGAAGAGACTTTTGGATGAGTATATGGGACTTAGTAAGATAGAGGGTTATAGGTAAGCCTAGTAGGTAGGGATATGTTCGGCACAACTTGTGGGCCGAAGGGCCTGTTTGTGCTGTAGTTTTTCTATGTTCTTTCACCCTCAAAGTTCAATCTTCTCCCTGCTTTACAGCCCTAGCACAGATTGTATTCTGCTTTCTATATAAATATTACATGCCTTGTCTTCACAACAAGCGATGAACTGATAGTGCAAATAGAAATTACTAAGTGCAATCAAATAGTTATTACAGAGACATGGCTGCAGGATGACAGAGATTGGGATCTGATGTTGAAGCGTATGTGACATTTAGGGAGATCAAGAGGTTGAGGGGTGGCACTGTTAATCACTTAGCAAAATAGAGTTCAGGAAACCAGGATATACAAGTGGATTAGTGGTTTGGGTTGAGATGAGAAATAATAAAAGAAGTCACTTGGAGTGGTATACAGGCTCTTCATTGTAACTGCACAGTAGGACAGAGAGTATAAGAGATAATGAGAGATTGGCTGAAAGGTAGAGCGATAATCATGGGGGTTTTTAATCTACATTTAGACTGGAAAAATCAAAGGTGATGGAGATGGGGGATGGGAGTTTCCAGTCATACTTGCCCTAAGACTGGAAAATACTGCCTGAAGATTAACAGACTTTTGCATAGTCTGTGTCGCACCAGCTACGATTCCCGTGGCGGGCAGTTTGACCCTGGAGTTCATAAAAGGTTTTTACAATAGTCCCTTAGAACAGCATGTTCTGCAGCCAACCAGCAAGCAGGCAATGCTAGGCCTGGTCATAGAGGTTTACAGCATGGAAACAGGCCCTTCGGCCCAACTTGTCCATTCTCCCCCCATTTTAAACCCCTAAGCTAGTCCCAATTGCCTGTGTTTGGCCCATATCCCTCTATACTCATCTTATCCATGTAACTGTCTAAGTGCTTTTTAAAAAGCAAAATTGTACCTGCCTCTAATACTACCTCTGGCAGCTTGTTCCAGACACTCACCAACCTCTGTGTGAAAAAATTGCCCCTCTGGACATTTTTGTGTCCCCTCTCACCTTAAACTTCTGCCCTCTAGTTTTAGACTCCCCTACCTTTGGGAAAAGATGTTGACTATCTAGCTGATCTGTGCCTCTCATTATTTTATAAACCTCTACAAGATCACCCCTAAGCTTCCAATGCTCCAGAGAAAAAAGTCCCAGACTTTCCAGTCTCTCCTTATAACTCAAACCACCAAGTCCAGGTAGCAGCCTAGTAAATCTTCTCTGCACTCTTTCTACTGAATTATATCTGTTCTATAATAAGGTGACCTGGACTGTACACATTATTCCAAGTGTGGCCTTAACAATATTTTGTACAACTTCAACAAGACGTCTCAACTCCTGTATTCAATGTTCTGACCAATGAAACCAACCATGCCGAATGCCTTCTTCACTCTGTCCACCTATGAACCTGTACCCCTCGATCTCTGTGTTCTGTAACTCTCCCCAACGCCCTACCATTAACTGAGTAAGTCCTGCCCTGGTTCAATCACCCAAAATGCATCGCCTCACATTTATCTAAATTAAACTCCATCTGCCATTCGTCAGCCCACTGGTCCAATTGATCAAGCTACCATTGAAATCCTAGATAACCTTCTTCACTGTCCACTATGTCACCAATCTTGGTGTCATCTGCAAACTTACTTACCATGCCCACTAAGTTCTCATTCAAATAATTAATATAAATGACAAATAACAGTGGACCCAGCACCAAACTCTGAGGCACACCACTGGTCACAGGCCTCTAGTTTGAAAAACAACCCTCTACAATCACCTGTCTTCTGTCATCGAGCCAATTTTGTATCCATTTAGATACCTCACCCTGGATCTCGTGAGATTTAACCTTATGCAACAACCTATGATGTGGTACCTTGTCAAAGGCCTTGTAAAGTTCACGAACACAACATCTGCCTTCATCTACCTTCTTGGTTACCCCTTCAAAATATTCAATCAAATTTGCAAGACATGATTTTCTACTCATAAAGCCATGCTGACTGGCCCTAATTCTTGACTCTCTAAATGCTTGTAGTTCCTGTCTCTCAAAATACCTCCTGACAACTTACCCACTACAGACGCGAGGCTCACTGGCCTGTAGTTCCCAGGCTTTTCCCTGCAGTCCTTCTTAAACAAAGGCACAACATTTGCCACTCTCCAATCTTCAGTCACCTCACCCGTGACTTTCAATGATTCAAATATCTCTGGTAGAGAACCCACAATTCCTCCCTAGCCTCCCACAATGTCCTGGAATACACTTCATCAAGTCTCGGGGATTTATCTACCTTGATGCGCTTTAAGACTTCCAGCAGCTCCTTTTCTGTAATATGTACACTCCTCAATAGATCACTATTTACTTCTCCAAGTTCCCTAACATCCATGCTTTTCTTAATAGTAAATACCTGGTAAAAACTTCATAATGGAGTTACTCCAAGATAGCAGTGATCATAATAGGATTGAATTTTACATTCAGTTTGAGGGAGAAGAGTATGTGCAAGACTAGTATTTTAAACTTAAATAAGGTAAATTACAAGAGCATGAACATAGAGCTAACTAAAGTGAACCAGGAAATTAGGTTAAGGGACCAGTCAGAACAGATGCAATGGCAAACATTTAAAGGTTTTTTTTAAGAATGCACAGAATAAATAAATTCCGAAGAGAAAGATTTACCGTCCGTGGTTAACAAAAAAAGTTAAGGACAGTATATTTAAAGAAAAAGCAGGTCAGGAGATTGGACAGAATGTAAAGAACAGCAAAGAATGATAAAGTTAAAAATTAGAGAATGAGTGAAAGATAAAAATATAAAAATAGAAAGAGTTTCTGTAGATATTTAAAAAAAAACTAACAAAATGAGTACTGATCCTAAAGAAAATGCAACTGGGTAATTGATAATGGAAAGTAGGAAATTAGTAGCTGTACCGTGTTAGTATCTGTTCTAACAAGAGACAATGAACATGGGAGGACATGAGGGGTTGATATACTACTGGTTAGAAATATAGCTATTATAATTGTGTCTGGAAGGTAATAGATAAATAGAAAGAAATAAGTGCTTGATGATATTATAATTAGGTCAACATGCATAAATTGTAATTGGACAACTATACACTTATGCTTACATTATGAGGGGCATCTTCAGGATGGCCACCTTAACTAGTGGAGTGCCACAGAGATCAGTGCCAGAGCCACAATTATTTACAATATACATTAATGACTTGGATGAGGGAGATGAATGTATTATTGTCAAGTTTCCAGATGACACAATCAGAGATGGGAAGGCAAGTGGTGAGGACACAAAGAGTCAACAGAGGGATTTAGGCAAGTTAAGTAAGTGGCTGAAAACATGGCAAACGGAATACGATGTAGGAAAATGTGAAGTTATGCATGTTAGAAGAATAAAGGAGCTGAATATTATTTGAAATTATTTAAATAGAGGAATACTGCAGAGACCTGCAGCTCAGAGGGATCTGGGAGTCCTCATGATAAATCATAAAAAGCTAGCACGCAAGTTCAGATAATCGGGAAGACAAATGAAATGTTGGCTTTAATTTCAAAAGGAATGGAGTATGTACAAGGCATTAGTTAGACCACACTCGGAATTGCGTGGAGAGTTTTGGTCCCCTTATCTAAGGGAAGATATATCAACAGAGAGTCTTTTATGAGGAAAGGTTGAGTAGAAGAACTGTACTTACTGGAGTTAAGAATGAGAGCAACCTTATTGAGACATACAGAATTCTCAGGGGACTTGACAAGGTAAATGCAATTAAAATCGGAAATGCTCAAGAGAATGTTGGTTTTTACAGAATGTGAAATATTTTATTTAATTACATGCATGGATAGTTTCAAATATGTTCTGAGAGAGAGGAATATACATGATATACATGCAATGTAAACTTTAATTATCAATAGAGTAACTCAACCCAAAAGTCACTGTTAGATGTTCTGGTTCAAGGCAGTCTTCTGTAAGTCTGCAAATCAGCTCCACTTGAATATATCCTGTAAAGAACACAGAAACATAAAACTTTAGGCAAAAGCATTTAACAAATACTGTATTTCATTACAATGTGAGATACACAACAAAACTTTATAGTTACTGATGAGGTGATCAAGACTGAAACTTCTTTCTCCCTCCATGGATGCTGCCAGACCCGCTGAGTCTATCCAGAATTTGCTGTTTTTAATGACAGAGATAACGTTTTGAGTCTGTATAACTTCTTTAGAGCTGGAGAGTGGTAGAAATCTGATGGATTATATAGAGGGAGAAGGGGTTGAAGAAGGTGGAGCAGAATAGAAGGTCTGGGAAAGCAAGACTAAAGAACAAGTGATGGATGGCCCCGTGGCACAGAGCAGTTGCATTGAGACAAACAAAAAGGGGTCAAGCTAAAAGTTCATTCTAAATTTGTTGGAATCACTGTTGAGTTGTATAGCCTCAAACTCAATATTAAATTCAACTATTTTAAACTGTGAATTTTGTCCTCCATCTTGATCTTTTCATCTGTTTGTCTCAATGCAAACTGCACCCCACTCCCTTACAGGACCATCTGTCTCTTGTTCTTCTGCTTTGCTTTCACTGAGCACTAACATTTGTTCTATTAACACATTCTGCTATCTTACCATTCTGGCACTATCAGCACCTTATTTAGTCTTTAATGCTACCATTAACACCCCATTTGTCTTGTGCTAATGACATCTTTGTCAATCTCACCTTAGCTCTCACCTATCCCTAACCTTCTATTCTGTTCCATCCTCTCCAACTACATAATTCATCACATTTCTACCCCATTTTAACTCTGAAGAAGTCATATGGACTCAATGTTTCCCTCTCCACAGATGTTGCCAGATCTGCAGAGCTTATCCAGCATTTTCAGTTTTTATTTCAGATTTCCAGCACCTGCAGTATTTTGCTTTTACATTAGTGAAATCTGTCATAATGCACAGGGTGGAAAGATACAGATATCTTAGCTGGACATCAGCGGAGTTTCAGAAAGAAGGTTTCCAAGTAAGATGAGGAAAGATTCAACAATGAGGAAAGACGCATGCTCTGATTGTTAACTGCAGTGACACTGTAAACACATCCTTTAGACGGAATTTAACATTGATACAACACTACAGCACAATGCAACCCTTAATGTGCCAACCCGAAGTACATTTCAACACCACCTAGTTACTGACTTAAGAGCAGAATCATTGTAGAGATGTTACTTCAGCAGATTTTACATTTATAACTGGTGACACAGATCATTTTACAGATTGCAACTTCAATTGTATTAGATTATTGAATTTGAAGATAACAGCAGCAGCCTATTGATATACAGTGGGTTTCTTTCAGAAGATCATATTTTGAGATACAATGTACGAGTAACTTGAGAAAAAATGTATACATGCAGTGTGCTTCCTATAGAACAAACAGGTGATATTGGACCTACAATCCCCTAAAATTTGCTTTGTTGCAGATTTACATTTGCTTCATGTGTCTAGGTGTGTTGTAGACTAATAAGAGATTGAATGCTGTTTGGATGATTATATTATGTGACTGTCAGGATGGTAGCAAGTGAAATAGATGGACACTCGTCATCTCCCATCCATCAATTTCTATGTACTGCTCACGTGTCTTGTTCCACAGAGTACAGATTCCCAGCCACAATCATGCAGACGCAAGGTGTAGATCAGTGCAGTGATAAACTGACTAGTCTTTCTGAATGGGAAAATTTTGACGGCAAATATCAGGTTGTTGTGCAGTTCGAAAGCGGAAAAGAAATAGAGGAGTAAAATAATTTAAGCAAGGACCATCAGTTCATGTGTGACTAAGGTCGGGGCTATTTTACTCATTCTCAGTCAAACCAATGACAACAGTCCTCATCAGTACATCTCCTGTAGTCTTTCAAATCTGACCATACCTATGTCTGGAGTTTGAAGGAGGGGTCCAATCAGAGCATTGCAGGCTGGACGTGCATATTTCTTGCAAAATGAAGTGATGGCAGCCATTAGAAAACGCGAGGCAGGCTCCGTCAACGAGAGTACCTAGATACACAATCCATTTGGTTATTTCTTATTTAACCCCCCACCTTTACCGATAAAGGCCGTGCCCTTTTGCAAAACATGATTTGACAGTTTCTGGTGCCTCATCTACTGCCTTTCATCATGTGTCAGTACAGAAAATGGGTGCAGATGTGCTATTTGACAGTAGAAGGCATCACCGTGCTGCATCCCTCTCCTCGTCACACTTTCAGCAGGGGATCACTGGATAGCAATGGAGATATCTAATGTTAAACTGATTGCAGTCAATTAATGCTCAGTGGCAATGACCTGGAACTTGCTGCCACAGAAGCAGAGATGATCAACGGTCTCAAAAGGAGAATGGATGAGCACTTGAGGGAATAAACTTACAGGCTACAGGGAGAGACAGAGGAATGGGAATGACTGGTTTGTTACACAGAGAATAGGCACTAACTGGATGGGCCGAAGGCCGTGCTTTAGTGGTGTAGAGCACTTATTATTTAAATAGAGAAGGATTTCAGAAAGCTGCAGCACAGAGAGATTGGAGATCCTAATGCTTAAATCACACAAAGCTAACACTAAAGTTCAGCAGGGAAGGCAAATGGAACGTTGGCCTTTATTTCAAAGGGAATGGCATATAAAAATAGGGAAGTCTTGCTGAAACTTTACAAGGCACTAGGAGAAAATACCTCGAATACTGTGAACAGATATGGTTTCTTCATCTAAGGAACAACATACTGGCACTGGAGGCAATCCAGAAAAGGTTCACAAAGTTGTTCCTGGACATGTAGGGATTTTCTCATGAGGAGAAGTTGAGTAGGTTGAGCCTCATTGGTGTTTAGATGAATGAGAGGCGACCTTATTGAGACATTTAGGATTCTCAGGGGCTTGACAAGGTAAATGCTGAGAAGTTGCTTCCCCTTGCGTGACAGTCTAGAACCAAGAAGGCATAAACTCAGAGGAAGAAGGTGGCCTATTTCAAACAGAGGTGAGGAGGAATTTCTTCTCTGAGAGTAATGAATCTGTGGAATTATTAACCAAAGAGAACTACAGAGGCTGGGTTGGTTAAGTATGTTCAAGGATGAGATAATCAGATTTTTAATCAGTAAAGGAGCGAAGGGTTATGGGGATAAGGTGGGAAAGTGGAGTTGAGGATTATCACATCAGATCAGTCATGATTTTGTTGAATGGTGCAGCAGACTTGATGGGCTGAATGGTTCTATTTCTGCTCTTATGTCTTATGGTCTCTTATTTGTAAAAACTAAGGAATCTTTATGGTTCAGTTAAACACTACCTTAATCACCTGAGCCGAAAGGAGAGCTATACATCATTTTTATCAGTACACATATATACATAAATCTAAATCTTCACTGCCCCTGCATGGAATCTAATACTTTGGAAGTTAGCCCAAGACAACACTCAACTGGTGCAGTACCCTAGTCTTGCTGTGAGACACCATTAATACATATATAAACTGTAGTGTCAGAGGTAGGACAAATCAAATATTAAAATTAGTTTCAACTTGATCCCACCCTCATTAGAGAAATTGGAACAGAGAAAACTTCTTTGGAACCACTATTCCCCTGGCTCCTTCTCACTCACTCTCTCCATTTGCAGGATTTCCTGCTGGGTCTAACACAGGAACCGCAATATGTCTGCCCATACCTAACCTTATTTAATGTTTCCTTGTCATTTGTATTCTCACAATCTCTGGTGTCTAATGTTGCTTGTAACGAAAGGAGCCAATTCAGGTTTCAGTGGCTAAAAGGGGGATACACTCAAAGTGGAGGAGCTGGGAGAGGGAAAACAAAACAGCGATCGCAAATGATGTTGCACCGAATGATCATACCCTTGTCAAGAAGAGGTTCCGAGTGAGGACAGTCGCATTACTGTAACTGAGATCAGATGACAAGGAGATCAGTCTGTTGCAGGCCAGGGGCAGAAGGTGTTCTGGGAGTTTGGACAGCCGCAACAATGAGCATAGTTTCTCCAGCTACAAGGAATGTAATGTGCAAATTAATTATTGAAAACCTTAAGAACAAAGATAAAAATTTACAGATTTATCACTGGAAAGATATACACACTGTGGTATTTCACTTTGCTGAACAAATGTAACCTGGAAATCCTGCTAATATGCTCAGTCAAACAAAGTCTGCACTGTCGCAATTCTGAAACTAACCCTGTGCTTCCATTCCATTCACTTGCTTACACAGAAATAATTGAATTGGGTTATGCAACATGTTTTCAAATTCAAATTAATTATCACAATAGATTAATTATCAAAATCAATCAGATGGAAAATTAAATCCTGATCATTTTTTCTTAAACATTAAGCACATAAAAAGCATTGGCTCTTTGACAAACCACACACTGTGGTCCCAATCTGCCAAACTGTAGATTTGGAATGGGTCTTTAAATTATTTTTGGATATACGTGTATGTCTGTGTGTGTGTGTGTGTGTGTGCGCGTGCGCACGCGAGGGAACTGGAGCAGGAGCTGGATGACCTCCGGATCATTCGGGAGAATGAGGAGTTTATAGATAGTAACTTCAGGGAGTAGTTAAGCCAAAGGCACAGAGCACAGGTAATTGGGTTACCATCAGGCGAGGGAAGGGGAAAGGGCAGGCAAAGCAGGGTTCCCCTGTGGCCATTCCTCTCCACAATAGGTATACCAATTTGGATACTGTTGTGCAGGATGCTTTACTTGGGACAAGCTGTGGCAGCCGGATCTCTGTCACTGAGTCTGTTTCTGCAGCGCAGAAGGGAGGGTGGAAGAAGAGGAGAGCGGTAGTGATAGGGGACTCGATAATCAGAGGTACAGACAGGAGGTTCTGTGGTCATGACAAAGACTCCCAGGTGCCAGGGTCAGGGATATCTCTGATTGCGTGCACAGCATTCTGAAGTGGGAGGGTGATCAGCCAGATGTCATGGTACGCATCACTACCAATGACGTAGGAAGGAAGAATGAGGAGGTCCTGAAGAGTGAATATAGAGAGCTTGGTATAAAGCTGAAAAGCAGGACCCCGAGAGCAGTAATCTCAGGATTACTACCTGTGCCACGTGCCAGTGAGGGTAAGGGTGGAATGCTCGGACGGATGAACACGTGGCTGAGGAACTGGTGTAGGGGGCAGGGTTTCAGATTTCTAGATCGTTAGGACCTCTTCTGGGGCAGATGGGACCTGTACAAGAGAGACGGTTTACACCTAAACTACAAGGGGACCAATATACTTGCGGGGAGGTTTGCTAGTGTTATTGGGGAGGGTTTAAACTAGATTTGCAGGGAGATGGGAACCAGAGTGCCAGAGCAGATAGTGGAGCAGGGGTGAAAATAAATGATAAATAATAATTAATAATAAATTAATAATTCATGCAAAATCACAAATAGAAGGGTTGTGTGTGGTGGTAATAATCTTCTGAGGTGTGTCTATTTTAATGCCAGGAATATTGTGGGGAAGGCAGATGAGTTGAGGGCGTGGATTGACACGTGGAATTATGACATTATAGCCATTAGGGAAACTTGGCTACAGGAGCGACAGACTGGAGGGGCTGATTGTGGACAAGTCCCCAGGACCGGATGGAATGCATCCGAGGGTTCTGAAAGAAATGGCGGAGGTGTTAGTGGATGCCTTGGTGGTTATTTTCCAGACGTCGCTGGATTCCGGGGAAGTGCCGGATGATTGGAAAACGGCTAATGTTACGCCGTTGTTTAAGAAGGGTGCCAGGCAAAAGGCGGGGAATTATAGGCTGGTTAGTTTAACATCTGTGGTAGGTAAAATGTTAGAATCTGTCATTAAGGAGGAAATTGCGAGGCATCTTGAAGGGAATTGCTTGATAGAGCAGATGCAGCACGGTTTCATTAAAGGGAAGTCGTGTCTGACAAATTTACTGGAGTTCTATGAGGATGTGTCTAGGGCGGTGGATAAAGGAGAGCCGGTGGATGTGGTCTTTCTAGATTTTCAGAAGGCGTTTGACAAAGTACCTCACAAGAGGTTATTGCAGAAGGTCGAGGGACATGGAGTTGGGGGTAGGGTGTTAGCGTGGATAGAGGATTGGTTGTCAAATAGGAGGCAGAGAGTGGGGGTCAACGGGTGCTATTCGGATTGGCGGATGGTGACTAGTGGAGTGCCCCAGGGGTCGGTGCTGGGGCCTCAGCTTTTTACCATTTATATAGATGATCTGGAGGAGGGAACCGAGTGTAGGGTGTCAAAATTTGCTGATGACACCAAGATTGGAGGGACAGCAAATTGTGCAGAGGGCGTGGAGAGTCTGCAGAAGGATCTAGATAGGCTGGGCGAATGGGCCAGGAAATGGCAAATGGAATTTAATGTTGGCAAGTGTGAGGTGGTCCACTTTGGTAGGAAGAATGGTAGGAAGGACTATTACTTACGGGGCGAAAAACTGCAGCAGGCGACGGTGCAGAGGGACCTCGGGGTCCTTGTGCATGAGTCGCAAAAACCCAGCTTGCAGGTGCAGCAGGTGGTCAGGAAGACGAATGGGATGCTGGCCTTCATAGCGAGGGGGATTGAATATAAAAGTAGGGAGGTCTTGCTGCAGCTGTATAGGGCATTGGCGAGGCCGCAGCTGGAGTACTGTGTGCAGTTTTGGGCGCCACACCTGCGCAAAGATATTTTGGCCTTGGAGGGAGTGCAGAGGAGGTTTACTAGGCTGATGCCGGAGTTGAGGGGGTTGAGCTATGAGGAGAGGCTGAATAAACTAGGCTTGTACTCGTTAGAGTTTAGAAGAATGAGGGGAGATCTCATTGAGACGTATAAGATGATGAATGGGATGGTTAGGATAGAGGTGGAGAGACTCTTCCCGCTCAAAAAAGACAGTAGGACTAGGGGGCACAGCCTCAAGATAAAAGAGGGGCGGTTTAGAACGGAGTTGAGGAGGAACTTCTTCACTCAAAGGGTGGTGAATCTCTGGAATTCTCTGCCTGTTGAAGTGGTGGAGGCTGCCTCGCTAAATATTTTTAAGACGCGGGTTGATGGGTTTTTGATAAGAGAGGGGATTAAGGGTTATGGGGAGAGGGTGGGAAAGTGGAACTGAGCAGCGACAGATCAGCCATGATCTTATTGAATGGCGGGGCAGGCTCGAAGGGCTAGACGGCCTACTTCTGCTCCTATTTCTTATGTTCTTATGAGGGGCAGGGATGGCAGCTCAATGTTCCAGGGTTCCAGACGTGATAGAGGCAGAGGGATAAAGGGTGGGGGGGAGGGGTGGCATCGCTAGTCAGGGAAGATGTTGCAGCAATGCTCAGGCAGGACAGATTAGAGAGCTTGTCTACCGAGGCCAAGTAGGTGGAGCTGAGAAACAGGAAAGGTATGACCACATTAACGCAGTTGTATTATAGACCACCCAATAGTCAGTGAGAATTGGAAGAACAAATCTGCAGAGAGATAGCAGCCAGCTGCAGGGAACATAAAGTTGTGATTGTAGGGAATTTTAATTTTCCAAATATAGATTGGGACTCCCATACTGTTAAAGGTGTAGACGGGTTGGAGTTTGTAAAATGTGTTCAGGAAAATTTTCTGAATCAATATATAGAGATATCAGCTAGAGAGGATGCAATATTAGATTTCCTATTAGGAAATGAGTTAGACAAGTGCCGGAAGTGTGCGTAGGGGAACACTTTGGTTCCAGTAATCATAACGCCATTAGTTTCAACTTGATCATGGATAAAGATAGATCTGGTCCTCGGGTTGAGGTTCTAAACTGGAAAAAGGCCAAATTTTAAGAAATGAGAAAGGATCTAAAAAGTGTGGACTGGGACAGGCTGTTCTCTGGCAAGGATGTGATTGGTACGTGGGAGGCCCTCAAAGGAGAAATTTTGAGAGTACAGAGTTTGTATGTTCCTGTCAGGATTAAAGGCAAAGTGAATAAGAATAAGGAACCTTGGTTCTTGAGGGATGTTGGAACTCTGATAAAGAAGAGAGATGTATGACATGTACAGGCAACATGGAATAAATAAGATGCTTGAGGAATATAAAAAGTGCAAGAAACTACTTTGCACTTTGGAAGGACAAACCAACATGGAACATGCAAGGTAAATGGTAGGACATTGAAGAGTGCAGTAGAACAGAGGATCTGGGAATACAGATACATAATTCCCTAAAAGTGGCATCACAGGTAGATAGGATCGTAAAGAGGGCTTTTGGTACATTGGCCTTTATAAATCAAAGTATTGAGTATAAGAGTTGGAATGTTATGGTGAGGTTGTATAAGACATTGGTGAGGTTGAATTTAGAGCAGTTTTGGTCACTTAATTACAGGAAGGATATTAATAAGGTTGAAAGAGTGCACAGAAGATTTACAAGGATGCTGCCGGGACTTGGGAAACTGAGTTACTGAGAAAGGTTGAATAGGTCCGAACTTTATTCCCTGGAGCATAGAAGAATGAGGGGGGGATTTGACAGAGGTGTATAAATTATGATGGGTATAGATAGAGTGAATGCAAGCAGGCCTTTTCCACTGAGGCTAGGGGAGAAAAAAACTAGAAGACATGGGTTAAGGGTGAAAAGGGGAAAGTTTAAAGGGAACATTAGGAGGAGGCTTCTTCACACAGAGAGTGGTGGGAGTGTGGAATGAGCTGCCAGATGAAGTGGTGAAAGTGGGCTCACTTTTAACATTTAAAAAAAACTGGGACAGGTAAATGGATGAGAGGGGTGTGGAGGGATATGATCCAGCTGCAGGTCAGTGGGACTAGGCAGAAAAATGGTTCGGCACAGCCAAGAAGGGCCAAAAGGCCTATTTCTGTGCTGTAGTGTTCTATGGTTCTATGTCCACATATGGACCAAAGCTGTGATGAAGTTTGGAACTGTGTAGGCCTAACAGAACCCAAACTGAGCTCTGCTGAGCAGGTTATTGCTGAGCAAATGCCCATTCTAAGCACTGTCATGTTAAATACCTGTGAGGCCCCAATTATAACCGGGGCCAGGAAAGCATCTCCTGAGTAGCGAGGAGTTTGACCCTATCATAGTTTCCCCAAAACAGAAGGTCTAGGCTGGTGAGACCTGGCAGAATACTAATTCAGCAAAGACAATGTGAAATGCAGTTGTAATAGGGTGAAACACTTTGGTCCTACCTGGCTTGGATCACATTCATTCAAGATATCTAGTTCTTGAGATGTCCCCAACTTCTGAAAGGAGAGGAGAGTAAAAAAAAATCATTAGGAGTAGCTTACAGAGTGCAACAACCACTTGATTTTTCGATTTGCAAACTGTTACAAACTATTAATTTGATTTCAGAAATAAATCAGGGTCATAACTAGGTTGCAATTAACAGGACAGCAGAATTCATTTATCAGGCCCAATTGCAAAAGAACTTTCACAGATAGAGAAGCAAATAAAAATACATCTGCACCTGGCGAGCAACTGGCTCTAATGTTCAACGCTCCCTTCTCCACTTCAACTGATGAGACATCATATAACTATAGCGCTTAATTCACATCATCAACTTTGTTTACATTGTTAGGCATCCCAGCAACCAGACATAGCTTCATAACTGGGAGAGGAAACTCCTTCCCTTCTCCCCTGTGTACTCTATGACCAGTATGTTTTGTCTGTATAGCTTGCATGAAACACTACTTTTCACTGCATATCAATACATGTGATAATAATAAATCAATTCAGCTCAGAGAAAAGCAAATGTAACCCAGATAACAAGTGAGAAAATGCTGGAAGATCTCAGCAGGTCTGGCAGCATCTGTAAGGACAGAAAAGAGTTGATGTTTCAAGACCAGTCAACTCTTCAAAGCTTTGACAGAAGGTCATCTAGACTCGAAATATCAGCTCTTTTCTCTCCTTACAGATGCTGCCAGACCTGCTGAGATTTTCTAGCATTTTCTCTTTTGGTTTCAGATTCCAGCATCCACAGTAATTTGCTTGTAACCCAGATAATCCCAGAACTGAATGGATGGGGAGGCATAATCCATTGAAAAACCCAATAGTTCTATGGGGAATACGTTAGCAGCATGTGTGGTGTCTTCTCCATCATCCTGGTTCATGGAACAAAGAACAACACAGCACAGGAAACAGGCCCTTCGGCCCACTGAGCCCGCGCTGCCATCTTAACAATGTGTTTTTCCTCCTCCACCCTTGACCTGTGTCTATGCTTATGCTAACCATTGGAAGGAGTGTGTCCTGAACTCACTTGTCTAGTTTAATTATTGGAAAAGCTAAATACATTGCATGTTTCTGCTGCTGGATGGCACGAACCATGAATGGGTCCCAAGATGAATGATATGAACAATCACAGTAGTAAAAGGTTATTTTCTGTCTAGTACTAATCTGACAGATGAGCCGGCTTTACTTTCTCAAAGTTGAAGCACTGTTGCACGTGGCCAATTAAACTGGAGACTCTAGAAAGTTTCTGTGTACAATTTGAATACAGCCTCCTCCAATTCGAGCAATTTTTTAAGAAGTTAACAGAACACTTACATCTGAGTCAGCCTCAAACAGATCCCTCAGTCTGGATACTGAAGACTTAAAAAAAACAGAATATACATCAATCAGCAGCTTTAGTAACTTGGAGACAAAATCAGCAAGGTTTGCTCTCTCAAATACCCCAGGTAATGATCTCCCATCTCTTTAAATAAGGGGCTCCAATTGATTCCTAAGCCCTTAGCTCTCCCTCCCTGGGGATTACTAGTCTCCATTTTAAGTACGATTTGATGTTTCTTACATCTAAATGTAACGTTTTTCAGTACGTAATTACACTAGTGAATCTCCTTTGATTGCACAGGGAGCTGGAGGAAACGTACATGTTTCAGCCTGTGAAGGACAAATACAGCGAAGTCCTTTTACAGCGTTGCCTCCGGAGCAAATGACAACGATGTGGAGATGCCGACGTTGGACTGGGGTAAGCACAGTAAGAAGTCTCACAATACCAGGTTAAAGTCCAACAGGTTTATCTGGTAGCACAAACCACAAGCTTTTGGAGCACTGTCTCTTCATCAGGTGAGTGGGAGTTGCATTCACAAACAGGACACACATAGACACAAACTTAATTTACAAGATAATGGTTAATCCAATTCTTACCGTGCAAATGACAATAACAGAACTTTGCACACTGAATTCAATGTAATATTCAGTGTTACTAGCTCAAGTATCTTGAGATATTAATAGAGATTTAATCTATTTACAACATTCAAGGGTAAGGTGAAAAGGCAGGGGAATGGCATTAAGTAATGTTCTTGTTTGAAGAGCCAGTGCAGACATGATGAGCCAAATGGCCTCCTTTTTTAAATTCATGGGACATGGGCATTGCTGGCTGGTCAGCACTTATTGCCCATCCCTAGTCACCTGAGGGCAGTTCACATGTAGGCCAGACCAGATAACGACAGCAGATTTCCTCCCCTAAAGGACATTGGTGAACCAGATGGGTTTTTCTGACAATCGACAATGGTTTCATGGTCATCAGTAGATTCTTAATTCCAGAGTTTTTTTAATTGAGTTCAGGTTTCGAACCTGGGTCTCCAGAACATTAGCTAAGTTTCTGGATTAGTGGTCTAGTGATAATACCACTAGGCCGTCGCCTTCCCTTAAACCAATGAAACCTGGAAAACCAGCAGGTCCTGACAAAGTTCCAGCCAAGCTTATCCGACTCTTTACCTATGTGTTTAGTGTTCTATTATACAACATCTTCATTACTTCATTCACTGAGGGAGATGCTCTATATCAACAGGAGCAAACAATGGCTCCAGTGCCCAAAGCAACAAGTAACTCTGGCAAACTACGTCCCATTGCTTTGGCAGACCATTTTCCCAAGATTGTGGAGCAGTTCATGACTAAGTGGCTCCTATGGTAGCCAGGCTGGAAGATTGGCAGTGGTTACTGTTATGAACTTGTTTTGTAAAAAACAATGATAAGCTGGGAACAACCAAAACATTAATACAACAGGTTTTACAAAGGCTTTCAGCAGGGGTGATCGTAAAGTGATGATTAAACACACGAGATTGCTGAAGAAAGGAGACATGTAAAAGTTTTTTTGCCTTGCATTCACTTAGCGTGAAGACCAGAATAAGGTGGAAAAAACTGCATGTGAAGAGAATACTGATTGGTTGATAAGTGGATTCTGATTGGCACAGGCATTGCAATGATGAATGCAGCAGTTGATAGTGACAGCACTGATGGTGTACTGCAGCACTGAAGGAATGCTGCAGTACAGGCCAAACAGTGCTGGAACACGTCTTGAATATAAAATCTTCTGACTCAGTCGAAAGCTTCATCATTGCACTAAACTGATGCTTCAAAATTGAGGAGCTAGATGGAAGGAAAGGAACTTTGGGTTATCTTCCATCCTCCTTCTCTCCCTCCCAGCTTATGCGTCTGCCTTTCCTTCCTATTGCAGTATATCAAAGATAACAACATTGTTTGTATTCTGAGAGTGACCAATCAAAGGCCTCTGCACGTCAGTCTGAAAAATGTGTATTTCCAAAATGTTAACACCAACTTTTAAAAAATCCAACTGTATAAGGGGCTAGAGAGATAAATTGCACAACACCGGATGAAATAAATCATACGTACAATTTGCAGTGAACTGCTTCTGTCCAACATACAACTGGATAAAGGTGATGTGTACCTTGATATGCTCTGGCAAATCAAGACTTTTCTCTGTGTTGAGAGGTGATTTCTGTTCCACCTCAACATCCAACTTGTTTTGTACTTGTGGACAGATAATTTGCTCATGTTCCAAACTCCCAGGCATTGTGGTGAGATCTTGCTTCTCGGTGCCAATAAGGGAGTTGGAACAGACGTCCTGTGTCAATTTGATTTTCTTTGTTGCACTTTGCTCACCATCTAAAGGAGATGCATCTTTCCTGAACATCTTCCGTTTTTTAGGGTTCTCTGTTAACACTGACTGGTCTTCCATATCTTCACGGAAGTCATTACTGTCACTCTTCTCTTGTTGACTAAAGTACCACCCAAACCTTTTCCCAGAATCTGAGTGCTCTTCAGAACCCCCACCTAACTTCTGGCAGAGGCTCTTCAATCGCTGCTCAGATTGCTCTGTACGTAAACGAGGCACCAAATGACACAGTCCCCCTTCCACATCCTGCTCCAGGACATCCATTAATTCCTGTGTCCAGAGATCAGCATCTGGGTTTTGCCTCAGCTGTATGATGAGGTGA
This sequence comes from Carcharhinus amblyrhynchos, assembly GCF_965287045.1. NCBI lineage: Eukaryota > Metazoa > Chordata > Chondrichthyes > Carcharhiniformes > Carcharhinidae > Carcharhinus > Carcharhinus amblyrhynchos. The sequence goes on from NC_137345.1 coordinate 47,077,666, forward strand.
CGCAGACAGTCTTTAGGCACAACAGAATTCCCCAGGTGAAGAAATGATAAAAGATTTCTTCTGACCATCACTGGTAAAAGATAAAACAGTGGTTTTCTAAAAGAGAGCAAACAATAAAATCATTAGAACTTGGCTGTGAGTCATAGCATTATTACCACAATTTCTCTCAAACTCTAACATTTTTAGACATAACCCCAGTATACCTTGTTGCCTTTTGCAGAAACATTGGAAATGCCAGAGGATATCACTTACCCTATTTATAATTTATAGCCCAGCCAGTATTCCATATTTTAATTACATATCACTGACATAGGATAAGCAGAAGTGATGGGAGGGCACTTTCGTTTCTGGGACTTGAGTTCAAATGAAAATTGCACTGATCACTGAGAGCCTGGCCTATTGGCTACCTGTACAAAATGACTACTGATAATCTCGATCTAGTTTCAAATGAATAATGAAGTGACTTAAGAATTAAAACAAGGCTGGAAGAGCAGCCATTCAGTGCAATACCACACAGACAAGGTCAAAGACACCTTTAATCAGTTCCACATTGTAAGTAAATGCACTGCTATTGTGGGATTAAACCTTACAGACAAAGAACTTCCAGGTTCCGGTCCCGATCCCAACTGAGTTAGCTGATCTCATGATGGAGAGGTGTTGTGGGGGATCCACATGAAGGATTGGGAATCTGTCAGGGTACTCTACCTAACCCACAGTGATCAGTGCTGGCCATACATTCATATCAGTCATATCTAAAAGTGGGGTTGGCTCAGCTGGTATGCTTGATCGCCCTCGCCGTTCAAATTCAAACAAGAAGAATCAATTTGGGAAATTCAGAAGATGGCCACCGACAATAAAATTGTATTCCAGTGTGAGTCAGCACGATAAAGGCAGAATTCTGAAACTCATTTAGCCATTGCGTTTCTAGTTAGCCACCATTAGCCATGTAGGCTTTGGGATTCATGGCCAAAGAGTTGGCTTCAATCTTCCAATTCGCTTCTCCTTTTCTTTTACTTACTCTTTTGTGACATGTGAACATCAATGGCAAGACCAGCATTTGTTACTCATCACTAATTTTCCCAAAAGGTTGCTGGTGGGCTATGTTCTAGAACTTTTTTCTTTATTCATTTATGGGACATGGGAGTCGCTGGCTGGCTGGCTGGCCGGCCAGCATTTATTGCCCATCCCTAGTTGCCCTTGAGAAGGTGGTGGGTGAGCTGCCTTCTTGAATCGCTGCAGTCCATGTTCTGTGAGTTGGCCCACAATGCCGTGAGGGAGGGAATTCCAGGATTTTGACCCAGCGACTGCAAAGGAACAGCGATATATTTCCAAGTCAGGATGGTGAGTGGCTTGGACGAGAACTTGCAGGTGGTGGTGTTCCCATTTATCTGCTGCTCTTGTCCTTCTAGATGGAGCTGGTCATGGGTTTGGAAGGTGCTATCTAAGGATCTTTGGTGAATTGCTACAGTGCATCTTGTAGATATTACACACTGCTGCTACTGAGCGTCGGTAGTGGAGGGATTGAATTTTTGTAGATGTGGTACCAATCAAGCAGGCTGCTTTATCCTGGATGGTGTAAAGTTTCTTGAGTGTTGTTGGAGCTGCACCCATCCAGGCAAGTGGGAAGTATTCCATCACACTCCTGACTTACGCACTGCAGTTAGTCGATAGGTTCTGGGGAGTCAGGAGGTGAGTTACTCACCTCAGTATTCCTAGCCTCTGACCTGCTCTTGTAGCCACAGTGTTTATGTGGTGAGTCCAGTTCAGTTTCTGGTCAATGGTAACCCCAAGAATGTTGACAGTGGGGGATTCAGTGATGGTTACACCATTGCATGTTAAAGAGCGGTGGTTGGAGAGTCTCTTATTGGTGATAGTCATTGCCTGGCATTTGTGTGGCACAAATATTACTTGCCACTTGTCGGCCCAAGCCTGGATATTGTTCAGTTCTTGTTGCATATGAACATGGACTGCTTAAGTATCTGAGGAGTCTCGAATGGTCAATGTGCTGTAGGTACACCCACAGTACAGTTCAGGATTTTGACCCAGTGACAGTGAAGGAATATATTTCCAAAGACAGGATTGTGTGTGGCTTGCAGGTGGTAGTGTTCCCATGTACCTGCTGATCTTGTCCTTCCAGATGGCAGAAGTTACAGGTTTGGAAACGCTGTTGACGGAAGCTTAGCAAGTTGCTGCAGGGCTTCTTGTGGATGTACAAACTGCCACCACTGTGCATCAGTATTGGAGGCAGTGAGTGTTTAAAGTAGTGGATGGGGTGTGGCTGCTTTGTCCTGGATGGTGTCAAGCTTCTTGGGTGTTGCTGGAGCTGCATTCATCATGGCAAGCGGAGAGTATTCCAGCACACACCTGACTTTTGACTTGTAGATGTTGGATGGACTTTGAGGGATCAGGAGCTGAATTAGTTGCTGCTGGATTCCCAGCCTCTGATTTTGCTACGTATAGTGTTTTTACTATTCATAGATACAGCAATTTACATTTCTATAGCATTGTCACATCATAAGACGGAGGCGATAGCCTAGTAGGATTATCACTAGACTATTAATCCAGTAACTCAGCTAATGTTCTGGGGACCTGGGTTTGAATTCCGCCACAGCAGATGCTGGAATTTGAATTCAATTAAAAATATCTGGAATGAAGAATCTACTGGTGATCATCAAACCAGTGTTGATTGTCAGAAAAACCCATCTGGTTCACTAATGTCCTTTAGGAAAGGAAATCTTCCTTACCTGGTCTGGCCTACATGAGACTCCAGACCCACAACAATGTGGTTGACTCTCCACTACCCTCCAAGGGTGACTATGGATGGGCAATAAATGCTGGCCAGCCAGCAACACCCATGTCCCATGAATGAATAAAAAATAAATAAATCTGAGTCCATGAGGCAAAAACACAATAGACATCAAATAGGCTCAGGCAACTACAAAGACGATGGTCCCTAACAAATATAGAAAATCACAAAGAATCACTGAGAGACAGAAAGGCATTAACAATTCAAGGAGAGAATTAATATTACAATATATATTTTATGGATCTCCTCAAAGTTGAGTCAACAGCAGATGTCCAAGAACAAGTCAGTACCCATCTTGTCCTCTTGGCAAACATGTGGGTAAATGACACGGAGGGAAAAACTGAAGACAAAAAGAAAGACTTGAAATCAAAAGTTCAGGGAAAAAAACTTGCATGCATGGCACCTTTCAGGGAAAATACAAATTTGAATTGTAGTCATCATCCTAGGCAAAGCTGGCATTTTGTGCACAGCAAGATCCCAAAACAGCAATTTTTTTGTTTAATGGTTCAGGTTGAGGGATGAATATTATTCAAGATCCCTGCTCTTTAAAAGCACCAGCAAATCTTTTACATCCACATTAAAGGAGAGCTAAGGCCTCGGTTTAAAGACTGACCTTAAAGATGATATATTAAAGAATGTACTTCTGCATTTATATTTCCATATAAAGGAAACCCAGCAGACACGGGGAGAATGTGCAAACTCCCTGGCATATGAGGCAGCAGTGCTAACCACTGTGCCACCCCCATAGCACTTTTGAAGTGTAGTCACTCTTATAATGTAGGAAACATGGCAGCCATTACATTTACAGCAAACTCCCTCAAGTATTACTGTGATCATTACCAGACAATGTTTTCTGATTGAGGGATAAACATGGGGCTGGACATCAGGGATAACTCTCCGTTCTTTTTCAAAGTAATACTTTAGCATTTTTTACATCCATCTGAGACATCACACAGAGCCTTGTTTTAATGTACTTTCCAAAAGACAGTACCACTGTACTCCCTCTGTACTGCACTGGATTGTCAGCCTAGGTTATTGTACTCCAGTTCTGGAATGGTTCTTCAGCCCACAACTTTCTAACATATCGGCAAGAATGTTATCAACTGGCTGACAAGCCTGCGCTAGGTCAAATCTTTCATGTGAAGCTTAAACACTATCCATGTGCATGGAACTATAATTTCAAAGTTTGGAAAAAATGTAGGGGAGTAAATTTTACTAAACGTGCCTCACATTTGGTAGAAATGGTCACAATTAAAGTTCTTACAGACTAAGCGTTTGTGCCTTCCCTTCCAATGACGGCTCAGGCTGACACAGTGTCTCGGTAAAGGTTCTCCAATGGAGAGGTTGCTTTGATTGGAGACGATGCAGAATGTGAAAGGCAGCAGTAGCTCCCGATACACCCATGGTCAGTGTGTGAAGCAGGATTTGGAATGGTTTCTCAAACTGCTCCAGCAGCTCCTTATAGCCCTTCATGCTCCTAAAAAGGTCAGAGATAAGAAACAAGGTACTGATTTAAAATTATGTTGTACATGACAGCATTTTAAAATATCTTCCTCACAAACTACTGTTCTCCCATCTCCTCCACGATAATCCTCAACACTGGTGCCCCACATGGCCGTGTCCTCAGCCCCCTACTATACTCCTTACTATACTTCCTACACACCAATAACTGTGAGGCCATATTCCCCTTCAACACAATTTTCAAGTTTCCTGACGACACCACTATAGTGGGTTGGATCTCAACAATGATGAGATAGAGTGCAGGAATGAGATAGAGAATCTGGTGAACTGGTTCAACGATAATAATCTCTCCCTCAATGTCAACAAAGGAAATTGTCATCAACTTCAGGAAGCATAGTGGAGGACATGCCCCTGTCTACATCAAAGGGGATGAAGTAGAAAGGGTCGAGAACTTCAAGTTTTTAATTGTGCAGATCACCAACCACCTGCCCTGGTTCCCCCACGCTGACACTATAGTTAAGAAAGCCCACCAATGTCTCTACTTTCTCAGAAGACTATAGAAATTTGGCATGTAGCTACGACTCTCACCATAGAAAGCATTCTTTTTGGTTGAATCACAATTTGATACGGCTCCTGCTCTGCCCAAGACTACAGGAACTACAAAAGGTTGTGAGTGTAGCCCCAACCATCACATAAACAAGCCTCACATCCACTGACACTGTCTACACTTCCCACTGCCTTGGCAAAGCAGTCGGCATAATTAAGGACCCCACGTACCCCAGACATTCTCCCTTCCACCTTCTTCCGTCAGGAGAAAGATGCAAAAGTCTGAGGTCACGTACCAATCAGCTCAAGAACAGCTTTCTCCTTGTTGCCATTAGACTTTTGAATGGACTTACCTTGATTAAGTTGATCTTTTTCTACACCCTAGCTATGACTTTAACACTACATTCTGCACTCTCATTTCTTTCTCTATTAACGGTATGCTTTGTCTGAATAGTGTGGAAGAAACAATACTTCTCACTCTGAAGAAGACAGGGGGTAGCACTCAAAGGGTGCGTTTCTGAATGGAGGGTTGTGACAAGTGGTATTCCTCAGGGATCAGTGCTGGGACTTTTGCTGTTTGTAATATATATAAATGATTTGGGGGAAAATGTAACTGGTTTGATTAGTAAGTTTGCGGGCGACACAAAGGTTGGTGGATTTGCTGACAGCAATGAGGACCATCAGAAGATACAGCAGGATATAGATCAGTTGGAGACTTGAGTGGAGAGATGGCAGATGGAGTTTAATCCGGACAAATGTGAGCTAATGCATTTTGGAAGGTCTAATAGATAGGAAATATACAGTAAATGGCAGAACTCTTAACAATATTGATAGGCAAAGGGATCTGGGTGTTCAGGTACACAGGTCACTGAAAGTGGCAACGCAGGTGGAGAATGGAGTCAAGAAGGCATACGGCATGCCTGCCTTCATCGGTCGGGGTACTGAATTTAAAAATTGTCAAGTCATGTTGCAGCTTTATAGAACCTTAGTTTGGCCGCACTTGGAAATATAGTGTTCAATTCTGGTCGTCACACTACCAGAAAGATGTGGAGGCTTTGGAGAGGGGACAGAAAAGATTTACCAGGATGTTGCCGGGTATGGAGGACATTAGCTATGAGGAGAGGTTGGAAAAACTTGATTTGTTCTCACTGGAGTGACAGAGGTTGAGCAGAGATCTGATAAAGTCTACAAGATTATGAGAGGCATGGACAGAGTGGATGGTCAGCTTTTTTCCCCAGGGTGGAAGAGTCAATTACTAGACGGCGTAAGGTGCAAGGTTTAAAGGAGATGTGCGAGGCAGATCTTTTACACAGAGAGTAGTGGGTGCCTTGGACTTGTTGCCGGGGAGGTGGTGGAAGCAGATGCAATAGTGACTTTTAAGGGGCATCTGGACAAGTACATGAATAGGATGGGAATAGAGGGATATGGTCCCCATAAGGGCATGGCTGGTGCAGGCTTGAAGGGTCGAAGGGCCTGTTCCTGTGCTGTAATTTTTTTCTTTATTAATGTGACAATAAAAAAAATCAAATCAAAAGAATGCTTTCTCTTTTCATTTCTCAGCTGTTATTTTTCGTGATAGCCTTTCCCTCTATCAACACCTTATCTCACATTGCCTTATGCTATAACAAAGATCATATTTGCAATTAAAATAATTGGATTCTCAAATCTGAGCTTTACATTGTATTTTAGCATTTAATATTCATTTTAATATTAGATCCATTAAAACATCAATAAGGCAAGAGAGAGTAGTTGGAAACTGAAATGGGTAATACTGCTTTTTCCACTTTTTTTTTTACAAAAGGACTTTTATAGAATCCTTACAGTGCAAAAGAGGCCATTCAGTCCATCTAGTCTGCACCAACTCTCTGACAGAACATCTTACCCAGGCCCTCTCCCTGTAACCCCACACATTTACCATGGCTGATCCCCTAACCTACACAACTCTGGACACTGAGGGAGAATTTACCATGGCTAATCCTCCTAATCAGCACGTCTTTCAGGCTGTGGGAGGAAACTGGAGCACTTGGAGGAAACACAGGCAGACACGGGGAGAATGTGCAAACTCCACACAGTGACCCAAGCCAGGAATCGAACCTGGTTCCCTGGAGCTGTGAAGCGGCCGTGTTAACCACTGTACCACCCATTTTATTCCTAAAATACCTAAAAGAACATTCTAAAATGGTTGCCACACAAAGTGCGATAATATTTAAATTCTCTACAGGCGTTGCACAATGAATTTCAGTACAATGGTGATACTGTTTGTCTATGTATGTGTAATATTCATTGTGAATATTGAGCCAGTCATAAAGCCTGAGGGGTTCTATACAATTTCCAGCTCTTTCTCAATTAATTTGCAACAGACAACAGGTAAATACCACTCCCTCTCCGGTATTTACCCGCTCCCTCTCTCTCCGGTATTTACCCGCTCTCTCTCTCTCTCCGGTATTTACCCGCTCTCTCTCTCTCCGGTATTTACCCGCTCTCTCTCTCTCTCTCCGGTATTTACCCGCTCTCTCTCTCCCTCTCCGGTATTTACCCGCTCTCTCTCTCTCTCCGGTATTTACCCGCTCTCTCTCTCCCTCTCCGGTATTTACCCGCTCTCTCTCTCCCTCTCCGGTATTTACCCGCTCTCTCTCTCTCTCTCTCCGGTATTTACCCGCTCTCTCTCTCCCTCTCCGGTATTTACCCGCTCTCTCTCTCTCCGGTATTTACCCGCTCTCTCTCTCTCTCTCCGGTATTTACCCGCTCTCTCTCTCTCCGGTATTTACCCGCTCTCTCTCTCTCTCTCCGGTATTTACCCGCTCTCTCTCTCCCTCTCCGGTATTTACCCGCTCTCTCTCTCTCTCCGGTATTTACCCGCTCTCTCTCTCCCTCTCCGGTATTTACCCGCGCTCTCTCTCCCTCTCCGGTATTTACCCGCTCTCTCTCTCTCTCCGGTATTTACCCGCTCTCTCTCTCTCTCCGGTATTTACCCGCTCTCTCTCTCTCCCCGGTATTTACCCGCTCTCTTTCTCTCCGGTATTTACCCGCTCTCTCTCTCTCCGGTATTTACCCGCTCTCTCTCTCCCCGGTATTTACCCGCTCTCTCTCTCTCTCCGGTATTTACCCGCTCTCTCTCTCTCCGGTATTTACCCGCTCTCTCTCTCTCCGGTATTTACCCGCTCTCTCTCTCTCCGGTATTTACCCTCTCTCTCTCTCTCCGGTATTTACCCGCTCTCTCTCTCTCTCTCCGGTATTTACCCGCTCTCTCTCTCCCTCTCCGGTATTTACCCGCTCTCTCTCTCTCTCCGGTATTTACCCGCTCTCTCTCTCCCTCTCCGGTATTTACCCGCGCTCTCTCTCCCTCTCCGGTATTTACCCGCTCTCTCTCTCTCTCCGGTATTTACCTGCTCTCTCTCTCTCTCCGGTATTTACCCGCTCTCTCTCTCTCCCCGGTATTTACCCGCTCTCTTTCTCTCCGGTATTTACCCGCTCTCTCTCTCTCCGGTATTTACCCGCTCTCTCTCTCCCCGGTATTTACCCGCTCTCTCTCTCTCTCCGGTATTTACCCGCTCTCTCTCTCTCTCCGGTATTTACCCGCTCTCTCTCTCTCCGGTATTTACCCGCTCTCTCTCTCTCCGGTATTTACCCGCTCTCTCTCTCTCCGGTATTTACCCTCTCTCTCTCTCTCCGGTATTTACCCGCTCTCTCTCTCTCTCTCCGGTATTTACCCGCTCTCTCTCTCTCTCTCCGGTATTTACCCGCTCTCTCTCTCTCTCTCCGGTATTTACCCGCTCTCTCTCTCTCTCTCTCCGGTATTTACCCGCTCTCTCTCTCTCTCTCCGGTATTTACCCGCTCTCTCTCTTTCTCCGGTATTTACCCGCTCTCTCTCTCTCCGGTATTTACCCTCTCTCTCTCCGGTATTTACCCGCTCTCTCTCTCTCTCCCCGGTATTTACCCGCTCTCTCTCTCTCCGGTATTTACCCGCTCTCTCTCTCTCCGGTATTTACCCGCTCTCTCTCTCTCCGGTATTTACCCGCTCTCTCTCTCTCTCTCCGGTATTTACCCGCTCTCTCTCTCTCCGGTATTTACCCTCTCTCTCTCTCTCCGGTATTTACCCGCTCTCTCTCTCTCCGGTATTTACCCGCTCTCTCTCTCCGGTATTTACCCGCTCTCTCTCTCTCTCTCTCCGGTATTTACCCGCTCTCTCTCTCTCTCTGGTATTTACCCGCTCTCTCTCTCTCTCTCTCCGGTATTTACCCGCTCTCTCTCTCTCCGGTATTTACCCGCTCTCTCTCTCTCCGGTATTTACCCTCTCTCTCTCTCTCCGGTATTTACCCGCTCTCTCTCTCCGGTATTTACCCGCTCTCTCTCTCTCTCTCCGGTATTTACCCGCTCTCTCTCTCTGGTATTTACCCGCTCTCTCTCTCTCTCTCCGGTATTTACCCGCTCTCTCTCTCCGGTATTTACCCGCTCTCTCTCTCTCTCTCCGGTATTTACCCGCTCTCTCTCTCTCTCTCCGGTATTTACCCGCTCTCTCTCTCTCTCTCCGGTATTTACCCGCTCTCTCTCTCTCTCTCTCCGGTATTTACCCTCTCTCTCTCTCTCTGGTATTTACCCGCTCTCTCTCTCCGGTATTTACCCGCTCTCTCTCTCTCTGGTATTTACCCGCTCTCTCTCTCTCTCCGGTATTTACCCGCTCTCTCTCTCTCTCTCCGGTATTTACCCTCTCTCTCTCTCTCTCCGGTATTTACCCGCTCTCTCTCTCTCTCTCCGGTATTTACCCTCTCTCTCTCTCTCCGGTATTTACCCGCTCTCTCTCTCTCTCTCCGGTATTTACCCGCTCTCTCTCTCTCTCTCTCTCCGGTATTTACCCTCTCTCTCCGGTATTTACCCGCTCTCTCTCTCTCTCTCTCCGGTATTTACCCTCTCTCTCTCTCTCTCTCTCCGGTATTTACCCGCTCTCTCTCTCTCTCTCCGGTATTTACCCGCTCTCTCTCTCTCTCTCTCTCCGGTATTTACCCTCTCTCTCCGGTATTTACCCGCTCTCTCTCTCTCTCTCTCTCCGGTATTTACCCTCTCTCTCTCTCTCCGGTATTTACCCGCTCTCTCTCTCTCTCTCTCCGGTATTTACCCGCTCTCTCTCTCTCTCCGGTATTTACCCGCTCTCTCTCTCTCTCTCCGGTATTTACCCTCTCTCTCTCTCTCTCCGGTATTTACCCGCTCTCTCTCTCTCTCTCCGGTATTTACCCTCTCTCTCTCTCTCTCCGGTATTTACCCGCTCTCTCTCTCTCCGGTATTTACCCGCTCTCTCTCTCTCTCTCTCCGGTATTTACCCTCTCTCTCTCTCTCTCTCTCCGGTATTTACCCTCTCTCTCTCTCTCTCCGGTATTTACCCGCTCTCTCTCTCTCTCCGGTATTTACCCTCTCTCTCTCTCTCTCTCTCCGGTATTTACCCTCTCTCTCTCTCCGGTATTTACCCTCTCTCTCTCTCTCTCCGGTATTTACCCGCTCTCTCTCTCTCTCTCCGGTATTTACCCGCTCTCTCTCTCTCTCTCTCCGGTATTTACCCGCTCTCTCTCTCTCTCTCTCCGGTATTTACCCGCTCTCTCTCTCTCTCCGGTATTTACCCGCTCTCTCTCTCTCTCTCTCCGGTATTTACCCGCTCTCTCTCTCTCTCTCCGGTATTTACCCGCTCTCTCTCTCTCTCTCCGGTATTTACCCGCTCTCTCTCTCTCTCTCCGGTATTTACCCGCTCTCTCTCTCTCTCTCTGGTATTTACCCGCTCTCTCTCTCTCTCTGGTATTTACCCGCTCTCTCTCTCTCTCCGGTATTTACCCGCTCTCTCTCTCTCTCCGGTATTTACCCGCTCTCTCTCTCTCTCCGGTATTTACCCGCTCTCTCTCTCTCTCTCTCCGGTATTTACCCGCTCTCTCTCTCTCTCTCCGGTATTTACCCGCTCTCTCTCTCTCTCTCCGGTATTTACCTGCTCTCTCTCTCTCTCTCTCCGGTATTTACCCGCTCTCTCTCTCTCTCTCCGGTATTTACCCGCTCTCTCTCTCTCCGGTATTTACCCGCTCTCTCTCTCTCCGGTATTTACCCGCTCTCTCTCTCTCTCTGGTATTTACCCGCTCTCTCTCTCTCTCTCTCCGGTATTTACCCGCTCTCTCTCTCTCTCTCTCTCCGGTATTTTTATTTTTACCGGTTGTTTTGCCGAGGCCGGTCGGAAGTTTTCCTCCGTCATTTCCGTTCAGTTTTGGCGGGCTCCGCGCGCAGCTTCCGGTGCCTTTGGCGGGAATCCCGGACCCGCTTCCGCCCGGGTGGCGGAGATCCCGCCGGCGCTGTCCGGGTGGCGGGGATCCCGCCGGCGCTGTCCGGGTGGCGGGAATGGTGCTGAAAGCACAGAGAGATGGGCAGAGTGGCTGCACTGTAAACACAGACTGACTGATAATCTCAACCTGCCGGTCCCTGGAGACCAGCTCTAGGGTTTGTGCTGAACTCAGTCAAAACTGATCCCAGTGAAAACATATCTGCCAATTGGGTCTAAATCCTTCCCCTGACCCGAATCTTAAAATCCAGTGAGGCCTAAACTTTTGCATAAAACAAACCTGGAACGTACACGAATTTCCCATTTGATATTAATCTTCCCCCCCTATCCTCTGTGTGAACTTCCCTGTGTGAGCAATAGGTAAAGATGTTGTTAACACATATATTTGTAGAGCATAGAGAAATAGCTTGAAGTTAAATAGATTGGATATAGTTAGGCATATTGATAACCCACTTTATGGAAACAACTGTGAGTTTAGTCACAAACATAGGACATAGGGTTCGATGCTGCTAACACAGCAATAATTAGGGATAATAAAAAGACTGCCTGTAATGTAGAGATAACATCAGAGATGTGATGTGCAGTGAAGCATACACCACATCCTGCAGGAATGTAAGAGGCCCACGTTATAAAAAGCAAATGGTCTGCAAGATGTGTTGTTTCTACAACTAAGCATAAAAGGGGAAAAGGTCACTGAGATGGTTGGGACAGCAGTGATTAAGTTGGCAAAGGATTGATTACCGCCAATCTGAACTGGACATGTAACAGTATTGGATAAGATGGATGAGTTTGCTAATGCACTCTTGTGATAACAGGAGACATTGTTAGATGGGATAGGAACTTAGGGCACCTCGAGCCAATAGGAGAATGTCAACACATAGATGGGACAGGGACCACCAATTAGGAGAGAACATCACATTGCAAAGCCATCACAATGCTTGTAAAAAAGGTATAAAATGTGCTGTAAATCTATGTGAGGTGTGCCTATTTCGCTAGACACCCGGTCTTGCAAGAACGTCAAATAAAATCTTGCTCCTTCAGAACTTGACTTGACTAAATTGTTTAACTGTGAGCTGTGTTTCTCACAATTGGGGGCTCGTCCGGGATCCTAACATCCCTGGTAGGGAGGTTGCCGGTGGCAACTGGGAAGACGCGTCCCGTTCCAAATTGAACGGTCCCAGGTGCTCATCGGTGGGCTTCTCTGCCACTGACTGTTAAGAATCCTAGGAAAGTTGTTCTGAACGAGTAAGTGGGATACGATAGGCACCGTCGTGTGGTCGGGCAACGCTGTGCACGGACCAAGGTAAGAAAAGTGACTTTTAAGTATTGCCTTGGCGACCGGGTCGTGGTCGGTAAACCATGGAAAAATGGGGGTAGTTGGAAGAAGTCCCCCGGGAAAGGTGTCAGGATTGGGGCCCCAGGTAACATCCCTCCAGAAAGTCCGTTGGGAAGGATGTTGGAAGGTTGGAGCACTAGTAGCTGTACTAGGGATAAAAACAAGACGACAATGAGAGGATATTGTTGTCTTGTTTGGGTGAAAGAAGCAATCCGGAGTCCGTCTGTCTTCTGGCCAAAGTACGGTTCGGAGGAGGATTGGGTTTGTCATATTCTTAATGAATATGTGAGATAGAAGCAGCCGGTGTCCCAGAAAGGAATTGACTATGCAAGTTGCTGGATAATGTTAATTTCGGGGCTGCGGGGGAGGTTATGTGATGAGGGAGCAGAAAGAGTAGAGAGAAGTATGTCAGTGGAACTGGGAACCCTGACATAGGCTTTTACTGAGGTGCGGGGTGAATGCTAATAGCAGTTATGTATTTGGAATTGTGCATGACTATATGACTGTTTGAGAGAGAAGGGGATTTGTCACGGCATGGGGCACCCAAATCAAACAGGTCAAATTTATTAGAGGCCAGTGAGCTCCCACCAGTAAAGGGTTAAAAAAAAGAGACAAGCAGGCTGACTCTGTATGGTACAGAGAGAGAGAGAGAGAGAGAGGGTGTAACTGTGTAATTGAGACCCTCAGGTGATGTAATAGATATAGCCAATCAAAGTGAATTGCTTTAAGTTTACTAAATTATGTAGGGATCGGACAGAGATTTGAATTCTGCCAAGTGGGAAAGGTGGCATTACATTGCATCTTAAAGTTGTGAGGAGAGTTAACCATTTAGGCAAACAGTAGATTTGATTTTGTACTTGCCTGTGTTGGTTACAAAGGCAGAGCTGTAGAAATAATTAAACATGTAGATTGCACATTAGAATGCTTTCAGTATTTCTTCGTGCATCTGTGTTCCAAGTGATGTTTTGTTTTATTGTACCAGAATTGTACGAATGTGCAAGGGTCTTGATTTAGTGAGGATATTTAAAGGTGATAAAAATAAATCTTATTTTGGATTTTCTGAATCAGGCTTTTGTTAAATAAACTGCTGTACTTTGACTCACAATTGGATTCAGAGGTATCTTTACCTACAAGAATTGGTGCTGAAACCTGGGATCTGTTTACGGGTCCGGTTGAATGGCCACAACCGGAGCTCCGGAATAGATTACCGAATTTAAGGGAGTGAATCAAAGTACAGTAGGTGCTCATCTGTGATGAAAGAGTGTGAGTGTGTGAGAGGTCTGAGCTGAGCACGTGCAGATAAGGAGGTGTCTGTCTTTACACCCAGCCTTAGACCAGTTGTTAAGAGGGGTAGCCCCCTATGCGAAGCTCAGAAGTTTGAAGTGAGTGTAAAGGCTAGAAAAGGATGCCTGGGATGTGATGTTCAGATGAGAGTAAGAAAGAATCTGTCTGAGAGATCGCCGGAGTAGAAGGGAAAGCCGGCTTAATAGTGTGAGCTTAAGGGTGTAAGCCCACGAGTGTAAGCGGTGGTACGGAGGGGACTGATCACCCCTGATAGGTATCACCGGACTGTGATAAGAGCGACCTAGGGGTGGGATCCATTTCACCCACTAGATCAACAATGGAAATGATTGGGAAAAAAAAAGGACGGAATGGTTTTTTGGGTGGGGTTTCAAGGGTTGGAGTAATGAAGTGTCTTTATTAAAGTCACCTGGTATGGTGACACAACGATTAGCACTGCTGCCTCATTGCCAGGAACCTAGGTTCAACTCCTGACTTGGATCACTGTCTGTGTGGAGTTTGTACATTCTCCCCATGTTTGTGTGGGTCTCTTTTGTATTCTCTGGTTTCCTTCCCACAGTCCAAAGATGTGTGGGTTAGGGTGATTGGCCATGCTAAATTGACCCTTAGTGTCAGGGGGTTAATAGGGTAAATAAGTAGGGTTATGGGGATTGGGCTGGGGTGGGATGGGATTGTGGAGTTGGTGCAGACTTGATGGGCTGAATGACCTTCTTCTGCACTGGAAGGATTTGATGATTGATGATGATAACTAAGATAATTGGAATTCTCTTAGTTTGAATTAATTAAACAGGTTTAAACTGGATTAATTGAACACATCTCAGTCTTGGGTAAAAAAATTGGGCTGACGACAAGGAGAGAATTGAAACGTCAGAATCACAGATTAGAGAGTTAGAAAAGTGAAACCAAACAAAGAAAATAGCAGTATTGTTAATACATCAGTTAGCTGGACTAATTGAACAAGTAGTCACTTCCACTAAGAAGTGGAGTGGGGATAAAAAAAAAATTCAGAAAATAGAAGGGTGGAGTGAGAAGAAACATAGCAAATAGAAGCAGTAGCAGGCCATTCGGCCCTTCAAGCCTGCTCCATCATTCATTTTGTTCATGGCCAATCATCAAAATTCAATATCCTGATCCCCCCTTCCCTCCATATCTCTTTAGCCGCAAGAGCTATATCTAATTTCTTCTTGAAATCACATGACATTTTGGCCTAACTACTTTCTGTGGTAGTGAATTCACCACTCTTTGGGTGAGGAAGTTTCTCCTCATCTCAGCCCTAAAAGATTTACCCCTTATCCTCAAATTATGATCCCTAGTTCTGGATTCCCCCACCACTCGGATCATTCTTTCTGAATCTATCCTGTCTATTCCTGTTACTCAGGTCTAATGGCCTAATCTCTCAGATAGAATTAGACCATTACACCATTAATTATTACCATTAGTAAAGAGTAAATCAGACAGCAACTTCAGTGATTGCACACACACACAGTTAAACACAGAAATCAGGAGGTTTCTCCTCAAGAGTTGCTTCAGAAGGTGTACCTCACTAACATATCAACCAGAGACTTGGTAATCACATACCCAGAAGGGTGAGAACTTGTGGAACTTACGTAACAAATGTCCACCAAACATGTTAGAAAGTGTTAGGCCTTCTCCATTATTGGAATTGTTAAGAGAAGCACAGAAGGTATTTGTGAAGAGAGATAATGAGACAGAGAAACTGAAGGCAAAGATAATGGTAGCGACCGTAGATGAGATTGTGAGAAAGAGGGTAAATCCCCTAACTGAGGAAAGGACACGAGGGTATCAGTATGTTGAACGGAAGGTGCGCGGAAGTAGAAAAGGTGGGGCACTAAAAGGTGGGGTAACACAAAAAAACCCAAAAGGGGTGTTATCACTGTGGAATGGTTGGACATTTTAGAAGACAGTGCCCTGAATTACAAAGAGAAGAGAGGGTAGTGCCTCTCATGAGTATGGATGAAGATTAGGGAGGTCAGGGGTTCCTACCCCCGGGAATCCACCGGGAACCCTTGATAAATCTGCAGGTGGGTCCCCAACAAGGAGATGCGGTGTTTCTGGTGGATACGGGGGCCACTAGATCCTCTCTGAATTATATACCGAGAGGAATAAAGTTAATCGATAAAAAATTAATGGTATCAGGAGTGAAAGGGGAAGGTTTTACAGTCCCCATGTTTGAACCGATTATGCTTAAATATCAGACTGAGCGGATAGAGGGTCAACTCTTATACATACCAGCAGTTGGCAGTAATTTATTAGGCAGAGACTTAATAATTAAATTGGGTTTGGCAGTTGGAGTAGAAAAGAACCAATTAACAGTAACCATTGGCAGTATTAACAGACGAACAGGAACAGCAAATAGACCCGATAGTCTGGGCAGGGGAGGAAAACCGAGGGGGATTAGACGTTCCTCCTCTGCAAATAAATTTAAAAAAAAAAGGAGAGACGGTGTGTGTTAAGCAATACCCTATACCTTTGCAAGGAAAACAAGGATTACAGCCAGTAATTGAAGGATTGGTTAGAGATGGACTGTTAGAACCCTGCATGTCCCCTTATAATACCCCTATATTGCCTGTAAAGAAGCCTGATGGAACGTACCGCCTGGTACAAGACCTAAGGGCCCTGAATCAGATAGTGCAGACACGACACCCCGTTGTCCCTAATCCTTATACTTTATTAAGCAAGATTCCTCCTGATCATGGATGGTTCAGTGTAGTAGACCTAAAAGATGCATTTTGGATATGCCCACTGGTGGAAGAAAGTCGAGACTTATTTGCTTTTGAGTGGGAAAATCCTATCACAGGACGGAAACAACAGTTCAGGTGGACAGTGCTCCCACAGGGGTTCACAGGGTCCCCAAATCTTTTCGGTCAAGTCTTAAAGCAGGTGTTAGAAAGATTTAAAAAGCCTGATGAAATCACGTTACTACAATATGTAGATGACCTACTAGTAACAGGAGGAGGAAAGGAAAAGGTAATAGAAACCACAAATAGCTTATTGAATTTTCTGGGACAACAGGGATTCAGGGTGTCAAAGAAAAAGCTGCAGTACGTAGAGAAGGAAGTTAAATACCTTGGACACCTAATCAGTGAGGGAAGGAGAAGAATAGATCCAGAAAGAATACAAGGAATCCTAGATCTAAATATACTACGGACTAAAAAAGAACTTAGGAGGTTCTTGGGATTAGTAGGATACTGTAGATTGTGGATCAAAGGGTACGCACAGAAAACTAAACAACTATATTTGAAACTGTTAGAAGAAGAACCTAATGTTTTAGAGTGGACAGAGGATCTAAGCTGATAATAGAAACGAAACTCCCTTGGACTAAGTGCTTACCAATAGCGCTTTTGCGTATTTGTACACCTCCTCGAAAGGATTTGGGTTTATCCCCCTATGAAATGCTATTTGGACTGCCTTATATGGGGACAGTCGGGGAGTTACCGGTTCCTGAAATGAATGATCAATTTGTAAAGAAATATATACTGGGCCTGTCCTCCTCGATATCTTCCCTTAGGAAACAAGGATTATTGTCGCAGACTCCAGCCCTCGACTTCACGGTACATACAATTCGACCGGGAGATTGGGTCCTGGTAAAGTCATGGAAAGAAACTAAGCTGCAACTGGAATGGGAGGAACCATATCAAGCACTCCTAACAACCGAGACAGCAATCAGGACTGCTGAAAAGGGGTGGACACATCATACTATAATCAAGGGACTGGTAAAACCTCCAGATAATTCCGACACGTGGAAGGTCGAACCAACTGAAGAACCTTTAAAGCTGAAATTTAAAAGACTCTAAATAATCAATTTCTAGTAGCGGCGTGAGCGCGGGAAAGAAACTGTTTTGAATAAGTTCTCTCCTAAAAGGTAACGAGAAAGGGATAGAATGGAAGGGGTAACCTGGATAATGCTTTCCTTCCTCTTGTCTCAGAAAGTACTTACAAGTATGGGATATAATTCAGATAAATTAGAAAAGGAAAGGAAAAATACTATAAGCTCAATTACGATTCTGGATCTCCCTACAACACAGGTGGTAGAAACTGACCTATGTTCTTTGGTAGTGTGTGGAGATCTGGTGAGCCAGCGAAAATATTCGGTAGAATCCTTACAATTTTATGCTGATGGAAAATATCCTTGGGGTGGACACCCTTCCATAATATCCCTTCATCAGAAAAATATGCAGTCCAGATCAGAATGCTTAGATAAGAAATGCAATCCTATATATATAAAACAATAAAAGGGACCAAATGGACCAAAAAAAAATAAACGGTCCAGTTCTAGATCCTAAAAACCTCTCCCGGTACTCCATAGCTGGTGGACCCTTCCTTACGGTTAATTGGACCAGAGACTATCAACTGCACCAGGCAGTATTTAGAATCAGGGTAAAGGAGGGAGGAAAAGACAGCAAATTGAAATGCTGTTTCCGAATCTATGTAGATAAAAATTTGAAAACACCCGACCGAAATGATCAGGTTCCCCAAAATGACCCAAGGGCAGTAAGAATGGTAGAAGTAAACAACCTAAAACAAACCCTTGAAATAGAGACTGGGTATGAGGAGACCAATGCCTGGGTAGAATGGATCAAATACACTATAAAAAGCTTAAATAAAAGCAATTGCTATGCCTGTGCGTCTGGGAGGCCAGTGGCTCAAATAGTACCCTTCCCTCTGGGATGGAAACGCGACAGAAGAGGTGTGGAGTGCATGTTAGCCCTGTATCAAGAAAAGGAAGCATGGGGCAATCCGAACTGCACATCCCTATCCCTGATGTTCCCTCCCGTGGAAGCAAAGAACTTAAAAACTCCCCCTCAGTTTCTCACTGCTGTTGTGAATCACACTTCATGTGTGAACCGACAAGGGGCAGAGTTAACTCATTATATGGGGGAGTTAGAATCATGCTCAGAGATCAGGAGCATTACAGAGAACGGAATGGGAGGGAACTATTCATCATTGAAAATCCCCAGAGCAGATATATGGTGGTATTGTGGAGGAAGGGTACTGAGGCCAACTCTACCCCCCCAGTGGAAAGGTACATGTGCAATTGTCCAATTGGCTATACCATTTACCCTGGCATTTGAAGAATCGAAAAAGATAAGGAAAAATAAGAGATCAGTGATAGGAATTTCTTTTGATGAAAAGATATATCTAGATCCCATAGGAGTGCCTCAGGGAGTCCCAGATGAATTTAAAGCTCGAAATCAGATTACAGCTGGGTTTGAATCCTTGTTTTGGTGGGTGACAATAAATAAGAACGTAGATTGGATAAATTATATATACTATAACCAACAGAGATTCATTAACTAAACCAGGGATGCTGTCAAGGAGTTGGCGGAACAACTAGACGCCACTAGTAGAATGGCGTGGGAAAATAGGATAGCCTTAGATATGACGTTAGCAGAAAAAGGAGGTGTATGTGTAATGTTGGGGGGAAAGTGTTGTACCTTTATCCCAAATAATACGGCCCCTGATGGCTCTATAACCCGAGCCTTACGAGGACTAACAACCTTAGCAGAGGAAATAGCAGAAAACTCTGGGGTAAACAACGTATTCACTGTCTGGTTAGAATCCTGGTTTGGAAAATGGAAAGGAATGGTGGTGTCAGTACTAACTTCCTTAATAATAATGGCAAGGATATTGATAACCGTGGGATGTTGCATAATCCCCTGTGTAAGGGGACTGGTCCAAAGGCTTATTGAAACAACACTAACAAAGAAAATGTCTACGGTAGATCATGGAGAGAGAATGAATTTATTGAAAATTGGAAATGAACTGGATGATGAAGTAAATAAAATAGCAGAACAAATGCTCCAGGAATTTGAAATGTGAGGATGGATGGATGTGTCAACAACAAATTAAAAAGAAAAGGGGGGAATTGTGAGCAATAGGTAAAGATGTTGTTAACACATATATTTGTAGAGCATAGAGAAATAGCTTGAAGTTAAATAGATTGGATATAGTTAGGCATATTGATAACCCACTTTATGGAAACAACTGTGAGTTTAGTCACAAACATAGGACATAGGGTTCGATGCTGCTAACACAGCAATAATTAGGGATAATAAAAAGACTGCCTGTAATGTAGAGATAACATCAGAGATGTGATGTGCAGTGAAGCATACACCACATCCTGCAGGAATGTAAGAGGCCCACGTTATAAAAAGCAAATGGTCTGCAAGATGTGTTGTTTCTACAACTAAGCATAAAAGGGGAAAAGGTCACTGAGATGGTTGGGACAGCAGTGATTAAGTTGGCAAAGGATTGATTACCGCCAATCTGAACTGGACATGTAACAGTATTGGATAAGATGGATGAGTTTGCTAATGCACTCTTGTGATAACAGGAGACATTGTTAGATGGGATAGGAACTTAGGGCACTTCGAGCCAATAGGAGAATGTCAACACATAGATGGGACAGGGACCACCAATTAGGAGAGAACATCACATTGCAAAGCCATCACAATGCTTGTAAAAAAGGTATAAAATGTGCTGTAAATCTATGTGAGGTGTGCCTATTTCGCTAGACACCCGGTCTTGCAAGAACGTCAAATAAAATCTTGCTCCTTCAGAACTTGACTTGACTAAATTGTTTAACTGTGAGCTGTGTTTCTCACACCTGGGTTACAATTCCTCTGACATTTGTCCCAAATGGATAGTGACAAAATTTGAGAATTAGCAGCCTATTCCACTACAGTAACCATCACAGCGGTGTTAAAGTTTTGGCAGGGATTACTGGGTAGGTGATCATGAGTGGAAATGCGGCCCAATATTTCTTTTTTGCTCCCTGGTTTTAACAGCTGTAACCCTGTTGCTGTGCCCAAAACTTGTAGCTGGAATCAACTAACCCAATAAAGCTACAGAATGTGATTGAATAGACGGACATTGCACATACATAGCCGGTGAAATTGACTTAGCAATTAGACCATCACTTCAAAAAGGTCTGCAATGATGTCTGGTCGTATCAAAAGCAAACTCCTGCAGATGCTGGAATCTGAAATAAAAAATAGAAAGTGCTGGAAAACCTCAGCAGGTCTGACAGCATCTGTGGAGAAAGAATAGAGCCAACGTTTGGAGTCCAGAGAATTTGAAACGTTTAAGTCATTCAGACTTGAAACGTTAGCTGTGTTCTCTCTCCGCACGTTGTAAAACCTTCCATGATTCCCAGAATTTTCCTTTTTTGTTGCTGGCCTTCATTCATTGTTGGCATCACATAATGGCGATGCAGTAATCGGCCTGTCAAACCAAAAATGTTTAAACCTCAAAAACAGGCCATTCGGCCCAAATGACCTAATAGTGTTAATGCTTCGCAAATGATTAAGTTAAAAATGAATTTTCTTTAGGAAATTGCCTCTGCCCTACAGGAAAAACTGAAAGCATAGGGCGGGGGCTGTTGTGATTTTTAGTGTTTCATACAAATCAGGGATATTTTGCATAACTATTGCTTTAATTAATACTTATGTTCATCTGATTAGTGTTATGTTGTCATAATTTTAGTTTCTAAGTTTATCAGTCACAAGTAAGGCTTACATTAACACTGCAATGAAGTTACTGTGAAAATCCCCTATTTGCCACACTCCGGCACCTGTTCGGATACACTGAGTGAAAATTTAGCATGGCCATTGCACCCTAACCAGCACATCTTTTGGACCATGGGAAACAGCATTCTAAAACTCTTCTTCAGCTTTCAGTAGTTTTCCAGTTGCCATGTGCAGTCAGTTTAGGTCAGTATGTTGGACCTAAATTTCTCAATTTTTCTCCATTCACCCGTTTAGAAGGGGAAAGATGCAAGGAGAAGCTCAAAGGCTTCAATCTGTTTGATAAAGATAAGGAGTGTTCATGACCTAGACAAGAAATTGAATGAAGTTGCTTTTCTCATTTCTAACTGTGAGGGAGGATCAGCACAATAATTCATGCTAGCTCAGTCTTGAACACAACCAAAGGTCAGATTTACAAAATGAGTTACTGGAAGCTTGGCAGTAAGGTGTTAAATAACAAATTTCACTCGGAATGTAGCATGTGGGAGTAAACTTAACCAGAAGAAATGAAGAGCAGCTTTAAAAATTTCCTTTCTGCGATACCACCACTTATTTACAGGAAGTGTTTCCAACAATAGTTCTGACAAATGGAGAGGGAGAGGCTGTGAAAATGTTTTAAAAATTGAACTAAAATTTAGATAAAGCGTGACCAAAACGAGAAAGGAAATGATCAAAGTTACATTCATAACCTAGTTGATATTTACCACACTTTTCTCAAAGTTTGATCATTTTTCCTTACTTGCAAATTCTTATTTGTTTTAAATCATTCAGATTTCTGGTATGTTAATGAAATCAAACAGATTTAAAGTTTATTTATTAGCGTCACAAGTAAGGCTTACATTAACACTGCAATGAAGTGACTGTGAAATTCCCCTAGTCGGCACACTCTAGCACCTGTTCAAGTCAGTGCACCTAACCAGCACGTCTTTCAGACTGGGAGGAATTCAGAGCACCCAGAGTAAACTCACGCAGACATGGGGAGAACATGCAAACTTCACACAAGCAGTGACCCTAGCTAGGAATTGAACCCAGGTCCCTGGTACTGTGAGGCAGCAGTGCTAATCACTGTGCCATCCCTTACAACGTCTACAACTACTGAAAAATTTCACCTATCATTTTACCCCAAAAAGAGCAGTAAAATATCAACATAATGTAGGGCTGGATTACAACATAATGTAGGTCCAAAGAAGGCGAGCGGGGGATTTAAAAACCTATGACATTTAGACAGACTACATTTGCCCTACAAAAGTATGTACATTTACTTAAAAAGTTATGACTCCACGCTGCTGTTTAAGGCCCAAGTAGTAGCCAAAATGGGGTCTATTTCTATTCAGCCAGTTCAAATGGCACTACTGAGTTCGAGTTTCCTACCTGTGTGAATCACACCCTGTCATTTAACTGCTGCTGAAAAAATTGATCTGTTGGAATTGGGGGCAGGAGATAAAGGATATAGCAAGTAGACCAGAAAGTAGAGGGCACATTCAGATCAGCAATGATCTCATCAAATGGCAGAACAGGCCTGTGAAGTCAAACACTGCTCCTCAATCATCTGCTTATGATTCCTGCACCCGAGTTCCAGCTGCCATTTTTAAACGTCTGCAGAGTAAATGCATATGACATTTAAGCGATAACAAATCAGAATTTGTAAAACCTGAGAAGTTGTGCTGCCAAGATGAAGTGACTTTGGTATGTCACTGTCCCTGACTAAAGGTGCTGTGAGAGTGAATTAATAGATTTAGTAAAACGGGCAGGGACAGATCTAACACCCTTGCAGTAGAGGAAAAATCACATGTAGTCAGATGCTATCCTAAAGATCCTAACACCAACAGAACTTGCCAGCAAGGCTATTTATTTGTTTGAAGAACGGACAGTTTTCCAACTACATTACAGAAAAGCTTTTGGGTTAAACTTTAATAATAAACCTACGTAGACAAGATTGGAATTTTAAAACAATGTTCTGTGTACTGTGTATTGTACTGTGTACAATACAATGTTCTGTATTGGTGACTTCAAACTGTATCAGGAAAAAAGTTTATCTGGGGTAGTTCCCTCCATGCTCAAATCACGAATAAACTACTGCAACCTGTCCCTAGGTCTCCTGTGGTTAGTTGTATGAAGTCCACCACAACAGCGTGATGATGCACACAAAAAAAGAAATTTTTCTCTAAATGTATTTTCTGACCTGCTCTCTGTACATTTTTGTTTATTAGGATGGTGCAGCTGGCCTGGATTTAGCTGCCTTTGACTGAGGCTGTTTTTGATTAGGGCGTACATTGCAAACAGCATGAGATAAATCAGTAACTGGATTTTCCTTCAGCCAGGGCAGGCTACCTTGCTTCCAACATTCCAGTTAACATTGAGATAGACAATGAAGTAATGAGCTGCATTGCTCCAATGTTCTGAAATATAGTGGCTTAGTTTAAAAGCAAAATTTGTCCACCATAGGTAGCATGCTAAATTGAAATTAATATCTTGTACCTTACCTAGTTTTTCATTGATAAACAACGCTCTCCAATAAACTCCAGTTATCTTAATTGCACTTATAAAGTGCTCTATGGGCAGTTTGCAGGAACACACACAGACAAATATCGACTGCTGCTGGAGGGTCAGAAACTCAGTGAAGGACGCTCTTTGGTCTGCCCAAAACTTGACTTTCCAGTGCAAAGATTTATCTTCGACCGAGTGTTTGCAATGGGCACATTCCAATATCCAGAACTATGTGCTGAAGGACGCTTTCAAGCTCGGGGCAGCTGCTGCAAAGGCACGGTGGGGAAAGGCCACCATTTAAAGCCTTTTAACCAAGGCAGACCGAGGAGCCAAACTGTAAAAAAAACCCTCAGACTGTGCAAGTGTGTGTAACTCTAAAAATAACAGTGAAACATGAGGAATGTGTATAATCTGATGAACTGAACTGTAATGTCTTGGAACTGCGCACTAAAATATTGAGGTTAAGCACATTGTAAATATGAACATTTTTGCACTTTGTAATGAATTGGAAATGTAATTTCTGTAATGTTTTATGCATGAAGTATATTTTTGAAATAAAAAAACTTTGACCTTTTGGCTAAGATCAAGTGTAGTTTTGCTGTCCTGCACTTGATAGTTGTCAGAGATTACACAGAGGCTTCATTTGATGCAATTTTCTAAAAACATCTCAGCCTTTTGGCCAAGATGCAAATGAGATCAAGCACTGAAGGGGGTGCGATGCCTGCTCCTATCAGTTTGGATCATGTAAGAACAAGCCCAAGACAGGAAGAGGCTTGCCTATCTTGTCAACTTTGATCTGATTGAATTGGATATAACCAAAAAAAAAAGCACTGACTGGTCAAAATACATCAGGCATAACCATATAAACTCCAGATAAACGCTTCATCACAGGTTGAGATCTACTGTAAAGCAGTTACAAAACATACACCCGCAGTTTGCTACATTCATAGAGTTTATCCAGATGTAATATCAGCAACGAAAGAGAGAATAAGGCTCAGTAGTAACAGTAAGTGATTGGGGCAATGCCAAATGTGGTCATTGCTAAGTTACTTTGTGGATTTTACATTAGACAGGGGTCATGGGTAGAGAGGTGGATTGGCGGTGTTGAGATGGCGGCGCGGGCTTGTTGGGCCGAAGGGCCTGTTTCCCAGGCTGATTTTTTGTTCTTTGATTTTAAAATGTAAAATGACATCTAGACTAAGCAGTTTTGGAATAAAACCTTGAGTTGGAAATGAAGGATCATCCAGCAACATACAGGGCCAACCTCTCTCATTTGCAATTCTGAATACAAATCCAATACTTCTCCACATTAATTTTCCCCTCTCTCCTAAAATAGGACATTGCAATCCAAAATACACAACATTGCTTCAAATTTGCTATTAATCAAATTATGTCTGTTTGCTCTCCTGAAGATATCAGATTGGTGTGTGTGGGGATGGTGAGGGGGGGGAAGGTGGTAATTTTAACCTAAAAATAAACCCAGTGGCGTTTAGGTCAGGTAATATTAAATCCTGAAACCTCAAAACTCCCCAGTCAAATCACTCTTAAACCTTCCCATTACCAGTTTATGGTGGGCAAGCAACCAACTACAAGGAAATAGGTTGGCACTTGAATTGAGGTCAAATCTTTCATTGTTAGTCAACATTGTGAATTATGGACAGCCTAGACTCCCAATGCTCATAACAGGTGAGTACTGCCAAAGCCAGGAAGCAAATGCATTTTTACTCAACAGCTGGACCCAACTTGCCTGCCTGGGTCATCCCTCGCAGTCAGTCAGTCAATGTTAGACTCATGTTGAGTGTAAGGAATCTCCCCTGGTGGATCAGACAAATTAAAATTCAGCTGAGTTCAGTTGATGCTTCCCACTGTTAGCCATGTGGCATTCCAAACATGCACCAAGAATTTCAGCAAGTTATTTGCAGAAGAGGAAATGGATGGAATCACTAAGCCTAATTCTCTACTCACTTGATGTCACTGCATGCATGAAATTGTCCTCCTGAAATGCAAATATTCTCTTCCTTAACTCAGGTGGTGAGGCCAATGGTGAGAATTCCTGTTCATGTAATCTGGGCAATTAGCCAAAATCAAGAATAAACTGATAGTTGCCTGGCCCAACCTCATTATTCCCAATTTATTGATGTGAATTTCTAGTAACCTGGACTATAATATCCCTTATAAAAGTTTCACAAATTCATAAGTCCTCAGATGTTATGAACTGTTGTGCCCCCAGTGATTGGGGTTCCTTCAATCCAGCCTTTATTGGTCTCCGACGTTAGAATCTTACTTCATTACAAGATATCTTCAGATACATCTAAGTCTATCACTTCTTTCACTGCTCTGTACCCACATCAACTATTGGGAAAATCCATTTATTTGCAACCACAATGTCAACATTGAAGTCAAGCTTTTGACTGTATAATTTGCATAATTCCTCCGCTCAAACACATCCTCAACCCTCCTGTTGATGTCCTTGTTCTCACTAAAACCATTACACTCAGCCATTATTTCTGCTCAAGTACAAGGATCAACTTGAGCAGATATGGTGGACAATATCTATTCCTCTCCAAAGTCCTTGAAGATATTGTTATCTCCCAAATCCATGTTCATCTTGCCTTGAACTCTGAAGATGTAGGGGTTAGGTTGATTGGTCAATTTAGCAATGACCATATCAGGGGGATTAAAAGAATAAATACATTGGGTTGTCAGTGCACACTCAATGGGCTGAATGGTCCCCTTCTGCACTGTAGGGATTCTATGAATCACTGTTTCTATTACCACAATAACCAAAACAGCCTAGTTTCTTTCCAGGCTTGTTAAGCAATTCCAGCATCCACAATATTTTGCTCCATCATACAGTTAGCTATGACTGCACTTCTTGGTTTGACTTTTATCTATCCAGTCATAACCCAAGTGAATCAGTCAAATAACATCTTTCTCTCCTCGTCAACATACTACCTACTGATGTCAGTTGTAAATATAGCATTGGTTCCTACATGTACACTGACATTTAGGATCATTTCACCTTTTCCCAACTTACTGGTCAGTTCATTAGACAGTGGGTTCCTACTTAATTATGGCTTTGGTTTTCCCAATGTTTATTCCTTAGCCACTGATTCCCCCCTCCTTTTCAGCTGTTTGGGACTGAACCAAGACATTTGCCATTTTGCTACCATAGTTGATCCCAAAATGAGCTTCCCTTAAACTTATCCAGCTCTTACCAAGACCATTGCCAACTGTTCACCTGACACTGCCATTGGCCCATTTGCTGATGAAATTGTTAGTTTTACATTTGACTATTCCAACCCATCTGGCTGGCCTTTCCTCCTGAATGTTAATCAAAACTGTTCGTCAATGTCTTAACTTGCACAAAGTCGCATTCATCTACCTTTTGAGTGCTTGTCAGCCTGTGGGCAGTGTCTCAATTTTCTGTTTTCAAATATCTCCATGGCCTTCACATCACCTGTAGCCCTACAACTGATTGAGGTATCAATGTCCTTCCAATCATGACATCTTGAGCATCTATTTTAAAAACCATTCCACCATTGGTAGATGGGCCTTTGACCCTTCCTTAAGACTTCTGCTGCTCTTTCATCCTTAAAGATGTTCTTGAAAGCTTACCACCTTGACCAAGCTTTTGGTAACATGCCCAATATAGAATATGGCTTGCTATTAAACTCTATGAAGAGCCTTACATTCAAGGTGCAATACACTCAGGGCTGGTTCACCTTTTTGCACCTCCACTACATCTCAGAATCCAAAATATAGTTTATATGAAGTGCTCAAAATGTTTTCTTTAATAGTCCTGTTACACTTCAACACCTTAAAAAAATCCAAGTCATTACAATACACAAAAAGAATTTTATTTGTTTTGTGCCATACGTTTATACTTCAGAATCATCCAAATTCACAATATTCAGGTGAAATCCCAAAATTTATTATCCCATTATTACTTCAATTATTAATTGAAGTATATTTGTTTTTGTCTGAAACATCTTGAGGCAGTCATCAAATGCAACTTGGAGGAGTTGATGATATGGCATTGTTCCTCCAACTGAATGACTGGAGTTCAGATCCAAGTCAAGCTCAGTTTGGAGTTGCAGATATTTTAAGCAAACATTACAGTGCAAAAAACATGCAGGACTGCAGACTTTACCAGAAAGCCTTCAAGACACCCACCAAGTACAATTAAGTAACTGTTTAGATCATTTTCTTAAGGCACAAGTACTTAATTTAGAATTACAAGTGATCATGGGTAACATGGCAGTACAAGGCCCAAATCAGACAGAAGAGGGAAATTATCTTTTGCACAGGCATTACTAGACAATGATTACAAGTATCCAGACTATTGAACTACATCCAGATGGCATGATACACTGTTTGCATCCTTAACTTTGAATTTATCATTGAGATGCAAGTTTAGCAATGTGTCCTAACAGATTCATGCAAGCATTAAAGGGACTGCTGAATTGAAGCTAAAAATCATCCAAGTGATTTTTAAGCAAGATTACCAGTTATGGGTAGTCCTCTTTATATAAAAAAGATCAGGCTGATGTGCCCACTTGAGGAAACTCAGGCCTTTAAATCATTGGAAACATGAGAAATTAGTGTGCTCATCCATTACATGCCTAGCCCAACACTCTTTGGTGGATGATAAATGCTTAAAAAAGGTAAAAATTATTGCATTGCATGATGCTGCATCACTTTGCCACCAACAGTTCCATGTGAAAAATCAGGGACTTTCACACATTCTTCAGTGCCAGGTGTAGTACAGTAGTGTGTGAAGTGCAAATAAAAAAATGAAACAAAGATGGCAGCATACCCACCAACACCACTGCTCTTATGAAAAGCAATTGGACATCCAAAATGTTTGCAGAAGAGACAAGGTTTAAACCTATATAATGGTTATGTACACACTAAACATGAAGCTCAATTTTATGCTTTTCAAACAGATTAACTGACAGTACATTACACATGTTCAAATACACACTTGATATGGAGAACATTAGTATTAAATGCAACTTGCATACAAACCAGCTTATTGTGTATATCAATAAGGCAAACACCACTTGTTTGAAGTGCAAATATTTCCATTTAGTTTGCGCATCACCTCCTCTTTTCCCTCAAGCCCAATCTCACTTAGTAAACAAAGCGCATTCTTTGTGCGTATCCGAGTTTATCCAAGTTGGGGTTGCATGCAAACTGAATCATGGGAGGTGGGCCACACATGAGAATCAAGACATCATCACCAGGTGCAGGCAGATGTTCCCTGATCATGTCAGAATTCAAAAAGCCTTCACTGAAATCCCAACCTAGAACAGAAAAATAATTTTGCATCAAAACAGATTTCTATTTGGGTAGTTCAAAACAAAAAGTGTACAGTGCCTGTCAAGAGCTAGTTTCCATTATTACCCGACATCAATTCCCAGCAAGTGTTTGAAGCATTTGGTGGAGCCCTGATCAAGGCCAAGTAGAATGAGAGAGTTACTAAAATCACTGTCATCTTGCAGGCAATTAGGGATGGGCAATACTGCTGGCCCAGTGATGTGCATATCCCATGAATGAATTTTAACATGTTTCTGCAAGATTTCAAATGGAAATAGACAAAGCACAAAAAAAGGGACAACTGAAATTGAGTTTAGCCCAATTAATCCAACATTGCACTGGCTAACACTTGTGATCAAGCATTTGGAGTGCCACTCCAAAAACTCATGCTATCAAATAAACCTGTTGGACTTTAATCTGTTGTTCAGACTTCTTATTGTGCCCACCCCAGTCCAACACCAGCATCTTCACATCATAACCTTTGATCATTGTGGAGGGAATCTATAATGAGTCCTTGAGCTTCTAGCTGGATGGTTTTAAGAGCAACTCTATTCTTCTGAATCAGTTGTACTAATTAAAATACAAATGGTGAGCCATACCAGGAAGATCAGATTCTGTAGAAATTTCAGCACAGGAGGCCACTCAGCACACTGAATCCTAACCTGATGTTGAGACTTCTTACTGTGTTAATTCACCCACAGCAAGAAAATACTTGATATTGAGATGCATGAGCTTTACAAATGAAGCTAAACAACTTAGTTGAAGAAAGTCTCAGAACAGGAAGAAAAAGTAACTCATTTAAAAAGATAGGACTTTTGGAACTTGATCTACAGTAACTATTAACCCATGTGTATCAAAATGATACAATCCTTAATCTGCACAAATTGTAAAGATTCTGGTCTCTTTTTGCTGCCTTTTTTTCCTAATGATCTGTTCTTCACCCTCCTCTACAAGGAGTGTATTTCATTAAAGATTTTTGCTTAGAGTTTGATTTTTTAGCCACTCATCTCCAAGGGGATGTTGAAATGAATAACCCCAAAAGAACAAGTTTGCATACCTATCATGAACAAATTAACAACTGAAAATTTGGCTCCAATCCCAAGTAGTCAAATTAAGAAACAAGAATATTTAAAAGTTCTCTCGTTGGCCAATACCAAAAGGAATTCATTGCAATTTTACTTGAGCTACAAAGAAAAATTTTGGACCTACCTTCAGGAGCCTTATCCAATGTATACCACAGCCTAAAGCGATCAGCATACCGAGCTTGAATTTCCTCCAGGTCATCACGAAGTAGAATGTCCTTTTCAGTCTAAAAGGAAAAGAAAATATTGAAAAATGTTTTATTTAACTTGCATTGAATCTAAAGAGTGCAGGAGGCCATCTGACCCACTGGGTCTTCTGATTTTGACAGAGCATCTTATCCAGGCCTTATCCCCATAACTTCATGTATTTACCCCACTAATCCCTCTAACTCACATCTTGGGACACTAAGCCAATCCACCCAACCTGTTCATCTTGAACTGTGGGAGGGAAACCCAGGGAGAAAGTGCAAACTCAACAGACCAGTCACCCAAGGTAGGAATTGAACCCAGGTCTGTGGCATTGAGGCAGCAGTGCTAACTATTGTACTGCTGTGCCACCTTGAAAGACAGCAGCAACCAATGTATGCATACAACTATAGAGTTAAAATTAATAGTAAAAAGGAAATGCCATTTTAAATGAATAACTTAATTACCCATAACAAGTGTATTTTCTAATGCACACCAAGTCACATCAGCCACTGACCTACAATGATTCTTGGCTTACAAATGCCTCAATTTATAATTCTCTTGTTAAAATCCTATTGTCTTGATTCTTCCTATCTCTAATTTGCATCAGCCATTCAATCCTTCAGTAACTGGATTCCTCCACTCCTTCCCCTTTGGAACATTTGCAATTTTCTTTCTTCCATTACTGACAATTGTACATCGAGCTGTAATGGTCTGAAGCTCGAATTTCCCTTCTAAGTCACTTTCACTTTAAAGGTGTTATAAAACCCTTCCAAGCTCTTGGTCAACTGCCCCAATGTCTTTGGTTCTGTGCCAATTCTTTCCTAATTATGTTCCTATAAAAGCACTTTGCAATCCTTTTACTATCCCAAAACAGTGGCATATAAATGCCAGTCACTGTTGAATGGTTGACTAAATTTGATTTGGCCTCAAAAAGGATGTAGTAAGTTCTCACCAAATATCCACAGTACTGAATTGCTGCTGATTTTACATTAATATATTCTAAGAGTGGCTTAGCATCTTTTCTGGGTTATTCACCCAAAGTAAAAATGTAGTACAAGACAGTGGTCATGAATACATTTGATAGATGTGACATGGACTGCAATGGTAAATTTAAAATAATTTTATTAGCAAAGGCTTTTTTGTTAGAAAACCACTCTAAACATATAGAAGTCTGCCACTTCTATATTCACAATTTAGTTACTTTTTTCCATCTAATGCAGTTCCACCCACCAGAATTGCAAATGCCAAAAATTGTATGGTGGAGTAATTTTGTATAGACATGTCACAAATGCCAGCTAAGCAATACAATTCAAATTTTAAAGCTCTTTTTAAAATAGGACCATCAGTTACAGCTTACCAGTTGAACTTGAGTCAGAAGACTGTACAAACCTAATTTGAGACAGACACTAAACATTAGGTCTGCTGCACAAATGTGCCATTTTTCTGAGACGTTAAAACAAAGTCCTGCCTGCCCTTCTGGGTAGATATTAAACACTTCACTGCAACGATCTTCAGAAAAGCAGGGCTTCAACCAACATCAAGACAAGCAATTTTACCTCACTACCACTTCTGGGTTCTTATTGTGCACAAAACGGCTGCCACATTTTCCTACATTAGTATCTGGTTGGGAAAAGTGCTGTCCAAGTTCTTGCTTTTAATACTCCCACTACAATGGCTTAGTCTCATTTCAACACAAGTGAACATTTTGGTCTACTCACTTGATTAGCGAAAAGTAAATAGCACAAAGTTGGGTCTTCCTGATCCTTCATGATGGCACGAATTAATTGCAGCATTGGAGTAATACCTACAGAAGGCAGCGAGTGAGTAAAACATGTTCAAGCAAAATTGAATGTAGCTGAATGTGCTAGTATTTAATCTGGTCCTGCAGGTGTACCAACATCTCATGTTCTGTCAGTTTGAATCACTTTACTTCCATGCAAAATATTCTATTTAACTGGAGAATAAAGTCTTAATTTCTTTAATCCTCCCTGCATGCAATTTATGTTAAAACTGTGCATGGCTGTCTTTAAAGAGACCTGTGCAAGCATAATGTGGAGATGCCAGCATTGGACTGGGGTAAACACAGTAAGAAGTCTCAACACCAGGTTAACATAGTACATAGAACGTTACAGCTCTCAGTACAGGCCCTTCGGCCCTTGATGTTGCGCCAACTAGTGGAACCAATCTAATGGCCCTCTTAAGCTAAACTATTCCAGTATTATCCATATGCCTATCCACTGACCATTTGAACGCCCTTAAAGTTGTCGAGTCCACAACTGCTGCAGGCAGGGTATTACACGCCCTTACTACCCTGAGTAAAGAACCTACCTGACATCCGTCCTATAATTACCACCCCTTAATTTAAAGCTATATCGCCTCATGTTAGCCATCACCATCCAAGGTGAAAGGATCTCACTATCCACCCTATCTAACCCTCTGATCACCTTGTATGCCTCAATTAACCTTAACACCTCTTAACCTTCTTTCTAATGAAAATAATCTCAAGTCCCTCACAGCCTTTCCTCATAAGACCTTCCCACCATACCAGGCAACATCCTGGTAAACCTCCTCTGCACCCTTTCCAATGCTTCCATATCCTTCTTATAATGCAGTGACCAGAACTGAACGCAATACTCCAAGTGCGGCTGCACCAGAGTTTTGTACAGTTGCAACATGACCTCACGGCTCTGAAATTCAATTCCTCTACCAATAAAAGCTAACACACCGTATGCCTTCTTAACCTGGATGCCAACTTTCAGGGATCTATGCACATGTACACTGAGAACTCTCTGCTCGTCAACACTACCAAGAGTCCTTCCATCAGCCCTATATTCTGTACTCAAAGTGAATCACCTCATGCTTTTCCGCATTAAACTCCATTTGCCACCTCAGCCCAGCTCTGCAGTTTACATCCCTCTACAAACTGTAACATCCACCCTCACTGTCTACAACTGACGACTTTGGTGTCGTCAGCAAATTTACTAACCCTAGGTCATTTTTTAAAAAAGACAAAACAGTGGCCCCAAAACAGATCCTTGAGGTACACCACTTGTAACTGAACTCCAGGTTGAATATTTCTCAACCACCACCCTCTGTCTTTTATCAGCTAGCCAATTCCTGATCCAAACTGCTAAATCACCCTCAATTCCATGCATCTGCATTTTCTACAGTAGCCTACCATGGGGAACCTTATCAAACACTTTGCTAAAATCCAGATACACCACGTCAACTGCCTTACCCTTATCCACCTTTTTGGTCACCTTTTCAAAAAGCTCAATGTTTGAGGCATGACCTACCCTTCACAAAACCATGTTCACTATCCCTAATCAATTTATTTCTCTCTAGATGATTATAAATCCTATCCCTTATAATTCTTTCCAAAACTTTGCCCACAACAGAAGTAAGGCTCACCAGTCTATAACTGCCAGGATGGTCTCTACTCCCCTTCTTGACCAAGGGGACATTTGCTATCCTCCAGTCTTCCGGCACTATAGATATGTCAAGAATAAAAGGGCCCGATTAGGGCCAGAGACAGTAGTGGGAAGTTGTGCGTGGAGCCTGAAGAGATAGGGGACGCACTAGATGAATATTTTGTCAGTATTCATGCAGGAAAAAGTCAATGTAGTCGAGGAGAATACTGAGATACAGGCTTTTAGACTAGATTGAGGTACATAAGAATTACTAACACCTCCTCCTTGAGTTTGAAAATAGATAAGTCCCAGTGACGACAAGATGATCAAAGCCAAAGGCTCTGCAATCTCCTCCCTAGCCTCCCAGAGAATCCTAGGGTAAATCCCATCCAGCCCAGGGGACTTATCTATTTTCATACTCGAGGAGGTGTTAGCAATTCTTATGTACCTCAATCCAGTCTAGTCTAAAAGCCTGTATCTCAGTATTCTCCTCGACTACATCGACTTCTTCCTGTGTGAATACTGACGAAAAATATTCATTTAGTGCGTCTCCTATCTATCTCTTCAGTCTCCACGCACAACTTCCCACTACTGTCTCTGACTGGCCCTAACCAATCTTTTATTCTTGACATATCTATAGAAAGCTTTAGGGTTCTCCTTGATCCTAACTGCCCTCTTCTAGCTCTTAACACTCTTTAGCTCCTTCTTGGCTAATTTGTAACTCTTCAGTGCCCTAACTGAGCCTTTATGTCTCATTTTTACATGAGCCTCCTTCTTCCTCTTCAGAGATTCAACTTCTTTAATACACCAGTGCAACTGTTTATTTGGTAGCAAATGCCACTAGCTTTTGGAGCACTGTTCCTTCATCAGAAACCCCCACTCACCTGACAAAGGAGCAGTGCTCCAAAAGCTAGTGGCGTTTGCTACCAAATGAACCTGTTGGATTTTAACCTGGTGTAATAAGCATAGTGAGCCATGTAGACAAGGATTTCAAAGTAAAGGTTGGGATGGCTTTCAGGGCAGGAAAAAAAACCAAACAATGTATTTGTACCCTCTACATCTGCGAGCATTCCCTCCTACTATTCATTTTTACAACAACCAAGTTCAGATGGGGGTTTCATAAAGACCCCTATTTGACAGTACAAGAGATGGATTAAATAGAGGAAACTGTTGAAGGCATTTGTATTTATATATTTTAAAATTAGCAAGGAGGTAGTAGTCATAGTTGTCATAAGTACAATAGTCACACAACAGAACCCCATTAAATCTGCAATAAAGCTAAAGTAGTAAATAATATTTTCAAGTACATACCAGATCCACCTGCTATCATAGCAAGTTTTTTGGCATATTTAGTTTCTGGGGGTGATTTCTTGTCAGGCTGGATGGCAAATTCACCTAGGGGGAAAATAAAACAAAATAAAATCATGGCAACTGTTCCACTCCACTCAGCCAACCCCCACAAGAGGAGTCATGACATACTTGAGCTCCAAACCTGAGACATGTGCATTTCAATGGTCAACTGCTTGTGAAATGCAAAGCAATTATGCAAAATACTCTTCTCTTTAGTTTACAGATGTAGTTCAAACATTGTCTCCCCTACACCTGCTCTTTTGATGACACAACCAGGGTTGGGGAGTGCGCTTTTGACCATTTCCACTTCATCTCCATTTGATGTAGACGGGCATGTCCTCCACTACACTTCATGAAGTTGATGACTACCTCCTCCATTTTGTCACACGTTTCACTAAATTCTCTTTCTGTACTCCGTCTCATTGTTGTTCACGATCAACTCATTAGTGCTGTCACCCACAAACCTGAAAAATGCCTATTCCACAGGCAAGAATACAAAAACACTTCCACCTACATACAATTGCTCAGACAGGTTTTGTAACCATCACAAACCTCAATTATAAGAACGCAAGAAATAGGAGCAGTAGGCCATCTAGCCCCTCGAGCCTGCCCCGCCATTCAATAAGATCATGGCTGATCTGTTGTGGCTCAGTTCTACATTCCCACCCTCTCCCCATAACCCTTAATCCCCTTGCCTATCAAAAACCTATCAACCCGCATCTTAAAAATATTGAGTGAGGTAGCCTCCACCACTTCAACAGGCAGAGAATTCCAGAGATTCACCACCCTTTGAGTGAAAAAGTTCCTCCTCAACTCCGTTCTAAACCGCACCCCCTTTATCTTGAGGCTGTGCCCTCTAGTCCTACTGTCCTTTGAGCAGGAAGAGCCTCTCCACCTCTATCCTATCCATCCCATTCAACATCTTATACGTCTCAATGAGATCTCCCCTCATTCTTCTAAACTCTAACGAGTACAAGCCCAGTTTATTCAGCCTCTCCTCAGTTCAACCCCTTCAACTCTGGAATCAGCCTAGTAAACTTCCTCTGCACTCCCTCCAAGGCCAAAATATCCTTGTGTAAGTGCAGCGACCAAAACTGCACACTACTCCAGCTGTGGCCTCACTAGTGCCCTATACAGCTGCAGCAAGACCTCCCTACTTTTATATTCAATCCCCCTCGCTATGAAGGCCAGCATCCCATTCGCCTTCCTGACCACCTGCAGGCTGGGTTTTTGCGACTCATGCACAAGGACCCCGAGGTCCCTCTGCACTGTCACATGCTGCAGTTTTTCACCACGTAAGTAATTGTCCTTCCTACCAAAGTGGACAACCTCACATTTGCCAACATTAAATTCTATTTGCCAGTTCCTGGCCCATTCACCCAGCCTATCTAGATCCTTCTGCAGACTCTCCACACCCTCCGCACAATTTGCCGTTCCACCAATCTTGGTGTCATCAGCAAATTTCGACACCATACACTCGGTTCCCTCCTCCAGATCATCTATATAAATGGTGAATAGCTGAGGCCCCAGCACCAACCCCTTGGGCACTCCACTAGTCACCAACTGCCAATCTGAATACCACCCATTGACCCCCACTCTCTGCCTCCTATTTGACAGTGAATCCTCTATCCACGCTAACACCCTACCCCCAACTCCATGCCCCCTGACCTTCTGTAATAACCTCTTGTGAATTTTATAAAATCACTTGTGCCAAGTTACTAAATTCCCAAAAGGGAATTATTGCCCAATTCATTTTAGAATTGCTGATAACAAAGAACCAATCTATAGGAAATAGCTCCATGGAGTGGGAGAAGCTGAAAATCCTGGTCTGGCAAGAACTCATGGGACCATTAGTGCTTTCAAAGCACATCATGGGTCACAGCACATTGCATTACAGAACTATATTGAGGATTTAACTACATCTCCCAATTTTATAAATAATCCAATCTTTGGTTATGTCTCATCTCAGAGGATAGGCCCACTACTAATGTGGACCCAATGTTTTACTGTTGGGTGAACACAGCATTGTGTTCTTAGAACAGATTCCATTCCATGGTTTTAGCTTCTGATTACATAAGGTATTAAAACTTCCTGATTAAACCCAACTGATAAATCTGAGGAAAGTGAGGGCACAAAATATACTCTGATTGGAGCAATGTCCACAAAGTGGCTCTCAGTAGCACATCATATGCCTGAACCACAGGTGGTGGTAGTAATCTACCTGTTGTAGACACAATGGGTGGAATTTTCAGTGCCCTTACACACCCCAGTGACAGTGGACACAGCTTGCTATGGGCTGGGTTTCCAGTTGTATGCACCCCTCGCCAGAGGGGAACCTGTGACAGGGACTCACTATCAGCAGGAGCAGAAGAAACTAGCAAGAAAAGCTATTCAATTCCAGAGACTGTTCAGGACAATGAGATCTGCACAAGTAAAGACAAAGTCTGGCCTCCAAAATAGGCAAATCCCCCTATAGTGGTATGACAGTATGCTAAATAGCAGGTAAGGATAGATTAAAGAAAATCTCAGCCTAAATATGCATTGATCAGAGCTACAGATCAGTAACAGTACCGCTACAACTTGTCCGAGTGGAACATCCTGCATTCCTCCACCAGCATGAATTCAGGTTCACTGGAGGAGTGTGTAGAGGGGAAGGTCCATGCGTACAGATCAGCAAAATGTTTATTCAGGTGGCTAAAGGAAATGTTTTAGAACCATAGAACCATCCAGTGAAGAAAGAAGCCCTTCAGCCCATCGAGTCTGTACCAGACAGTACCCCACTCAGGCCCTATCCCCATGTCCCTACATATTACTAATCCCTCAAACCTCTGCTACCCTGGACACTAAGGGGCAATTTCTTAGCTTGGCCAATCAACCTAACCCGCACATCTTCGGACTGTGGGAGGAAACCCGAGTACCTGGAGGAAACCCACAGACACAAGGAGAATGTGCAAACTCCAGAGTGACCCGAGCCGAAAATCGAACTAGTTGGCCCTCCTTGATTAAGGATCCTGATACTCTGAAAGTTAGTGCCAAATAAACCTGTTGGATTTTAGTGTGGTGTGAGACTTCTTATACAAGGTACTATACTCATTAGTAATCAGCCTCAATTTTTATTCACCCCCCAGATGTATTACTTACTGATACCATATAACTGGATACAAGGGATGAGCAAGTGACATAGGCTTTGTTGCAAAGCAGCATGGGAGTTTAATGACACCACCCATAGAGCATACCCAGTGTGGCAAATGTCACAAGATGGCAACCTTCCACACCAGCAGTTCACCAGCTTATCAGTCAACTCCATCATTTAATGTATCAATGGTTGACTTATACAATGCGGCAACATCCATGGTAGGTTACAGATCAGCCAAGATCTCACTGAATGGCAGACCAAGCTCAGAAGGATGGAATGTCTGACTCATGTTGCAGTGTATGCCTGGTGCAGCACAGGGTATACCATAAGCAGACTGAAATTACACAGGACAACTTGTATACCAATACCCAAAAGTAATTCCATAAAAATAGATCAGGCCAAAATTCTGTCACCCAGTTAAGGATGATGGGAGATAATCAGGGTAAAAATGAAGAGGCAGCTCAGAATACCTCCATACTCAGTCATGGTGCAACCAACCCGTTGCTGCAATGGAATGGGTGGAGTGTTGAGGCTGATCCTAGTTGGCCCTCAATCGGCATGAAGTAACATGCATAAAACTTGTCATAATGATCAGTTTGGGTTCTGGCAGAGGTGCTCAGCTCCAGGTCTCATTGCAGCATCAACCCAAACACGAACAAAAGAACTGAATGCTGGATAAAGATGATCCTTCATTACTGACTTTTGTTGCAGTAGTTTAACCACAATTTCAGTGAACTGAAATACCATTTTTAACGATGAAACAGCCCACTCCAGACTATAGCAGTAGTAATGTCTATATCACAAAACTGGCAGTTAAATGATCATCTGCAAAAAGAAAGTTGCCACCTTCCCATGATATCCAAATAGTACTACCATTGTGGAGCCACACAGACATCTTGTCATGCTTGTGACAGTCATCTGTGGCCAGAAGCTAAAAAAAGTAGTAGGGCAGAGACACTACAATAAAATGGCTCACCTCCTGACCCCTCAAACTTTTCACTACCTACAAGACTAAATCAAAACTCACTGCCTGTTTGGGTGTGCAGCTGTAACAATATTCAAGAAGTTTGGTATTATTCAGGTCAGACTGGCCCCCCTATTAGCCTCAATATCCAACCCCTTCCCCCATTATAGTAAATATTGCAGCAAGCTGCAGTGCGCTTTGAAATCAGCAGCCTCCTCTACAAATTCCACCATTGAGAACAAAAGCAGCAAGTTCAGAACTTGGACAAATAAAAGTGCTGTTCCTTCACCCTGGTCCATATTTTGGAATTCTCTACCTAATCATTCTTATGGTGCTCCTACAAATGGTGAGGCAGCACAACACCATCTGAGTCACTAAGGATATGAAATACACCACCACTGCCAGGGCCACACCAAGGATAACAAATCAAAATAAGAATGTTCAAAGTTACATTTCAAGGTTTAACAATAGCAATAAAACATCTAGAAGGATACTGCAACCCCAACAATTCTGGATCAAGTAACATTAGCTGTACTGCTGTGATATAGTTGAAGGACAAACAACCCATTCATGCATAACAAAGGGAATAATTAGAATCAGAATCCCTACAGTGCAGAAAGAGGCGATTTGGCCCATCGAGTCTGTACTAAACACAATTCCACCCAAGCCACACCCTCTCAAGCACATCTATTCACACTGCTAGTCCCCTGACAGTCAATTTAGCATGGCCAATCAATGTAGCTGGCACATCTTTGGACTGTGGGAAGAACTTACTGTGCTTACCCCAGTCCAATGCCAGCATCTCCATGTCTGTGGGAGGAAACCCAGACACAGGGAGAACGTGCAAACTTGACCCAAGCCGGGAATCAAATCCGGGTCCCTAGTGCAGTGAGGCAGCAATGCTAACCACTGTGCTGCCCAGTTATAGCCTCTTGTTTGCAAAAAGGAAAAGGTTTTGACGAGGACACCTGACATTGTACCTTATTTTCTTCCCCCCAAACGAGTCTAAACATTTAGCAAGATCAGAAGTGGATGAGTGCATTTTCCATAGCCCCAAAAACTTTGTAGAAACCAATTATCTGGACAATATGGAAACTCGCACTGCTACATTTTTGGTCAGTTTGTAAAAAGGTCAAGTGCACGTAGCAAGCCAAATCATCACTGGATGTGATAAACTAGAAAGCTTCAAATGCTACAAAAGTAGCTAGCTGAAAAACTATTTCAGCAGACTGGATGCCATCACTGTGCCTATGAGAAACTGCACTTTGCTCAGTTTTAATAACAGTAACAAAAAGACATACATCAGTTTAGAATTTAAAATCACAAGAATACATTACTGGCAGAAGTGATGCTTTGAACTTATTAAGTTACAAACACCCAAGTACACAAGTTTTACTGGTTATTAGTACAACAGCTTTGTAATAGGAAGAATATTCATTTTATGGGTCAGATAATTTACTTTATGGATCATGCATTCAGAGTCAGTTTATGGTATACAGTGCGCTAAAAGTGAGCATGCTAGCAATGATTTCCAAAGAAACTTGTACAATGAGTTCAACACCAAATTCTCAACTTGTATGCTTGCTAATCAAAAAATTCAACAGGAAAGTGCAATTACATGATGCACCTAAATACAGATGACCTTCCAAAAGTGTTGTTCAAAATTCAGTTGTTCGTATTGCAAGAGTTTTAAAATCACTATAACCTGATAGTACTTAGGTCTCTTCGTGTCCCAGGCACATCTCACTCATTACTATTCCATGTCATACTAAGGTTACATTGAGCAGATTAACAGGTATTGGTTGTTTCTCTTTCATTTACCATCACCCTTCTCCCTCGATCACAAATACTAATCCTTGTTTCAGGTTAGTATAATGCCAGTAAAATGTGAATTGCAAACAAATTTTACCTTTTCCTTTATAAGTCAGCAATCCGCCTGGCCCTCTGAAGTGAATGGTATCCCCAATCTTCAGGTCTTCCAGGTACTGAGACATCTTACCACCTTCTGGGAATTTGGGGTTTACCCCTTTAAAATAGATCTGCAGAGACAATAAATGTTAAACTTTGTAAACTTGGAAGGCTAGTCGGCCCATTATGAAGCTGCAAGGAAGTAAAAGCAGCAATGTAAAACAAGCAAGACTATTCATCCAAATGGGTATTCATCCTTGGGTAATAAGGGCATAGAGGGATATGGGCCAAATGCAGGCAGTTGGGAGTTTTATAAAAGGCAGCATGGGCAAGTTGGGCTGAAGGACCTGTTTCCATGCTGTAAACCCCTGTGAAAAGCTGTGATGTGGAGATGCCAGCATTGGACTGGGGTAAACACAGTAAGAGGTCTGACAACACCAGGTTCAAGTCCAACTGATTTATTTGATAGTATAGTTTGATAGTTTACTATCAAATAAATTGGTTGGACTTAAACCTTGTGTTGTCAGACCTCTTACTACGAAAAGCTGAACATCTCAAAGTGTTTGAATTATACAGGCACAAAATGGAATTGAGAATCACAGATGCTCATTCCATGTGCAGGAACACAATCTAAATATGAATATAAATCTTCCAGACAGAGTGGAAAATTAGGCAAAGTAGTCAGGATTACAAATGCTCAATTAGACTAGCAAACGCAAAGATATTCAGCCTTTTGAAAAAGGTACATAAGCTGCTGAGTATGATGCAGACCAATTCTTTCCATCATTTACTAATTGTCCAACTGTCTGAATGCTAATTACAAGAGCTACGTAAACTCATTAGTTCTCAGTTTAAGTTACTGACCCAGATAATTTTACACTTGTACATGAACTATGAACTATTGGAATGAGGCTAACATGACTACAAACTCCAATGATTAACACTTAAAATTGATGAATTCACGAGGAACATTGTGATTCATCTTGTCTTTTCTCTTGTCTCTTTCTCCCAAGGGTATCCCTGTACTAATTCCTTCTACCAAATGTACAGCAATTTTACAGCATGCGTATATAAAGGAGTGAAAGAGGTAAAAGGACACAAACTATGAAGGAAGCATAGAAGAAACAATTCAATTTAAGCTTTTAATCCTTTGAATAATTTATTGATAAATAAGGTAACCAAGTGACAGTAACACTATCACCTGAAGCCCAAAAAAGGACCTCAATAAGTGTTGATTACTGTTGAAGTTTAACAAGTGCACAACTCATCCTCAGTTCTTAAGGGACTATTGGAAGCGCATGATCAGTAAGATTCACACATGAGCAGTTAGAAGAGAGTATATCCTGGGTCAGACAGCCAGACTGTGTGTGTATTCGGTGCAGAGGGAAGAGAGGCAAGGTGCTGTTTGCTTTCTAATTTTTAAAAATCTTCAGGGTGATTGTGCCCTACCTGAATGAATAGAGGCTACAAGGGAGACTGCTGATTGGCAAGTAGCTTCTCAAATTTAAAGCAACACTACAGAAAGGCAAGAGTTCTAACTTTTAAAACAAAAACACCTTACATAATTCAGGTAGGAGTCTTTTAAAGACGACTGGGGAGCTCAGTCCTGTGTTTTGCATGGTCTGCATTATGTGGACATTGTGCAATCTGGATCAAGTATAAGAATAGGAGAATAGAGCAGATGAATGTGTGGCTGAACACATGATACAGAAGGAAGGACTTTAGTTTCTGGGGAAGGGGGGGGATCTGTACAAATGAGTTGCACCTGGTTTTTTGGGGGGGGGGGGGGGGGGAAGGAGAAGGGGGGGTTAAACTATGAGGTCACATTGTGGAGGTACAGTGAGGGGGAGGGAAGAGTAATGCAGAGCCAAATTAGGTGAGCCTGGAAGATAGTGGAAAGAGTGACATGTTAAGGCACAAGGGAATATGGCAAGATAGATGGCATTTATTTTAATGCAAGGAGTCTTGTAGATAAAGCAGATGAACAGAGTGTGTTGATTAACACATGGGAGTCTGATTTATTACTGTATACTGCAGAACCTCCCCCCCTCCAAAGTCAGGAAGACAAAAGCAGAAATGTAGGCAAATCTCAGTTGTAAAAAATAAGTTAATAATAGTTGGGGCTTTCAACTTCCAATATTTGAGATAGTTTATGAAAAAAGTGAACATTGGTCCTATAGACAAGACAACCTTGGGAGATGGCAGATGTACTGAACAGGTAGTTATTTTAAATTGGTCTTCACCACAGGAAGACACAAGGAACATCCCAGAATTAACCTTAAAGTCAGGAATTGGAAGGGAAAGTTGAACAAGGAAAGTGGTACTGAGCAAATAACTGGAACTGCAGGCTGACAAGTCCCTGCATCCTGATGAACTTCATTCTAGTGTCTTAGAGTGACTGAGGTAGTCGATGCATTGGTTTTAACTTTCCAAACTTCCCAGACCTGGGCAAGGTTCCATTAGTTTGGAAAATGGCAAATGTCACTGCTTTATTCAAAAACAGAAATCGGAAAGCAGGAAACCATGGGCCAGTTATCTTAACTTTTTCCCTATGACAAATGTTAGAAGCTAGTTATTAGGCAGAATCAACATGATTTGAGAAAGGAAAATCATGTTTAACCAATTTATTGGATTTCTTTGAAGTGACATGCTGTGGATGAAGGTGAACTGGTGGATGTACTGTAATCACACAAGACAGTGCAACACATTTTTGGATGATAAGGGAACGAACAGAAATGGGGTCAATGTGGGCAAGTGAAATCGAAGTAGATCACATTATGGAATGGTGGAGCAAGCTTATGCCCTTGTGTAACAAAGTCAACATTTTGAAGTCAGCTGGACATAAATGTCAAGGCTCATTCTGAACAGAGTGAAATGGACTGGCTCTGTACTCAGAATTTAGAAGGATGAGGGGGGGGATCTTATAGAGGCGTACAAGATAATGAGGGGGATGGATAGGGTAGAGGTAGAGAGATTCTTCCTGCTTAGAATGGGTAGCAGGACTAGAGGAAACAGCCTCAAGATAAGGGGGGCAGTTTAGATCAGAGTTGAGGAGGAACTTCTTCACTCAAAGGGTGGTGAATCTCGAATTCTCTGCCTGTTGAAGTGGTGGAGGCTACCTCGCTGAATATATTAAGTCATGGTAGATAGGTTTCTAATAGACAGGGGAATTAAGGGTTATGGGGAGAAAGCAGAATTGAACCACTTCAGATTGGCCATGATCTTGTTGAATGGCGGGGCAGGCTTGAAGGCCTACTCCTGCTCCTATTTCTAAGGTTCTTATGATTTATGAAAAGATTTTTCAAT
The DNA here is from genome assembly GCF_965287045.1 of Carcharhinus amblyrhynchos. Lineage (NCBI taxonomy): Eukaryota > Metazoa > Chordata > Chondrichthyes > Carcharhiniformes > Carcharhinidae > Carcharhinus > Carcharhinus amblyrhynchos. The sequence goes on from NC_137345.1 coordinate 47,122,126, forward strand.
CTATATGCTTGCTAGTAAATTCCACTATGTTCAAAGAATCTGCCACATTTAAAAATGCACTTACATTTTTAAAGATGATTAAGGAACAAGGCATTACCTTGACAACAAGATCCACATAGCCTTTGTCATCATCACTGCTAACTGGAGTATATGGTCGCACAACAAGATTTCCATCAATTGTTGCAGAGAGATACACATGTTTTCCTGCATTGAAAGATCCAAGTCAAACAATTGATGTTTAAACATTAAAACAAAGAACCTCTAAAAAGTAATGCACAAAACTGAAGTAACTAGCTGATGTCCTGGGATATTAAAAGCTGAACAAGAGTGAGCAGTGCCTGCACAAGAGAAAGTAGAAGAACAGCAATGGAATGGAAGACTAAAGAAAGCATAGCCGGGCAGACAAAGCTACAAGATGTGGGGCACAGTACCCACAGATGGAGTACGATATTGGTAAATGAGGTCATCCATTTTGGTAGGAAAAACAGCAAAATGGACTAGTTAAGTGGTAAAAAAATTGCAGCATACTACTGTGCAGAGGGACCCAGCTGTCCTTGTGCAAGAATCACAAGGAGTTGGTTTGCAGGTAATTAAGGCAAATGGAATTTTGTCCTTCATTGCTAGAGGGACAGTTTAAAAACAGCGAGGTTATGTTGCAGCTGTATAAGGTGCTGGTGAGGCCACACCTGGAGTACCGTGTACAGTTTTGAGAAAGTATGTGCTGGCACTGGTGGAGGTGCATAAGAGATTCACTAAGTTGATTCTGGAGTAGCAAGAGTTGGCTTATGAGGAGAAACTGAGTAGACTGGGGCTGCACTCATTGGAATTCAGAAGGGACCTTATAGAAATAAAAGATTATGAAGGAAATAGATGTTAGAAGCAGGGAAGTTGTTTCCACTGACAGAACTAGGGAGCATGGCTTCAAAATAAGGGAAAGCAGAATTACGACTGAGTTGAGGAGGAACTTCTTCACACAAAGGGTTGTGAATCTGTGGAATTTACTGACCAGTGAAACAGTTGAGGCTACCTCATTAAACGGTTTTAAGGCATGGATAGATAAATTTTTGAACAGTAAAGGAATTAAGGTTATGGTGAGCAGGTGGGTAAGTGGAGCAGAGTCCATGAGAAGATCAGCCATGATCTTATTGAGTGGCAGTGCAGACTCAAGGGGCCAGGTGGATCCTACTTCTAAATCATATTGTTTTGGGTTTCTATTAGTTTACTGGAAAAGAATTTGCAGGTAAAGATTTTTATTCTTGGGATCACACGAATCCTAAATATATGTAGACTAACATTTAAAGCAACATCAATCAAAATCTTTTAATTGGATAATAGTTAGGGAGTGCCATGGAAGTTCTACTCAGTTTCTTCCCCCCGCCCCCCAAAGTGGCTCTAAACAAGAACATTGCACCATGTGAATGGCTGCTGACAAAAAGCAAACATGAAGATCTAACCAAATCACAGATAAAATGGAAGCACTAACAATGATGCACAAGAGCAAATAAAAAGCTCAAAAATAGCATGCATGGGTACAAGTAACAAAGAATGTGGTACTGTATGAGTACAAGTATTGACTAGATCTTCAGCAGTGAAAACTTGCTCCATAAAAAGGGAGAAGTCTCGTGACCAGTCAATCCAGGAGTTTGCAGCCAGTAAAGCAGCTGCTCAGGGTTTAAATAACTTACCAACAGGCAAACCAAGAATGTGATCGGCTGAAGGAAGAGCAAATCGAAATCGCCTGGTGTCATGACTCACAACCTGTTTAAAAATCAAAAGGAAAGTGACAGTCCTTCCACCTTTTAGTAATTTTTGAAAGACTGAATACTTTGAAAAAAATTGCACTCACTTCCTTATCTATCAGTCGCAGTGGGTACTTCTCATTGGCATCTTTCAAAGTGATTGCAGGTTTCTTCTTTTTGGAAAGAACGTAATGTCCCACAATAATTCCGACTGTCGTTACAAAAGCAGCACCAATTGCAAAAAATACTCCGGAAGTCTGTAACAACATGTTTACATCCACCTTTAATATGAAGTTGGATCAGGATTACTTAGTTCAGGTGGCAGAATCAAATGGAGTTTGTACTTATAAAGATCAGTGTAACAAAAGCCAACACCAGTATATACTTAGTTAAAATGGCAAAGAACAAAATCACAGCTAAGAATAATTTTACATGAACATAAAAGATGCACTAAGATTGCATAGCTTAACTTCAAGGAAACTGCTTTTGCAGTTGGAAGCCTATACAATTACTTTGCCTAACATTTTATCAAGAGCAATCTGCACAGGCAAAGGAAACATGGATTCCCAGTTCATGTTTAAAACAGCTTGCCATTAGAGCATTAGTTTTATCATGATGATTCATTAGGTAATTTCTAAAGTTAATGGGCCAGAACTTCCTGTAATCGGCAAATAAACAATGTCATCCTTCAGACTGACCCAGCCAATTTCAACAAGTTTTAATTGTCTGCCCAAGAATAGTGTGTTATAAAAATGGAGATCTGGAGGCAATTGAGAGGGGAGGTATCAGATCAGATATAGTTGGGATTACTAAGAAATGGCTACAGAAAATCAAGACAGACTTAAACATCGCAGGTATAACAGAAAAGACAGACTGGGAAGGAGATTTGAAAGTTGATTTCAAAGCCACTAGGGTGGCTTTACTTAGGGAAAAATGGAAGTGCAGCTATTAGAGAGATAGAAGCGGTTAAAATGATCTGCCACTAGTGGGGACAAAACTAGAGCAGAGCTAGCAAAAGTAGGGAAACATCTAAGCAATAGCGATCATAATATAAAGATAAAAGAACGAGAGATCAGGGTAGCCAATTATAGGAAAGTTGATTGAGGCTAAACAGAAATAGGGAGAATAAATATTGACAATGATGTAGTACAATTGGAAAAATTACGTGAAACAGGCACATGGAGGAAAATGGATATGAGAATATGGTCATTAAAGGATAGTTGGGATCAGAAGCAGGAATAATGAAGTGGCAAAAAATTACTATTTCAGTATTTATCAGGGAGAAGTGGGAATGACAGAGGGTAGCAGTAGAAGGGTGCATTTCTGCATGGAGGACAGTGACAAGTGACATTTCTCAGGGATCAGTGCTGGGAACTTTGCTATTTGTAATACAGACAAATGATCAAGGGAAATGTAACTGGTTCGATTAATAAGTTTGCGGACGACAAAGGTTGGTGGATTTGCAGATAGCGATGAGGACCAGAGGACACAAGTCAGTTGGAGACTTGGGCAGATGGAGTTTAATCTGGACAAATGAGGTAATCATTTTGGAAGGTCTAATTCAGATAGGAAACATACAGTAAATGGCAGAACCCTTGAGAGTATTGATAGACAAAGGGGTCTGGATTACTGGTACACAGGTCACTGAAGGTGGCAATGTAGGTGGAGAAGGTAGTCAAGGCAGCATACAGCATGTTTGCCTTCATCAGCCAGGACATTGGCAAGTAATGTTGCAGCTTTTCGAACCTGTTAGGCTGCACAGAAATAGTATTCAATTCTGGACACCACACTACCAGAAGGATGTGGAAGCTTTGGAGAGGGTACAGAAAAGATGTTGCCTGGTATGGAGGGCACTAGCTATGAGGAGAGATTGGAGAAACTTGGTTTGTTCTCACTGGAATAATATAGGTTGAGGGGAGACCTGAGAATCTACAAGATTATGAGGGGCATGGACAGAATGGATAGTCAGAGGGCTTTTCCCAGGGTGGAAGAGTCAATTACTAGGGGGCACAGGTTTAAGGTGCAAGGAGCAAAGTTTAAGGGAGATGTACGAGGCAAGTTTAGTTTTTTTTTTTAAACACAGGGTGGAGGAAGCCTGGAACTTGCTGCCGGGGGAGTTGCTGGAAGCAGATAAGATTGTGACTTAAGGGGCATCTTGACAAATACATGAATAGGATGTGAATAGAGGGATATGGTCCCCAGAAGAGTAGGGGTTTTTTTAGTTCAGTCAGACAGCATGGTTGGTGTAGGCTTGGAGGGCCAAAGGGCCTGTTCCTGTGCTGTAACTTTGTTCTTTATTGATCATTGCATTTAACATAAAGGATGTCAATTCATAAACTGACAAAGCTGGAGGATCAAACTCCTGGTTCAGACAGATTGTACTTATGCATTCTGAAGCTAGGGATGAGATATCATTCATTAAAAAAAAACGTGTAGTGCTACATGGACAGGCAAATAACTAGCATTATGGGGCAGTTTAACATCAATAGTAGGAAAAAAATAGAATCTCTTAAATGGCAAAAATAAAAACAATGAATAGTTAAGAGGAAACTGCAACATTAGCCAAGAATAATAGATTGCCAAAAGGACGTGGAGGCTCTGGAGAGGGTTCAGAGGAGGTTTACCAGGATGTTGCCTGGCATGGAGGGGCTGGGGTACGAGGAAAGGTTGGAGAAACTGGGACTTTTCTCCTTGGAAAGACGGAGGTTGAGGGGGGACACGATAGAGGTATATAAGATGCTGAAGGGAATAGATGAGTCAATAGCAAGAGACTGCTCCCTAGACTGGGTACAAATACGAGAGGTCATGATTTAAGGGTGGGGGAGGTATAATTTGGATGTGAGAGGAAGGTTCTTTACGCAGAGAGTTGTGGGGGTATGGAACGCGCTACCGAGGAGGGTGGTGGAGGCAGGAACGTTGGACTCGTTTAAGGTTCAGTTAGACAGACATGAGTGAAACGAGGATGGAGGGTTATAGTAGGGGCTATTAAATAAGGTCAGAACCTCGGGAGACACCGGAAATGCAGACTTGTAAGTTAACATTTTTGCCTTTTTATTCCACAGGTGGAGGTCCACCTCGTTGTCAAACGAGGGGCATGCACATGGTGGGTCGTGCGTGGGCTGCTCTTGGAGGTTCCGGGAGTGGCCTAGTACTTCGTGTTGGCGTGTGTGCTTGATCGTGGACCAGTAGACGGGCGCCGCAACAGCTCGGTGACTAGCACTGCTGGCTGTGCAGATACATGGATTTGGGCCTGTGTCTGTGGGAGTTTGTGCATTCTCCCTGTGGTTGTGTGGGTTTCCTCCGAGCGCTCCGGTTTCCTCCTACACCCCAAAGATGTGCTCTTAGGCTGATTGGTTTACTAAATTGACACTATTCTCCCTTGAATCTGGCTAAGTTAGGGGTTCCATTCGTAGACACGCAGGGTAGAATAGGTGTAGGGTGATGTGGTGGCGCGGGCTCGTTGGGCCGAAGGGCCTGTTTCCCGTGCTGGGTTGTTCTTTGTTTGTTCTAAAAGGCCTTTGATTAGGTACTACATTATAGATAACATAAAGGTCAGGGAATGTAGAGTCAGAGATGGAGTGGCAGTATGGATAGCAAACTGGCTGAAGTATAGAAAGAACACAGCTAAGGGGGCAGCTACTCAGACTGTGGCAAGTGGCCACAAAAGGATCAGTGCTATCAACACTTGCTCATTAATGATTTAGAGACATTGGAAATACTGACTGTTGCTCAAGACGAGATAAACATCAAGTTAAACTTAAAATCAGAGGAACAGATATTTTAGGCTGAAGGATCAGATTCTATGCTGTACATTTCATTACCCAACAAATACCTGGGGTTTGTGCAAGGAGGGCAAGTAACTCAACCAGACTGACAAATTTAACAATGTTTCCTGGACAGCAGCTTCTGGATTTTACAGTTTAACTGCACATTTGTATCTGCCCGAGGATGTTGTCTAAATTGCACATAAAGTGCCGAATGCCCTCGTTCCACTGTTGAACGGTCAATTTTAGCCCATTTGCATAGACTGCAAGTCTGGTCAACAGTATTATGCAAATAAGTCAGCAGTTCAGTACTAAAAACAAATTCAATTTGATTAATTTTTTTATTACAATTCAATCAAGTCCAATTCAGAGTCTCAATAAGTGAGACATTCCCAATCCAAGCTGACAAGACAGAGCTTTCACCTCCTGTCCTGGGCTTGATCTACATGATCCAGACTGATTGGAGGAAGAGCTATGCCTACTCCAAGGCTTGATCTCATTTACATCTTAGCCAAAAGGCCGAGATGCTGCTTTTAAAAGTTGCTTCAAATGAAGCTGAAATGTAACCTAATGACTTCAACCAAGCACAGCTTATTGATACTACACTTGATCTTAGCCAATAATCAAGCAGGATAAATCTGACAATTTTTATAAAAAAATTGAGTTTCACCTACAGTAAACTTTAAGAACACGAATAAGTCACTCAGCCCCCCAGGTTTGCTCCATTCAAATAGATCATAGCTGAGCTAGTTCAAATACCATTTTCTCCCCACACTATTCCCATATCTCAAACTCCTTATCATCCATAATCTAGCAACCTCTGTCTTTAATAGAAAGACTGAACTGCCACAGCCCTCGCAGGGTAGAGAATTCCAGATATTCACTGCCCTGTGTGAAGCAGCTCCCCCTCATTGGAATCCTAAATGACTTGATTATGCCAAAACTTGTTCTAAAGAATGCTACACAACTGAAATTGCTCAATGAGTATAGTAGCCAAACCTCATGCACCATAACTTTAGTTTATTTATTAGTCACAAGTAATGCTTACATTAACACTGCAATGAAGTTATTGTGAAATACACCTAGTCACCACTATCCAGCATCCGTTTGGGTCAATGTACCTAACCAGCACGACTTTTAGATTGTGGGAGGAAAGCCACAAAAACACAAGGAGCGTGCAAACTCCATCCAGGCAGTGACCCAAACCAGGAATCGAACCCAGGTCCTTGGCAGAGGCAGCAGTACTAACCACTTGCTGCCCCTGTGAGGCAAAGTGCCAATGATAAGCAAGTGATGGGTACATAATGAACCCAAGATGTGATTGAATGGACTACCACAACACTGCAAAAAGGAACTGCCTTACAGTTTGGTGCATTTAAATAATTCCATGCAATACAAGTGTGCATCATGTCAATATTATAACATGAAAGAATGATCATTTAAAACATCCAAGATCACGTTATTGAAGTCAGTTTAAAAACAAAAGGTAACTGACCCAAGGTTAGTACTCAGGACAAGAACATGTAAACAGGATAGGGTGGTAAACCTGAATCCTGTCACTTAATACATGAGTTTGTTCAAACTCAAATATTTCCAATCCAGTTTAAAAAATTTCCAATCTGACCCGACATGAACATAATAACTACCTGATATTTATTCTCTCTCTTACTATATATTGAACATCTGCACATGTAAAACTACAAATAAAGTAGCACAAATGACATTAGATCCTATTTTGTACCCAACTTGGCTATCGTTTGAAAACTTGGGTGCCAGACATGTTTGGCTGTTGCCAAGGGTCAGTATGGGCAGGCGGCTATTCCCACTGACATTTAAAATAAGGCTGGTACAGCTAGGCAACTTTTATTGTGTCAATGTTGAAACTTCTCCCTAGGAGGAGGAAATGGGAACCCGTTAGCAGTTACAGACCTGCTGGAATGTTGACAGATTCACCTAAAGTAAGACTGTTGATTTGCTGAATTTAAGTTTGTAAATCATGATCAGAATACGATATGGAACTGCACAGAATCACTGATGATCTAGTTCATGAAAGCTGTCCTTGTCTGACCTCAGTCTCATAATACTGACTATCAGCTTACAATTCTTCCGTAAGAAGCTGGATCAGTTCCCACCCGCCACCCCCTCAGCTGCTTCGACCACTAGATCCAAACTCCAGCACGATGTGTCAAAAATTCCACTTTACACAAATACAGTCAAGCTGGGATCTTTATACAATCAAAAGCACCAAACAAATTTCAAGTGGTTCGTCCTAGATTCTGCCAGAACCACTTGGCTCCCCACTCAGTCCATATTTGGACCAAAGCTGTAAAAAGCTGATTCCAGAGGTGATTGATAACAAGGCAGTATTTAACCAAGTACGACATCAAGGAGCCCCAAATCCCTAGTTAATGGGAGTCGGGGAAAACACTCCCCTGGCTGGAGTCATACCTAACAGAAGCAGATGGTTGAGATTGTTAGAGGTCAAATCACAGTCCCAGATCACAGGATAGTCCAAGGCCAAATATCCTCAATGACCTCTCCTCCAGATCAGGGGGTGTTTGCTGATGGATGTTCAGTGCCATTTACAACTTAAACACCAGAGCAGTCTGTGCTCGCATGCAAGACCCAGACAACATTTAGGCTTGGACTGGTAAGTGGTGAGTAACATTCAAACTATGCAAGTTCCCAAGCAATGACTGTCTCCAGCAACCAAATCCAACCATCTTTCCATAAAAGCTCAACACCACCATACTGGAAGTTATCATCCACAAAAATACAAGAGGTTGCAAATTCTGTAAGTATCTCAGCTTTTAACTCCCCAAAGCCTGTTCATTATCCCAAGCACAAGTTAGGGGCATGATGAGATATTCCCCACTTGTCTGGATGAATACCATTTCAATACTCCAGCAGCTCAGCACCATTCACGGTAAAGCAGCCCACCTGATCAGCACCCCAACTATCACCTTAAAAAACACTACTCAATCACTGTAGCAACTCACCAAGAGTCCTTTGACAACATCTTACAGACCTGTGGTCTCACTTAGAACAAGGGCAGCAGACACATGGGAATATGGAGCAGCACATGGTTAGCACTGCTGCCTCACAGCACCAGGGACCCAGGTTCAATTCTGGCCCCAGGTGGCTACTTGTGTGGAGTCTGCATGTTCTTCCCATGTCTGCATGGGTTTCCTCCCACAGTCCAAGAGATGTGCAGGTCAGCTCCACTGACCATGCTAAATTGCCCCTTAGCATCAGGGGGAAATCAGGCCTCAGTGGGATTTTGTCAGAGCAGACTCAATGGGCCAAATGGCCTCCTGCACTGTAGGGATTCTATGATTACTTGTCCAAGGCATATACCATCTTGACTTGGGAACTTTCATGCCATTCCTTCAACAGTGGGCCAAAAATCATGGAACTCTAACACCGTGGGTGCACCTTCACTAGAAGGATTACAGCAGTCCAACAAAACAGCATACCATTATTTTCCTCAAGGGCAATTAAGGCCAGCCTTGCCAACAACGTTCACATCCCACAAACGAATAAAGCTTAAATTCTCATTCACTATTTGAGGGCGGGGAATTTTTAAACAGAGGACCACACCCAATTACTCACTGAAAAACCTTTAAAACTGCAGGCCAATAATCAAGTGTTCCAATTCAAGTTCTGTAGTACTTAAAAAGGGCATTATATATAGCCTAAAGCCGAAAATAGCTAAGACGGCAGAATGAGTCAGATTTTGCATGAAGCAGACAACTGGAAACACTCCCAACACTCCTAGCCCACCGGCGCAAAAAACTGAGGTTTGTTACTGATAACAGGATCTATTGCTGCCCTTAATACTAACGAACAATTCATAAGAATCGATTTGACATCACAAATCTGATCACACCAAAACAGCTAAAGCTAGTTTTAAAAGCTGATCTGAAAGGATAGCGTGATAAAATAGTGATAACAGCATACATATTTACTGGTGAGCAGGACAAAGAACAGATGGCAAAAAGGGAGAGACATCCCCAACCTGGTAAGTAGTGATCTAATTCTGAGCACTTTCCCCAAGTTAGAGGTACAGAACAAGACAACCCATTTCATAATATGATGCAGGATGGCTACAAAGCAGACAGACTATCTCCTACTTCAATACTGCAAAAAGATATTGAAAATATTAAACTGCCACAGGTCTGTACAGTTGGGACAGCTCTCAAACTGTGCAAAGCAATGACATTTTGAATTCTGGGTTTAGCAATGTTCAAAGTACTTCTTGCACTGTTGCTGTAGGATTATGCACACTACTGTGCACACTAGATAACAGCAAATGTTACATTTAACACAAAGGTAGGATGCAACTGTTTAGACATCTTTGTAATTGCCTGCAAGTCAGCACAGGTCTGTTCTCAGGAGTCTCAGTACAGAAGGCCTATCAAGTCTACACTAAACCCATTTTCTAGCACTTCGCCCACAGCTTTGAACTTTATAACATTAAGTGCTCATCCATGTGGTTTCTGAAAGGTTGAGAGGCTTCCCACCTTTAATATGCCCCCAGGCAGTGCATGCCACACTCCCGTCACCCTGGAGTGAAATTTTGTTTTCTCAAATCACTTTTTTCCCCCAAAGCTCTTCCCCACAGATTTACAGGCGAACTGCCAGTTCCTATCCATACCCCTCAAATCATGTCCCCTCACCCCACCCCCCAGCCTTCTCTGCTCTAAAAAGAAAACAACCCAATTTCAAAGAAGCTTCAGAAACCTGACAAGAAATGGTCGAGATAAATCAATAAGATATCTCAATGCCAAATGTATGTTCATCACAAGTGTTTTGTGCATGCTTTGCTTATTAGCTCAAACACTGCAAGTTACAGCTTACATTTAAAAACAAACATCTATGTTGGGACCAGTAACTTTTCAACTCCTGACTCTACAACATCAGCACAAAATCCAAGTTCAGGTCTGTTGGAACTGCTAATATTGCCACTAGAAGTATATAGTGACAAACAGCTACTGGATATACCCTAAATTTCCTATTAAAAATAAAAAAAAGCTAGAAGTAGACAACAGATCCATCACCTGAAAAACAAGAGTAGTTTTTTGGGATGGAGCTGCTCTAGAAAAATGTCATAAACAAATAAATTTAACCAACTGCCACTGATGGAAACCATTTGTCAGAAATCCAACCATGCTTCAGTTCCAAATCATTGGCACAATGCAGTGCCGTGACTCTTATTACAGACAGTAGCACCACTATTTGTGGAGCAGACTTGGAGGTTTCAATAGCCCCCACCTGTTCTGTCTGTACAGTATTATATCAATTCCTTTAATCTCATGGGCTGACCAGTGGAACTGTTATTTATTAAGCACAGAGACAAATCTTTCTGGTCAAATCACTGAGTGCATAGAGTGCTTCCACTCAAATAAAAGTTTACTTTAAGTAAATGTTACAAAGCCATACAACAACTATAGCAGCTTGTCACTATCAAGTGAAATATAGCACTTCCATCAACTTCTAAAGCATCGTTTTCTTTGTTGTTTTCAAGAATTCATGCCTTCTCCTCATGGAGGAGATCTTCACACAAGCCTGTTTCTGGTTTATACATTCGTATTAGGGGTAGAGAGGAAAATAGAGTTGAAGATGCTCTTTATCAAAGTGTCAGAGAAGTCAATTAGCTGAATAGCCACTTTCTGCACTGTAAGGATTCTATGAAAATGGTAGAGCAGCCTTGAGGGGGTAACTGGCCCTTAATAAGTTTAAAAATGCATGTGCACAAAGTTTTGACATGAGCCACTGTTTATGCAATTAGGGCAACGTAGTGGCTCATGCTGTTCAGTGCCAGGGACCCAATTCCAGCCTCGAGTTTGCACATTTTCCCTGTTTGTGTGCATTTCCTCTAGGTGCTCCAGTTTCTTCCCACACTCCAAAAATGTGCAGGTTAGATAGACTCTGCATTCTAAATTACCCATGACAGGGGGATTAGCAGGGTAATTACATGGGATTATAGGGATAAGGCCTTGGTGGGATTGTTGTCAGCACAGGTTCAATGGGCCAAACAGCCACCTTCTATATTGTAGAGATTCTATAAATAAAATGAACAGGGATACTTATTCAGGAACTGAACAGAAATAATTCAGAAAAATGCAACAGCAAGCTCTTTACTGTTATAGCTGTTGCCTTAAAAATGGGTTCCAGCATACAAGTGAATCAAAACAAATTACTTAAGGCCTTACACTTCAACTGATAACAAGAACACAATAGTCATAACTACTTCAACATTTGTTACATAGACACTGTCATCTTCTGGGGCAGTTTGAGCAGAAATCAGTTAAAAATCAAAATTCAAACCAAAACCTTTGAAGAGAACTATGCCTTGGGGGTCAAACGCTTGTAGTTTCTTTTTATAAAGAAAGGAATTCACAACAAAATACCCTCTCTAGCTCAGAGATGGCCTGCAAGTACTATTTTCCATCACACTGAAGTGAGTTTAAACAGACTCAAACCATAGTGCCACAATATCACATTGATAGGTCATTGGATCAAAAAAGGTATTCACTTGAGGCATTTATAGCTGATCAAGTACAGTATTATCAATTTAAAGAAATGGCTATTTCTAGAAATGGAAACTCAATGTTTTTTCCCCCCAGAGTTATACCAAAACTGTGATCTAAAATATTTCCCCCTGATCTCAAGGACTATAAATTGGAAAATAAAATTACCAGACTGCATTGAAAGATATGAACAGAATATAGTTAGAATAAATGTTAACTTTCCTGATCTCCCTTATTGATGTATTTTCTTCCTACCATCTTGATTACTTGTTCAATGAGCACTACTGTTACCATCAATTTATTCTAACCAAGTTTAATAAGGTAGCAGCCAGCCATCACATCAGCCCCTCCTCTATCCAAGCACACAACTTAGAGAATTAGTTCTTTCAATAAAAGGGAAAATTCTTTAATTTGAGCCAACATTTAAAGCAAATGATTGTCATTAATATTTTCCAGTAGCAGTGTCAAATTCTTGAGCAAAACATTTTAAAGCAGGCTACTGTGGTGTAATATTATTTGATAACAGTTGGACTTTGTTCCAACTCATTAAAGTTAATTGTAATATCCCCTAATTGATTGCAATAGCCATTTCTTCAAAAGGCAAATTAACTTTCAAACTGATTCAAGGACATCCTGCCACAGGAACATTTTTAGATCCTGCAGCATTTTTGGCAGTATTTTCCACTATGTCTCACCCACTAGTCAAATATTCCTGCACAACCTTCCAGGTGCATTTATTTAAACTCAGGGCGTTTCCCCCACCCCGAATCATACCAAAAAAATTTTTTTTTTTCCACAATATTTTTCCAGTGCTGCTGGCGAATTACAGAACACCCACAGAGTGACCAGAACCAATATTCAAACCTGCTTCCACAGCAATGAAAGCCACTCTGTAAAAAGCAATAACTTTGCTGCCAGACAGCCTGTTTACACAGGGGAATGGTTGTTGATAACTAGCCGGTGATGAAAGCTCTCTGCACAAAGCCCATTCCCCCCACCCTCACAATCTCCCACCACAGTGAACGGTGCCTGCGCCGCTCCGTGTGGCCTGTAAAGCCGCGGTGAGCGGTATTCTCACTGACCAGTGAAAACCCCATCGCCAGGCTGGATCCAGGACAGCGTCTCCTCCCCAACAACCAGCCTTCACTCTCCCACAAACCCCTGCGTCTTATACGCACGCGCACTCCGCCGGGCGGCACCCGCCAGGGCGGAGACAGCGCCAACTCTCGCCTGGGAGGACTCGGCGCAGCTCGGAGGCTGCGCAGGAGGGCGGGCCGGGAGGACTCCTCTGTTCAGGGATGGCGCCACCCGTGGGCTAGGAGGACTCAGCGCAGCTCGGGGACAGCGCCACCAGCGGCTGGGAGGACTCATCTCTGTTTGGAGACACTGTTGGCACTATCTGTAACCCCCATAACTTGCCTGGGTTTGCTAAACCTCACTTACTGTCTGGAGTCAACACACATCTCTTTAACCTGTGCTCAGTGCTCTTTCCACTCACATTGTTGGCCACTTTAAGACTTGAATAGCAGGTTAGGTGTAAAGATTCGCATTCTAATCAGTACTCTGTAAATTTTCTGTGCTGTTATCTGCTCTGTCTGAGGCCAGAACTCTCCATTCACCTGACAAAGGGACAAACCTCGAAAGCTTGTGACTTTACTATCAAATAAATCGGTTGGACTGAAACCTGGTGTTGTCAGACTTCTTACTGTGGAGACACTGCCCCCAGCGGCTGGGAGGATTCATTGCAGCAGCAAACAAACACTGTTGTTTGCATTTACCAGAGCCCCTTTACTGCATGAGGACACCCTGTTAGGTCTGGCCATGTACGGAACACGCCTATTTAACCAGATTCCATACATGCTGGAACCTGAAACCTGGGGCAGCATCACAGTAATGTCCAGAGGTTCTGGCTAATACTGTGGGGGCATTGGTTCAAATCCCACTGCAGCAGCTGGTGGGAAGGATTTGGGGGCAGCATTGTGGCACGGTGGTTCGCACTGCTGTGCCACAGCGCCAGGGACCTGGGTTTGATTCCAGCCTCGGGTCACTATTGCACATTCTCCCTGTGTGGGTTTCCTCTGGGTGTTCCCATATCCTCCCACAGTCCAAAGATGTGTGGGTTAGGTGCATTGGTCACACTAAATGTTTGGGGTTATGGGGATAAGATGCTCCGTTGAAGAGTCAATGCAGGCTCAATGGGCTGAATGGCCTCCTTCTGCATGGTAAGGATTCTATGAAACAACAATAGAAAATGCTGGAAAATCTCAGCAGGTCTGACAGCATCTATGGAGAGAGAATAGAGCCAACGTTTCCAGTCTGGATGACCCTTTGTCAGACACTATGCACTGTTGACACATTCTGGGACGGTGGAGAGAGAATGGGATTCCAGGGGACAGATTTTCAACTTGTCTCTGGTGCCGCTGGCAAATTTTGCATGTATTGTCCAGCCCCAGTTGGCTGCCTCTTGCCACTATGTGAATAGGAATAGTTTCTTCCATGTATGCTGTCCAAACTCTTTATGATTTCCAACACCTCCAAATGTCCTCTTAATCTTCCCTTTTCCAATGAGAACAGCACAGCTTCTCCAATCTATTCTCATCACTGAGGTTACATCTGGAACCATTCTTGTGGATCTTTCCTGATGCTTTGCCATTACCTTCACATTTTAGTTGCCCATCAACTATTGACTCTAAATGTTGCATTAAGTTTGAAATCATCAAAACGAGAAGCAGGAGGAGGCCATTTGGCCCTTCGATCTTGCTCTGCCATTCATTATGATCATGGCTGATCATCAAATTCAATATCCTGATTCCCCCTATGAACTCTTGATCCCTTTAGCTCCTATTTTCTTGAAATCGCACAGTGTTTTAGCCTCAATTACTTTCTGTGGTAGTCAATTCCATCCTTATTTTCAAATCTCTCCATGGCCGAACAATATGGGCAGGATCGACCTGAGGCTGGAAAATCCTGCCTGAGGTAATGGACCTTCCCATTGTCCGCCCCATCGCCCGCTCTGATTCCTGTGGTGGGTGGGGTGGTAGAATTCCAGCGTATATCTGTACAACTTTCTCCAGTATTATTTTCTTTATCCGACCCCTCAGTCCTCTGCCTGCGTCCTCTAGCTCTTTCATTCCACTACTTCCTGCATGCTGGCACTAATTCCAGGTGCACCCACCTTGAATCCCAAAATCTCTCCAAGTTCTTTTCCAGTTTTAAAATGTTTTCAAAGCCCACTTTCAAACAAACCTTTTGTCACCTCTGTTTATATTGCTCCGTGGCTTAACATCAATTCTTCTTCAATCTCTACTTGTATTTTCAGAGAACACTATGGTCCGTAACTTCCCGGCTCTCCAGATTTGGGGGATACTGCAAAGGTGTACTGGGGAATCCATCTCAGAGGTTCTCAGGTAAGGCTGTATGGGGCAATTGTCCAGAAGGGTTAACTTCCCCTGGCCAATTATGCTGAGCTGGGAACCATCCTATCGCTAACTTTAGGTGGTTCTGCTAATAGTTGCTGGATGGCCTACTCCTGCTCCTATTTCTTATGTTCTTATGTTCTTATGTGAAGAGACTGAAGAGGTGAGGGCAACACCAATAGTGGTGCACAGTCCCTGATATGCCACTCTGCCAGGGCAGACAGGTTCCACCCTCCATTTCTATGCTGAGCTGGACAGCACTGTGCTGCTGGACCCACTCCTGTGTCACTGTCTCTGTTCAGTATTGCGCCTGGGGTTGGGGAGTACAGAGGTCTCCTTCCCCGAGGTGCCACACTCCAGTGCCTACCTGGACAGCGCTGCGCTATGGACACATGCAGCCACCACAACAAAGGTTCAAAGGATGACCAGGAGTGGAGTGTTAGTCCTGGGAGAGGCAGTGAAGGGAATGTGGCCTAATGAGGACAAGGGGGGCACTGTGGAAGGACGGCTGTGTAGGGGAGTTGGGAGAATGGGGAGCTGCAGAGGGGAATGTGCGAAGGCTCACGCTGGCATGGAGAGGGGCAAGGAGATGAATGAAGGAGGTGAACAATGGACGGCAGAGGGAAGACCGAGGAGAGGGAAGCTGGGCCCCGACAAGGCTGCATGTAAAGCTCATAAACAAGAGGGTCAAAATGATACCACATTGTTTACTGGAAGGGGATGCAGGAAGACACCTGATGTGGTGGACAGATGTCCAACTGGGACATGGGCACCTCACAGGGCTCGACAGGGAGGTAGTTGAATCAAGGAACAGATTCCTTCTTGAGGCTGCTGGCCCCTCTGGGCTGCGAACACCCTGAGCGGACTGGTGAAGACAGGTGGGCTGGAGAGAGTGATGTGAGTGTGCTGGACTGCTAATTAAATATGGCGCTGCGACCCTTTGAACACATCAGCCGAGGGAGGGTGGGCGAATCAGCTGCTGGCCTGCGAGGTGACCCAGAGGGAACTCCCTTGTGCACAGAATCTGGTGCAGGATCTGCCATTATGGACATTTACTGTCAGAGCCACCCACCACACCACACTTACATCTCAGCTACGACTCTCACCAACTTTTACAGAGGCACCATAGAAAACATTCTTTCTGGTTGTATCACAGCTTGGTCTGGGCTCCTGCTCTGCCCAAGACCGCAAGGAACTACAAAAGGTTATGAATCTAGCCCAATCTATCACTCAGACCAGCCTCCCATCCATTGACTCTGGCCACACTTCCCACTGCCTCGGCAAAGCAGCCGGCATACTTAAGGACCCCACGCACCCTGGACATTCTCTCTTCCATCTTCTTCCTTTGGGAAAAAGATACAAAAAAGTCTGAGGTCACGTACCAACCGACTCAAGAACAGCTTCTCCCCTGCTGCTGTCAGACTTTTGAATGAACTTACCTCGCCTTAAGTTGATCTTTCTCTACACCCTAGCTATGACTGTAACACTACATTCTGCACTTTCTGGTTTCCTTCTCTATGAACAGTATGCTTTGTCTGTACAGCGCTCAAGAAACAACACTTTTCACTGTATGTTAATACATGTGACAATAATAAATCAAATCAAATCAAATCAAACTTAGTCTCAAGATGGGGAAATTGTATTTGACCTGATTCTCAGTAATTATTCACCTAACATGCATTACACAGCATCTTTTTCTTTGATTCAACATAATCTATCTCCCTCGACATCCAAAGAAGCCTAACTTTAGTTCCCCTATTTTTCCCTCTCATTAGAATGTATCGAGCCTGTAACTGAAACTTCTCTTCCTTCAAGATCACCCATTGTTCCGTTATAGTTTGTCCTTGTCTTGCCTCTCTTTCCCGGCGTTATCGTACCTTCTCTAATCAACACCGCCTGCCTTTTTTGTTCCCCTGTTTTTTCTGAACGCAGTGAATGTGATGCGCCCAGCCTGCACCATTGTTAAGCCATCTTTCTGTTATTGCCACTGCCTCATATTCCCACACGGCCATTTGTGTTCACCAACCATATTCACCATGCTTTGTGTGTTTATATCACAGTGCCAGTCACTGCGGTAATCTGAGAAGGAGAATATGTGGGTTAGGTTGATTGACCACGCCAAATTGATCCTTAGTCATGAGGACTCGCTAGGATAAGTGCATGAGGTTATGGGATAGGACCTGGGTGGGATTGTTGTCGGTGCAGGCTCAATGGACCAAATGGCCAAGAAAGATGAGTGGGGATCTTCTTGAAACTTACAGGATACTGCGAGCCCTGGATAGAGTGGACACGGAGAGGGTGTTTCCACTAGTAGGAAAAGCTAGAACCAGAGGGCACAACCTCAGGCTAAAGGGGATGATCCTTTAAAACAGAGATGAGGAGGAATTTCTTCAGCCAGAGAGCGGGGAATCTGTGGAACTCTTTGCCGCAGAAGGCTGTGGAGGCCGGGTCATTGAGTGTCTTTAAGACAGAGATAGATAGGGTCTTGGTTAATGAAAGGATCAGGAGTTATGGGGAAAAGGCAGGAGAATGGGGATGAGAAAAATATCAGCCATGATTGAATGGCGGAACAGACTCGATGGGCCGAGTGGCCTAATTCTGTTCCTATGTCTTATGGTCTTCTGCACTATAGATTCTATGATTCTGAGAAATCAGAATAAAAGTTTGATGTAATACACAACAATTGTAGTTCATTGGTTAAGCACTGGATGTCACTGTTCAGCTGTTTATTCAGAAGACCCTGAGGCATGCTCTTAAACAGACAGTAATGGTTAAAGCAAAAGATTTATTGTAGGATTTTGCTTCTTAACATTCAAAAGCCCTCACTGCATTTGGGACTAATTATACAAAATTACACAATTAGTGCTCTTAAAATTGCTGGTTTACCTTAGGGTTCCTGAAGAAATAAAGATTATGCTCTGTGAATCACCACTTATTGAACTACACAATTATAGAGTGAAGGGGAGTTGGTGGCCTCACTGGACTGGTAATGTAGAGATGTAGGTCCTGGGAACATGTGTTCAAATTCCATCATGGCAGCTGGTGGCATTTAAGTTCAATGAATAAATCTGGGATATAAAGCCAGCTTCAGTAAAGACCACCATGAAACTATCACTGACCCATCTGATTCACTAGTGTTCTTTAGGAAACAAAATCTGCCTTCATCATTCAGTTTGATTAACATGTGATTCCAGATCCACAGCAATGTTGGTGGCAAGGCAGCACAGTCATTAGCACTGCTGCCTCAGGGACCCGGGTTTGATTCCCGGCTTAGGTCACTGTCTCTAAGGACTCTGCACATTCTCCCCGTGTCTGCGTGGGTTTTCTCCGGGTGCTCCGGTTTCCTCCCACACTCCGAAATATGTGCTGGTCAAGTGCATTGGCCGTGCTAAATTCTCCCTCAGTGTACCCAAACAGGTGCCGGAGTGTGGTGATTAGGGGATTTTCACAGTAACTTCATTGCAGTGTTAATGCCAGCCCACTTGTGACAATAAAAAACAAATTTTAAGATCTTTTACGTGGTTGACTCTTTGCTCTCCCTTGAACGCACCTAGAAAGTCATCCAGTCCACAGGCAGTTAGGGACGGCAACAAATGCTGGCCTTGGCAACAGTGACCACATCACATGAAAGAATAAAAACAACTCACAGACTGAGAGAGGCCCCTGTGGTGGCTGTATTTATAAGCCAGTCTGTACTGGAAAATTATATGTCTTCACTTATAACAAGTTACTAAAGAAAGATCATAGGAAGATATACAGTATTATTACTCTGAAAGAAAATCTCACCGTGACTTCTCGAGGGGATGGATGGAAATCATTAACTTAGTCTAATTTTGGGAGGAAGTTACAAAGTTAGTGCATGATGGGAGCCCAGTAAATTTCCATATCTTAAAAATAACTTTCACTAAGATGCAGCAAACAGACAGAACAATGAACCACCATTTTAAAACTTCATTTGTGGGACATGGGCGTTGCTGGCTAGCCAGCATTTATTGCCCATTTCTCGTTGCCCGAGGGTAGCTGAGAGTCAGCCACATTCCTGTGTCTCTGGAAACACATGTAGGCCAGACCGGGTAAGGACAGCAGATTTCCTTCCCTAAAGGACATTAGAGAACCAGATGGGTTTTTCCAACAATCGACAATTGTTATCAGTAGATTCTTAATTCCAGATTTTTTTTATTGAACTCAAATTTCACCATCTGCCATGGTGGGATTCGAACCCGGGTCTCCAGAATAATTGCTGAGTTTCTGGACTAATAATCTAGCTATAATACCAACAGGCCATCACCTCCCCAATGCATTCGCTTCAACAGGAAGTAGTTATTAATGGCAGAGACTGTACATGGTGACCAGCCTCATATAAAATTCTGATGTGGAGATGCTGACATTAGACTTGGGGTGGGCACAGTAAGAAGTCTCACAACACCAGGTTAAAGTCCAACAGGTTCATTGGAATCACGAGCTTTTGGAGCGCTGCCCCTTCATCAGGTGATATAAAATTCTGAGAGGGCTGGACAGGCTGGACGCAGGGATGTTGCTCCCTCTGGCTGAAGACTCACTGCCTCAGGATATGGGGTAGACCATTTAGGGCTGAACTGGGGAGAAATGTCTCCACTAAGAGGGTGGTGAACCTATGGAATTGTCTACCACAGAAAGCTGTGGAAGCCAAATCACTGCATATATTTATAAGGGAAATAGGTAAGTTTCTAGACTCTTAAGGAGTTAAGGGATATGGGCAGACTATGCTGGAGTATGGTGTTGAGATAAAGGAATGGCCATGTTCATACTGAATGGCAGAGCAGGCTCTAAGGGCTGAATGGTCTACTCCTGCTTCTACTTTCCTATGTTTCGATGTTTCCATATCACTGACAGAACCCCATAGGGATCAGAGTTGGGCCACTGCTTTTCATCTCCTTGATAAACGAGCTGAATGACAACGGGGGAGTTAATATCAAGATAGGTAGAAGGGGAAGTTGTGAAGGGGACTTACGGAATCTGTTAAGGGATGTAGGTAGGTTAAGTGGGTGGGCAGAAATCTGTCAGGTGGAGGGAAATGTGGGAAAATGTGGGGAAATGTGACCTTGTCCATTTTACAGGAAGAACAGGAAAGCACTACGCTATTTACATGGAGGGTTATTGCAGAACTCGGCAGCGCAGAGGGATCTGAATTGTGGTACATGAATTAGTACTCAGGTACAGCAGGTGATCAGGAAGGTAAATGGAGATTGTCATTTATTACATTGGGAATGGAATATGTGAGTCAGAATGTTCTGCTACAGTTATACAGGGTGCTGGAAAGACCACATCTGAAATACTTAGTACAATTTTGGTCTCCTTACTCAAGAAAGCTGAGCTTAGTGAGATATATGTAAGGTCCTGAGGGGACTGGACAGGGTGGGTACTGAGGGGATGTTTCCCCTTGAAGAGGAGACTAGAACCAGGGGGCACAATTTTAAAATAAGGGGCCTCCCAATTAAAGAGGAGATGAGGATTTTATTTTCTCCGAGTGTTGTTAATTTGTAGAATTCTCTTCCCAAGAGAGGAGTGGAGGCTGGGTCATTGAATATTTTTTAAGGTTGGGTTGGATAACTTCTTGACTGATGAGGCAGTCAAAAGTTATTGGGGTTCATAGAGTCATAGAGTCAAAGAGTGCAGAAGAAGGCCATTCGGCCCATCAAGTCTATACCGACCACAATCCCACCCAGGGTTTGACAGGGAAATAGAGTTGAGGTCACACTGATCTGATCATGGATCAGCCTCAAGGGGCCAAATGGCTTAGCCCTGCATCCATATTGTGTGTGTATGCTTGTGTATAATGCAAAGCTATGTATGCATGTAAGGAATTTGGATGAGAAAGGTAAATGGGAGACAGATCTGGATGCAGTGGGTGAATGGGCTGAAAGCTCACAGATCTGGAGATCTTTCATCCTAGCGAAATGAATGGAAACTTTAACCATGGACACGCTGTGCAGGATTGCCCGTTCAAACCGAGAGTGAAAAGGTTCTTGGCTTTGTGGTACATGATTCCTCAAAGGTCCATAACCAGTACTGAGACTTGTGGAAGCGTGTTAGAATATACTTCCAGGGCAATTAAATATATCACAAGAAACACTATCCTTTATTTGTACATCCTTTATTGTCAGGCTATGTCTGGAATCTATAAGGAGTGATGGGTCCCATCACATGGTGGGAGGTGAAACTGCTGGAAGAGTTTGAAAGGAGGGTGACCAGTCCATATTTAGTTTAAGCGACCTTTCCAAGTCAGCTCTGAGAGCTGGGGCTGTTCAATTTGTAACAGTGTAGGTTTTGAGAAAATTTGATTGAAATCTTTGAAAGAATGAAAAGATGAACGCAGGTCCAAGTGTGCTAGGGGATTTTCACACTAACTTGTAGTGTGAATGTAAGCCTACTTGTGATTAATAAATAAACTTTAACTTTAAGTGTACAGGATAGTTCAGCTGATAGATTAGTGAGGACTCTGAAATATGTGGCCCAAATCATTTGCCATACTTGTATTCTGTATTGACTGATGCCAGCTTCAAAATGAGTGAAACATTGACAATACTTCAGCACAAACCACAGAATTATTTAAGAGTGCAGCTTTGGATACAAGGCAGATTGTGCATATGTTCCATTCAACAAGGATAACTCATTTTCTTTGAATAAATGATGTATAAAACATGTACATTCATCACATTGAATTTTTTTTTAATTCACTCATGGCTGGCCAGCATTTATTGCCCATCCCTAGTTGCCCTTGTTCAGAGGGCAATTGAGAATCAACTACATTGCTGTGGATCTGGAGTCACATGTAAGCCAGACCGGGTAAGGACAGCAGATTTCCTTCCCTAAAGGACATTAGTGAACCATGGGCGGCATGGTAGCGCAGTGGTTAGCACTGCTGCTTCACAGCTCCAGGGTCCTTGGTTCGATTTCCCAGCTCGGGTCACTGTCTGTATGGAGTTTGCACATTCTCATCGTGTCTGTGTGGGTTTCCTCCAGGTACTCCGGTTTCCTCCCACAGTCCAAAGATGTGCGGGTTAGGTGAATTGGCTGTGCTAAGTTGCCTCTCAGGGTCAGGGGACTAGCTAGGGTAAATGGGGTTATGGGGATAGGTCCTGGGTGGGATTGTGGTCGGTGCAGACTCGATGGGCTAAGTGGCCTCTTTCTGCGCTGTAGGACTCTACGACCCCTTCATCCTTCATTTTAGCTTAAATAAAGAGTCAGTCCCAAGTCGCAACAATCAAATAAACTTCATACTTGTAACAAATTGGTTAGATATTTGGAAATGAAAAAATTGCAGAGCTACAGGGAAACAGCCGGAATATGGGATTAATCGGACAGCTCTTTCAAATAGATGGGCTGGGCATCTTCTTTCCACGCTTATGATTCCATGAAATTATGTCCTAAATCTGTTTAATATTTTCTCCACATCGTATATCTTCTCCTGATTGAGTGGTGTTGTACACAATCTGCTGCCAGATCTTTGCTGAGTGTTCTATTGACCTGACTAACTGCTCGAAAATGTCCAAGAACAGCTTGGTGTTAGGATGTGTGCCAACTCTGCCCTGCACCTCGCTAGTGTAGCAGATGCCACATTGCAGGCACAGTTACTTTGGCTCAGACTGGGAGAACCCTGTTGCAGTACTGTTACGTGTGGGAAATTGTGATACTTTCACAAGGCAGGTTGGAGTTTATGAATTTTTGGGTAAATTAAGTGCAGTGGAATATTGGCATGACACAGTGGCTTAATATGACGTGATTTAATTAGTGAGAGCTTGGGTTTTAAACACAGCCCTGGGTGATAAGATTAAAGAAATATCAGTTCAGGAACATGGAATACTTTTCAACATTCAGAGTCAGCTTAAAACACATCTGGAAAGTAAAGACCTCATCGCTTTAATGCATTAATGTTCTGTTGTTATAATCTCCAATGGTTCACTCGCTGCTACACTATGGGGAATTATTTTCCAATTCCCAGCCATCTCAATTTGCTTTGACAATACAGATTGCCACTTGACCCAAAACCAAGAATGTTTTGTATTTTGCTTAGTTGGAAATGTTCTGAGAAGCCAAAATTTATTTTACAACTGTCAGAGAGCAGGTGAGCGATCAAAGCTTCTCAGTCTGGACTTAATCCAAGGTCACAGAAGTGAAATACTGGAGAGCAGAAGTGCTGGCGTGCAGACGAGAGGACAACTTCAATCTCTGGAACGTTGCAGCACAAATAAAGTATATCAGAAATTTCTGATAACAAAGGGAGGGATCTTCCGGCAGCGCTTGCCCGAAGACCAGGAATTCCCATGGGAATGGGAGCGGGGGGAGGTTGATGGACCTGGAATGGTCTGATTCCTGTGGTGGGTGGGACGGGGAACTCTGGTCAAAGTGACATTAAAAGTGGAAAATGTGATTCGCTTAGATTTGCACAAGTCTTTGATAACGTTCCTCGTGACAGATTGTTACTGAACTGGAAAGTATCAGGCGGGCGATTCCCCAGTTAGAGCAGTTAGAACAGCGCAGTGGGCCAGGTTGGTCTGAACCGTGCTGGGATCAGAGTCCTGGCGAATCGTGTAAATAGGACTGTAGGTAGGGCTTTAAACTAATTGGGGGTGGGAGGGTGCGAGGGTAGGTGACATTACGGGGTCTAAAGTAAAGGAGAGGGTACAGGTAAAGGAAGAGGCCAAGGATGTCCCAATAATAAAGGGAGTAGGGGGCGTGAGTATGGTCGGTGGCGTTCTGGCAAATAGGGTCCAGGTGAAGGCTGGGATGAAGGCGCTTTATCTGAATGCACGAAGCATTCGGAATAAAGTGGATGAGCTGGTGGCGCAGATCGACACAAATGGATATGATCTGGTGGCCATTACAGAGACGTGGCTGCAAGGTGACAGGGACTGGGAGCTGAATGTCCAGGGGTATCAAGTGTTTAGGAAGGATAGGCAGGAGGAAAAAGTGGGGGGGCGTAGCTCTGCTGATTAAGGATAGCATCAGGGTGGTAGCAAGGGATGATATAGGAACCAAAGAGCAGAAAGTGGAGTCGTTGTGGGTAGAGATTAGGAACAGCAAAGGGAAGATGACGCTGGTGGGTGTCGTTTATAGGCCCCCAAATAATGATCTGGAGGTGGGGCGGGCTGTTAACGCGCAAATAAGTGCGGCGTGCAGGAATGGAACGGCGATAATTATGGGGGATTTCAATCTACATATTGATTGGCTGACCCATGTTGGACGCGGTGGGCTTGAGGAGGAGTTCTTGGAATGCTGCCGGGATAGTTTCCTTGAACAGTGTGTGTTGGAGCCGACGAGGGAGTGAGCTATCTTGGATCTGGTGTTATGTAATGAGGCGGGTAAAATTAGGGACCTTGTGGTGAAGGATCCCCTTGGGAAGAGTGATCATTGTATGGTGGAGTTTCTGATGCAGATGGAGGAGGAGAAAGTGGGTTCCTGGACATGTGTCCTTTGTTTGAACAGAGGGGAGTACGGTAGGATGAGAGAGGAATTGGCGAATGTTGATTGGGGGAGCGCGTTGGAAGGTAGGTCTGCTGAGGAACAGTGGAGGATCTTTAAGGAAATCTTTCTTGGTGCTCAGCAGAAATTTATTCCAATGGTTAAAAAGGATCGTAGGAGGAGAGGTAATAAGCCGTGGATAACGAAGGAGGTGAAGGAAAGTGTTAAATTAAAAGCAGAGGCGTTTAGAGTAGCTAAGAGTAGTGGGCGAGAAGGGGATTGGGAGAGGTTTAAATGTCAACAAAGATTGACAAAGAAGTTGATAAAGAAGGGTAGGAGAAACTATGAAGCTGGGCTAGCGCTTAACATAAAAACGGATAGCAAGAGTTTTTATAAATATATGAAAAGGAAGAGGCTGGCTAGGGTGAACGTTGGACCCTTAGAGGATGAGAGGGAGGACTTAGTGGTAGGGGATGGGGAAATGGCTGAGGCCTTGAATAACTTTTTTGTTTTGGTCTTCACGGAGGACGACGTGAATAATTTGCTGGGTGTTAGAGATGGAAAGGTGGTAGGAGTGGAGGGCCTGAATGACATTATTGTTACTAGAGAGACAGTGCTCGACAGACTGGAGGGACTGATTGTGGACAAGTCCCCAGGTCCGGATGGAATGCATCCAAGGGCTCTGAAAGAAATGGCGGAGGTGATAGTGGATGCCTTGGTGATTATTTTCCAAACGTCGCTGGGTTCCGGGGAAGTGCCAGAAGATTGGAAAACGGCTAATGTTACGCCGTTGTTTAAGAAGGGTGGCAGGCAAAAGGCGGGGAATTATAGGCCGGTTAGTTTAACGTCTGTTGTAGGTAAAATGTTAGAATCCGTGATCAAGGAGAAAATAGTGAGGCATCTTGAGGAGAATTGTTTGATAGAGCAGACGCAGCATGGTTTCGTTAAGGGGAAGTCGTGTCAAACGAATTTATTGGAGTTCTATGAGGATGTGTCTCGGGCGGTGGATAGAGGAGAGCCGGTGGATGTGGTGTTTCTTGATTTTCAGAAGGCATTTGACAAGGTGCCTCACAAGAGGTTATTACAGAAGGTCAGGGGGCATGGAGTTGGGGGTATGGTGTTAGCGTGGATAGAGGATTGGCTGTCAAATAGGAGGCAGAGAGTGGGGGTCAATGGGTGCTATTCGGATTGGTGGTTGGTGACTAGTGGAGTGCCCCAGGGGTCGGTGCTGGGGCCTCAGCTATTCACCATTTATATAGATGATCTGGAGGAGGGAACCGAGTGTATGGTGTCGAAATTTGCTGATGACACCAAGATTGGTGGAACGGCAAATTGTGCGGAGGGTGTGGAGAGTCTGCAGAAGGATCTAGATAGGCTGGGCGAATGGGCCAGGAAATGGCAAATGGAATTTAATGTTGGCAAGTGTGAGGTGGTCCACTT
This sequence comes from Carcharhinus amblyrhynchos, assembly GCF_965287045.1. Taxonomy (NCBI): domain Eukaryota; kingdom Metazoa; phylum Chordata; class Chondrichthyes; order Carcharhiniformes; family Carcharhinidae; genus Carcharhinus; species Carcharhinus amblyrhynchos. Next base: position 47,148,459 of record NC_137345.1, read on the forward strand.
TGGTAGGAATAATGGTAGGAAGGACTATTACTTACGTGGCGAAAAACTGCAGCAGGCGACGGTGCAGAGGGACCTCGGGGTCCTTGTGCATGAGTCGCAAAAACCCAGCTTGCAGGTGCAGCAGGTGGTCAGGAAGGCGAATGGGATGCTGGCCTTCATAGCGAGGGGGGTTGAATATAAAAGTAGGGAGGTCTTGCTGTGGCTGTATAGGGCACTGGTGAGGCCACAGCTGGAGTACTGTGTGCAGTTTTGGTCGCCGCACCTGCGCAAAGATATTTTGGCCTTGGAGGGAGTGCAGAGGAGGTTTACTAGGCTGATACCAGAGTTGAGGGGGTTGAACTATGAGGAGAGGCTGAATAAACTAGGCTTGTACTCGTTAGAGTTTAGAAGAATGAGGGGAGATCTCATTGAGACGTATAAGATGATGAATGGGATGGATAGGATAGAGGTGGAGAGACTCTTCCCGCTCAGAAAGGACAGTAGGACTAGGGGGCACAGCCTCAAGATAAAGGGGGGGAGGTTTAGAACGGAGTTGAGGAGGAACTTCTTCACTCAAAGGGTGGTGAATCTCTGGAATTCTCTGCCCGTTGAAGTGGTGGAGGCTGCCTCGCTAAATATTTTTAAGTCGCGGGTTGATGGGTTTTTGATAAGCGAGGGGATTGAGGGTTATGGGGAGAGGGCGGGAAAGTGGAACTGAGCCACGACAGATCAGCCATGATCTTATTGAATGGCGGGGCAGGCTCGAAGGGCTAGATGGCCTACTCCTGCTCCTATTTCTTATGTTCTTATGTTTCGGAGACACCGGCGGAGACCATTTTGCAGGTTTTCCGCTGGGCATCATGACCTCCGCGTGTCTCCCAGCCAATGATTTCCAGCGTCATCAGCTCTGTGCCGAAAATCTGGGCCCACTAGTCTTTCACACTCCCCCATTGTCCCTTGATGCCCAGGGCCATTTTGGCACTGCCAACTAGGCATGGGGTAGTGCCAAGAAAGTGGGGCCTAATGGGGGCATGTTCTGATGGGGGTGGGGCCTCTGGGTGGAGATTGGTGGGGCCGGGGGGTTCTGCTGCCACTCTACAGCCAGGATCGGTGGGCGAGGGAGGGAGGATAGCGATCGTGACTAGCCATCGGTGGTGGGGGTTAGGGGATGTGTAGCCAGCTGGTGGGAGGGGGACGGTGGGGCGGCTGTAGGGGGGGATCAGCACTGTGAGGGTGGGTGTGTTGGGACTGCTAGTGGAAGGGGGGGGTGGGAGAGTTAGGAGTGTCAGTGGTGGAAGGGGAGGGCGGGTGGAGAGGGATTGAGGCAGGCTGGGAATGGGGATGTCGGTGCTGGGCCCAGACATGTCTGGGGGTCCAGTAAGTGGACCATGGTGAGCGGGGGGGGTGGGGGTTTGCACAGCCAGTGAAGCGGGGGTCATGAGGCTGGCCAACTATCTTGGCATGGACAGTTCGGCGCGTGTGCAGTGGCCCATTCAGTGGCAATAGATTTTCTGTGTGGTTCACATTAATGCACTCAGCAATGCACAGATTGTGGGACATTCATTTTTAAACTCCTGCTGAAAAAAACCAGCATGATTTACTCCAGTTTTAACGCAAGTTCGACACTTGGAATTTTTTTGGGAGATTCACCCCCCTGATATCAGATCAACTGACTGTTTTAAACATGTTCTGACTATATTTCCCAGACTTCAAACCATTCACAAAGTAAATCAGTGGACAGCAGGAATAAACAAAACATTTAAATAATTAGTCATAACTATCAGACCAGTTGAGTATCATTTAGGAGATTTGATTTGATTTGATTTATTATTGTTACATGTATTAACGTACAGTGAAAAGTATTGTTTCTTGTGTGCAATACAGACAAGGCATACCGTTCATTGAGAAGGAAGTGAAAGAGTGCAGAATGTAGGTTACAGTCATAGTTAGGGTGTAGAGAAAGATCAACTTAATGTGAGGTTGGTCCATTCGAAAGTCTGACAGCAGCAGGGAAGAAGCTGTTTAGAGTCCGAAGGTACATGACCTCAGACTTTTGTATCTTTTTCTGGACGGAAGAAGGTGGAAGAGAGAATGTCCGGGGTGCGTGGAGTCCTTAATTATGCTGGCTGCTTTGCCAAGGCAGCGGAAAGTGTGGACAGAGTCAATGGATGGGAGGCTGGTTTGCGCGATGCATTGGGCTACATTCACAAACTAAAATTGTACCATGCCTTGGTCAGGCCTGCACTGTGTTGGGTTTTGGGCACCATGTTACAAATCAGTCAAGTTACGTAAGTAGGGCAGAGAAAATCGATAACTCTTGATCTCTTAAAGATTGAAAGTGGACTTTCTTGAAATGGAGAAGGTGCTAAGGCTAAATTTAGAGCATTGGATCATTAAACTATTAGACCAAGAGACTTAAACCAGTGATGGGGATATTTATGGTAGAAGACAGGAAACATTTTCTCATGTTCAAATTAATCAGCATCTGTCATGTATTCATGTTATCCTAGTGGGAATGGGAATTACAGATTAATTCAAGGGTTAGTGATGGAGGAATCTTGATTTGTCTTATATCTGGCAGTAATGAACCAAGATAAGTTTTACGACTTTTCTTCTGTGATATTTCTCCTGTGATGTTGCACAGGAACTGTCAATCAGGAATTCCTGCAATCTGGATTGGAGTCAAGGAACATTAGGAGAGAATTCCAAACATCCTGAGATGTTTTTGGGATAGTTGACATGTTATAAATCAAACTAAAAAAAGCAATAATGTTTGGCATGTAAGGCATGTGCTTGTTTGAAAAGAAGCACTGGTGGTGTTTTTCTTCCGTTCGTTCACGGGATGCTAATTGGGCATTACTGGCAAGACCAGAATTTGTTGTCCGTCCCTCACATGCTCTTGAGAAGTTGGCATGAGCTGCTTTCTTGAACCACTGCTGTCCATCCACAGTAAGTAAATGTAGAGTTCCAGTGGGGAGGGAGTTCCAGGATTTTGATCTGGCAACGCTAGATGTAATTCCGAGTCAGGATGGTGTGTGGCATGGAGGGGAACTTGGAGGTGGTCACATTCCTATGTATCTGCTGCCCTTGTCCTTCTAGATGTTGAAGAAGCTTTTAATGTATCTTGTGTATGATACACACTGCAGTGAGCCAGTGATGGAGGGAAGGGGTGATTCTATGAGTACGATGACGTCAGGCTGTGTCTTAACCAGCCTGGGGGAACAACTCTTCTAACTTTAGCACAATTTTCCAGATGTTAATGTGGAACCATTGGTAGGAGTCACTGGACATTGTAGATGGAATTTTACTGGTCTGTCCGCCCAAAGTTTGTACGATCCCGTCCAAGGCCAATGGAGAATGTCATTCTCCGAGCCTTGCCCGCCCCCAGAATTCGGATGGGTGTGCAGGTAAAATTTTGGTCGGTACCTTCATTGGTGGCGAAGGTGTTGCTGTTGTAATATGCCTTTAAAGACTAGCAACATGATATCACCCGAAGGGAAGAATGTCATGTGATCCAGTTTTTGTTTCAATTATACCTGTAAGCAGAATACAGCACTGCTTGGATGTCTTCAAGCTTTTTATCCATGAGTATCAGTTCCTAGTCTTAATAAATAAACTCATCATATCTTTATCCAATCCCTTAGCAGTGATTGGTACTTTTATATCGTTATAACAACACAACATGGCATTCTGCAAGATTAATTTCAGGTAGGACATACTGAATAGCCTTAGATCATGCTGCTTGGCATCAGATAATGTTTGACATTCTGGTCAGTTGGCAATGGAAATGCAATTTCGGAGAGTGTTGAATTTGGATTGTGGTGACTGTACTGCTTGGAAGATGCAGAGCTCAAACTAAAAGCTGCAAAGAAGCTGGATCCCTTAAGGTGACATAACCTGTCAGTCCAGTGAGTGGAATAGCATGTTGAGAGGACCAGCACTGGGTTCAATTGGGAAAAGTGAGTGACCAGTGTGTGAGTCGGATTAATAGTGATTGCAGCACGGTGGCACAGTGGTTAGCACTGCTGCCTCATAATGCCAGGGACCTGGGTTTGATTCCGGCCTTGAGTGACTGTCTGTGTGGAGTTTGCATGTTCTCCCCATGTCTGCGTGGGTTTTCTCTGGGTGCTCCTCCCACAATCCGAAGATGTGTGTGTTATGTTAATTGATCGTGCAAAATTGCCCCTTAGTGTCTGGGTGATTAGCAGGATAAATATACGGGGTTACAGGGATGGGGCCTGGGTGAGATTCTTGTTGGTGCAGGCCCGCTGAGCTGAATGCCCTCCTTTTGCACTGTATGAAGGCAAATAAATAAACCATGATAACACTGGGCCAGAGGAGGTTAGCATTATGACAGGTAGCTTCAGGGAGTTACTGAAACAAATGGGAAGGTCAATTGGAGAGTGTCGGAATGTCCACAAAATTCCTCAGTTTGAATGGGGGTGCAGAGGACCCAATATCTCTCACGCTGATGCATCACAGCCAAGAATTACTCCTGGGCCGATTGAACTTCATAAAGGGAGGTGTGTGTTTTTAAAAGAAAGACAAGCAAAGATAGTTTAGTTTATTAGTGTCACAAGTAGGCTTACATTAACACTGCAATGAAGTTACTGTGAAAATCCCCGAGTCATTACATTCCGGTGCCTGTTCGGATACACTGAGGGAGAATTTAGCTCAGCCAGTGGACCCCTAACCAGCATGTCTTTCAGACTATAAAAGGAAACTGGAGCACCTGGAGGAAACTAACGCAGACACTGGGAGAACGTGCAGACTCCACACAGACAGTGACATAAGCCGGGTCCCTGGTGCTGTGAGGCAGCAGTGCTAACCACTGTGCTCCGACCCCTCCCAGCTCTCTGCCCCACCCTTCCCCTGCCCAACCCTTCCTCCCCACCAACTCCTACCCCTCCCAATCTCTGGCCCCAAGTCTCTCCCCCACCAGCTCTGACCCCTGACCCACCCCCTGCCCCACGCCTGTGAGCTAATCATGTTTTTTAAAAAAGCCTTTCTGTAAAGGTACACTAACACTACGGATGTTAGTGGGACACAGAAAAGCCAGCCATCTCCTGCAAAGGCAGCTTATAGGAAAAAGCTATCTTTCTCTCTCTCCCTCTGTTTATGGAAGAAATCTGAAAAAAAGCAACAAGCTAAAAGAACTCGGAAAGCCTTTCAGTCCCCCTGAAGAATCCAGTGTCCCTAGACTAATTGCTAACCTGCCAAAGTCAGCTGTACTGGAATCACCTAATTTAATGGCTGCAACATTTTGTTACATACGCTCATGGGCAAACCAAAGACTAATCCATTTAAGAAAAAATTTTTATCCGGACTTTTAACTTCTCATCTGATCTGTGTGTGATTATGTATTGCGTGCTTTATTATTTCCTTATCTTTTTGACTAATGACGTTTTGACTCAAAAAGGCCTTGGCTACTTCTAAGAAGTAAATATGTTTGGATTGAAAAAAGTATTCATGGGGAAGGAATTCCTTTTAGATTAACCTCGTTTTAAATGAAGCTATTTTGATCCCCTTGTGATCAAAGGAAGCAATATAGAACAGTGAATAAAGAAGGAAAGCCAGCTAATACCTCCTCACCCAGGAGAATAATAACATTGGGGTCCCACCTGAGAAGTTAAGAAATTTAGGATTTATTTGGAGAGCAGTTATATCCAAATTCACAGTGTTGAAACCGTCTACAGAGCTATGGCTTCTCAAGTCAGGTGTGTTTGAACCAGACAAGCAAGCCATTAAAATTCACCCAACAATTGGGAATGAAGGTCTATACAGGCTGTAAATGTTAGGAATAATAGCAGAAGAACTAAAGGATCCCCAAAAGATAAGGAGCACATTGGAAGGCCAGTTCAGAATCAAGTTAAACCTCCGTATTCATTGACCAGAGTTCATGTCATTTTGACAACTGCCTATAAAATCTATAGACCACTTCAAGTTTGTCTCCAGGATCCCATGGAATGTACATGGCAACCTGTCAAAATGACAAGATTTGCGCAGAACCAAGGTCCTATGACATCATTACACACAAACGCGCAATAGTGATGCATAACTGAGGATTAAATCAGATCCTTTCCATTTCTTCCACCACCCTACAGTCCCATTGCACCAGGACTAGATTTCAAATACAACCAGAAGTAAAATCCAAAAACAACAATCCCACAGATCACTTTGAACAATGAAAGAAACTTCCAGACCAGGTTACCATTGCACGGTCTGGGTATGCTAGCAGATTACCCTTCACTATAGAGAATCATGGATTCATCAGTTCCATGTGCTGATGTAATAGTAAGTTAACAAGAATATGTATTGCAAATAATTCCACCTTTAAAAAGAAAGGGTTATATTATGTTATGCCTTTAAAGGATAACAGCATGAAGTCACTAGAAGGGAAGTGTGTCGTGAGGTCTAATCTTTTAGTTTCACGTTTACCTGTGAGCAAAACAGAGCATATCTCTCATGCTTTCAGGCATTCTATTCATATTTATCTGTTTTCATGTGCCTGGTCTACATTAATGAACCCACAGCATGTTTACCCCATCCCCTATGAGTAATTGTTGCTTTTATATTATTATAACAACAGGACAGATGCTAGATGGTGCAATTTTTACTCTAGTTTTGCATAGTCATTTGATACAACCATGTAGTTGCGAGGGTGATTACACACACCGACAACCCCACAGCTACAGGTCACATATAGGTTACACTGGATGTACATGTCCTTCCTTAAAGGACATTCGAGAACCAGATGGGTTTTTGCGATTATTTGGTAGTTTCATGATCATCGTTATTGATATTTTTTTTTTTGCTAGAATTATTTAATTAACTGAAATTAAATTCCCCCCGCTGGCATGGTGGGATTTGAACCAATGATTCCTGATCATCAGGCCAGGTCCCAGGATAGCTTAGCACAATAACAGTAATGGTAACTAGTCTAGTAAGGCAGCGGCTATGGCGTAATGGTATATACTGATCACTATATCCATAAAATTCTGATCCAGGACCCTGATCCAAAATTCTGATCCATAGAAACATAGAACATTACAGCACAGTACAGGCCCTTTGGCCCTCAATGTTGTGCCGAGCTATGTCCAATCCCAAGATCAAGCTATCCCCTCCCTATAATCGCCTCCCTGTATGATCCAGATCCTATTAGTGACATTTGGAGTCTTTCCTCCATTCTCTATTCTAACACAGGCATCAACTTATTTTAAATAGATTAAATCTCATGGTTGAATGTAATAGAGCCAGCAATGTGATTGTTTTACACTAATATAGATAAAAGGGAGAGCATATCACCTTAAATAACACCAGGCAATATCTGGAGAGTTGGGTTTTCCTGTAATTGTGATTTAGTCAAACACACTTTAACACTGATAAATAGAAAAGCAGCCTTGATGGGCACTCAGCTGTGACTTGCTTTAAGGATCTGATATTCACGCGAGACACCAGGAACAGGACATGAGAGGCAGGATTTTCCTTTATTTCAGTGGGCTTACTGTTGATGGCAGGCTGCACATTGTAAAAAAAATTTGGACCGGGATTCATTATGTTGGATCTCTGCCCATTTGTGCGCCCAATCAGCCTTTGTAGCAGCACTTTTACTGCTGCCAGAAGTGGAGTTAGTGCAATGGAGCTTATGTCGCAGGATTAGTAATCCAGAGGCCGAGAATAATGTTGCGGGAGACAAAGACACTGCTAAGGGCACTGGGAAATCCCAGTCAAGTGTTAGCCAGCTGGGACATGCCCATGCCCACTTCTGGTTTAACCCAGGAGGGTTTTCAGGCAAGTAGAGAATGCTCGTGCCGTTGTTGAGTAAACCATTATCAACTACAAAGAGGCAATTAACTCCAAACTTAACCCAACAATCTAGTCAGTGCAGTCGTTTCCTGAACTGTGCAAAAATTGCCAGGGTCACTGAGGTGAGAGTGTGGCAAAGAGCTCAGTGAGACTGACGCACTGGGAAGCCTTTAAAGAAAGAAATTGCGAATCCAGTGACCAGTCTAAGCCAGTGCTCGCAGGTTTTGTGTTAAGTGCCTGAATTTGGTGGTTTGTGAGTCAAACAGGCACGGTGGCACAGTGGTTAACATTGCTGCCTCACAGCGCCAGGGACCTGGGCTCGATTCCGGCCCTGGGTTACTGTCTATGCGGAGTTTGCACGTTCTCCCCGTGTCTGCGTGGGTTTCCTCCGAGCATTTTGGTTTCCTCCTACAGTCCAAAGGTGTGTGGGTTAAGTGGATTGGCCACACTAACTTACTCCCTAGTGCCAGATGGATTAGCTAGGGTAAATACATGGGGTTATGTGCTTAGGGCCTGGGTGGGATTGTCGTCGGTACAGACTCGTTGGGCCGAATGGCCTCCCGTTACACTGTAAGATTGAACGAATTCTTTTTATTCTACGAACTTTCTCAAATTTTTGTAAGAGTTTTCAACTTGGAGTTTATTCAGCTTCATATCAGGTTTCTTGCTGAAACTCTCACTGCTTATACGGTGATAACCTGGAACTCTGATCAATAGCAGCAACACTGGCCTCCCCTATAGCCGCGTGCCGCAGGGTAGTGGGAGTGGACACGGTGCTCGAATGAGGCACAGGGTCTACACACAGCGGGTGAGCTTACCCAGCGTGACAGAGCAGCAGGAGGCAGGTCCTCACTGACACAGAATCATAGAATCCCTACAGTGCAGAGGGAGGCCATTCAGCCCATTAAGTCTGCACCAACAACAATCCTATCCAGACCCACATATTTACTCTGCTAGCGCCCCTGACACTAAGGGTCAATTTATCATGGCCAATTGACCTCACTTGCACATCTTTAGACTGTGGGAAGAAACCAGAACAGGAAACCCACACAGACATGGGAAGAACGTGCAAACTCCACACAGACAGTGATCCGAGATTGGAATTGAACCTGGTGCTGTAAGGTAACACTGCTAACCACTGGGCCACCCCGACATCTGCCGTCTCCAGGAAGAAAACCTCCTTCCACCTCATACAACACATGGAGAGAGGAGCTGCAGGAAGAGGAAGGTGCAGAGTGACTGGAATCCTTTGTAGGGAAGGGGGGAAGAGGAGGGGGAAGCAGGTGTAGCCGTGGTGCCTGCTGCCTCTCACCTCTCCGCTAGAGAAGCTCACGATCGATTATTCCGGGTATGTTTTAATGAATACAGATGCTGCCAGACCTGCTGGGTTTTTCCAGCATTCTCTGTATGTTTCCGATCGGCAGTTTCGATGCGCCACAGCGAAAAACCGCACCGATCTCCTCAGAAGACAAACACGGGACACAGTGGACAGAGTTCCCTTCGTCGTCCAGTACTTCCCCGGAGCGGAGAAGCTACGACATCTTCTCCGGAGTCTTCAACATATCATTGATGAAGACGAACATCTCGCCAGGGCCATCCCCACACCCCCACTTCTTGCTTTCAGACAACCACACAACCTCAAACAGACCATTGTTCGCAGCAAACTACCCAGCCTTCAGGAGAACAGTGACCACAATACCACACAACCCTGCCACAGCAACCTCTGCAAGACATGCCGGATCATCGACATGGACACCATCATCACACGTGAGAATACCATCCACCAGGTACATGGTAAATACTCTTGCAACTCGGCCAACATTGTCTACCTGATACGTTGCAAGAAAGGATGTCCCGAAGCATGGTACATTGGGGAGACCATGCAGACGCTACGACAACGGATGAATGAACATCGCTCGACAGTCACCAGGCAAGACTGTTCCCTTCCTGTTGGCGAACACTTCAGTGGTCACGGGCATTCAGCCTCTGACCTTCGGGTAAGCATTCTCCAAGGCGGCCTTCACGACACACGACAGCGCAGAGTCGCTGAGCAGAGACTGATAGCCAAGTTCCGCACACATGAGGACGGTCTCAACAGGGATCTTGGGTTCATGTCGCACTATCTGTAACCCCCGTGACTTGCCTGGGTTTGCAAAACCTCACTTACTGTACTGTCTGGAGACAATACACATCTCTTTAAACTGTGATCAGTGCTCCTACCACTCACATTATCAGCCACTTCAGGTCTTGAACAGCAGGTTAGGTGTAAGGATTCGCATTTTAATCAGTAATCTCTAAACTGTCTGTGCTTTATATGCTCTGTCTAAGGCCAGAACTCTCCATTCACCTGACGAAGAGGCTGTCCCCTCGAAAGCTAGTGAGAATATTATCAAATAAATAGGTTGGACTAAAACCTGGTGTTGTCAGACTTTTTACTGTGTTTACGCCAGTCCAACGCCGGCATACCCACATCATGTTTCCGATAATCCCATGGATGTCAGTTGACCTTTGAAGCCTTGAAAATTCCATTCAAAAACAGGAGTCAACTGTTAAGTATAAAAATGAAAGATTGGTTTTGGGATGGGTGTCGTAATCTTTGTCATTTACCGGGTGGGATCTGCTCTGAGTGAATGTGTGTTAATCCCCTGGGCATCTTCACAACGTAGTCTATTGCTTGTTCCCTTGTGCCCAGTTATAAGGCGCCGATAAATAAACATTCGTTTGTGAGGTAAAGCTTTGAAACTGATTACTAAGGGGAGTGTAGCAGGTTGTGGCTGCCTCATGCAATGAGCACATGCAAAAACATAATGTTCAGGGGAGGGGAACTGGGACACTGAGCCGACATCTGCACAAGGATCTATAATTACAAAAGGAACTACAAAAGGTCGTGAATGTAGCCCAATCCATCACGCAAACCAGCCTCCCATCCACTGACTCTGTCTACACTTCCCGCTGCCTCGGCAAAGCAGCCAGCATAATTAAGGACCCCACCCACCCCGGACATTCTCTCTTCCACCTTCTTCTGTCGGGTAAAAGATACAAAAGTCTGAGGTCACGTACTAACCGACTCAAGAACAGTTTCTTCCCTGCTGCTGTCAGACTTTTGAATGGACCTACCTTGATCTTTCTCTGCACCCGAGCTATGACTGTAACACTACACTCTGCACTCTCTCGTTTCCTTCTCTACGAACGGTATGCGTTGTCTGTATAGTGCGAGAAACAATACTTTTCATTGCATGTTAATACATGTAACAATATTATATCAAATCAAAATAGTATCGAGGCTGTTTTACAGTGCCGTCAAAACCTCTGGACACTCCCTCAGCTCAGACAAAATTCAATCCAACAGTCAAAAAACCTGATCATACCATTAACCTGTCGGTTATTGTCCGGAGTCCATTGCAGCTGCAACAAATGTAGAGGCCAGGAAAATAAAGAGTTCAGAGAGAGTGTTATTCTAACGCTGGTTATATTGTGAAACAAACCCAAGTGGATCATTTTGTGCAACCGTTAATATTCGTATTTGCTTCCCCTTCTCCTCCTGATCTGCCTCTGGTTTAGCTTTGGTAGATCCTTGGGACAGACTGTCCTCTCCCCAGATCTGACAGCTGTGACGCCCATGGCGGATGTCCTTTGGATTTTGGAGCCTGCCCCACCTGCACCAGTGCCGGGGCAGATCCATCACTGGGGAAGAAAGCAGCATGTGTGGCCCTGTCCAAGGGTAGGGATGGGGAGGAGGGTGACATGGGACGAGAGGTCATGGAGGGGAGTTGTGTGTGGGGATGTTGATCCAGCTGCAGTCAGCGTGTACAGACTATTGGTCTAGACCACAATACATTAAGCATCCTGCCCCCTGTACTTCTCCAAGAGAGCAGTCACTCTTTCCATGGAGGTGATCATCAGTATGAATCCCTGAGACATCATGGCATCCGTGCTAATGATAGGCTCCTCCAATCTCTCTCCATAGTTACATGCTGCCTCTGGAATTGCTGAGAGCAGTAATATATGTTTGCTTTCTCTGCTCCACAACTTCCTTTTCCATTGGAGGAAGCTCAGTGTTTCCATCCAGCTGAGGAGAGGTTGGAGTGCCCTGCATCCTCAGACCAGGGCTCAGCTGTTCCAGTCTCCGGTACCTGCTCCTGCTCAAATGTAATGTTAAAAGGCCATTGTTCCAGATGATCACAGGTTGCTTTCTCTGTCCCCTTTGAGCGGGAGAGCTGACTGGTGGTGATTTCACCTGAGATGAGGGGCAAAGTTGGGAAGGCATGAATAACCTCAGCCTTGAGTTGATCCTGCGCTGTTGGCATTGCTCTGCATCACTCACCAGCCGTCCAGACAACTGAGCTAAACAATTCCCTGCAATGTTCATCCAGTATGTGACAACCTGTCTATCTCTATTTCTATATCCAATGAGAGTGTTTGGTCAGGATGGCTGACCTCTGCCCCCATCACCTGTCCATAAGGAGGGGGACTTCCATTCTGGCCCTCACTGTCTCCAGTATGAGCTCCAGAAAAGAGAAGTGAACAGGAGAGCTTCCTTCTATTGTCTTACCTTTAGTTTACTGAAGAAGCTGCTTCCTGCAGGCATTTTGCCCCTTGCCAGAGTCTCATTAAATGCATCACCTTCATTGACAGAGTACACCGTCCCTGAATGATCATTGACAGAGTACACCGTCCCTGAATGATCATTGACAGAGTACACCGTCCCTGAATGATCAGGAGACCCTGAAGTAGGATTTGAATGACTGCATGAAGGAGCCAGGTTTAAACTTGCTTCAACTACAACAAGTTCCTGACCTGCTGCCTCCCCTCTGCTATGTGTGGGTCTATTCTGTTTCCAATGTGTCCATGAGTTTAAATCTCAGCATGGCAGCTGGAGAATATTAATTCTGATAATTAAATACATCAGGACTGGTGACGATATAACTACCGTCCTGGAATAAAAAAAAACCATGTGGTTCACTAATATTCACAAAGGGGTGAAATCTGCTATATCTAAATGTGATCCACAACAATGCTGTTAACTCTTAACTTCCCCCTGAAATGGTCTAGCAACGCATGTAGTTACCAAGAAGATAGTTCACCAACAGCCTCTTAAGCGACATTAGTGATGGACAGTGAATGTTGGCCTTGACAATGATACCCACACCCTGTGAATGAATAAACAAAAAGCTGACCAAACAAGGACAATAAATATTGTAAGAATGACCACACGCATTTCTTCCATCACCACCTCAGTGACCCTGGAGATTACCACCGCCTGGGTAGAGCAGGTGTCCAGTGCTGTTAGGTATTGTAGCGTGAGGAAGCTTTCAATCACAGTGGTGATTTATTAAAGAACAGCAGCAATGCAGTATATACCAGCTCAACACTGATACAGTTCTTCCTCTGACTCCCTGGGCTTGCAATGAGGGCTTCCCAGACCTGGACTCTACCACTCTATAGGCCAAAATTCGCATGCTCCATTCCAATAGGCCCAGGCAGATCACATGACGCACAAACTATTGCCCCTTAATGGGGCCTCACAATCACTTTACAGTTTGGAATAAAAAAAACAAATGTCTACGACACAGAATCCAATCAACAGAGTGACTGTAACATGCCAATCCCACACGTTGTTTCATTGAATCTCTTCCTGGTGCAGCAATGATTGAGACTGGCTGCCCCTTTGAGCTGTCACTGGTGTCTTAACTCCACAGCAGCAAACTTTTATTGTCTATACTTGGCAAGTGGAAAGCATGTCTTATTAAATTTAAACCCTACTCCAGGGAACTAAACCACCGTCCTCTATGAGCCACAGTGTTACACACAAACTTAGAGACATTTGGATTTGTTACTTCTGAGGAAAGGTCACTGTCAAAACTCGACCAAATTAATTTCTTTTGAACATTATTGTCCTGCTGAGCATTCAGCTTAAAGTTTATTAGTATCACAAGTAAATTTACATTAACATTGCAATGAAGGAACTATGAAAATCCCCTAGTTGCCACATTCTGGCACCTGTTCGGGTACACTGAGGGAGAATTTAGCGTGGCCAATGCACCCTAACCAGCACGTCTTTTGGACTGTGGGAGGAAACTGGAGCACCCAGAGGAAACCTATGCAGACATGGGGAGAATGTGCAAACTCCACACAGGCAGTGACCCAAGCTGGGAATTGAACCTGGGTCCCTGGTGCTGTGAGGCAGCAGTGCTAAATCTGTGTTGCTTTAAGGGTTTGTGTGGGAGTGGTGTGGAAATGATGTTTTCCCTCCTTTTTCCTCCTTCCATGTGAGGAAGTTTTTGCTGTGTGGGGCCTGTGGCTATTTGTGAACATTCGTTGGTAACTCATCATGTTAGAACCATACCCTGATAAAGGAACCCCTTTTGTTAAGTGTATATTATTGATAAGTAGATAATGCACAGTACCAGAATCCTGGATAATAATCTTCAAATAATCTGGAATACTGTAGTTAAAACTAACCTAATATCATATGTTTCAAAGAATATTGTAAATACAGAACAGCAGTAAACTTCAGAAAGTAGGTTCCCAGCACAGTGTAATACATAGGGACTCCTCCAACTTGAAAACCTTTAATGATTTAAATTGTTATGCCCAATCAAGGTATGTTCTACTCATCACTTTAAAACATGTACTGTGCTTTTATGGAAGTTTCTGAAAGTGTTTTTTGTTTTTTTTACAATGGACACTGGCCAGGTGACCATGATGGCTGCCAAGAGTTAGGTAACTTCTAAATTCAACTCCGACCACATCAAGTTTCTAGAAAGTTTCGAATTGAATCAAGCTCAGTTTAACATTTTTGCATTAGCCTCAACAGTTTCTACCATGTTTGGGCAATCTATTTGACAGAATCCTGTCCAGTCACCAACATAAAAGATTACCCTCAGGTGTAGGACTTTTATACACTGTATTCAACGGAGTTTAGAAGGATGAGGGAGGATCTGCCAGGCCATGGGAGGGGGGTACCAGGGTACACCTGGGTGAAAAGTGTTTGCTGGTTTGCTTGCTGTGCGCTGGGATAGTGTTTAAAAACAGTGCCCAGATCATAAGTGTCAGATTTGATGGTGGTTCCAGGGATTCGGAGCTGCTTGTCAGTGATGGAAGCTCTGATTGCGAGTTCTTTTTCTAAGTTCCTGACCACATGGCAGCAAAAGCCGACATTTCTGTTGGTGGCCTCAACACAGCTTCTCCGTCCGACATCAGTCTTTGCCGAGGATATCCCGGCCTACATCCTGGGACATAGCTGCCACTTACACTGACCGACCTCTATCAGAAATTGGAGCCCAGTCAAACCAAAACCAGCTGAGTGTAATTACTTTTATATTTATTCACATTTACTGTATTGTATTTATTATGTTTTGGTAATTTATTTGACTTTGCAAGTTATGCCAGCCAGGAATGTGCTGTATGTACTGCACATGTATGTTACAGAATTTCAACTGCACATAGTTTGCCCCAGGTGAGAAATGTCTGACGGTACCTAACTCTGGCTTTAACATTAATGTCAATGGGAACCGACGATTCACTTAAAGTTGTTTCACTCAAAGTCGTGATGGCCAGGGTACCGTAATCCAAACTACCAATCCACGTTATTCTTGCTGGGAGAGATCGAGATGATAATCTAAACATTGACACTGCAGGTAAGTGAAGGTAAACCGTGTGTTCAGTTCAATATCTTGCTATGTAATTTTTTGAAAATTGTGTGTATTACACATTCCAGTTTGTACTAGGCTATATCCTAGCCCAGGGCCAAGAGGTATTTGATTTATTATTGTCACATGTATTGCGCTGGACAGACAAAAACATATTTGTTCATAGAGTACGTAGGAGAGAAGGAAAGGAGAGGGTGCAGAATGTAGTGTTACATTCATAGCTAGTGTGTAGAGAAAGATCAGTTTAATATATGATCGGTCTATTCAAAAGTCTGATGGCAGCAGGGAAGAAGCTGGTCTTAAACTGTTAGACATAGGAGCAGAATTAGGCCACTTGACCCATTGAGTCAGCTCTGCCATTCCAAATGGCTGATAAGTTTCTCAACCCTATTCTTCCACTTTTTCCTTGTAACCTTTGATCCCCTTAACAATCAAGAACCTATCTATCTCTGTCTTAAATACTTAATGATTTGGGTTCCACAGCCTTCTGTGGCAATGAATTCCATAAATTCATATGCTCTAGCTGAAGAAATTCCTCCTTTTGAGTCTGTTGGTACATGTTCGCAGACTTTTGTAAATTTTCCTGATGGAGAAGGGTGGAAGTGAGTATGTCTGGGGCGCATGGGGTCCTCGATAATGTTGCCTGCTTTGCTGAGGCAGCGGGAAGTGTAGACAGGGTCGATGGATGGGCTTGTGTGATGGATTGGGCTATGTTCAGGTATGAGGACAGCAATGAATTCTCTGGGTAAAGTATTCTGCTCTGTAAAGTGAGGCTGGCCTAATTTCCCAGCTAAGGAATAGTTGGATTCTGCAGCAATTTCTCTGAGGTTAGAATTGCACTGAATCATTTCCTGTATCACGTGCCTTTCCCACTATCCCAGCGGCGAGCAGGCCAAACAAATCTATTTTATGGCACTGCTTACTTCCCAGATGCTGCTGGAGTCAGTTATGGCACAGATGAGCTCAAGCACTGGAGCAACATACAGGCAAATCGTGAGGTGCCAAAAGAAATCGGACATACTGCAGGGGTGTAAGTTTAACAACTGGGAAGGTGAGTTGTGTTTGTGTTATTCTCACTTAAAAGCTGTTGATTGATTGTGTGCATTTGTTAATTTTAAACGAGTTGTTGTGGCTGTAAGGGAAAGTCTGCCTCTGTGGGACATGATTGTGAAAGAAAACGAAAACTTCTCCTGGACATCTCCTCAAGACATTTACTTTTGTCAGGGTAACACAGTGCAGATGTTTATGTAAAACTTCCTTGAACGCTGCAATCTAAACCTCTAATCCATCTAAATCTGTTTCTGTATGTGTGGATCCTCGTGTGGTGCTGAACATTTCCAACTCCTGTTACTTTCCTCTTCCACATCATCAGATTAGATATGTTCAGCTCCAAAGGTTTACAATTTCAAACCAAAGTCCCAGAGGTGGGAGAAGTACGGTTTTTAGGACTGAGACTGATCATGAAACAGCTGTTAAAGGAACAGGCAAGTGAGAATGTTCCAGCCTGAAATAATACTCGCCGTAGCCCATATTTACACCAGCCCATCCTTGTCACATTGCGCTGGCTTCCGTGCCCCAGGTCCTCATCCTCACTTTCAAATCACTCCATGGTCTCACAACCCCCTACTTCTGTAATATCCTCCAATCACAGAGCATCCTGGAAGAAAATGCTGGAAAATCTCAGCAGGTCTGGCAGCAGCTGTAAGGAGAGAAAAGAGCTGATGTTTCGAGTCCAGACCACCCTTGGGTCATCTGGACTCGAGACGTCAGCTCTTCCATCTCCTGCTGAGCTTTTCCAGAGTTTTCCCTTTTGGTTTCAGATTCCAGCATCTGCAGTACTTTGCTAGAATCCTAGAATCTTGTGGCACACAAGAAGGCCATTCAACCTGTCATGCCCATGCCAGCCCTTTCAAGCCTTGCAGGTTCTGCAGCTCCAACACACTGTTATTGTCCATTCCCCATTGCCTCTGGGCTTATGGGCAGTGATCCATCAGCCACCATATCAATACCTCTGGATGTCTGTCTGTAGGAAACAGTGTGCAGTGGCAAAGACCTCAAACCTAGCACCATGTTCACGGTCTATGGGACTGCAATGCTTCCTGCCTCCTGTCGCAATCAAAGATGTGGACAACATACAGCACACATCTTAAATTCCTGGAGAAATATCACCAGTGATGCCTCTGCTAATTCCTGCAAATTCAGTGGCAGGATAGGCAGTGCCCTCTCTCGCTGACGTCCATAGTGACGAGGTATTGGTTATAGGTAATCAGCTATATTGGCTGGGCCACATCATCTGCAAGACTGGCATTCCAAAATAAGCTCTGTACTCCGAGCTTCACCACGGCAAACGGTTACCAGGAGGGCAGAGGAAATATTTCACGGATGGCCTCAAAGCCTCTTTGAAAAATACAACATCCCCACTGATACGAGGGAATCTCTTGTTTGACGCCACCCAAACTGGAGAAGAAGCGGCTGCGTAAGTGCAGGCCCAGGTGGGAGGCCAGCTGCAAACAGCAGAAGGTGCGTATCAAAATCCAAGCTTCCCAACTACCTCATCGAACACAACCCACCCCCACCGATTGCAGAGTGTGTGGATCCAGCACTGGACTCTTTCGACTCCTCGGGACTCACACCCTCGGAGTGGCAGAAAACCATCCTCAGTTCCGAGGAACTGCCCGGGAAGAAGAGGAAATGACCCCCTGGGAGCAGCCGCCCCCCCCCCCCCCGCCCCCCCGCCCCCCCCCCCCCCCACTTTCTGCTTTGCCACCTTCTTCCCTGTTTTCATCAGTCTCTTCCTAATCCCCCTCTTCCTGTGTGCATCGCAGTCCATCACCTAACCTACAAACATCTCTGTGTACACCAAGCCTGCTGTGTAAATGTAACTTGAGACAGTTGATGATAAGTTAATGGATCAGTTTTGGGTTAAGGGCACTGCATGAAATATTAACCTTTCTTCTTGAGGTATTGACTGACCTCCGGGCCAAGATTTGTTGTCAAAATAATAATGAACCCAATGTTCGTTATTTGTGTGTAAACGGTGGAGTGACTTGAGGTAATGAGCAGATCCCCGGTTAAATGCAAATACCCAAAGGTTGCTGGTGAGTTGTGTCACTCTGCTCTTTGTGACAATGGCGTTTCTTTGTCACATCTCCCTTAAAATGCGCTGAATGTTGTGAACCTGGCTGTATCTGCAAAGAGAGCTACAAGCTAAATGCACCGCAGCTATTTAGAACCCGTGATTAACGGTGTAAGTAATTATGTGGTAATTGCTAATTACCGCCAGTCAACATCTCTGGCACTGAAAACTAACTACTACATCTTCCATTACTTCAGACTTTTAATTATTTTGGGGAGATTCTAAAAAACGCCAAATATAATTATTTTCTCATTCTTCTTTTTCTGTCTCTTTCTTCCCGCTCTTAATCTAACCTCTCTTTCCCTCTCTTTGTTGCTTTCTCTGTTCCAGATTTAACATTAAATTCACCCTCCTCGAAGTCCTTCCACTATTTGTCTCCCAACCCATTAATCTTGTTGTTTAAGGAGTTGGTAACTTTGATCACCTGGATCTCAGGCGCCCTGGTTCCCTCGCCACCATGCTATCAGCTCACACTGGCTGTAACTTTGTGGTCAGAAAGAATTTTGAGTTGCAGATTACGTGGCCAAGAGTAGGTAACAGGAGATGGTCTGCTGCAGCAAGGTCTGGTGTACAGCTAGTATTTTCTAATTTTATTACAGATTTCTTGCAATTGTTCTTATTTTGCCTTTGATTTGTTAATATTAAATGCTTTGGCCACCAGATGTCAGCAACCATATTTTGTAAATATTAGATGATAAACTATTTGTTCGTTGTCTCGTGACTGCTAGAAGCCAGGTAGGTGTGATTGCATTAAGGAAGGGTCAAAGTAAGAGCTTCTTTAAGTGTAATTCTGTGGTTGAATTAAATAATCCAGCAATCCAAATTTACAGTGTGTTCCTCTAACTCTGAGTAAATGCAAATATCCAAAGGTTCAACATCAAATCCCTTCTTTTTGATTTGATTTATTATTGTCACATGTATTGGGATACAGTGAAAAGTATTATTTCTTGCACGCTATACAGACAAAGCATACCGTACATAAGGAAGGAAACGAGAGAGTGCAGATTGTAGTCTTATAGACATAGCTAGGGTGTAGAGAAAGATTAACTTAATGCAAGGTAGGTCCATTCAAATGTCTGATTGCAGCAGGGAAGAAGCTGTTCTTAGATTGGTTGGTACATAACCTCAGACTTTTGTACCTTTTTCCTGATGGAAGAAGGTGAAAGGGAGAATGTCCGGGGTGGGTGGGGTTCTTAATTATGCTGACTTCTTTTCTGAGGCAGCAGGAAGTGTAGACAGAGACAATGGATGGGAGATTGGTTTGCGTAATGGACTGGGCTACATTCATGACCTTTTGTAGTTCCTTGCAGTTTTGGTCAGAGCAGGAGCCCATACCGAGCTGTGGTAAGCCCAGAAAGAATGCTTTCTATGATGCATCTGTAAAAGTTGGTGAGAGTCGTAGCTGACATGCCAAATTTCCTTAGCCTCCTGAGAAAGTAGAGGTGGTGGGCTTTTTTGACTATAACGTCGCCATGGAGGGATCAGGACAGGTTGTTTGTGATTTGGACACCTAGAAACTTAAAGCTGAAAGACCATTTCCACTTCATCCCAGTTGATGTAGACAGGGGGACATCCTTCACTACGCTTCCTGAAGTCGATGACTATCTCCGAAGTTTTGTTAACACTGCTGCTCATCTAGGTACTGCACCTCAGTGATAGAATCCGTAGGCATGGGACCAGCTTACGCGACTTAACTCTATCCTTCCATTGACTGTTGGGCTGCTCTCGCGACATCCGGTGTTTGTTGATTGAAAATTTTCTTCAGCTCAGGGTGAGAGAGATTGAAGTCATTGTTTTGAGATCCTAGCCACAAATTTTACTCCCTTGTTACTCATTTCATCCAACTCTGAGCCACTGAGTCAGATTGAGTTAGACGGATTACTATTTGGAGTCATCTCTGCTCTGAACTGACCTTACAAATCTGTATCGCCTCAACCTAATGTACATCTATCACACTCCTCCCCCTCTTAACTCTGAAAAGAATCATACAGACTCGGAGCATTAACTGTTTCTTTCTCTCCACTAATGCTGCCAGACCTGCTGAGATTTTTCACAATTCCTGTTTTCATTTCGGATTTCGAGCATCCACAGTATTTTGCTTCTAAAATATGCATCCTTCTATCTCTGCAATATCAGCCAATAACCTCCTCCCATCAAACTTTCTGAAACCCTTGTGAATGTTTTTGTCACCTTCAACTTCTCTGTCAATCTCCGCTCTGGCCTCCAATCCTCAACTATTCAACAAACTCTGCTGTACAGTCCACTAAGCCATTACCTCACTTCCTTTTGTCCAACAAAACATTCAATTTAAAATCCTCACAAGACCATAAGGGCAGAAGTAGGCCATTTGGCCCATTGAATCTTCTCTGCTTTTCAATAAGATTATAATTTATCTGATATGATAATCCTCAACTCCATTTTCCCTCCTTATCCCCTTGACTGCCTTACTAATTAAAAATCTGTTTATCTCAGCCTTGAACATATTTAACAATCCATCCAAAAACCTCTGTGGAAAAGAATTCCACAGATTCACTACCCTCTGGGAGAAGTTCCTCCTCATCTCTGTCTTCAATGGGTGCCCCCTAACTCTGAATGTATCTCCTCTGGTCCTAGACTCTCAATACCTACCCTGTCAAGCCTTCTGAGAATCTGATATATCTCAATAAGGTCGCCTCTCATTCTTCTAAACTCCAGTGAGTACAGACCCAACCTACTCAACCTTTCCTCATGAGAAAATCCCACCACAACCAGGATCAACCTAGTAAGCCATCTCTGGACTGCCTCCAGTGCCAGTGTATCTTTCCTTAGATAATGGGACTGACCCAGAATGAGTGCAGAGAAAGGGCTGGGTGGAAGGACCTGTCTCTGTACTCCAGCACGGTGTTTTATATATAATAAAAAAGAACATGCCATACATCATTCCTGACTAGGAACTATAAATCCTCCCTAACAGCACCATGACTGTATCTACACCATATAATCTGCAGGGGGTGGAGAAGACCAACTTCTCAAGGGCAACTGTGGACGGGCAATAAGTACTGGCCTCATCAGCGACACTCAGTTTTAAGTCTATTTTCTAGTGTCACAAGAAAGGCTTACATTAACACTGCAATGAAGTTACTGTGAAAAACTCCTAGTCGCCACACTCCGGCGCCTCTTTGGGAAGGGAGAATTTAGCAAGCCAGTGCATTTAACCAGCACCTTTTTCGGACTGTGGGAGGAAACCGGAGTACCCAGAAGAAACCCACACAGACACGGGGAGAATGTGCAGACTCTGCACAGACAGTGACCCAAGCCGGGAATCGAACCCGGGTCCCTGGCGTTGTGAGGCAGCAACACTAACCACTGTGCCGCCGCACCGCCCAATCCCATGATGGAATAAAAGAAATGGAAAAAAAAAGAAGCGACTTGACAGTTGTGAGAGAATTGATGGTTTCTTTTACCTCAGGATGCTTGTTTAAGAAGTCTGTCCAAAAGCATGAAGGAAATGGCAGATTGTTCGTGCAGATGTAAATGTTGACATGCCAGGAGCAAAATACTGCAAGTATATTGTCCCACCTGGACATGGGGTGGGTGGGGTGTCTGGAAACTGTGTGGGTAAGAGGGATGGCGATGGGTAGGTGATGTTAGGACCCTTGCTGCGCTGTTCTCTGAAGTGCCAACGTCAGATTCTTTTCTGAGGATATCCATTCTGTAAGGCCCCTGCTACACGGAGCAGTTTAGCAAAGTATGCAATTTGGTGCTAAAATGTGTTGCTCCTGCCATATCATTTCAAAACTATTTCCTGTCTGACTGTTTTGTATGCAATTCTAAAATAGTTACAGATGTCGAGGTGGATGCCAGATCTTGCAGTCTTGTGATGAGAAATGTATATGCTTTGGAAACTCTTGGGGGAGAGTAAAACATTCTTGAGGGAAATAATGTTCATTGGCAAACATTCGGAACACGGTCATCAAGAAAATTATTCCTCATTATAAACTTCTCTTAACATGCTCCTTCCTGGCTTTGAAAAGGAAAAAAAATATCATTAGTGTGCAATACTTACACAAATACATTAACTCGGTACACGGATTTAGATCATTTCTGTGATTAATTAAGTGTTGTTTTTTTTAAACTCATTATTCTTCAACAGGAGGATTGGGCCAATTATTGTCTAGTTATGGATGGCAGGCTCCCTCAGTTATTCGCACAAGTTTCAGCTATTATGTGAACTGAGAGGTGGGCCTAAGGGGGGATTTGTTCTGGACGCTGTGTGTAGCAACATTGCAAATGTGTTTGTAAGGAACATCCTTGTGAAAGCATTGAGAGTCAGCATTGCCGCTCCTCCCCGTCAACCAGTAGACTTCATCGAAGATTTGGACTTCCCACCAACTTGTATCATGGAGTCCCTGCAGTGTAGAAGAAGGTCATTTGGCCCATCGAGTCTGCACTGACCACAATCCCACCCAGCCCCTATCCCCATAGCCCCACCCTGCTAATCCCCCTGACATGAAGTGGCAATTTAGCATGGCCAATCTACCTAACCTGCACATCTTTGGAGCGTGGGAGGAAACTGGAGCAACTGGAGGAAACCCACGCAGGCACAGGGAGAATGTGCAGACTCCGCACAGACAGTGACCTGAGGCTGGAATCGAACCTGGGTCCCTGGCGCTGTGAGGCAGCAGTGCTAACCACTGTGCCACCGGGCCATCCCAAACTCCTGGCAGACATTTCCAGCTAAGGCCATTTTGAAATGTTTCAGCTTGCACGGGTACACATGAACAAAAAATGTCTAGCCGTGATCTGGGATCTGATTTATATGATGGAGTGGATACTGTGGAAATTAAATTGAGTGAGGTAGCCTCTGATTTTTAGGCCCTTTGCCACCTCAACAACCTACACTTACATAGCACCTTTAACACGGTAAATGTGATTCACAGGAGCCTTGTATCAGAACTCTGGCATATCCAGGTTTAATCCAGTGTGTTCAGCCCTGTGTGAGCAACCCCTTTGGGTTAATTAGCACATTTTAATCACTCAACGAAAGTGAATTTAACTCTGATTTTTGATTCTCCTGTGCGATTGATGGATTTCTCTGAATTCTGGAACTCGCTATGGAAGGTGAGTGAAAGAGTTATCGATCTCTGAGAATATGGCATTCCTTGCTCAGCACTCACAGCTTCCCTCCCAATGGGAGAGGGTTTGTTCACAATACCCCTCCTGGGAGTTGACTTCCTACACGTGAGAGGTTTCTTTCACAGGGCGGATTGCTCTATCAGATCAGTCTGGGTGTCGCTGCTTTAATTTGGACCTCAGATGAAGAGAAAGAGGAGTAAGAACGATATAGATTGGTGGTCACAGCTGTACAGGAGAGAGAGGGGAAGCTAAAAGGGCAGCAGCAAGGCAGCAGAGAGGGGATTGGCAGATAGGAGGAGCAGTGATGGGAGGAGAGGCAGAGAGCAGAGGAAGAGGGGAAGGGCCGAGAGCGGAGGGGAGGAGGGGCAGAGAGCAGAGGGGCAGAGGGCAGGGGCAGAGAGAGCAGAGGAACAGCGAGGGGAGGGGCAGAGTGGGGAGGGGCAGAGCAGGGAAGGGTAGAGAGCAGAGGGGCAAAGAGGGCAGGGGCAGAGAGTGGAAGGACAGCAAAGGGAGGGACAGGGAGGGGATGGACGGTGACATAGGGGATGGTGAGTGAAGGGACGTTGCGGGGAGGGACGATGAGGGGAAGAACAGTGAGGGGAGGGGCAGAGAGGGGAGGGGCAGAGAATGGAAGGATAGTGAGGGGAGGTGATGAGTGGGCAGAGATTTAAATGTGGGTCTCACCTGCTGGTTGGATAGCCAGCAAGAGCCCCACATTGCCTCTTTATTGGGAAGGTCCATCACATGAATTGCCATCAGGCAGTTAACTGGGCAGACTTAGTCCTTCCCTGGGATCAAGGACCTGGGGATAGACAGCTGAGAGCTGTCAGCCAATCAGTGGCTGGTAACTGGGCCTCGCTTGACCCTGCCACCATGGGTAGCTGCTGCCAGAACCACGTTCACCCAAGGCCCCAGGAGGTGGTGGCCTTCCGTCATTATCGCTAGATGCCAGAAACTCGGCTAATGTTCTGGGGATCAAGATTCGAATCCCGCCACGGCAGATGGTGGAATTTGAGTTCAGTAATAAATATCTGGAATTCAGAATCTACTGATAACCATGAAACTATTGTCAGTTGTCAGAAAAACCCATCTGGTTCACTAATGTCCTTTAGGGAAGGAAATCTGCCGTCCTTACCTGGTCTGGCCTACATGTGACTCCAGAGCCACAGCAATGTGGTTGACTCTTAACTGCCCTCTGAGGGCCACTTAATAAATGTTGGCCAGCCAACAACGCCCATATCCCATGAATTAATTTAAAAAAACTCCATAGAACCCAGGAATCATTGTCTTTGACCCCCACATGCTGCATATGGGACTCTGTAGCAGATATAAATCAGCACATGCAAAGTAAGGATTTTATAAGGATTGATTATGAAGATAGGTATATTTCACTAGCTGTTAATATCAAATCAACATAACTCAGTGCCGTATGACACATATCACCTGGACAATTACAATCCTCCCATTTCCAGCTCCAGGCAGGCTAAAACTTCACTGCTCCTCCACCTCATCCTCTGTACTTGTGAGCCGCAGAGTGGCGGAAGGGTCACCTCCGGCTCTCTGCCTCTTCCTGGTTCTCTCTGCTCTCTTTTCCTGAAAGGCAGGAAAGAAATAAAGCTGTGATTGAGTGCAATGGCTTGTGTTCACCTGATGGATGGAGAACATTTGTTAAGGGTGATTATGAGAGTGAGGCATGATGTTGCGTAAAGATGAGGGTGTGTGTCAATGACGGACGGATAGATGAGGATGTGATGAAGTGCACAGTTGGGGAAGGATGGCAGTCGTTGCAAGCAAGTGGATGTGAAAAGTGATGAGATGGAAAAGGTTTGGGAAGACAGTGTGAGGGAATGGAGTGAAACAAGATGTCTGTGAATTTGCTTTTGAAAATATTACTCTGCTTTTCAAGAAAGGAGAGAGAGAGAGAAGACAGTGAACTACAAACCGTTAAGTTAACATCACATGTTGGGAAAGTGCTGGAAGGTAATATTCAGGAAGCCTTAATAGTGCAGTTAATAAAGCAGAGCATGATTAGAACAACTTCACATTGTTTTTCTGAATGTAAATCCTTTTTAATCAACTTACTAGAGTTTTATCTGAGAACGTAACTGGTAAGGTAGATAAGAGAAACCAGTAGATGTAGTATGCCTGAATTTCCAAAGACATTTGATAAAATGCTAGACAAAATGTTAGTAGACAAGGTAAGTGTGCATGAAGTTGGAGGTAATAGAAGATTGCTTAACAGATAGGAAGCAGAGACTGGATATAAACTTCAATTTGACAGCTAGTGAATGGTGGAGTAACACATTGGCTTGGATTCTGTGGATCCCCAGACATGTTTCTCAGCCCACCATTGGTCAGCGGTGGGATCTCCTTGGCCTGCCACTGTCAATGGGATTCCCCATTGAATCCAGCCCCTCCTGCTGGGGATCCCACATAGGGGGTACACCATTGGCAGTACCAGAGGATCCTTCCAGCATGAACGACCCAAAGATCTCATCCAATGGTCAGTACTGAAGCCTCAGCTTTTTGGAAACTATATTAATGACTTAGATGAACATAAGAACATAAGAACATAAGAAATAGGAGCAGGAGTAGGCCATCCAGCCCTTCGAGCCTGCCCCACCATTCAGTAAGATCATGGCTGATCTGTCGCTGCTCAGTTCCACTTTCCCGCCCTCTCCCCATAACCCTTAATCCCCTCTCCTATCAAAAACCCATCAACCCGTGTCTTAAAAATATTTAGCGAGGCAGCCTCCACCATAGTAATAGACTGAGGTTTGCTGATTGTGCAAAGGTTGGTGGAAATATAAGCTTTGGGGAGGATACAGAGAGGCTGCAAAGAGATATAAGTGAGTGGACACAAGGGCTTCTGCTGCTTAGTGTGATTGTGTGTCCTCTCTCTCTCTATCCAGGCCCCTCATGGTATTGCACACCTCTATCAACCCTGCTCTCTACCTCCCCTTCTCTAAGGAGAACCATCCCAGCTTTCCCAGTCTATCCCTGGAACTGAACTTCCTCTGGCTTCTCCCAGCTCTCAGCAGCAGGTCCAGGAATCATTGTATTAGCCTCTGCACATCTCATCCACATCCTGCGCCTTTCTCCTCTTGAATTATAATGCCACAAAGTTGCATATTTGCATTGAGTGTTTAAATATTGGATAGGATTGCATCCTGTGGGTTTTCATCTTGCTCACTCTCACCTGATTGGATGGAAAACCCGGAAGCAAAGTGATAATGAGGTGGCTGTACTAAACAGCCAGGCTCTGATTTTACCATCGCGTTGTGCTCGTTTTTGGGTGTGCAAACTTGGTAAAGGCGGGCATAAGGTGAGTGTGCCAATTCCCCCTTTACCAAGGCCCGAAAATGTCTGTGATTGGGCGATCAAATGGTTTTGCATACATTTAAATTGATTTAATGAGTGCGCACCCAACCTTAACGGCATCCCCCCCCCCCCCGCCCTCTTTACCACTGTGTTCGCCCATCTAGAATCGGTGTGAAACAGGCACACTCCACAAAAGTCCGATTCGGGTGCTCCAGTTAGTGAGGAGGTGGGTGCTGAGCATCTGAAAGCTCTTTACCTGACATCGATGGGGGCGGGGAATCCACTGCCACTCTACCTGTGATCGGGAGTGGGGGAATCCACTGCCATTCTACCTGTGATCAGTGTGTGGGGAAGGGGGGGGAGGGGCCCATGTTCAGTCTGGGTGGCAGGTGGGATGGGGGGGATAAGGGGGTCAGTTATGCTTTGGGGGGGCAGGGCAATGTCTGTGGGGGCCAGGAGGAGGCACTATCCGGCCGGGAGCCGTGTGGCAGGGGAGCAACATTCGATCATTTTTTCTGCGCGTGCGCAGTTGGAGGCACCAATCGGAGTGCAGGATTTCGGGTGCATTAAGCCCCGCCCACAGGCTTGTGCAGCACAATTTGGAATCGCTGATATTTTTTTCAGGCAGTCTGTGTATGGGGGAGCCTGAGAACGGGTCTAAAAGTCAAATCTGAAACACTCCCAGTTTCAAATCCACCCAGCACTCAGAATCAGAATGGTAAAATAAAGCCCCGAGTGACCGGCACACTTCGTACACCTCTGGGTCTCTCGCACACAGAATCTCTCCCAGATAAAATCAGAGCCTTGAGCTGAGCATTGGGCCAAGTAGAAGCTAATTAAACAAAGTCCCTTGTGAATATGTGATGGAGAGGCCGTGTCAGGCTGATCTTGTTGAATTTTTTTGAGATAACCAGTTGCTTAGTTCATAGGAAAGTGCCAATGGGTTTATCGCAATGGACTTCAACACATTTGTGATGTGAATTAGTTATAGAATAGAAGGTAAGAAGGAGAGAGTACAGACAACAAAAATGGACTTTGCCTTGTGAGACATAACTGGTGACACCCGCAGACATCCATACTGGGGCCTCAACCCTTCATGAGAACATAAGAACATAAGAAATAGGAGCAGGAGTAGGCCATCTAGCCCTTCGAGCCTGCCCCGCCATTCAATAAGATCATGGCTGATCTGTCGTGGCTCAGTTCCACATTCCCGCCCTCTCCCCATAACCCTTAATCCCCTCTCTCATCAAAAATCCATCAACCCGCGTCTTAAAAATATTTAGCGAGGCAGCCTCCACCACTTCAACGGGCAGAGAATTCCAGAGATTCACCACCCTTTGAGTGAAGAAGTTCCTCCTCAACTCTGTTCTAAACCGCCCCCCCTTTATCCTGAGGCTATGCCCTCTAGTCCTACTATCCTTTCTGAGAGGGAAGAGTCTCTCCACCTCTGTCCTATCCATCCCATTCATCATCTTATACGTCTCAATGAGATCTCCCCTCATTCTTCTAAACTCTAACGAGTACAAGCCTAATCTATTCAGCCTCTCCTCATAGCTCAACCCCCTCAACTCCGGCATCAGCCTAGTAAACCCCCTCTGCACTCCCTCCAAGGCTAAAATATCCTTGCGTAAGTACGGCGCCCAAAAACATCAATGAATTGTATGAATTAAGCAATAAAAGGTTGTACATCTAAATTTTCAGGTGATACTGAGACACAGCAGATTGACAGCAGGAAGTTACAAAGGGACATATAATCTAAGAGAAGTGGACTCTAGTGGATGGACTTCATTGTGGGGTGATCTCACTGAAACATATGACATTCTTAAAGGACCCCTGATTGAAGAGTCTAGAATTAGGGGGCTTAGTCTCAGGACAATGGGTTGGACATTGAAGACTGAATACTGGAGAAAATTCTTCACTCAGAGAGTTGTAAGTTTTGGAAATTCTGCTGTTGGCTTGGATGCTGTCCCTTGGTTTGAGGATGATGTTTGCTCAGGATTGTGAGTTTCTGTTGTGGATCTTCATGTGACTGAGCAAGCTGATTCTTGATCTTTAGATATTTGGGTGGATGGGGCAGGATATCCAGGAGGCAGTGGATCCAGAGTGCAGGATTTGCTCCCTCAGGGGGGTTTGGTGAGTACTCTCCGGACAGAGATCTCTGCACACCAAGGAACATGGGAATGATGCAGGGATGGACTTTGTTCAGAAATTTGGCCAGATTCTTAGTGAATAGTGTGGCAGCCTTGAGGGGCCTTATAGCCCACCCCTGCTCCTATTTCTTACCTTCTTAATCTAGAACCAAAGGTACATACATTCAAATTAAAGCTATGACATTTCTGTGCAAAATTGTGAAGGAATTTTCACACAAGTGGGGAGAGGAATTCTGAGTGCCAGAAGGCTGATTCAACTGAACTTTTCCAGGTAGACACCCTTAGATTTTGGTCAGTCTTTGGGTATTAGGAGATACAGAGCAACTCAAGCGGAAGTACAGGTCAACCATGAATTTATACACTGGCCCAGTTGTTAGCATTGCTGCCTCACAGCGCCAAGGACCCGGGTTCAATTCCGGCCTCGGGTCACTAGCAGTGTGGAGTTTGCACATTCTCCCTGTGTCTGTGTGGGTTTCCTCCGGGTGCTCCAGTTTCCTCCCACAATCTGAAGATGTGTGGGTTAGGTTGATTGGCCGTGCTAAATTGACCCTTGTGTCAGGATGACTAGGAGGGTAAATATGTGGGGTTACGGGGATGGAGCCTGGGTGGTATTGTGGTCAGTACAGACTCGATGGGCCGAATGGCCTCCTACTGCATGGTAGGATTCTATGATTCTATAAATTGAAAAGTATAATCTCCTCGACAGGTTAATTGGCAGCTGCTGTTCCTATTCAGCTTCAAAACAACAGTGACTGCATTTCAGAAATAACTCATTGGCCATAACTTGCTTGGGGTAATGTCCTGAGACTGCAATTGGTGCTGCGTGCGTGTAAATTCTTTTATATCACATTTTGAACATGTGTTGCTTCCATTTGACTGTTATAAATAGAACGTTATTTTTTGCTCATATTCTTGTTGCCTGCTTAAAAAACATAGGTTTTTCTTCAATCAAAATGTCTGCAAAGAATACCAGGCAACTAGATCGCACTAACCTGCCTCTCTGGAGTCTCTGTGACACAATCAAGATGGTCCAAAAATACTCTGGGTTCCCAGACTGAACAGGGTCAGTTCCGCAGCTGAAGAACGATCAGTGCAGAAAAATAACAGTCCTTTGATTAGAGAAATATTCGGATTACATAAGCATTGAATTAAGGGTTGTGAAATTGCCTAAACATTCCCCTGAAATGTTGACAATGTGCTTGACCAGAACTGGGAGCAGACAACAAGAAATTTATGGCAGTGTTTTTCGCCAACGCATTCGGAATATTTGCTCGTGAAAGTTATGAACATTTCCCTCGAGAGCGTCTTTACGCTTTTGTACATTTCAAGCATGATCGTAGTAACAGCCCCACACAGCCGGAGTTGTCACTATGGGAACTGTATCAATTAAGGATAAGCAAGTCTGATGTGAAGGGCAGACTTGAGGGGCAACTATAGCCTCACAACCGAGATTTGCATTTCCACCCCAATTCTCTTGCCTCTTCTCCTGGAGAATTAATTCATGGCATGTACCTTCAAGGATACCAATTCCTTTAGAAATATTAACCAAAGGGCGGGGGTGTGGGGGGTGGGGGTGTTGTGGTACAGTGGTCAGCACTGCTGACTCCTAGTGCCAGGGGCCCGGGTTCAGTTCCAGCCTTGGGTGACTGTCTGTGTGGAGTTTACACATTCCCCCTCCCGTATCTGCATGGGTTCCCTTCAGGTTCCTCCCACAGTCTGAAGGTGTGTGGGTTAGGTGGATTGGCCATGCCAAATTGCCCCACAGTGTCAGGGAGATTAGCAGAGCAAATATTTGGGGATAGGACCTGGGTGGGATTGTTGTCAGTGAAGGCTCGATGGGTGAAACGACTCCCTTCTGAACTGTGGGGGTTTATGATTCTATGCTCTGATTCTAAGTGGCCACTATTCAGGCATCAGCCTGGTAGGTAAGTGCTGTCGATTTGCTGTCACCTGGAGGTTGATTTTTTAAACAATGCGCATTAAGCATAAAGAAACAGCAGAAGTGGCTGATCACACTGTTTTTCTGAACTTTCTGTTGATCATCTGTTGAAGTAATAGCAGGAGACTGGGAACAACAGTCCTTGAAAAGCCCAAATGTGCACCTTCTGGTAATAATGGTGATCTGGAGATGCTAATTTGGCTTAATTGGTAGGTGTCTCCTGAGTTTCTTTGGTGGAATGATATGGTGACTCAGCTCCCTGGGCTCTGGGCCAATTCCACTGCCCACCCCTGCCTATCAGTGGACCATTCGACCACATCCCCAGAGGTCAGTGTTCACTAACATCTTGAATAGATTCACTGTTTAGGTAAAACCACCATTGTCACGTTCTTCCTTAAAGAGACCAACCTTGGACTGTTTGTCTCTTCCAACTACTAAACCTAACCATTGCTGTGAATCCAGGATCTGTAAATGTGCCATTGTCTCCCATTTGTGTGCTCAGCTTTTCCATAACTCACTGACTTCTTTCAATTCTGTTTCCACCCTAACCACAGAACTGAGATCATCCTGGTTAAAGTCACTAATTATATCCTCTCTAACTGCAACAAAAGACACTTTATTCTGTCTTGTCCTCAATACCCTGTATGACAACACCAAACATGACTTCTCCTGATGTCTTCCTTTTGTGATTTACGCCCATGGAATTGTTCGCATGTTTCCGCTCTTCCCAATCCCATCACTCCTGATGGCTTCTCCTCCATATCCTGCAAGGCCTCCTGTTCACTTCTCTAAAGATCAATCCTTTAGCACCTTCCTTCTCATTCTCCACATGTTATCCCTGGAATGTTATTCACAGACATGTGGTCAGTGTCCACGTGTATACAGACAACTCAATCGACTATCAATTTTGATCCAATGCCCATCCTGTGCTTAACTGATGTTAAGGGTGGTATTTTACCATTTTTAGTCTGGGTGGGGAACTGGGAGAGTTCCAGGTCAGTATTTTTGGGCATGCTTTAGCACCCACCCCCACCCCATATACACAAATTCTGAGTGAGCTTGTTGCTTGCTGCAGAAGCCTCTGGGTGGGGCTAAACCTGCCCAAAAGCTGCAGAGGGAGCTAGTGCGCACGTGCAGGCCTCTGATACTGGCTCATGCGCGTTAGCAGTAGCAGGGCCCTGACAGACAAAGAGAGACCTGTCACACCCCTGCTACTTCAGCTAGCCTGAAGCAGCTCCCCACCCCTGCAATCCTGGGGGCCCGCAGTTATAGATGCAGCCCATGCTGAGCCCCACTGCCACCCAGACCTTCCTACCCACTAATCACAGCCCCGCTGTCCTCCCATCACCTATTGCTGTAGAATGGCAGTGGACCCGTCTCCCCTTAGCTCCACTCCCACTGGCTCCTGCCCCATTAGCCCCTCCCCACTGGCCCCTTTCCCCACTGGCTCCTCCCCTGGCACTGCCCAGTAGGCATTGCCCAGGTGCCAGGGTGGCACTGCCAGTCTGGTACTGCTCAAGGGGCACCCCCTTGTCCTTGGCCTCCTCAGCGGACCCCAATGGCCTCCTGTTCCATAGGCGAGGCCAAGTCCATTGCTCCCTGTTGATGGGGGGACGTGTCTACTCCTTGCCGGTGAGAACCTTTCCTGGTGAGGTCATAAAGGGGGTGGGGCACGGACAATTGAGTGCCAGACTTGCTAATGGCATTGAAATTCTTATTTAAATAAATTTCAATAATTTCCGGTGAGAGGTTGACCATACCAGGAATCCTATTGTTGTAAAATAATGCCAGTTGTGAAAACCAGCGCCAATCACGCTAATCACTTCACGCCCCACTTTACGACCATGTCACACCCAAAAATGGGAGCAATGTGATAGTAAAATCCCGGCCTAAAGTTAGAGTGTAATCAGTGACAACTTTGTATTGGATGCAATGTGACCAATGGGAACAAGACGTAAGGGTCAGCTGACCCAGTAAACCAATTACACAGTGATGTAATAGTCAGCTGATTCACTATAAATAAATAACTATGTAGAACTGTGGAGAGTTTGGAGTGGCCCAGGGCGAGGTCCTAAGCTTGGAGTAATGATGTTTCTTTATCAAACCCTTCCTTAGATTTATAAGTTGGAGTAAGTTTTGTTGTATTTTCATTAACTGCATTTTGAAGAATTCCTTCTAAACAAATACCTAAGACATAAATAAGCCACAATTTGTTACAACAGAACATTGGGAGTATCAAACCTATCATTTACCACTCTCAACTTCAACAATTTTGACCCAGAGTTGAACCTCAAACTCCATACCGTATTTAATAATTGCTTCCACCTTCGCAACATTGCTTACTTCCATCCAACGGTTCTCCTACTACGGCCTACTACTCCTTTATGTCTTGAAGACACCTTTACACTTAACCATTCCAGTGCCCTCCTTGCATGACTCCCGCCTAAATGAGCTTCTAACTGTGTAAAGCTCTGCTGCCTGTATCTCATACTACTGTAATCTCTACTGTAACCTTTGTCCTCATGGACCTACTTTGGCTTCTGTCTCTGCCCTTTGTATCCTTTCCTCCCACCAGCTCCGAGGCAGCATTCTCAGTCACATCCATGTTACCCATTGAAACTCACTTCTCAAACCCCTTCTCTACCTCCCACTCCTCACCTTTAAAAACCTTCTCACAACATACCTGTTCAACAAACCTCTAGCTGCTCCTCCCAGTCCTTCCAGAAAGGCTCCTTTTCTGTTTGATGCAATGAGTTGGGGTGTTTTCCTAAATTAAAGTTATTAGAAACAGACAGTTTTTATTGTTTGACTGATTTGAGATCCACGTCAGCGCTAGCTTGAAGGAAGTCTTGTGGCTCAATAGGTAGTACCCCTTCCTCGACTGGATGCTCTGGATTCACGTCTCACTCTGTGATGTCTAACTATGTTAGGGGCTGTGGATTTGACACAAAAGTAGAAGGTATGTGCCGGAACTCTACCTCCTCACCCGCCACAGAGTTGGAGTAGACAAGGGTTCGACAACAGAAATCTCTGTTGACCCCAGACCGGTCTCGCTTGAGTGAGGCTGTAAAATCTCACCCATTGTTTGCACACATAGAATGGAACTTCCCTGCCCTGCCCACCAAAGAAATTGTAGTGGGCGGAACACGGATCGTGCAAAGGTTCGTTGACCTCAGGTGGGATTTTCCGACTTTGAGGTGGGCGCATCCGGAAAATCCCGTCAGTAGATTCAAACTAACACACGTCAGGTTTTATTGAAAGAGATGCTCTTTACACTGCACAGAGTATTAACTGAAAGTAAAACAGCAGCCTGTGGCAACACCCTAATGACATCACCATCAAATCATGCAATCAGCTCTAAAAGCAATCTGCAACTCTTTTAAATATATAACATGCTCCAAGACGTGCTGGCTACAGCAGTAGCATTCATGATATGGGTTCATCAGTTGTCTATCAACCTGCTGATGATTTCAATATATTCCCACTATTCTTCAAAGGGGAAAAGAGCATGTGTGAAGTTGTGAAATGTACAATCTGGACTGATACTCTTATACACTACTGTGGGAGTGCTGCATTGTCAGAGGTCAAGCAATATGGATGGAGTGTCAATCTGAACCTCCTTGTCTACCTGTTCAGGTGCACATTAACAGGCAGGGCCTCCGGGAAGATGGTGCTGAAGAGCCCTTTCATCGTTGAGGCCAAATGTAATATCTCCACTTCTCCTGTAGCTGAAAGCAGACCGTGTTAGAGAGAGCAACAAGTCTCCAATTTTAGCATCTGTTTACCATGTTTAAAAAGAGATTGGATGAAGTTCTCCCATCTGGCAGGGGTGGCAACATAGAATGTTTCCTGCTGTGAAGGTTGGCGGGAATCCCATATCCTCTGTCTCTAACCTCATTAATTATCTACCTCGGAGTTTTGCACCATACCCTGCGATGGGGCAAACCTGAGCCCTGACATCATATCCTGGTGCCACATTGAAAGGGTGCCCAACATTACTGACCCACCATTGAAGAAAGTAAATAGATCTCCAGCAACACTCAGAGACTGGAAGAGGACCCACTCCAGGACACTGAATCTGGAATGTCTGCCTGTAAATGCTCTCTCTCCCAACCCACTCCACCCACTGCTGTGGTTCCCCTGGGTTCAAGCCTCCATCCTGAACTCAGGAGGCAGCCCTGGCACTGATCAGGTGAGTCCTGCCTTCTACACGGTACGTTACTCCAGATGTGTCCTGAACTGATGCATTTTCCTGCCGGCGTCCTGGAGAATTAGGACTGGAGGTAAGAATCTGATCGAGCCTTATTCTACACCCCATTGGCAGGATGCAAATCGGTTTCACAACAGCCTCCACCAGATCACTTGATCATAAGATCCCTACAATGCTCACTGAGGAATATTGAGGCCACAGCAGGCAAGCATGACAGTTTTCCTTCCTTGAAGTACAGTTGTGAACCAGTGGGGCTTAATGGCATGGTGGCAACTTCTGTCCATTTTACTGATAGCCATCATTTTATGCCAAGATTTTGTCGCCTTCCTATTCAAATTCTCAGAAGGTCAGCGTGGAATTTGAACTTGTGCGCTCTGAGTGTTTACCTCCCTTTTATTTGAGATTATTCCAACAGGATAATGGTGAAAAGCAAAGCTATGTTTTAGTAATTTTTTTGAGAGGCTCCAAACTCTTTGTGGATTTTATAAACTTTTCACCGCGGTGACAGGCTCGTTGCCCCAGTGTAAATTCCGTCTATTTGTTTTCACAGCAACAACAAAGGCATTAGTAAGTCATCTCTTTCTGCAAAAATAAATCATGACTGAACCCTCCAGGGAGGTTCAAAGTCGTGGATTTAAAGAGAATCGTGGGACAACCTTGCTGGAAGTGGAGAGAATTATCATAGCAGCAGTGTGTACTCCGGGAAAGGGGTGCGTGAATCTGATATCTTCTTTCTGGAAGAGCTTCAGGAAGAAGCAGCTTCAGTGATATCTGTCACGAACAGGCAGATGGGGAGTATAAACATTAACATAGACTGCTGGGCCAAATACATCTGTTTCTATGCTGTAAACCTCTCCGTAACTCTCTATATCCTGGATCAGCCCAGGGTTTCAGAGGAATGGGGCATTTGCTTCTTGGGCTGGAGTTTTATACGGGGATGGTTCACACCCACCTCCCCCCCCACCACCTCCCCGGCTCTCCCCCACCCCCCCCACACCCTGTTGATGAAAGACTGGGAGCAAGCCCACCTCCCATAGGCCAGATCGTCCTGCCACGATTAAACAGCCATTAGGCTCAGGGCAGGATGTCCACTCTCACCCAGGAAGAGCTCCTGGGGTAGAGGTCACTGCTGGGTTTGCAGATAGGCCCCATGGAAGAGAAGCCATGTTGCTGGGTGCTTGGGTAAATCTCAGGTTTCAACAGAGCCAGTCTGGCCGCACCCCCCCCGTGAGTCAGTAAGGTGGGAGGGTCGAGTTTGTCAGTGTATGGGGTGGAGAAACATCTACCTTTCGAGGGGTATGGGGGGTCTTCACAGGGCACAGGGTGCTCGGGCAGGAGAGAACAACTTCAACCCACCAAAGTGCCCTTTACCATTGGCAACAGGAGGAGGGCCTTTACTGGCCATCAACCAGCCCAAAACAAAGTGAGTTTGTGTGAGTATGTGTTGTGTGAGTCCATGTGTGTGTGTGTGTGTGTGTGCGCGTGCGTGTGTGTGTGTGGCTGTGTGTGTGTGGTATGTGTGTGCATGTGTGTGGTATATGTGTATGCATGTATGTGTGTGCGCGCATGGAGTATGTGTGTCTGTGCGTGGTGTGTGTGTGTGCTGTATGCGCCTGTGTGCGTGTGTGTATGTGCATGTATATGTGCACATGTCTTTGTGCATGCGTGTGTGTGTGTGCATGTGTGTGTATGTGCGTGTATGCGCCTGTGTGTACGTGTGTGTGTGTGTGTGTGTTTGTGTGTGTGTGTGTGTGTGTGTGTGGATGTGTGTGTTTGTGTGTGTGTGTTTGTGTGTGTGTGAGTGTGTGTGTGTGTTTGTGTTTGTGTGTGTGTGTGTGTGTGTGTTTGTGTTTGTGTGTGTGTGTGTGTGTGTTTGTGTTTGTGTGTGGATGTGTGTGTGTGTGTGTTTGTGTGTGTTTGTGTTTGTGTGTGTGTGAGTGTGTGTGTGTGTGTGTGTTTGTGTGTGTGTTTGTGTGTGTGTGTGTGTGTGTGTGTGTTTGTGTGTGTGGATGTGTGTGTGTGTGTGTGTGTGGATGTGTGTGTTTGTGTGTGTGTGTTTGTGTGTGTGTGAGTGTGTGTGTGTGTTTGTGTTTGTGTGTGTGTGTGTGTGTGTTTGTGTTTGTGTGTGGATGTGTGTGTGTGTGTGTTTGTGTGTGTTTGTGTTTGTGTGTGTGTGAGTGTGTGTGTGTGTGTGTGTTTGTGTGTGTGTTTGTGTGTGTGTGTGTGTGTGTGTTTGTGTGTGTGTTTGTGTGTGTGTGTGTGTGTGTGTTTGTGTGTGTGGATGTGTGTGTGTGTGTGTGTGTGGATGTGTGTGTTTGTGTGTGTGTGTGTTTGTGTGTGTGTTTGTGTGTGTGTGTGTTTGTGTGTGTGTTTGTGTGTGTGTGTGTGTGTGTGTTTGTGTGTGTGGATGTGTGTGTGTGTGTGTGTGTGTGGATGTGTGTGTTTGTGTGTGTGTGTGTTTGTGTGTGGATGTGTGTGTGTGTGTGTTTGTGTGTGTTTGTGTTTGTGTGTGTGTGAGTGTGTGTGTGTGTGTGTGTTTGTGTGTGTGTTTGTGTGTGTGTGTGTGTGTGTGTGTTTGTGTGTGTGGATGTGTGTGTGTGTGTGTGTGTGGATGTGTGTGTTTGTGTGTGTGTGTGTTTGTGTGTGGATGTGTGTGTGCGTGTATGAGTGTGTGTGTGTGTGTGTGTGTGTGTGTGTGGGGTTGGGGGTGAGGGTGGGGAAATGGATGCTGCAACATTCACCCTTGATTTCAATCGGGCTGGATCTAGATATGATGTTTGTGTGCGGAACCCACCAACCAGAGCTGTAGATTATTGGGAACAGATTACCTCTTGTCTGTCTCTGCCGGGAATGTGGTGCAGAAGGAAGATCAGAAATGTCAACAAAAAGTATGTGTGGATTGTGTGGTGTCTGTTCTACATTGTACATATTTGTTTTTGTGTATGTGTGTACGTGTAATGTGTTGGGTGTGTGTACTGTCTGTGTGCACTGTGTATATTGGATGTTTGCAATATATCCTGGCTAGAATTCTCCAGTCTTGCATACCCTGCTACCGCTGCCAGCGAGAATGGAGAATTTGGCATTCAGCCAAATCTCCATTCACTGCAGCGGGACTGGAGAATCCCAGCTGCAAGCGAGGTTGCAGATTTCCGGTCCTTCTTTCTGCTTGTGTATTGTTTGTATCTGTATTGTAGGTTTTCTGTATATTTTGTGATGACGGTTGTGCATTTAATATATGTTATATGGACAGGTGAAGTGGTAGCAGGAGTTATAGAGGAATACAGTTTATCTTGGGTAATGATACAGCTGGGTCACAGGGAGTGTTGCCTACTGTGGTCGAAAAGCCAGTGAAAAATCAAATGACTAAGGTGTTCACGAAGCGTATCCTGGGATATTTCCTGACTGTGTGTTAACAAGACCATAAAGCCTTAACAGGAGGAAGATAAAACAAGGCGTGAGGGTAAAGAGACTGAGGTTCAGTTATTAGAAGCAATCTTTGACCAGTTGATTGATGAAGAACAAGAACAGGTGGAAAATGAAGTGTGTATCTTTAGTTCAGGAAAATTGGCAGAATTACGATAGAGAGATGCACAGATAAAGTAGTTGTTTCAGAAAGCATGCATAGAAGAAGAATCTGAGTGTATACTTGAGTGTTATTACATTAGAAATAATGTAGGAAGTGGAAACTGTTACATATTCAGGCGGATAAAAAATGGGTTGAAGTTCATCAAGTTGTATTATCTGTCGGCTATAACAAGGAATTTTCAGTTGTCCTTGAGATTGCAGTAGGAGATCATTTAAGGCAGAAATACTAAAACATTTTTTATTGGCGTGGGCTGCATTAGGGTGTGATTGAAACTTGCCGGTCATGTCCTGCATGTCAAGTATTGGAAAAACCTCAAGCAGTAACCAAACCTTAATACCCATTGCAACATTTGAGGAACCTTTTATTTGGGTCCGAATTGATTGTGTGGGATCCCTGTCTAAACTGAAAAGTGAGAATCAGTATTCATTGACCATAATGGATGTGTTTACTAGATTTCCAGAGGCCATTCAATGATATAATATTACAGCTAAGAGGTTGGAGAGAAGTTACTTCAATTTTTTACCAGCTATGAACTGTCCATAGAAATCCAATTAGATCAGGGATCCAATTTAATGTCAAAGTTACTCAGGGAAGTTATGGATATCTTAGAAGTAAAGCAATTTAAGTCAGCTGTGTATCGTCCAGAATTGCAGGGAGCATTAGTACAGTTGTATTAAACTTTAAAGAGGACCTATAGTCTGGAGGATTGCACAATGCAGTAGTTAGCACGGCTGCCTCACAGCACCGGAGACCCAGGTTCAATTCCTAACTTGGGGTCACTGTCTGTGTGAACTTTGCACAAACTCCCCACGTCTGCATGGGTTTCTTCCGGGTGCTCCGGTTTTCTCCCACACTCCAAAGATGTGCGAGATGGGTGGATTGGCCGTGCCAAATTGCCCCTTAGTGTCAGGGGGATTAGTCGGTAAAATACTTAGGATTATGGGGATAGGGCCTGGGTAGGAATGTTGTTAGTGCAGCCTGAATAGGCTGAATAGCCTCCTCCTGCACTGTAAGGATTCTATGATTAGGTTAATGACAGGGTGTTGGGAAGAGTTACAGAACAAAGCGATCTAGGATACAGGTTCATAGCTCCTTGAAAGTGGAATCATAGGTGGACAGGGTGATGAAGAAGGCATTCGGCATGCTTAGTTTCATTGATCAGAACATTGAATATAGGAGTTGGGATAGACATTGGTAAGGCCACACTTGGAGTATTGTGTACAGTTCTGGTCATCCTATTATAGAAAGGATATTATTAAACTAGAAAGAGTGCAGAAGAGATTTACTAGGATGCTACCGGGACTTGATGGTTTGAGTTACAAGGAAAGGCTGGATAGACTGGGACTTTTTCTCTGGCGTTTAGAAGACTGAAGAGTGATCTGATAGAGGTCTATAAAATAATGAGGGGCACAGATCAACTAGATAGTCAATACCTTTTCCCAAAGATAGGGGAGTCTAAAATTAGGGGGCATAGATTTAAGGTGAGAGGGTAGAGATACAAAAGTGTCCAGAGGGGTAATTTTCTTCACACAGAGGGTGGTGAGTGTCTGGAACAAGCTGCCAGAGGTAGTAGTAGAGGCGGGTACAATTTTGTCTTTTAAAAAGCATTTTGACAGTTACATGGGTATGATGGGTATAGAGGGATATGGGCCAAATGTGGGCATTTGCGGTTAGCATAGGGGTTTAAAAAAAGGGCGGCATGGACAAGTTGGGCCGAAGGGCCTGTTTCCATGCTGTAAACCTCTGTGACTCTATAAAGAAATTCCATTTGTACTTTTTGCAGTGAAGGGTCCACCTAATGAATCAACTAGATTCAGTCCATTAAGAAGGTGGGACAAGCAAATTTCATAACCAAACTTTTCTTACTGAAAGAATACTGGCAAGGAAGGAAGTTTCAGCTTTTGTGAAGCCAAATGCCCTGTATCAGTTTGAAGACATGTCATTTGGAGTGAAGAATGCACCAGCAACATTCCAAAGACTAATGAGCAAAGTTAATTCTGGACTAAATAATTGTGCAGTGTACATCGACAACCTGGTAGCTTGTAGTCAGGCGTGGAAGGAGCGTTTGGAACATTTAAAGGAATTGCTTATTTGACTACAAGAGGTGGTAAGCTTGGCTAACAGTGAATTCGCAAAAACTCAAGTCATGTTTTTCGGCAATACAATTAGATGTGGGCAGATGCCCTCATAACAGAAGTTATTTGGGAATTCCCAAGACTGTCAATGAGAAGAGAAGTGCTGAGGTTCCTGGGCATGGGTCGTTTCTCTTAGAAATTTGTGCCTAATTTTAGCAGTGTGCTAGGCCCATGGACGGAACTGCTGAAAAAGCACAGGAAATGTCAGTGGATATCTGAATGCGCTGCCTGGGAGGGTGATAGAGACGGGTTACCTCAGTTCCTTTAAGAAGTACCTGGATGAGCACTTGATATAACATTCAAGGTTATGGACCAAGTGCTGGTCAACAGGATGAGGTGGGAGGTCAGGTGCTTCTCACATGTTGGTGTAGACTTGATGGACTGAAGAGCTTCTTCTGCACTGTATGATTCTACGATTCTTTGGGTGTAATACCATGTCCTTCGATAGTGCCATACCGCAGGGAATTCAAGTTGACACAGCAATGATGGGCCATGGGTTTGGAAGGTGTTGTTGGAGGAACCTTGGTGAGTTATTGTGGTGCATCTTGCTACTGTGCACAGACTGTGGAGGGTGTAATGCACGGACAGCAGTTTAGATGTCCATCTGCAAACTTTTCCAATATATCCAATGGAATGTGAAGTTGATGTTTCTACAGTCACTCAGACTCCCAGAGTGATTGTTAACATACCACCACTGTTTATAATGCAGCTGCAATGTGTCTTGGGATGTTTTATTACATTGAAGGTGCTATCTAAGCACAAGTTGTTGTTGTTGATGTGTTGAGTATGTAGTGTATGAGTGTTAGCTGAGAGCCAACCAAACAATACATTAACTG
This sequence comes from Carcharhinus amblyrhynchos, assembly GCF_965287045.1. Lineage (NCBI taxonomy): Eukaryota > Metazoa > Chordata > Chondrichthyes > Carcharhiniformes > Carcharhinidae > Carcharhinus > Carcharhinus amblyrhynchos. Next base: position 47,190,324 of record NC_137345.1, read on the forward strand.
ACCTCCGCTTCTTTCGTATCGTATCTCACAAATCTGCTAATGGGAGATCCACTGGTTTCTATCTAAAGTTTAATTGGTCATCTGGTGTGTAACTAAACCATCTAAATCAGAAAATTCTAGGTTCAAGTGTTGAATTAACCAAACTCAGCCACAGCAGAGGAAGCTGTGATATCAATAGCTTCGGGATTGTTATTCAATGACCTTTGTTTAAAATATGTGTTTTTAAATGTTGGATGAAGACGTGATGAAAATCAGTAACTTTGTTCCCCAAAATAATGCAGCCTGCCAATATTCATTGTCTAGGTTCACACAAGTACAATGTCACACACAGCAACATCACACACACACACACACACACACACACACACACACACACACACACAGAAACATCACACACACACACACATTCACACAAACTCAGACACTCACACACCCACACACTCACTCACACACACACACACACACACACACACACACACACACACACACACACACACACACACACACACACACACACACACACACACACACACACAATGTCCCCAAAAGGGGCAGGAGAATTGAGAGTGGCAAATAGTCCTGAGACTCCATAGAACCGTAGCAAAGTTACAGCACCAAAGGAGGCCATTTCGCCCATCTTGTCCATGCCAGCCCAAGGACACCCAGGTGCCCTTTCTAATCCCACATTGAACCTGGTCCATAGCCCTGTTGATAAGTGTATCGCTTAAGATGCAGATTCAGAACTTTTTAAAAAGTTTAGGGTCTCTGCCTTCACCACCAACTTGACCAACAGAGCTGTGGAGATGCCAGTTAGGAGATTGCAAACCCAGAGAATATGGTGGGGGGAACATGTAATGTGACATGAGGCTGTCTTTGTCTATGTCTGCTGATGAAGGGGCAGTGCTCCGAAAGCTCGTGATTCCAAATAAATCAGTTGGACTTTAACCTGGTGTTGTGAGACTTCTTATTTGACCAACAAAGGCAGACAAATTTAAGAACAGAAGAAATTGGAGGAGGAGCAGATTATACAGTCCCTCGAGCTACTGCCCCATTCAGTAAGACCATGACTGACTTTTAACTCTATCACCCAGCCTGTCACCGTATCCCTTAATCCCCAATCAGTATCTGAAATGCCGAGTGACAGCTCTGGCCTTCAGTCTCAAACAAACAAGCAGTGAATAACAACTTGTCCATTTTAACCAGCGGAGTGCAAAGTGACCAGCAATCTTGTTCAAAGTTAAATCTTCAACTACTTGAAACTTCCTCCCAACTATTTTCGACATAGTAGGAACATTCTAATGTTTCTGTAAGTTGGACGGAGTCCTGAATGCTGGCTGGCTGCAGTGTCATAAATATGACTTGACAGAGATCTGCTTCAAAGATCGTTCTTACAGAACCAGTGTATATTTTGCCAAAATAAACAGAGCACACAGGAAAATATCATTAAACATGCTTCGAAGTGAGTGCCTAAAGCCTGCAAAGCTGGCCAAGACCTTCTCCTGCGTACAATACACAGTGCACACAGGAGCAGCAACTGCTTTTCGACATGTCTCTGAAAATGTGGGTGATATATGCCTCCCCCAGTCACTGAGTTACCAGGTTAGTGAAGCCATTTCGGGAACTGTACTAACTGACTGTGGTTATGGAACTGCGCTGAGATAGCTGCTTAATGAGGAACAGGAGGGTATTCATGTTCATCTCACTGTTGCAGAGGATGGGGGGGGGGACGGCATTAGAATGAAATTCTTTCCGCTGGCTTCTTCCTGGCTTTTCGTAGGCCAGTGTCAGAAGCTCCAAAAAACATGAAGCCTGTGTGACACCACCCCCCCACCCCCCCACCCCACCTCCCTCCCATTCAATATTACCAATCTGATGGAGTGCAAGGACAGAACGTGGCTTAGCTTGTTTTGGAAAATAAGTTGTATTAAGAAAAAGGATTTGCACTTGGACTCAATCAACTGTAACAGTGATTGCCAAAGTAGCTCATTAGTTGCTAAGTGCTTTGGGATGTGTGGAGTGCAAGGGGATTTTCTCAGTAACTTCATTGCAGTGTGAATGTAAGCCCACTTGCGACTAATAAATAAACTTTTTACTTATGTCCTGAGGTTGTGAACGGTGCTATATAAATGCAAGACATTCTTTCGTTTCCGAGGGTTAAGCTCCTTTCAGCTCCGTGTCCTCCTGTCGGCACTGACTCACTTCAATCGGTTCAGTAGCGGGAGAAACAATTCAAATCCAGGCTACTATTTTTTATTTTATTGTAAACCACCCGATACTAGTTATTTTTAGGTATATTAAATGGATGTAAACTTAGAACACTAGAAGTTAGCTGTTCTCATTTGCATTGCAAAGTAAAATAAAAGCTTGATGTCCATGTGTGTGGTGTTGAGCAGAATTGATGTGGAGATGCCAGCGTTGGACTGGGGTAAACACAGTAAGAAGTCTGACAACACCAGGTTTAAGCCCAACCAATTTATTTGATAGTAAACTCACAAGCTTTCGAGGTTTGCCCCTTCGTCAGGTGAATGGAGAGTTCTGGCCTCAGACAGAGCATATAACAGCACAGAAAGTTTACAGATTACTGATTAAATTGGTTGGACTTAAACCTGGTGTTGTCAGACTTCTTCCTGTGTTGAGCAGAAAGGCAGAGAGACAGAAATTTGATCATCTCAAACAAGTCCATTAAAGCTATCAGTGTCTGAACATTTTTTGAAAATAACGCAATATTTCTGTGCATTGAGGCAATGGACGAGAATGCTGAGGAGTGTGTGATTATAGAATTATAGAATAGAATCACAGAATCCTTACTGTGCAGAAGAGGCTATTTGGCCCATCGAGTCAGCACTGACTCTCTCTAACAGAGCATCTTAAACATTCCTCTCTCCCGCACTATCCTGGTAACCCCACACATTTTGCATTCCTAATCCATCTAACCAACACATGGTGGCACAGTAGTTAGCACTGCTGCCTCATAGCACCAGGGACCCGGTTTCGATTCCTGGCTTGGGTCACCATCTGTGTGGAGTCTGCATGTTCTCAGTGTCTGCGTAGGTTTCCTCCCATGATCCAAAAGGTGTGCTGGTTAGGTGCATTGACCATGCTAAATTCTCCATCAGTGTACCTGAACAGGTAACTAGGGGATTTTCACCGTAACCTTGTTGCAGTGTTAATAAAAGTCTAGGGATGCGTAGGTTAGAGGGATTAGTGGGGTATAATATTAGGGATATGAGGGTAGGGCCTGGGTGGGGTTGTGTTTGGTGCAGACTCAAAGGGCCTCTTTCTGCACTGGAGGGTTCTGTGATTCTGTGTAAGCCTGTACGTGACACTAATAAATAAACTTAAACGTCTTGGGACACTAAGAGGCAATTTACTATAGCCAGCACATCTTTGGACTGTGTCAGGAAACTGGAGCAGCCAGAGGAAACCCATGCAGACACGAGGAGAATGTGCAAACTCCACACTCAAAACCGGAATTGAACTCAGGTCCCTGGTGCTGTGAGACAGCAGTGCTAACTACTGTGCCACTGTGCTGCCCAATGATGAGATTAACCAGGCAATGACTATTTTATTATCTTACCAAGTGTCTGATGCCATACGCTAATTATGTCTTTGTTTAAACAGATATTGGGGGAAGATATGAAAATTTGAACTTTGAGTTGGCAGAGACTGTTGCAGTACAAGTTAGGTGATTAACCAACATGTTCTCAAGGGCAGATAGGGATGGGAAATACATGACCTAACCAGTGACACCCACATCTCCTGAACAAATTAAAAAAACGCTTTTCACTTTCATATTCTCACAGATAGAGATGCCACCAGCTGATGGTAAATTCTCTGCATAATTTCATAAAGCATAGCATTTAAATTTCTGCAGTGATGGTTTGACACCTGTCTTGCGTTGTCGTGAATTATATTTACAATATTCTCGAAGTGTGGAGTGGAAGAAAGACTTGCACCTACTTTTACCTGGAGAGCAGAAGTAGAGAGTGTACCCGATATTCCTCGCACAGTTTGACAGCGCTTCTAAAGTACCACAGGCACCACAAAACCATCACGATTCCCTGTGTGTAGTTGAATAGAATCAGCGCTCAGGAGCGTGCAGAGAACAGCATCGATGTAACAAAAGTAAGATCTGTCGTTCCAAAATTAAACTCAAATACTAATTCACTGTTGAAAGCTCATTATGTTGACTGGAAATAATTGGCAAAATTGATAAATGGCTGTTGTGGGAGCTTGTTTGAGCAGCTTTGGTGTGTTTTACACTTTTAATTACTTCTCTCATGTTTCTTGTAATGAGGCAGAATATAATCGGAATATAATGCGTAGGATCAACTGTGAAATGTAGCTTTTTGCTACCACTGATGTCCAGAGATGTGCGGGTTAGGTTGATTGGCCATGCTAAGAAATTGCCCCTTGGCGTCCAGGGATGCGTAGGTTAGAGGGATTGGTGGGTATGATATGTAGGGATATGGGAGGGGATTGTGTTTGGTGCAGACTCGATGGGCCGAAGGGCCTCTTTCTGCACTGTAAGGTTCTATGATTTCACTGAGTGATCTGGAATGACCACCTCGAATCTCTTCCCAAATGCAGGCTGGAATTTTACTGCCCTGCCCGTCACGGGAATCAGAGCGGGTGAGGGACGGACCGGGGGGAAGGACTGTTGACCTCTGGTGGGGTTTTGGGATGAGCCAGGCTGTAAGATCCCACCCATTGTGTTTTAATGGGAATAAAGACAGGCACGACCGCAGCCAATCAGGGCCTGATATAATGGCTGCCCAGTTCAGTCAGTAAAAAAACCGGGATGTTTTGCCTCACTGGTGATTAGACGAGAATATGAATACACAGCTCCCTTCGATCTGTTGGTGGGTGTAATGTCCATGGGTCAAGGGCGGAGAGCTGACAGTCGGGAATGAGTCACCCATTAGAAAGCCCACCCATTCTCCTTCTCGTTGACTATTGCTGTTTAAAGTATTGTTTATTATCCCGAATTAAGGCCAACACCACTTACAGTAAAAGACAAGAACAGCCCAAAGGCTGTAATAGTATTACTGGCTGCAGCCAAACCATCGTCTCACTCTTCACCCTGACCTGGGACCAGAATTTCAGGACCTTCATAATTAATCTCCTGAGGGGAATCTTTCAAAACATCCAACTGTGTGAACTTTCTCTCTCACTCCCTGAAGAAATCTAGCAAAACTTGAGGACATTGATCTAACAGTCACAGGTTACATTATTCAACCCTGGCCAGCTGTACTCACAGATGAATTTTCCATCATGGGAACCGATGCATTCCTCCGAGTATTTCTTCATTTATGTTTGTGCTTGTTGGAAATTTCCGAGCCGTTCTTAATCAAATATTTTCTCAGCACCTTTTTTAATGGGATTAATTGAAATTGCGTTAAATACACTTACAGACCTTTCGAATGTATAAAAATCTCTCACTTTGCTTGTGGGTTCTTTGATTTTTTTTTGTACTCAGCCCGATTTGAAAGGCCGCTCTATGCACAATTTGTGTAACTTCCAAATCTGGCCTTGTCAATCACCCATTCAACTCCAGTGAGTTTTCCTGACTTCTGTAGCCGTCCTGTTTGCTTCTTTCCAGAACCTCGGTCTCAAAGATGGTGGGAATTCTCGAGCCGTTCACACCGGCAGGGTTTGTCTGGTCCCGCTGCAGTGAATGGAGATTCGGCTGGGGAACCAGATTCCCCATCCTCTCTTGCTGCAATGGCAAGGTGTGAACGGCTGGAGAATTCCAGCCATGAGCTGGAAGTGTGGGAATATTGTAAGAGACCATCACTGACACAATTCTTTTTTAAAATTAATTCTGTGGTCATGGTTGCCAAGATCAATATTTATTCCCCATTTCTCATTGTCCTTCAAGAGGTGAATTGCCACGGTCCATGTGGGCAGAAGTCACATCCACTGTGCTCTCAGGGAGGGGATTCCAGGATTTAGACCCAGTGGCAGTGAAGGAAAGGTGATTTTGTTCCAAGTCAGGATGGTGTGTGTCTGGGAGGTGGTGATGTGGTTACCAGCAATGTCCTTCTAGGTCAGGTTTCTCCAACCTTTCTGCTTGGAGTGGGATGAGGGAAAGGTCACATTCGGATATTATCCTCACTCAGGGGACCGATGAGAAAATTT